>NW_020229747.1:606022-1258806 GCF_003227725.1 Camponotus floridanus | reverse complement strand
TAGTTAGTGAGAAATCAATATTAATTATTTATAACAATGTCTCATAATAATCATTTATAATAACCGTAAGAAATGATGGAAAGAATGCGATATATGCGAAGCGACTTTTGCCGCATCTCCTCCGAATTGTATCGTGCGAATGACAACAAAAATGTTCCCATATAAACATTGTGTTACAAAGAACGAAGGCCAAACCGTGTGTAAAGGCCGAACAGTTAATTTATTCGAACAGTTAATTATTTCGTTATCGATGAATATTTAATATAAAATAAAGAGTATCGACAAGTGCCCATAAGCTTGTTACCAAAATTTTCTCAACTAGAGATTGGACTTTATTTTTGGCTTAAAGTTTATGATACTTCGGAGAAAATAATTGAGAAAATAAGTATTTTTTTAAAAGGATAAAAATTAAAATTAAACGATAATTTAGTCCATCTAGAGATTCGCATATCCGTAATCTATGTGTCATAAACTTTATTTTAAAAATAAGCTGTCTCGAGTTGGCACAATTTAGCACAACAATTGTTATGTTAAATATTATGTTAAATATTCTATTCTTTGAATTTCTAGAATTATTAATAAACGATATTGATGACGACATTTCAATACTTATAAATTATTTGATTTCACGGTTCACATTTTATCTATGCGGATCGTTTTCATTCGAAAATGTTCAATAAACTTGGTTTAAATCGATGATAAATTTAAATCGCGAGATATAATCGAATTCAAGTATCGTTAAAAAAAATTACCAGCTATAAAGATCGCACAAGGAGAAGATAATTTATAATTCCTATTATTTATCTCTTAAAATCTTGTTGAAATATATATTTTTATATAAAATCACGCACTTCGTTCTTCGCGTTTTATTCAAGTCAAAGTAACCGTGAGGAATGATCGAAAAATAATGCGACATACGGAGCGGCTCTATTTCTGTTCTGTTCTATTTATCTCTTAAAATCTTGTTGAAATATATATTTTTATATAAAATCACGTACTTCGTTCTTCGCGTTTTATTCAAGTCGAAGTAACCGTGAGGAATGATCGAAAAATAATGTAACATACGGAGCGGCTCTGTTCCCCTCCCCCCCTCGAGTCTCATCGCGCGAAGAACACAAAGGCAACCGTGTAAACATTGCCCTACGTCACAAAGAATGAAGGCCACGTAATAGTAATTCGTCGTCGATGAAATATTTCATAAAATAAATAACATAAAATAAATTTTGTTAAATATTCTATTTCTTGAAATTCTCAAATTAATTATTAATAAGCATTATTAATGTATCGCGATATTTCATTACTTGTGAATTATTTGATTCTGCGCTTCATATTTTATCTGCGAGAATCATTTTTAATCTGAAAATGTTTGAGAACTGTATTTATATCAACGACAAATTTAAAATATGAAATATAATAGAATTCAAGTGTCGTTATAGAAACAATTATTGGCTATCTCAAAGGAAAATTGCAAGAAAAAGTTAATTTATAATTTTTAACATGTATCTTTTAAAATACTTTTTTTTCTATTGACGCGATGCCACCGGAACGAAGTGGCATTTCCCTGATTGATGTTGACTTATGAAGCAATCGCTTCTTCAATCTCTTGAATTCATAAGTATACATTTCTATTTCAACGCATTCCACAATCTCGAATATCACTATCGTTGACAAAATGTCCTTTTTAAAATTTTCTTAGTCATTGCTTTCAAGCTTTTACTAAATAATGTATTTTTTCATTTTTAATATAATTATGCTCAAAATACAATAATTATATGTGTACTGTTGCTATAAATTTTGAAACAGAAAATAATTTGTGTCTTAGAAACAATGACTATTTGTTTTAAACTTTGCACAATATAATAAAAATATTTTACAAATGTTGTAATATTTGTAAACTTTGTAAAATCATTGACGAAGTTCAATCATTTTAATTGTTTTATATATATATATATATATATATATATATATATATATATAATGTTTGTATCTCTCTTAGTCTGACTCCTACTTTTCGACCTGTCCGGCATGGGTGACCCTACCAGTAACTACACCTAATATTCTTATAGTCCGTTTTTATTTTTAAAATCATCTTAAAGTTTGAAAATGTTAATGGCCATTTCGTTGGCTAAATCTTAAGATACAATCTAATTATATTTAATCATATTTAAGATGATCTTAAATATAAAAACTATAATGACTATATGAATACTAGTCGATGTTACCGCCGGCATAGCTCTCAGGATCATTAGAGTGCACAAACCTCCTCACCCGGCAAAAGCCTTCGATAAGGTGGAGATACTTGAGGAGGAATTTTTTTTATTTTATTTTTTTAATTTATTACAAATTTTATTACAAAATTTATTACAAATTTTGTTTACAAATATTACAAATGTATACAAAATTTACAAAATTTACAAAATTTATTACAATGTTACAAATATGTGTGCATACATACAATAATACAAAAGTTAATATAAAATATATAATTTGAAGCTAAAATAGTTCATTACATGAGATTACACGAAAATATCGAAAATATCCGTAAAATACAGAATTTATTAAAAATTTTCATATAATTTAGACAAGACTAATTAGCGATTATTAATTATATGATATTTATTATTAATAATCTATGTAATAATAGAGTTTTATAAGATTTATATAATGTAAACAATCGCGATTCAAAGAGTCATTAATAAATTATCAATCGTCTTTTAAATTGTAGGAAAAAATAGTTGCACAACAAACGTATTTTGTACAATTTATACTATTTGTGCAATTTTGTACTATTAAAGACTATTTAAAGAATATTTAAAACGCGAAAAGAGATAGACAAAGCTTAGATGTAAATCAATGATTAAATTATAAGATAAATCACTACTTAAAATTCGCGAGAAAACGCGATAAATAAATAAATCGATGATATTCGGGACATTCAATTGCGGTATGTATATTTTTTATAATATCGAAGCATAGATACGCGCGCGATATATGTAATATGTAATGTTTGCAAATATAAAATTCAAGGTCCGATTTATTCGTGATTAACACGCGATTTTATACGAATGTCGCGATTGAGAATAATATATATATATATTGTATCTCGTACATGATAGCTAAATAATATAAAATAGGGATCATGAGTTTTAAAAAAATTGAAAAACCGCGTTATCACCAAAGTTTCGATGTAAGTTAACGATTAAATTATAAGATTATAAATTGCGACTTAAAATTCGCAAGAAAACGCGACGAATAAATAAATTAATGATATTCGGAATATTCGATTGCAATACATATAATTTTTATAATAACTGAAGAATACCCTCAATAGACACGCGCGCGAGATAATTACTATAACTGTAATTACTATACACAAGACTAAAATACATTTCGCGCATAATTAAAGACTATTAAAGAAAATATTCAACGCGAAAAAATAGAAGAACTTCGATATAAACCGACGATTAAATTATAAGATAAATTGCTATTTAAAATTCGAAAAAACGCGATGAATAAATAAATCGATAATAAATATTTGGAATATTTAATTTCGATGTGATAATATATAATTTTTCTAATATAATAATTAATATCCGGTTAATATTCGACAAAAAGGAGAGCGATCTTAAAGATGGAGAATAATTAACATCTTGTTTTTATATCAGATTTCGCAAGAACGATCTGCGAAGAAAAGTTAAATGACCCATTGAACGTCAGGGATTCCATTGTAGGAGAGAACGAATCCTGGATCTTCCAGACTACTCCCGATGACAATGATTTCAGTAATAAATCAACGACAATTACCCTCATTGGCATTTAATTCACGATTAAAATTTATGTCAGAAAATATGTTCTATCATTATTAAAAAATATATCTCTTTATTGAAAACTAAGTGGATATAATGATTTTTATGTAAATATGATTACGAACGATTATATTTATAAATAATGAAATACATGCATCATTGGAACTTATGTTAAATGTGCGAATACGTATAATAATTTTGGGGTACCAACTGTTCGCACGCGCGAGACGAATCAAACCCCATAACAGCAAGATTTAAAAAATTTCAATTCGAATAATTTGTAAGATAAAATAAATCAAATAGTTAAGTCTATGTACTACTTTTTTATTATTTTTAGTAGCATTTAAATTAATTTGCCGATATTTTACTGTTATCAAGGTACCCATTCGATTTGTCTCATAATTTTTAAGTACTCGCACATTTTATGTTACATTCATATATATAATTTCGTACGTAACATATGTAATATTAAGAAAAATTATAAAAATTTTTTGGATATGTTAATTTGTGCATGTATTTTATTATACATACATATATAGATATATATAAATTAATGTTCTCTAAAATGGCGGGCTGTCCAATATCTGCAAATAGTTTCTTAAAAGTAACTAAAAATTAATTAATATCCCCAGTACCTAGAAATAATTTTTCAAAAAAGACAAATTATATTAATTAATAAAATATATTCGTTCGTAATCATTTTTATCAAAAAAGTCAATAAAATCTAATTTGAAATTACTTGAAAAATAAAAATTTATATACAATAATTATATCCATATGTAATCTACTATTAAGATTTTTTAGTATTAAGACAATAATATGAACAGTAATAATAATAGCTCATTTTCAATGAAGAAAATATGTATTTTTTTCTTTTCTAAATGTATTATTTAAATTAATCCGGATTTAAAGAGGCGTTTGTTGTTGACGTTACTCCGAAATCATTGCTTTCAGGAATTGCCAGGAAAACCTGGGATTAATTACAATCCTACAATGAAAATTCCTAATTTTCAACAGGACATCGAACTAGATGTCGCAAATGGATCTTACAAGAATCGATAATAAATAATTCTCCATGATGAAAATCGTTTCAACTCCTCACCGGTACGAGTCACGCAATTTTTACTAATGGTCACCTCACGAGAAGGACAGCGATAAGACTCTTTTATTAAAACGGCAATCTCGTTTAATAAACGCGCGAAGAACGCGAAAAGAACAGTTTTTTCGCATTCATAATTTATTAATATATTTTACAAATATTTCCGATACACGAATAGTTTTGACATGAAATTTGTAAATGTATAAATCTGATTAAAAGCAAATTATTAAATTCAAAATTAATTCGCGATTCTATAATATCGAAGATGATTGTTAAATATTGTTAATTATAATTTTGTTAAACTGATATTTAATCGTTAACTTAACATCGAATCTTCACACTTTTATATTCGAGTTTTTTATTCGATATTTGTTTTATATTTAATTAGTAATATTTGGCAATATTACAGGGAGGTACAATTATAAGATTTTTTAATCAAAACGGCAATCTCATCTAAGAAATTTATATACAAAACGCGAAAAAACCGCAAAAAAATATGATATTTTCGTAATCGTAATTTATTAATTTATTTTACATTTAGTTCTGATATAGAATTCGTAAATAGATAAAATGAATATATATCATTAAATTTATAATAAATGAATCGCGATTCTATAAAATAGAAGGTGTTCATTAAATTTTAGTTAATACTTAATCATTAATTTAACATCAAATTTTTGCATTTTATATTTTGCTCTTATATTTGATATTTTTTTATATTTAATATAAAAAAATTAGCAACATTTGTAAAATTTATAATCTAATATTTATAAAATTGAAATATATAAAATTATATGAATTTAAAATTTATATATAAAATTTCCCGAATTTATTAATGACTCTTTTATATAAAAACATAAGTACAGTTAATTTTATGAATATTTTAAAAATATATACTATAGAAAAAAATATGTTTAATGAATTTCTATTATATTATCATTATACGTATACTTTCGATAATTTTTCGTATAATTTACATAAGAATGCATTTCATATAATTTATAATCATAAATACAATTTAATATAATATAAATTACAGTCATAATTGTATTTCATATACAATTATAATATCAATATTAAATCATAATTAAAATACAATTATAACTGCAGTACAATTTTAGTTACAAATTTGTTACAATTATTATAGTTACAAATTTATGATACTATCAATATCAAATAAATATATTCGATTTATTTAAATGTTTAAAAACATAAATAATTTGATATTAACAGCATTAACATTTGGATTTAATATTATGTAACTTTTATATATATATATATAATATATATATATATATATATAAAATATATTTATTCATATATATATATATATATATATATATAAAATATATTTATACATATATATATATATATATATATATATATATATATATACCTATATATATAATATATATTTTTAATTTTAAAAATGAAATATAATATGTTAAACTATTTTTTAAATATTTATAATTAGGCAATTTATTTAATTTTTTTGAAAATAATTTTGATAATTTAAATTTCATTTTTAAAATATTTTTAAAATAAATTTAATTTAATTTTTTTTATATAATTTTAATTTATCCCTAGAATTATTGGAATAATTGGAAGAATATTTGGAATATTGAAAGAAATTGAAATATTGAAAGAAATAATGACCTCAACAACCTTATGAACCCTAACAATCCTATCAATCCTATGATCTCAACAACCCTATGAACAATCCCTAACAACCCTACTTCTTGATTAACTTATTAAAACGAAACTTATTCGAGATTTAAGGAGCTCTCTATAATATATTTTAATCATTGCCCTAATTACATTCCCTAATCGCGTGCCCTAACCGCATACTCTAATCGTGTACCCTAACCGCGTACCCTAACCGCGTACCCTAACCGCGTACCCTAACTGTGTGCTCTTCAGGCCAGTTAAACCTACCTTTTGTCCTGGCCATTATCTCGCTCGATCTCTAATCAGAGATCGAAAAAGGAGATAAACACTCCTTCTTTTGCCGGCTGATTACCGGCAAATGAGCGTAAATATTTCACGCTCATCGTAACAATTGTAAAATCGAACAATTATTCGTTATATATTTGAATATAACTTTATTTTAACTAAAATAAAGCCAAATTACTATAAATTTTTATATATTATATTAGACTGTTAACACGACCATATTTCTTGGTAAAACAAGGGCAACCGTTTATAACTGGGCAGAATTTATGTCGGGTATCACAGAATTTAACATAACTTCAACTGTTAGCAGTTTAATATAATATATAGAGAATTCTTATAATATAAAAGTCTCTGTGCAGATTATCAATCAAAATTGATTGTTATTATAATAATATATATAATTAGTAAATATTTATAGTAATATATAATTTATAATAAAATATAAAATTAAAGTGTGTATAACATTAATCATATTACAATTTATTTAATTAATGAATCATTTGGCTTTATCTTAAGTTAAAGTAAAGTTTAAAAATAATATCTACAAACAAATTTTACGATGGATGAGCTATGATGAATAAGAAATTAAAAGATAAGTCCTCATTATAAGATAAAAGTAGCATCAGAAATTAATAACATTGATAAAAATATTAATGTGTGTTCTTTATTTAATAAATTAGAGAATATCTTTATAAAAATAATCTTTTCTTGATTTTCTATTTTTAATTAATATTTAAATATATTTTTGCAATAAATGCAAAGCATTTCGAAAGAATTTATAAAAAATTTATTTAATTCAATCTATCCTAACTCATCCATTTTAAAGCAACGGATTTACTTACAATCTACAATCTACAATCTACATATACATCTACATCTACAATCTCTATGAATCCGTTACTTTAAAGTAAAAAGTTTTTGTTCACTCACCGGCACTGATGCGCAACAGCGGAGTTGTTGTTATCGAAGCTCGTTGTCTGTAACATACAAATATAGAATTCATTTATAACAATGCTCAAAATCGATATTTCAAACAAATATTATGCGGAATTTCATATCCGGTGTAAAATAATAAGCAGTTGTAAACATGTATGGAAAAATTTTATAAATTCTGAAACTATCTTTTAAATATACATATATAGAAACTTTTATATAATTTTTATAAAAATCTTTCTAATTTTTTTTAATTCATTTAAATAATAAAACCGTATTATTGTGTGTACGATTTTTAACAGTAGATATATAAATAATAAATATTCACCACCAGGTTGTTCCGCTGGTGCAGGATGCCTCTCCTAGGCCTGCTCCTCCTTTCAGATCATCAGGGTTGTTGCATCGATCTATAACATACAAAAGAAGATTCTAATGTAGTAGAGTTCAAAATAATTAATATTTCAAAAATTATTGTATACATTGAATTTTGTATTCGATGCATATAATAATAGTAGATTAATAAAATAATTCTATAAATTTTGAAGAACATTACTAATAATTCTTTTATAACTTTATAAAAGCTTACACCTTTACAAGATTATAGCTCTAATATAAAAATCTTTTTCTTTAATTCTTTCTTATTTAAATATAAATAAAAAAATATAAATAAAAATATCAAATTAATTGTTGCGATCAATTATTTAATTGCTTAATTTAAATTATACTAAATATATTTAATATTTAATATATAATTACAAATAAATAAATTGCTTACCAGAAGGTTGCTGTGCCGGAGGCCAATGCCTTTCCTAGGCCTCCTCCTCCTCTCAGTCTTAAACGCGCGATACTTTTAGCGGCACTCCCGCACTTACGTGCGATATTTTTATATCGCTACTTCCGCACTTTTACGCGCGATACTGAACGGCACTCCCGCACTATTCGATACGATTAAAAATTTTCTGTTTGTCGCGCGATGTATATATTTAATATATATATACTTTAAACGGCACTCCCGGTTTCGGTACGAGCGAAAATCCAACGCGATAACGCGATGACGCGAAAAAGCTAAACGCGAAAACGCGGTAACGAGACGCCGCCGTCCGCGACACGTTGACGGCACCGACGATGCGAAAGGGTACTTAGCTTCCTCTTCAGGCTCCTTGAGATTTATTCTAAATTAAAAAATTTAAAATAAACTTCAAGGCACCATCCAAGTACTAAGCCCTCCCACCGCGACAAGGTGTACCCCGTGGGAGGGTTATATTATATATAATATTTTATATATAATATATTTTGTGATATACTATATAAATTCTAATTCGCAAATAAACAATAAATAAAAATTGCTGTTTTCTCATAGCACTCATATTCACTCGCGAACAAACAATTAATTATATTTAGTCATACTGTAGAAACGATCGCGAGACCTTTGCACGGCACTTCCGATCGCGAAATAATTATGAGAAATGCACATTAATATATTGTATAAGGGCTAAAGAAGTATGATTCGCTCTACAATAGTCATAGCGAATTATATTTCAATACTAATCGCGATCGCGTTTAGGAAAAGAATTCAATAATACGAAGCGTTTTGTATCACTACTTTGCCGTTGGAATGTTGTGTGAATAATACAAGATCGTCTATGTATTTATAATTTTTGCCTCTTTTGTTTCAATTTTTATTTGGAATAACGAAGGATCGCGTTTCGATGGATGTATCCATATAGTTTCATGTTATTCATTAAGAGTTAATTAATTGTTAATTGTAATAATCGTAGCGAATTATTTCGATATTAATCGCGATCGCACTGTTAGAAAAAGAATTCAATAATACGAAGTGTTCCGTATCACTACTTTACTACTGGAATGTCGCCGTGCGAATGATACAAGGTCTTCGCCTATGTAAACAATACAGCGCTACGTCATCAAGGCCGAACGTCGTGTTATTGACCTCGCTGCCGAAATATTTTACGCATACTATGACGTACATATACGAAAATTGAATTTATATACAAGTATATTTTTAAAGTCACACACACATGTACACACAGATTAATTATTTATTAAATCGCGGAATAACTACGAGAAACGCACTTTAATATATCGTATAACGGATAGAGAAGTACGATTCGTTCGACGTTTTTATGAGATCAAATTAAATACTAATTCATTACAAATGTTGTTTTCATTATTGAAATATATATGCAGTACATGTATATTAATACGAATTATAGAATCGAAAGTTTAATATAATTGAAAGACATGATACAATAATCGTTTAATTAATAATTAATTTAAGAATATTATACGACATATTTCGCACTACGATCTTTATTGCTCGAGTGTCGCCGTGTGAATGATACTAAGACCGTATGACTAGCGCGCTATTGTTCACATCGTTAAGGCCGAATACCGTGTTATTGTCCGTTCGTCATATCGAAATATATTGTATTATATTATATTATATTTTATATTATAATATAATATAATATAAATATGTTAAAATACGTAAAATATTTCGATAACAAATAGGCAATAATGCCGATCTTGGTGTAAACAATACATATTTATATTATATTACATCATATTATATTTTACATATTTTAATACAGCAAATAATTTTTCGATATTGATCGCGATCGCGTCTAGAAAAGGATTTAACGGAGCGTCTTGTACCACTACTTTACTCTTTGAATGTCGTCGCGCGAATAATAATAGAGCCGAACAAATTGGTCCGAAAGGCCGTTATTATAATTTTTTTACCGAAACATTTTTCAAGACTATGGCATATAAACATTATTGCTTACGCTGCCAAGATCGATGTTATTGTTTGTTCGTCATCGAAATATTTTACGTATTTTAACATATGTATACATATATATATATATACATGAAATATATTAAAGTATACAGAAGTATTTTAGATTATATAGATTTTTTAATTATGATTATTTATTAAAAGATTGATGTATCATGGAGTCTTTCATTATGTTAATTGTTTAGATCTACAATTCAATTGTTTTATTGGGCGTTCTCACAATTCGAATTATATTTCAATGATTGAAAAATAAAGCGATAAAACGTCGCAGACATTGTATTCGATAAATATTTATAAATATTAAAGAAATAATTTCTGTGCTTGTAAAAATCGATTTCATATCGAAATAATAATTTATTATTTTATATTTCTGTTACTATGATTCTTAGATAAAATGAAATAATAGATAAAATGATGATTCTTTGATAAAATGAATAAATTATGAAATATACGATTCGAGAATTTTCGTCGCGATATATATAGATATGAATTGTGTTATTTATAAAAATTAATTAATCATATTGTTATAATAAATAATTTTCCAATGTTGATCGCAATTGTATCTATAGAAAAGAAATTTAACGACGTATCATTATATTACATATTAGAAAATATTAGACAATAGGATATGAAATTATTACGATTGTTTTATCGCGCTTTTCCGAAGTTAAATTTTCTAATATTTAGTTTTGCATTTTAAAAGACTAACTTAGGACGAACTAAATAAATAAATAAATGATGTTGAGAAAAAAAAGAAGACAAATAAATAAATATATAATATAAGTATATAATATAAAAAATAACGTAAAAGAGAGTCATACTAATATTTTTATATAATAAATTATTATTAATTAAATTATTTATATTTTTATTTATATTATTTATATTATCAGAGGGACATATATGTTACCCTCTGAGAATATTCGTGGACATTTGTTTTGTAGTTCATGTCTACGTTTTTAACGTCCACAAAGTATCGCTCCCAGGATCACCTAAAAATGAGCCATGACATCTCTCAGTCTTCTCTCTGATACATATAAGATATGCTTTTGAATATTCGATTCTATATAGTAAACATGTTTTTATATTGTCTTATATTGTTTTATAGTTTTCATAGAGCAAAATATTTTAATATTTAATGCTTTATATTAATATCGATTTTTAAAGTTATATTAATATCGATTTAAAAAGTTAAAAAAATTTAATTCATATTTATATGTATAAAAATTTAATTCATATGTTATAAAAATTTAATTCATATTTATATGTTTATAATATCGATAAAGAGACTTTCAATCCTGTCGATAAAATGATAATCTATGGCATTAATATAAATTTGTATTATTTTTTTGATACAATACAATTTCCAAATAATATTCTCTCTTTCAGTTTATAAAATTTAAGTTTCGTTAGCAATTTCAATTAATTTTTGTATATATGATCACCCGATTGAAGGTATAAAGGAGGAATTTATGTTTTTAAGTAGGATTTAAATCTCTGTTGATAATAAATATTTATAATAATAATTAACGATACAATAATAAATTAAATAATAATAAAATAATTTCATTAACAATAAATACCCAGGTTTGACAAATTATCGACGATTATAAATTTGTAGCTTGTCCTATTACATTTAGATGGAGACACAATAACGAAACTGCTTCAAGTTAAAAAAAGAAGCATGGGCAGATGGGTTTTCATAAAAAAATTGTTCTCTTTTTTTTATTTAAATATTGAAAGTTTTAAATGATTTTAAAAACATAATTTTAATTAATATATATTTTTTAACTAATATAATATTTAATTAAAATGTATACAGGTGTATGTAGAATCACATATTATGCAGTATATAATACATACACATATAAAAAAAACTTGATATTATTTTAAAATCAGTAAGTAAATAAATTTCATTAAATTTGTCATCTCGATTAAAATATAATAAACTTTAAATTCCAATTATTTGAAGTTTCTAATTTTTACAGTTTCGAGCATAGATCCTGAATAATAAAAATCTCGAAACCAGCTTTCAACTCAGCTTCCAATTTCAGCTTACAAAAATTTATAATCAAAAAAATTTATTCACACTTGGTCGCAAATCAAGTGATTAACTCGATCATAAATCTGACGAACAAATCGATTGTTCGCTGGATCGCCGATGAATCTTCCGGTTCTATGCTATCTCTCTCGCAGGGGGAAGAGAGAGGGTCGATCATTACACCGGCCTTCTGGCCGATTAAGTGCCGAGTCACATGATCGAATCTACTGCAATGACATTCAGTTTGGGGCTGTGCGGGACGTGGGTTATTAAGCGAGACCTGTTATTAAAGTCCCTCTTCGCATGCCCTGTTCGTAGCTGCAGGTCGCCCTTCCCTCCCTCTCAACCTTAACCTTCCCATCTTCTCCTCTCTTCCTCCTTCTCTCCTCGTTCCCGTACCTTTGCCGTACCATCTTCGGACCAGAAGAGCGGCTTTGTTGATTTAAGGCGATAATACGGGGCTGCAAGAGATTTTACGTGAAAAAAAGAGGAGCGAAAGCACAAGACCGGCGCGCTTATAATTACAGATTCGCATTGTCCCGAAACTCCCTTAAACCCTCCTTAACCATCGCTGCCTGTCAGTCTCGTCCTCCTTTCACCCTCCTTTTCCTTTCGCTATCTAATTCGGAAATGATTCTGTAGCGTAAGGGTGCAATATATATATTGCGTTGCAAAGATATCGTTAACTATATCATAATATTTTTATTTTTTACTTTTAATATTCAATTATTTATTTATATAATTTTATATAAGCATACATAAAAAGGAGCTTAATGCTTAATCAACATACACACATTTCTAATTATCTCTTCCATTGTTAGCTTTTTATTTACTCTGATGAAATGATGAATAATTTGTCCCTCATTTCCATAGTTGTAGCTATTAGCGGCGTTTAATTATTTGCTATAATTATTGTAAAGCTAGTAACGTGTTCAATTATTCGTTTATATTATCGCGTTTATCGGTAGCTTTTAATTACTTCTATCAATAATTGCACCACGCTCACAAAAGCTCAATTATTTAGCCTCTCGTTATTGCACCGTGGTATTACTTTACAATTTTGAAATAATAAAAATGTTAACCGATAAAAAATAGATTAAATTCTTTGAAAAGATGTTTTTATTTCGATTTTATTCGGGATTTGCTTGACACAAGAATTGTTAGGAGTTTTAAATAATTGGAATTCTGTTAGTTCTTTCGATATTTGGAGCCAAACTTCGGAGTTCATTCATAAAACGGTCCAAATGTCTGTCGGGAGAAAGAGAGAGACCCAAGCTGTACGCTAGCGATTATCTCCGGAATGACTTCTCGCGCCAGAGAAACCACCCGGACGAGTTCGAGACGCACAAATCTTTGAGAGTGGCGGTGCTTCTTCTTCGGGTCGCAGTACCGTGTCCACCCCCTGCTAATCCCCCTCGTTCCCTCGATCATAGCTTCATCAGTCTTCCATGAATAAACGCTGACCACTTGAGAGATCCCGCAGATACCGGAAAATCAGGCACCGAAAAAAGACCGTACCTGCTCTGACGGTCGTGTTAACAGCCGAGACTCATAAAGACGTTTAAAGTGATCCGAGAGAAAGAGAGAAGACAGCAACTCTCTCTTTTATATCCTTCGCCTTTTTCTTTCTTTTTTTTTTTCTTTCTTTCGAAATGTCGATTTTAAATATATTGCAGCAATAAACATATTATGTTTGATGTAAATGTATATATGATGTATCAGAAACTTTTTTTCAAAATAAGCTCATAAATACTACGGGCCAAAATGTAAAAATAAAATAATTATTTCAATGTCAAGACAGTAAAGACATATTTATGCAATAATTTATGACAATTCTTGTTTATTCAATTGAAAAAGAAAGAAAGGGATGCATCTTTGACGCAAAAATATAAGAATATAATGTGAAAAAAAAAATATTTCAAGATCGATAAAACACAAGCTGTGAATTATCATGGAAATTAATGATGCTTTGATAATTTTCGAAAAACGTGTGAATGTTCCGATCTAATCAGATTACCGTGGAAACAACGACACGAAAACCTCCTTTCGCCAGTTTATCGGCGCGATCAAAGGGCCTTGCGATGCACGTTGTTGACGTGAGTCGGGGCCAAAGTGTCATCCCTTTTCCCTGACAGCTTCACTACTCGTGTGCTTCATTCTCCTCCTCGGGGGAGGGTCAATCCCATTATCTAACCGGTTGACCTGTCGGGCGTAAAGTAGGGAGTTCTGTCTAGAAGATGCGGCGCCGCGATCTTAACCCGTCAATTTTGAATTCTAGAGAAATTTCGATAAGTTCTTTATTCGATCGAGTCAGCGCTTTCAATTAAATACATGTTTTTTCTTCTTCTTTATATTAATAAAATATAATAAATATAATAAGTCATAATAAAATATAAATACAATCGATTTAATATTTTTTTCTAATAACTGAATAATATAAATGTCCATTATTACAATAATATATCTAAAATGAAATTAATACGAGCGAAAGATACTTGATGATTTATAGTTTTTTCATGATTATGATTTTATATATTTATATAATTCGTATATTTATAATTAAATTATTTATAATTTATAATTATATATTAAACATCAAGTGTACATATATATTTACATTATTGTATGTGTTCGTTTTCTGAAAGTTGAAGGCGATCGGCAAAATGGCGAGCGTCATTTCCGGATATTTCGTGTATAAGTAACTATTCATGTGTAACAGATTAATCTCGCAACGGATTCGATTATTATCCCGCAACAGTGTTCCATGAAAATTGCTGGCACAGCTAATTGCACGATTTGTAATTAGAAAGTCGCGATCACTCGATATCGATGTTTGTTACGCACAATCGACGGAGAAGATTACTACAGTTTCGTCTCGCTGCGATTTTACAGATGTATTAACATATTACAAAGATACATTTCTATAATAGAAGGAAAATAAAATGTATCAAGAGTAATTATGTTTAAAAAAGAATTTATGCAATTTATCAAATTTTCACTAACAATAAGTAATCAATTCTGGGCAAACGAAAAATTATTTAATCTGCATGACACAAATGTACATTGTGAGACAAAAAGGCAAACTAATTGCATAATGAAAAAATGGTATTATTGACATTTCCATTTTTATCACTATTATAGTATTGATAATAATATAGTAATAATAATAATTATAATAATAATTTTAAATGTAGTTGCTGCTAAAAATAATTAAATTTATTATAATTATTATTAATTTATTAATATATTAATTTATTTATAATTTATTTATATTTCATTAATTATTATTAATTTATTTATAATTATTATTATTTATTATAATTTACAATAATTACTATTTTTTTATCAGTGTAATTCATATAAATAAATTTTGTCATCAATTTTCTTTTCGGCCAATCGTTAAATTTCTATCCCGCCGAATCAGTCTAGATTATTTTATCGCAGAAATGTAACAGAAATGAAAAGACAGAGTACAGTTATACAAAAGACAGAGTACTCTTATACAAAACGAAATATCCGTTACTTTTATCTCTTTAAACGTGACGTGGAAACAGAAAAGCGGCAACTTTTTCATTCCTGATACCCATCCATAGGAAGCAATTTTTTTCTCGTCACTGACAACATTGATGTTCTTTTCGGCTCGCGTGTCTGGTAATGATAGCAGCGCATTGGATAATTTGAAAGATAGCTCGCCAAGCGGCACGGTGTGGGATCATAATGTGTAAAAGGAAATCGCTTTACTTTAAAGTAAATGCTCGACGCGAGCACGCATGCATATATGCGTACGTGCCTTTCGTGCGTGCGTACCGCATACGTGCGTGCCTATATGTGCGTGCGTGCGTGCGTGAGTGCGTGCGTGCGGCAGTCTCGGCGTGTGAACCGCCGCTAGTTTCCTTTCATTCAGTAGTTTCTTCATCGGCGAATGTCGCACGATTTCTGCTCGCGATTGCGCACACCGAGAGCCGATCTCTCTCGAGAGAAGCAGATCGATTGCTCGCTCGTCGAGAACACGTCGCGTGAGAAAAAGTTTGTATCGTACGCGAAGGGTTAAATTCTCTGCATCGTATAGAGTATACATTTAATTCGCATAATGATAGATATGCCAGAAATCGTGCTCTTCCTCACCTTTTTCTTCCGAGCAATTAAGATTAAAGATTAATGATTTTCTAAATATTTTCTAAATAATTAATTACTTTCTAAATTAAAAATTATTATATAATTTATTGTATATTATATATTTTATTATAAAATTTTTAATTTTATTATAAAATTTTATTATAAATTTTATTAAAAATTTTATTATAAATTTTATTATAAAATTTTTATTATAAAATTATTATATAAATAATATACGATATTAATATTAAAATAATAAAATTATATATATCATATATAAATTATAAAAATATATATATTTTATTTATATATTTTTTTAGAGATATGAGATACTTGTAGCCTTTTGCTCGAAGGAAAAATTCAAATACAAATGTTCTTTTTCAAGCAATATTATTTTTTTTGAACCGAATCTGTTCTGTCACGTTGATAGAAAGAATCGTGCGCAAACAGCTGTTGGATATCCTTGGCGGGCCCGTGAGAGCCGAGGATTTGCGGTAGTTATCATAATGCTTGCTTAATGCTCGTCGCGAGGAGTTCGCGTGTAACTAGCATAACGCACTTCTCGTGAGACCAACAAGACCTCCCTCGCTCTCTGTCTCTTCGGCAGTGATGCACGTTAAAGCTTATTTGCACGGTTGGCGATTATTGTTATCGCGAGCTATGCGCATCAAGAAAACATCGATGATATCTCTCTCCTTCATAACATTTTCAAAGTTTTATTTGACTTAATGAGAGCAATCATATAAAAATATAGTTATACGAGATATAGTGTTCTGTTTGAGAAGCAATTATGCAACCAAGATTAAAGAAAGATTTTCATGTAATTAAAAATTGATATTTTCATATCGTCCTAATAAATTATTTGTATAAATTATTTTACAATATCTTCTCTTTTATAAAAAAGAAAAATTCTAAATATTTATTATTTTTCCTCAATATTAAAATAAATAATATCGAAATACTTTGAATGCATTTATTAATTAACAGGGACGACAAAACATGAATATTAGATGTAAGTTTAATTCGTAAGCTTAAATTTAGCAAAATTTCGCGAATCTGTAAAGGAACAGACATTTCGTAACAACACGAATATCGGTTTTATCTCATCATCGGTTAAAAGTGAGCCGTATAAATTTGCCTTTATACGCTGTACGCGATACGCGGAGGGAAAGAGTCGTCTCGTCGGCACGCATCGACGAGAATATTCCCACAAATTGGCAGAATGCGGTTGAATTGAACCGCCGGAAAATATTCCGGCCGGATGAGCGCAACGCGGGATTAACGACCGAAAATAGAAGCAATCGTTAGCGGCCGTAATGTTGTTTATCGGCGAGAACGCTGAACCACTGAAATCCGGTAACGATGCTAAAATGATGGCGGATGGAACTTTGCACTTTGCGCAACACAATGCAATATTTAACTTATGACGAAATTCTTACTTTCGGCGAAAATTCAAATTTCAATGTTTCATTCGTAAGAAATATAAATAGCTTTCATTAAATTGCATAAATTCACAGATAGAAAAATTAATCGTTAGATTTGAATGAGACGGTTATTTATTTTAATTTTGCAAAATTTTAACAGATTCCAATTTTTTGTCTTGTAAAACTTTACGAAAAAAATTATAAAGCTGCGAGAAAATTTAATTTTTGAAACTCTTTAGGAAAACTTACATGTAATTATTGTTAATGACATTTAATATTTATAATAATCAATCGAATAAAGTTAATATTAATTAAAGAAGGAATTATTACTCCGAAAAATTAATTAAATTATATAAATTCAAAGATTGACAAATTTAATCTTTAGACTCGCGAAAAATTATTTAATTATTTATTTTAACTTTGTAAAATCTTAACGGAATAAATTTCAATTTTTTTCTTGTAAAATCTTGCGAGAGAAAAATTGTGGAGATGCGGATAAAATTCTTGAAACTCTTTAGGAAAAGTTACACATCTCTGTTAATGATATCTAATATTTATAATAATCGTTTGAGTACAATTAACATTAAATTAAATAAAGAAACAATTAATGCCCCCGAGAAATTAAAAATATGTAATTTCGAGATCGCGTTTTAATTCATGCCTCTTTCTCTCGCTCATTCTATTCTTCGCTGCCGTTTACGGTGAGGAGAATAAAAGTCGGTTAAATCGTGTATATGTATACGCCAAGTACGATAGACGCCCATTCAAGCTTTTTTATGCTTCCGTGCAAGTCAAATATTTTGTACTGTTTAATTCAGTTCTGCCTGGCCTCTCTCTCACTCGCGCGGGCGCCTCATCCATTCAGACCTCTTTTTATACTTTCATGCAAGTCAAACACGTTTCTCGTATCTTCGCGTTTAATTCAGACGTTCTGGCGAGGCTAGTTAGCGGTTACTATTGTTACTAAGTAACCCGCTCGTCGGCAGTTAATCTAGTACGCGCTCGTTATACCTGGCAACTAGTGGCCGGTGGGGGGGAAGGAGGGGGAGGAGGGCCCCATCGCGCTTGGGCGCGCGAGAGCGAACGCGTCGGGCCCGACGCGCGATTGCGACGATGCGAGAGATATATAATCTGCGCGTTATTATTATTATTATTATTATTATCATCATCAGCAGTGCGCGCATCATCCTTGCAGGCAGGTGAGGCGAGAGGGCGTGGCGCCGGATGCAGCATGTATCATAGAAACATGTGCATTTCCGGCCGTGGGATCTAGATCGATGCGCGTATCGGGAGTCGGTGCTATCCGTTGTTCGATGATAACAATAATCTTCATTTCTGGCGCGGGGAAATTATAAAGTTCGCACGACCTGAAAGAATAGGATAAGATTAGAGCCTGAAAGAATAGGATAAGATTAGAGCCTGAAAGAATAAGATAAGCACTTATCGAGATGCGACTAATTGTTGAATATGATCGAAGGATTAATCGAAGAATTCCCCAATTTTACATTCGATCAAATACTACAAATGAAAAAAAAAAACTAGGAGATGTATATCTTTCTTTCGCGAAGTGATTGTAAGAGAGGATGACAGCAAAGTGACCCGCAAAATTGTTTTCACACGCGATGCAGCCCTCGTGGATTCTCGGAGAAGAGGCTGTTGCGTAAAAAAGACAGCGAATCCATTAGCGTATCAGCATATGAGCATTGTTTCCTGGAGGAAACCTGCGGTTGCATGCCTCGAACACATCAGGACGACGTACACCTTCTTTCCGAGCCGTCTCCCCTCCGTCCTCCTCTTCTTCACCCTTCGGTTTCCCTTGTTCCGCCCCGTTCGAGCCGTTGCTGAGGTCGCTGGCAGACACTAGTTGCATGTCGCCGAGCTGTAAACGCGGCGTTACTCGATTAACGTCGATCGTCCTGGTGGATGAGCGCGCGTATCGCGCCATGGATCGATGGGCAGGCGATGATAAAGACCATGGTATCGAGATGGGCACGCACCGCGTTGCCCGGCCAGTCACCGGAGATATTATCAGCTGTTTCGCGCAATAACCCGCGGCCTTGACTTCGCTTGTACGATAACCGCGATTCGACCGAGATATCTTTCTATCCTCGACGAAGTTGGGAAAATCAACGGTGTGGGAGGGGAGGAAATTTCATTGACGAGAGCACATCTTCCCATCTTGCGATAACAATCGCGAGTCTCTCGACGGGAAAACATTTCTGCACCCTTTCAATCTCGTAACACTTTTGTAATTAATTACATCAGGTACATCGAAGAAAAGCAACGTATGATTTTACACACGCGACTGCACTTTTTTTATTTATAGTTGGCGCTCTTTCTAGTGGTTTTTAATTATTTTAATATTTATTTATTTTTTTATTTATTTTAATATGTATTTATATATTTGTTAATTTTTTTATTGTAGGAGATTTTTTTATTATTTTATACATATTTTTTATATATTTGAAGGAATAAATATTAAAGCTTTCAATAATTTTAATTTGTAAAGAAAAATCAAGACACAATTCTTACAAAATTACAATTATATATAATATAAGAAATATACATGTCAAGAAATTTCTCTTCGTTAAAAAAGATGCACATATAAATATATAAATAAAATTCGTCGCAAATTATAGATACGAGTATTATATATTTTGATGCGGATACTTCGGAGAAGGCGAGTAATTACTGTTCATATATATATCGGCGACTCTTCATTAAGCGAAATAGGCGATACGACGCGATTCCCAGATGCGACGTATCTGAAACAGGATCGGAAATGCATACGTTCGCATCATATCGAGCTCTCCGGACCAAGGCCAAGGATGCCGACGAGGCGCGGATCCTATCCTCGAACGAGTCCAGACGCGCCACTTTGTCACGGGGTATTACACTCGGCAATGCGGCGCCCTCGATAAGCCTTGTCTTGCCTTCGCGGCGGCGCTTCCTTTCCAAGGCGCCCATTACTCGGCTTAATGCGCCGAGCTCTCCTCGTTCGCTTTTACATACATATTATGCGTCGTTCGTTCGCGATCGCCACGCGACGCCTTCGTCGCGGAATTTACGACGGAATTGGAAAACGGCGCCTAAGGATGCTGTTAGTAAGCCGGTATTATCGATGGGTCGAGGCTAGATTATACGTATTTTGCCCTCTATTAAAGCTAGGTACACTTGAAAGAAAAATGTAGCGCGAAAAAAGCGAGATTGCATCGATTATTATTTTTTTAATTTAGTGTTTGATATATTTAACCCTTACTCCATACACGGGGGTTATTTTTGATACTATTCTCATAATAATGAGCATTTCGTTTCACATCTTTGCAAATGAAAATATATTAAAGCAAATTATTTTGCAAATTTATTATTTTAGTCTTTGTTTAGAAGAATCAAAGAAAATGTATGAATTTTTTTAGATTTTTTGAATATTTTTACCCTTTGAAAAACGCGTCAGACAAAAACTTGATTAAAGGTTAATTATAAAAGCAATATAAGATTGAGGTGAATTAATTGAGAAGAATTAGTGCAACCCTTGATGATCGAACCTCGATCGCGAAGGAGCTCTTCTGAAGACGCTCTGTCTCGTCAATGAAATTTTCTACCCCTTTCGCGTCTTCGTTCCTCACTTTTGATACCCAGTCGAGCCTAAAGTTGCAACTGTAACTACCATACAGCCACCGTCGTCGGCGCGGTCGGAGCGAGATGACGAAGGGGGAAAGTGTGACGGTAGCCAAGTCCTCATTAGCGCATTCCGCCGCGACGCCCGCGACTCAAAGCGTCGTAAAAACGGCTGAAACGTAGCGCGACAGGAGCTGAGAGCAACAGGGAGAGAGGCTTTCAACGAGCAAACGGTATCGCGCGTGGGATGCCCACCAGATTTCAATCCACGTATTCGATTTCTTTGTCAGGACAGCCACAATGAAGTGTGCGATAGAAAGCTGTTATTTTCTTTCGCGTGCTAGATCTTTTTTTTTTCGCACCCCTTTCCAGACAAGAATTTAAAAAATCTATCTGGTGCATTGATCTTTTGTTGCGAAAAGTGATATTTTGCTAAAGAATTCTAGTAATTTAGATTTAAAAAAAACCGAATAAAGTCGATTTCAACGAGGCTCGTCCTGTACGATTTTTAAAATTAAAGGGTAAGCGCAGTCTCGATTGCATCGCTGATTTCTTTTTTTTCAACAACTCGTTGAATAACGAGCACCACGTTCTCTCTTTTTCCCTTCATCATTTCTCTTTTTTTTCTTTTTCCTTTCTGTCCATTCGGAAACACTGACCGTTTTGCGAGAGGAAGATCGGCAAAAGGATAAATCTGTTAATAGCACCGTATATTTCTCAAGGAATACACGACTCGAAATAATTCGAGCACTTGGTCAATGTATGAAAAATATTTAAAAAAATCATGTAATCATAAAAGAAACACTTAACACACAAGAGAGGATAAAATACTTCTTCAGCTAAATTTGAATTGTTTAATATTTAATATTTAAGAGGATGTATAAAGATTTGTCAGAAAGATTCGAGGATCCCCTTGGGTTCTCTCAGGAGATAAGATACTCAGCTTCCTACTTGTCAGTCTAATCTTGACTTTCTTATCAATATTTCGAGTCCAAGCTTCTTTTTCGTTTCTATTTTTTTCCTCTCTATTTACGCACTTCTCTTCTTTCTGCATATTTATAATACTACCATGTTCTATGATCTAAAAATAGAAGGCTCGCCCAAAATTATCAATAAAAGACGCATTGCTTTCGCTTTCTAATCAGAAAATATCAAAGAGAAAATCAATTTCTCGCTTTCGGAGAGTAGGAGCTACATCACACGATCGGCGCTTTCTAGAGCGCAGCATCACCGGGTGTCTGCGCTTCTCGGTCGATCTCATAACTAAGATTGTAGATGGCCCGGAGAGAAATCCGGGTGATTTATGTCGCGGACGCAGAGAAAGAAAAACGGCACGACGACGCGTTACGTCGGTAAGAAGCAACCGGCGAAATGCGAGGGACGCGGCGCTTCGTCACCGAAGGCGGCTCGGATTCATGTAGCATGAGAGTGTTTATAAATACGGGAAGGCGGCCGGATTTGTCAAGTCGCTTCGCTCTCCGGCTTCCCAAAGAGAGAGACGAGGAACACGTGTTACAAACGAGCACGAAGAGAAAGCGTCAACTTTCTGTGATTTTCGGTGTCTATCGCGACAAAGACAAGCGTCGATCATCGTCAAAAATTTCGTCATTATTGGGATTTATTTCCAAATCAGGAATTATTTTAAATTTTAAAATCAGGAATTAATTTTATAAAATGATTAATGAGGAATGAATATGCTTCTTTTAAATTATGTTTTCATGCAGACTCCGTTTGAACTATCTATGAGCGTTTTCAAGGGAATTCCGCGACACCCGACATCAAATTCGCCATCACCCTGCTATATTTGATGGGGAGTCGCGCGATCCCTCTTGGGCGCCTTATTATCGTCTAGGTTTATTTCGGGGACCGAGTTAGTGCTGCGCGTACAAACGTTTGCGGTCATGTTTGTTCAGCCCTGACGGGCAACGTAAGCCAGTTTGATGCTTGGCTGCGTCGATTCTAGGCAGATACCAGGCGAACGGTCGCGAGGGTCGCCGTGTAATGCGCGATTATATGGGCAACCCCTTGAACGAAGCTCTCTGTGATATAGCACCCTTGTAGGAGGGGCAGCAAACCGTGGGGTTGGTACCCGTAAGCCGACGTCGATGTTTCAGGGGCGAAACGCGCAGTTAACGATTTTGATCATCCCAACTAATTGGGACACACGCACACACGCGCGATATTTGGACAAATGATTGCATTTTAACACAAGCACGAATCATTCGTTACGTAAAGGCCACTTTAGATGATCTGTAATTCGCGATAAAATTCAAGAGAAAAATCGAATTTTATTTGTCCCATGTCCCAATCCATGTGTATCCTAATATTTTATATTTGTATTTTCTATATTACATATGTAGATTTACAGAATTCGTCTAAAGTGGACTTAACACGATCACCTAAAACTAGAGATAAAAACTTGTAAAATCCTACAATTTACACATGTCGAGTGTTTTATTATTTTTTAATTAGGGCTGAAGTTCGTGTCAAGTTGATGACCGATTTCTTATTGGCCACATTTTCATGAATCTCGTAACCGTCCGTGAAATTTACAACAGAGATTTACAAGACGGCAATAGGAAAGAGAGACCGAGTTGTTATTCCGCGGAATGCACGAAAAACATACGCACACCTCGAAACATTCGTGTGGCCAATAAAACGATAAAACGATCAACCTTTCGGCGTTTTGTCTAGTTGTTGCTTGAGACGTCACATATATTCTTCTTTTACTCCCCGACAATAATGATCGGCTAACAAACTGGCTCGCGGGGCGCCACGCGAAACAAGGACGAGGAATTTACAAGCTGTTACGTGCTGCTTGGAGAATCCACGTGAATAACCCGTTCAACCTAGTCTAAGGTTGCTACCCGTCCGATTCATCTGATTTATTGAGAAAAACATAAATATATAAGCCTGAACATAACAACCTATATAAAAATCCCATCTAATCCTTCAGAAGATCTCAATATTTAATTGAAGAATATTATATTTCCAAACCCATATATTTAAAATTTTTTTCAATAAAAATTAGAGTTTATTTTAAATTTATATAAATTTTTCATGGATTTATGATATATAATAATCTTTATTTATCCATCCCAAACAGAGATCAAAGCCTACTTTACAATTTACTTTACAATTTACAGTTGACAACAAAATTCAATCCATAATTTTTTATCTTCTCTTTTGTAATATACAGGATGTTTCTTAATAATTGCGAAAAATTTTAGGAGATGATTCTTTGCCAAAAATTAAGGGGGGTTTTTCATATAAACATTAAAAAGTTTTAATAAAAAATTGAATAGGAGTTACTAGTTTCAAGCCCTTATAATAATACAGGAGACTGAAAAAAATATTAATAAATAAATGATTAATAAATAAATATTAATAAATAAATAAATAATTAATTAATAAAATATTAATTACTAAATAAATACTAATAAATAAATATCCTTTTTACTAGTAGAAAATATCCACCTAATTTCATTTCTTTAACTTGTTCCAAATTTGAGAAAAAAATAAAAACCCAATTTTTACCCCTATTATTATCTCTTCAAGTATCTTTCGTGTCACATGATGCATAAAATAATAGATAGATTTTTTTCTGTAGATTATCATTCAAAGTTTTAGAATCCTTCGTCGAAAATTGCGGATCTCGTGCCTCTTGCAACGATCGCGAATTTTCCCCGTCACTTCCGTACACGCTTCGCGAAACCCGCTCGCTTATATCCTCGACTCCTTTGTTCGGCTCCGAGGAATATACGAAGGCGTGCATACACGTCGGCCGCCCGGCGCGACGTACGATTTCGCGCGGATATTAATTGCGCCGCTAACAGCATCCGCCTGTTTACCCCTGCGCAGCCAAGCGGCCCGTGTAAAGGAGAATTATTGCCACAGGAAATTCAATCAGAGCGGCCGTATAAATCCCTCCTGGCGATCCAGTTCGCGTTGATTTTCCAGCGCGTAGGCAGGGAGGATCCCTTCCTCGTCTTCCTGCGCCACCTTCTTTCTCTCTCTCGCCCTCTCTTCATCGCGATATCTGCGTTAAGGCCACTTACATCGCGTTGCGGGCCCTCTGTGTGCCCAACACGTGTAATTACGCGCAAAAACTGATAAGATCGATCCGTCGCTATCGTTCCGATCACCCTTCGATCTCCCGTGCCGTATCAATTCATCGACTCCCCGAAGAGGGAGAGAAAGAGAGAGCGAGAGGAAAAAGGGAGGGAGAGGAAGCCGCGACAACCATTCAACCTGGGTGAGAATGTGTTCCGTGAAAGGATTGTGACCGGTTCGTTAACGCAAGAGACGCTCTTTGCGATATGGAATTTTGGCTTGGATGAAAGTAATCGACAATCTACGATCAGGGAGATACGAGAGGGGAGTGCGCCATGGGGGTTTTAAATTGGAAATTTTGATGTTCGATATTTCCCGATGGCCATTTGATTCCAAATTTGGCCAACGTTAACGAACTCGATTTTGTTGTTGTTGTCTAATAAAAGCCCATAAGGTACTTGTTTAATCGATATCACATCTTCACCCAAGGGAAATAGTTTATAATTGTTGTAAATGTTAATATTTATTATGAGATATTGATTTTGCAAAATGTATTCTATTTTGTTCCTAAATTATTTTTTAATTGAATTTTTATTTAAAAGCAGAATAATTTCTTTTTATCTCGCAGCAGTTTTTAAACCTCAATATTATATTTTAATTTTCATCATTAGTGATTAATATTAATAATATATTCTCCCCTCAAATTTCTGTATGTTATTGCTATTATATTTTTAATATTGAAATTACAATTTTAATTCATACTTAAAAGTTAAAAATTAAACTTGTAAAAAGATCCCACTCCTCTTTACATTTAAAAAATAAAAACTCAAAATTAAAATAAAAATTTATTCGAATATTTTTATCAAAAATTCTGAATAAAATAAGAGAGGAATATTTTTTATAAATAATCAATATAGAATTTTTGACTGACAAAAAATTTGTTTTAACATTTTTAATAATTTTCACACGTGTCGTATATATTTTTCAATTTTATGTAATAAATAAATTCTTTAATTTAATTCTTTAATTTAATTTATTCTCAAACTATGCAAGCCTACTTCCTCTCACATGTTTCCTTTCGGAGTCATCTTCTCGAAAACTAGATCCATCGATCCCACACGACTTCCCTATTGATTATACCTGCTCTTGGAGTCGCAGAAAGCGAGTCGATACCTGCCTGGGACTTTGCCGAACTAGGTACACCGCATAAAAGTGAACGAGAAGAGGCTTATTGGGACGGACGGCTCATCAGATAGCGTTTAGAGGTGAAATCCTCCCAAAGAGCGGCACCCGTGCCAACTTGGTGAACGCGATCGCGTGCGTGTGTATAAGAGATTTGTCTACTCATGCGTGAACGCGCGTAGGTAAAACGCCACGCGACCATAGGGGACCCAGAATCCCTGTCGACCTAAAAGCGACCATAGTTCGCACTGGTCGTAGATGTCCACCGGATAAGACAACAAGTTGAATTATATTCACCGGTGCCACACGGGTTATACCTATCCGGGATGAGTTTCAGGCCCCGAGAGATAAAGTTAATAGCTTTATTAACTGTGGGAAAGCCGTGCACATCGCGAGGACACGTCTCTCTGTCTTTCCCTTTCGCCCCCGGTCCTTTTCTAAGCTTCGTCTTCGTGCTCTGGAATCATTCCGCTACGTATTCTTTTTTTTCGCGGACCGAATCATAATAAATTTGGCTATTATATAAATTTTCAAGCGATATCAGTAAAAGTACAAAACTTGAGAATTTTTAAAATTTCAGAATCAAGAATTTCAGAAATTTAAGAATTAAGTAAAGAATAAAATTGATTTTATTGAAAATTTATTTAAAAAAAAGACGAAGCTTAAAGTTTAAAATAGCT
The DNA here is from genome assembly GCF_003227725.1 of Camponotus floridanus. Taxonomy (NCBI): domain Eukaryota; kingdom Metazoa; phylum Arthropoda; class Insecta; order Hymenoptera; family Formicidae; genus Camponotus; species Camponotus floridanus. The sequence goes on along the minus strand of NW_020229747.1, from coordinate 1,231,083 downwards.
TTATAATAAATCAAACATGAGAATAACAAGTACTCCAAAAAAATCTTACATAGGTAAAAACAATAAAAAATATTCTACCTTGTATGCAACATGCACATTCTTAAAAATAATTTACAGTAATTTTCCCTCACAAAATCATTTTTCTAAAAAATAAAAACAATTCAACAAATAATTTTCCTAAAAAAATATTAAAAAATAAAATATCAAAACTAAATATGAAACCATAATTACTATTAACCAAGTACTTGAGAGCAATTTGTAAATTTGATATAATATTTGCCATGAAATATCAATCTCTTACATTGTAGAAATATTATACATAAATTCTCCCTAAGAAATTAAAGCGCATTTTATATTTATTCAGAGAAACTTGATTTTTAAAATATTTAAAATCAACATTAAATGAGAATTAGGATTCTTTTAATTCCTAAAACATTTTTTATATAATGTATATAATTTAAAAAAAATCGAGCATGAGAATAACAAGTATAAAATGTACTCTGAGATGGAGAAAAAGAGAGGCGAAAGGGAAACCTTGCGGATATATTAAAAAGCGAGGAAAAGAACTGCCGAAGGATCTATCAACGTGATTTGTCACAACAATAGTACTAGACAAACTACTGTAGCAGCGAGTGGACACGGTTCTTTATCCTTTCCTCCTTTGACCATTTCGTGTTCCTTCTGAGAGATGCGAGAATGATTATAACGGTAGCACTCTCCATTCCGGACGCCCCTAATCCAGCTCTTTGCAGGCCGAACAATTAAAATGAGTTCCGCTCAAATGTTATTAAAATCCTCCCTAAGCTCGTCCTTTTGACACGAGAGGGATCCCGATACTCGCGTGCGATCCCGGATAATCCTTTTCCGTTGGAAAATGGAAAACTGCAACGTCTCGCGAAAAGCCTCGTATGTCTGGCTTATCAACATGGACCCTGCAGGCGATTTTCGAACGTAATTATTCGCAAATGGCAGAAAAATCCATTCGAGTGTCTATCCGCTCGCGCGATGGCGGAGAAATTTCTACTCGTACTTGTAAAAAAAAAAAAAAAAAAAAAAAATCAAGAAAAGACCGAGCATTTTTTCTCTGCTGAGATTAGCGACGCGATGTGTAAGCATAAATTGCAAATCGCATTATAAAGATTGGAATCTCTCCCGCGGCTTCTCTCGCACTTTCTCGTGCGTGGCGTCGCGATGCGTGTACACGAACACATAGTCCGTTATTTGCCTGTATCCGCCGGACGACACAAGCTTTTCCTATCCCCGTATAAATTCCCTCTCCTCGCCTCCCCTCTCTTTTTTTCACTAATACCAGCTAATACTTATCTGATGATGACTGCGCGCGTTTAAGTCGAGGCGATAAAACGCGCGATAAAACTGCGCGCGCTCGCGCAAGCGTGCCCGTTTTCCCCGCCACGAAAAATTCACTTCTTTCACAAATTAATGGAATAGTTTGTTTGGCTTTGAGCAGACGATCTTATCGATCCGGCAGACCATTTTTTTCTGCTTGGGATCTCACGTAGAGCGCGCGCGTTGCTCGCGATTCTCTTCAATTTTCACAGCGCGGCAACCCGGGACGATCGTTCAATCGAGACGGGAGGAAGTGGAGAACCGTTAAAATGTAAACGGAAGGAAGATGAGAGAGAGGCGCCGCGGAATTCCTAATTCTTATCTTTCTTCACTCACGATATATATATACAATATTATACGTATAGAGCAGGTAGAGTTCGTTAAAAAATGTCGACTCTTCAAAAATATACATTTCGACACAGAAAAAAAATAAGTGTCAAATCAAAATTTATATACTTAAACTAACGCGTTCATTGTTTCGTATATACGCAACAATTTATAATCATCTTAGAAGAATTTAATAATTTTAAATTTCAACAATATTATAGTCTTATTTTAATATTGTAACCACATGAATATATAATTATTAAATTCTACTTTAAGAAAATTATAATCTTTGATTTAAAAATGTTATGTTCTAACCAACATTGTTTCTTTTTCATTCGAGAAAATTAAATCTTAAATTATAAGTATATATTTTTTTTGATTGAACTGTATAAAATGGCTTCATTCAAGTAAGCAATTATTCGAGCAATTACATCTTTCTTTAATTAACGCGATATAATCTCATGTCAAGATTTCCATGTTAAAACTAAATATATTTTCAAAACAAGAATGTTTTTTTTCTGTGCACAGAAAAAAAATAAGTGTCAAATCAAAACTTATATACTTAAATTAACGCGTTCATTGTTTCGTATATACGCAACAATTTATAATCATCTTAGAAGAATTTAATAATTTTAAATTTCAACAATATTATAGTAAGCTTCATTCAAGTAAGCAATTATTCATGCAATTATATTTTTCTTTAATTAACGCAATATAATCTCATTTCAAGATTTCCACGTTAATTTCCATTTCCAACTAAATATATTTTCAAAACAAAAATGTCCTTTTTTCTGTGGATATTTTAAATCCGATCCTTATTCATCGACTTTTTTTATTCAATTATTTGATTATTGATTACTGATACTGTTAATTTAAAAAATGCGCAATCTTATTCTGCGTTAGAATTTCCAACGAATAGTTATTTCCAAAATCATTTTAAATGAGGAATCCAACGATCCAAACATTCGGGAAATGAACTCGAGGAACGGGAATCGAGATTTATTTATGACAATATATTTGAAAATTAAAAATTTGGAAATAATGTTGGAAATTCTAACGTAGAGCAAAAGTATCTATTTGACTTTCTTTTAATTGGCTTGGATATCAACAATTAATAATCAAACTCTGCGATTGAATAGAAATTCGATAAATAATGTCAGATTTAAAATATCAAAATGTATATTTTTACATGGATGTATCATGTTAACTATATATATTTATATGTTGCGATTAATAATTTGATACAATTGCATGTAACGTAATATTTAACATTTATCTGTATAAATATATACATGTATGTATTTGGGGTTCAAATTTTAGAATTTATTAATTTAATTCTTAACATTTTATTCTTCCAGTTGGTCCAATTATTATTAAATTATTATTATGTCTCTTGCATAGAGAAAATATTTGTAAATTTGTTAATTATGATATATGTATGTGTAACTTTTTTTTAGCAAAAAAAAATTTTATTTTGAGAGTCTTAGATATTAAAATATTTAATATTGGAAATGTGTGAAAGATTGAATTCATATATATATATATATATATATATATATATATATATATATATATATATGTAAACGTTTATTTTTGCACTTTCCAGAAAAAAAGAGTACATAATAATATGTAGTTATAAATCAAATATAAATTTATCTCTTCGATTTTTTTATCTTTTCAATTTTTATCGTTTCAAAAATTAAGAATGTTGAAGCGTTAAAGTCTAAACTTAACGTTCATCATACGTATTCTCCTTTTCTATTGAGATTTTACATTTTTGCTAAAAAAAACGGTTTCGAAATCAATAAAAATTATCCTCTCGTCCTTCTTGTTTTCGATGTTATTTTTACTCACGATCTCACGCGAAGCGCGAGTCGTACAAGCAGGTGATCGGAGCGAATTCGATCGTGATGATCGATCGACGAGTCAGATACAGACAGGCATACATAAGCGCAAGCTATTATTTAGTTCTCAGGATGTAAGCAGTTCCCAGCCCGCCGATGTGCCAACCGCACTCATTAAAAATCCGGGGATCTCGTTAAGGTTTCCGTGGCACCGATCCGGTAAAGCATATCGAGCAATCGTTTGTTCCGCGCTTCGTAACCATATTTGAATTAATCAACAGCTACTAGCTCATCCGTAGGTGTCCCGGTACTCGCTATACCGGAATCACACTGTTTTCACTTTCCAGCATTAAGAGTATCTTGATAATAAAATCTCGAGTCCGTACGCCTTTTTGGGACTATGAAGTTCCCCGCGAATACAGATGAGAATAAGATTAGAGCTACTTGAGAAGGGACAGACATTTATTTCCTACATCGCGCGTTGAAATTTTGTTGAAATTTTCAATTAACGTTGCGCCATCTTCATATCTACTGTAAATTTGCTCTGCTAGTTGAAAATAACGACCGTACATGCGTTGGCTGCTCGCATGCTACCGGATCGTTTAGTATTAACTGCGTATCGGTTTTGGCAGGTGGTTGCCACTCACACATCGGATAAGCATCTCCGCTCAGTGACCGGAACCCGATCTCGTCCATGCAAATGAATAATTACCAAGTCTACCGTGTGCGCCGCGACAAGCGTATCGTCCGTTGGGCGCCGCCTAAATGCGCGATTAATGCCCGCAAAATTTACCCTCGTGCCTCGCTTAAACATAGTCGTTGCTATGGCTGGTGCTCCTCGCGTGCGAGAAGACACCAGTCTATAAAATAATTTCAAATATATGGATACGCGTCTATTTTTTTGTATCAATCATACCTTGCGCAAAGGACTTCGCGGAATCCTTATGGAAAAAGGCTTTCGGTCATGTCTTAATTGACCGGACAAAGAAAACAAGAAAAGCAAAAAAAGCAAAAAAAAAACAACAAAAAAAGTAATTCTGCCATTGACAGTTCCAAGCCTATATTTAAAAAGAGGAAGATAAAATAACAAATGCTTGTATATATTTTCAATCTGTTGCACACACACACAATTAAGGCAGTTTACTTAGCACAAAAAATCATAAATCAGATCGTCTTGATAATTCTCATGCTTCCTACATGCCTATGTTTCTTAAACTTTGAGGACTTATAACTTTCACTTTCCCCAACGTAAAAAGCTTTTCATAGGGTATTTTGGAAAGCTCTCGATCATAACTATACAAATATGCAATCAAAAAAGTGCGAAGCTCTGGCCTAAAAATCAACCTTATTGGTTCAAACTCCTTCAAAAATCTACCACTTTGGATGGCTGTAGCTGAAAATCTCGAATTTTTAGAGCTTCATACCAAGGACACTTTTAATCTACATGTTGAGAACTATCTTTTTGCAAAGTTTCGAAACATTTGACCGAAAGCCCTTTTCCGCGGAGTCCTTTATTCCAACTTGGACTGGTCATGAAAAGGAGAGACAGGCGAATTTCGTCGTCCGTTGATTTATGAAGAGTGACACGAAGATACGACGAGGATCTATATAGATTTTTTCGATACATAAGACACTAGACGGCCTTATCGTTTCTCCTCGTCACGGCACGTCATGGCACTTCACGGTACGTCACGGCGCGGCAGGTGCCTCGCGATGCGCTACGTGGTACATGGTCCGAACCGGTCAACGAGCCGTCCACGTAGCCTCTTTAATGGAAGCCTTTATGGGGCACTTAATACGGTCAATTTCTCTTTTAATGCCCGCTATTCCTTCTATCGAGTCACCGCGTGCACCGACCTTTTTTTCACATCCTCGCGAAAGGAGCGTCAGGACGGAATTATTTATCCCCTCCCTCTTTACCTCTTCTCTCTGTCTAAATTAATTTTTAAATTTCAAGATCCTTAAACCAAATTACTCAAATCTTTCTCTCTTTCTCTCGTACAAATATTATTTAAGAATAAATTATTTAAATTATTTAAAAATAAATTATTTAAATTATCTAAAAAATGAAATCATTTAAATGATTGTAAAATTTAATTATTTCAAAAATAAAAAATGTATAAATGTATACTATTTAAATTTAAATCGTCTGAAAAAGAGAAAGAAATGAATATAATAACGATATTGAAACTTTAATTCTTTCTTTTCCGTCTAAAAAAAATGCAAGAAAATATATAAAATTTGGATAAGTTTGATCAATTTTGAGTCTCGTCAAATTTGAAATATATTCGAAATTATAAATCTTAAATTTCGAGAAAATCTCCAAGTTTTCCAAATTCAAATGTATTAGAACTTTGTGTCTTCTCGAGAATTTTGTGTCTTCGCGAGCGAGTCTCGTTCACTTCAAGGCTCGTTGCAATAGAACCGTGTCGCATTTGATACACATCGGGTATTGTGCGGATATTATAAAACTACAATTAACTGCTCGGCGGTAATATTACGCTGCTCATTCTATTTACATCGGCGAGCAACGCTTGCAACGAGTAAACGTATAACTTGCTTATGTTAGCTCGCTTCAGCCTGGCCTGAATATCCGGCGCTTGATTTTCCGCGCTATTGCGATTTCCTTGCGTTAAGCAAACTTGCACGTATTACATCTCGGTTAAGAATACGTCGCGAGTGGAATTTCGCCGAGCAATGGCACGTGACGAAACACTTGTACCTGGACGACTGCTACTGTGATCAATTTACCCGATAAATTAATGTGTTTACCGGCACTTCGATTTCACACAGGTCAGAGCTGATCAAACACGTTTCTTCTTTCTTTGCAATCAGAATTTACAAATCTATGTCAGATGAAATATAATGCGTGAAGTGCGCAATTTTCTCTGTCAACGAGAGAAGCACGTGCTTGTTCCACGTGCGAATAAAAATTACAAAATGCCAGAGTGAAACGTAATATATAATATTTTACTGTTAATATCGCATACGAGAGAGTTATATCCTTCTACTCGAAAAACCATTAATATCAAAAAAATACTCGAAATTATTTTAATTATTTAATATATGTGTATCTAACATTTTTCTTTATTTAATTGCGAGGACGTGGCTGGCATATCGCGAGCAAATACACGCGGCAGGATGAAAAAAGGACCCGCGGGCCGTGTATTATATGCGCGACGTCCAGCTTATGCCGGGAATGGCAAAAAAAAGGCGGTGCGAGCCTCACGTGAAAATACCGAAGCATAATGTAACAGTTTTATTCACAGCCGCCAGTGTAAATATGCGAGATTATGAGCTTCTCGTGCGGCTCGGAAATATAACCCTAGACACCAGTTGCATTTGCGCCTAATTCCGCAAGATCCTCCCCTCTCGGTCAATCAACCGAATGACATCTATATACACGTGGCACGTTGTTACGCAATCCCAGGACCAATCATAAAAAATGGCCTCTCGGTCAAAGAAAAACTCTCGGTAAAAGGTATATGATTACTTTAAATTTTGCTCTAATGAATTACACGAGAAATAGCCATTAAGGATGTTTTGTACCTATTTTCAAAATATTGAGAATTTAATGAAAATTGTACAGAATGTCCTTACATATGTTTAGGATCCTCAGTACAATTTTTAAATCGATTCACTAGTTATAAGGATTTTAATTTGCATCGAATTAACGTGTATTCTTATGGGAAACGTATAACCACGTCGATTCAAATGACAAAAATACATGGAAATAATATTCAGAATTTGTTTAAAATTTACAAAAGTTTAGATACAGGAAATATTTGGTCAAATAATATTATACAAGTACTAACTGGTTAAAAAGATATTAAATATAATTCAATGAAGTTAGCCATGTATCTGTCACAAGGCGAAATTCTCTACCAAAAATGAATCATTTCGATTAACAAAATTCGGAATATTTCAATAAAAATGCAATAAATATTAAAAAATACATCTCTGCGCTGTAGCTAAGATCAAATTGTAATATTCCACACAATTTCTTACTCAAAATACACCAAAAGTGGATATATTCAATATTGATTTTCAGCTACTTTTTGCTGGGATTGTACATACAAAACACCCTTAAATCACAAGCTTCATTCAGTAAGATGTTTAGGCAATTTATAATTTGTAATAAATTTTTCTTTTTTTTTTTCAAGATAAATCTAGTTATAATTTCAGGTGTTCCATGTGTGCACATATTTTACTTCTTCAAGTGTTTTCTAAAGAGGCTTCCATTCTTAATTTTGTCATGAATTATAGATGGTGTAAATCTCAGACATCCGATTAGCATCTGCAATTGTCTCTGATGGGAGATTAAAATTGTAGGCTAAATTTTGCACGGTTTCAAGAATCGCTAAACAAACGTTACACGTCTACGGGCGTTCCCGTGTATACGCTTCTTATCTCGATTTTCACACGTTTTCGAAATCGGGCTCCGATGCCGCAGGAAGAGAGGACAAGTAATACGCGGGGTACGTTGCTTCGGAGCCGTTAATCTCACAATGCAGGTAGCGCGGAGTCATCGCGGGGAGAGATTCGCGAGCATCTCGGGTCCCACATATCCCATAATCTCATTCAAGCCTCCTCCTCCTCTCTCATCCTCACCCCCTTCCTCGAGCGACTCACTTCGCGATCCGGAGTCGCCTCGATACACGACTGAAGGAGACGACGAAGAGGTGCGTGTCTCGCGGCAATTCCCCATGGGATTCGCTCGAGATTTAACGTGGAAGGAAGCGAGCGTATATGTTGTTGTGGCGTGCAAGTTCATACATAAGCGCGTATAAATAAGCCGCGCTTTGCGAAAACCCATGTCGCACCGTCCGAGATTGCATAAGGCATCCTCTCGCGTGTCTCATCCTGCCCGAGGCGATGCCCGAGATTGCGAATTTCGTTTAATTGATTGCCAGATGACGTATACTCGCGCAGGGAGAGATTAATGAGAGCCGATACCTCGATAAGTACAATATTATCAACGCATTACGCTTTTACGTATAATTATACGCAAGGAATGGTAGGAGGCATCGTGTCGGGAGAGCGAAACAGGATATCCTCCGAAGATGCCAATCCAGATATCAAATTCACGATAATGCGAGGGGGGCATGTGTCTCGAAGAAGTGTCTCTTCTAAATTCCCCTAAGGAAGGAATCTTGTTTTGCTGATGTACACCTTCCGCTTCGCCTCTCCCTCCCCCTCCCCGACCGTCCCCTGCATTTCTATGAATGCGTATTACACAGGTGCGTGGCGTATATATGTATATACAAAATGCAAACGCGCAAACAGGGGACCACGGTTCGCACTGCCGTTTAATAGGAAGCCGCGGACTAGATCGGTAACTCCCGGGCAGCCCGTATTTATTAGCCTCGCAGTCCCGTGCTCGGGCCCTCAGGTGAGGGATGGCTCGCATATAAAATTAGTGATACACGTAATTGTTATCGCTTATATATACCGGACGGCACGTTGATAGCGGCTAATGTACGCGCGCCTTTCGTGCGAACTCGCGCGTATTTTATAATAAACGGGGAGCAGCGGGGAACGCGAGCTTCCTCTCCGTACAATGCATATCTCTGTGCGTGTGTGTGTGTATGTGTATTATATATTTAAAATTCAGAAATTTACATATATATATTCTCAGATCAAAAATCCTCCAATTTAAAATTGAGAAATATTTATATTTTAATTTCACGAATTTTAATTTTTTAACGGAATTCCTGAAAAATGTATTTTTAAAGATCCTCTCTCTCTCTCTCTCTCTCTCTCTCTCTCTCTCTCTTTTATAAAATAAATATTTATTATAATTGTAATATATAGGATGTTTCTAAATTCGCGATAAATATTTTAATGATAAATTCTTTGTAACATTTTAGGACGAAAATTCTAATACGAAAATGTCGAGGCTATAATAGTTTTCGAATGGGAAAAGTTTAAAGATCACGAATGGCAGGGCTAAAGTTTTGCGCGCTCAAGGGTGGCAAAATGGCTAATATTAAAGATGCTTCCATGAATCGAATGCTTTTTACATTGGTGAAATTATTATTATTGTGAAAATATTCAAGAATTTCATTAAAAATCATGGTCTTAAAATATTTAATGAAATGTTAAATGTTTAATTAAAAAATTTGTCATTAAAATATTTATCGCGAATTTAGGAACATCCTGTATATACATATAAATACAATTAGAAAATATATACATATATATTATGTTTGACAATTTTTTTGTTAAATAATAAATTTATATACTTTATGTACATTGATACACGTACATAAAGAGAGCATTGTGTATACTATAAAAATAAATGTAAAATTTAGCCTGATCTCGGCTATTTCATCGTAAATAGCCTACACGCTCCAGTCACTTTTTGGGCATCGATGAGCACGCGGTTGCTCGCTTCTGGATAAAGAGAACAATTAAGGAAATGTTGACGTCCAAGCGAGAAACGCGCGGCATTTTTGTGGACGATAATAAGGAACGCGTGTCGGATTCCCAAGCAGAATAAATTTGTTGGTCTCGTGGCTCGCAATTACGCGTCGCAGTTTCATTTATCGTCGGTTAATTTTCTCCTTCCACATATGAGTTTAGTCGTACGGTAATATAGTTAAGCATACGTAAGGGAAGAGGAATCGGAAATTGCAAAACTTGTAGGTGCCCGGAAATATTTACTCAGGAAAGAAAACCAGTGACTTGGAACTTTAATATACAAACGCATTATGAATTATTATATTATATAAAATAATAAATTCAAAGATTCAGAATTAGAAATGTATATTCTATCAAATAATAATAGAGGTATAATAAAAAGATCGGCAAATTAAGATGGATACTGTTAGATTATATCACGGTAAAAGATTTGATGTTAAATACCCTGCAATTAAGTCTCAAATTAAATTGTCGAGAATAATTACAGGTAAAGATTTTAATTCGAAAAATAGATTCGGTTAGAAGATAAGCGGAATGAATAGAAAATCAAATGAAAAAGCAGGCGATGAAAACACGGTCGGCTGTCATGCGTTTAATTACCAATCAGAGACGCCAAATTTTCGCATGGTTGATTTTCGCAAGATTTTCTGCGAGCTATGCAACGTAGCTAAATTCACATTCTTCTTAAAAAAAAATTGATAAGAAACTCATTTAATCGATGGATAGATTTTAAAAATTCCTCTACATAAATAATATAAAAAAAATATTACAGACACACATACAGAGAATCTCACACCTTTCTCGAGATTCATTTTGAAGGCAGAAGCTTTTAGCGGTTAATTAAATTTGCGTGATGCAACTTTTAATTAAACATGAAAAATGCCCCAAAGTTTGGCAATTTATTCGGAAACCGCGTGCACTCGACGATTAATACAAAGGGGGCAATTTTCCAGGCCACCCCGTATAATTCGTTTCACATAGCTCGTTCGCGGAACGTGCACGCGAGTGCATCTAATGCATATTTTGTTGGCAGCGCGTTAAGACCACCGTGTCGGCCTTTTTATTATTATACATTGTACATGCGCACAAACACCGCGTGTATTGTACACGTACGCAACCATACGCCACTCGCATAATCATCATCAGATAACGAAGCGCGCGATCCGTCGATGACAGGAACACGGTAGACGCACTCGAGCTGCTTCCCATTCTCGCGTTCATGCTCGGAAATTACCTCTGAAATTACCTTCCTCCCTTTAAGACCGTTCCACCCTCCCACCTCCCCCCCTCGTCATCAACGGCGATAATATGATGCGACGGTCTGCTTCGATGACGCGCACCGGAAATCCCTTTGAAGACGCGCACCAGAAGCTCTTCCGATCTTGATGAGGACTCAAGCGTGCAATGAGGGGTTTAACGTGCAAATTCTTATAAATTCATAGAGAATGCCTCGGTAATTAAAAACCGGAATGAGCATCGACGAGCATAGTAACGAATGTCCAACGTGTGTACCAAACGTTCTTGGATCCTCCCAAGAGGTTTACTTCACGAGAATCGCTATCCGGAATAGACGACATTATTGTTCGGAAGAGCTTGTGTAGCTCGTCATTCACGACTTTGCCGAGACTCCAGACACGAAATTCGCAAGTTCGACCATAACGGCAAGCCGTTAGAAATTCACGAACGTAATTCACGAGCGGAGAGGTTCGCGCACGCGCGACTCGCCTAATTAATATCTGCAGTTAAATCTGGGATCTAGATCTGAACGAACCGCTAGCTCGCCAGCCAGCCAGCCAAGGTACCGGCTCCCCGATTCCGTTGCCCGTTGCTGTTGTTTCCAGCGTCATCGCGATGGTGTTCGTGTGAATGTTCACTGACCCGACCGGTTGCGAGTCCGGTCGCGAAATCTGCGAGGATCTGAGAGCGCGCGCAGAGTCCCAGCCATGATCACGTTCCGATTGTTTATATGCGGAGCGAGATGATATCCGATGACGCGTCTCTCGTTTGTCATTTTTTTAAAAAAAAAGCGATTAAAAAATTTTCGAATTTGAAATGACCCATCGTCTCTTTGAAATCTCTAGATTCAAGTGTTCTATTTTTTCGTCTCACCCGACGAAACGCGGTGAAAAAAAGAACGACCGATACAAGCTGCCCGTAGATTTCACGCTACAGCTGCAACGAAGCGGTTGTAGACGATAAATCCTTGCCGCGGTTGCGTCGGAAGCGCGTATATCCTGCAGGTTCGCGGCGCGAGCAAATCGCAACGATCCTGACGCCTGATAGCGTCTTCCAACAGTGATTGCTCTTATCATCGACAGATTGAGGAGACTAGTGAATTTCCGGACAATCAAGTATTGAATGGGAGAACTGAAAGGACCCCGCGGAATCCTTATGGAAAATGGCTTCCGGTCAAATGTTTCGAAACTTTGCAAAAAGATAGTTCTCAACATGTAGATTAAAAGTGTCCATGGGCATGAAGCTCTAAAAATTCGCGATTCTCAGCTACAGCCATCAAAAGTGGTAGATTTTTAAATTTCTGCAGCATATTCTCAAGTTCGGCAACGGTAGCTTACCTTAGTTGGGTGAGGTTTTACAAAAAAGACACCCCACAGTCTTGTTTTAACTGACTGGACAAAAAGAACAAGAAAAGCAAAAAAAGCAAAAAAAAAAACAAAAAAATAATTCTGCCATTGACAGTTCCAAGCCTGTATTCAAAAAGCGAAGGATAAAATAACTAATACATGTATATATTTTCAATCCGTTACACACACATATAACATACACAATTAAGGCAATCTACTTGGCACAAAAAATCATAAATGTCTTGATAATTCTCATGCTTCCTACATGCCTATGTTTCTTAAACTTTGAGGACTTATAACTTTCACTTTCCCCAACGTAAAAAGCTTTTCATAGGGTATTTTGGAAAGCTCTCGACCGTAACTATATAAATATGCAATCAAAAAAATGCGAAGCTCTGGCCCAAAAATCAACCTTATTGGTTCAAACTCCTTCAAAAATCTACCATTTTGGATAGCTGTAGCTGAAAATTTCGAATTTTTAGAGCTTCATGCCGATGGACACTTTTAATCTACATGTTGAGAACTATCTTTTTGCAAAGTTTCGAAACATTTGACCGAAAGCCATTTTCATAAGGATTCCGCGAGATTCTTTCGTCCTTTTTACATCATCGGGTCCTCACAATCATAAATGTAACCATCTATTTACAATATTCTTCTTATTACTAATTTAAAAAAAAAATAATAAATTGAAAAACGCGACAAATCTTAGATCGCGTCTCGATGCAAACTTTTTTCGATCTCTCGAATTGAAACGGTCGGTCGCGTCGTGCATTTGCGGCAGCACGAAAATCCAGCAGACTCATTCAGCGCTTCTCAATCCAGCGTTTACGACGCACGAGACGACCATCGACGAGATTACAAGAGAATCGGTAAACTCGTTCGGAGGACGCCCGACTAATTTGCCCGGTTAATTTCATCCCGATGGCTTTTATCGGGCCTTGCAGCGCCTGAAGTCCTTAATCAGATCACCGGTTGCAAAGGTACATGGCTCGACCATGTGGCTGCTATCTCTTAGAAGAGAATTAAACATACATGCATCTGTGGAGAATCGCGAGTACAGGACTTCAGGTTTTCAAGGCTGCGGCTTACGTTTCGCGTAGACATTTCCTTGGACTTTTTCATCCGGGAGGACAAGTCGAGCTAGGAGAGGACGTCGATTTTTCAAAAGTTACCGCCTCCAAGCTTAATCGATACAATGTCTCGAGTGCGATTTGAGTATCACTGCGTTATTGGGACCGCATTCCCACTTCGGGGCCCGGGACGGTTTGAGGAACGCGATTTAGAGCGGCGGCGTAATGCAAGGGGGATAACCCGTATGAAGTGCTGTCAGCGGTTATGCCGAATAAAATGTCTGATTTGCTGTAATGCCACCGATTCCCCGATCGAGGCGGCCAACATTGACCAACATTCCGCGCCGCGTTTATGGGCCTTCCATGTCGATCACGGATGATCGCTACTCTTGTACAGAAAGACAGAGGGAGAGGGAGAGGGAGGAGAGAAGGAGACGGAGGACCTATCGGCGAGAATGGGAAAAACGCGCGTTCGCTCTTTATGGGATACTTAATAAGAGGCCTTATCGTCCAGCGGTGAAGTTAGATACAGAGGCAACGAGGCGTTCGCGTGGATATACGTCGATGATGCACGTTTAACCGCCGAGGCGGTCATCGAGTATTACGTCGATGAAAGATACGATGAGGGACCCCGACGCGTTGCTTCACCATTCGAGCACTTGATGTCGATCATCGTGAACTTTCCCGATTATTATCGAGAATATAAGTATTTCAAAACAATCCAGATGACTAGATTCGTGGATTAAACAGGCTTCGAGTCTGGTATATCATTAACATCTCTCCGGATATTGAAGCATGTAACGGTAAAAAATCATCAAAAGGGACAAGGAAAATGAATCATCGTATATTTGGCGTGTCGTGTGGATAAGAATGAGCAGACTCGAAATTCGAAAGCCTAAAACTACGGCGCGAGTTGGCGTAAAAGTTAGGGCGCGCACAGGTAACGGGGGCATCAAACTCTCTCGGGGCTCAAACCGGGTCCGCTGCAGGGGGTCCAGTCACGCTGACATGTTTATCACACTCGTTCCCCCGACTCGTGCCATGTGTTATGCGAGCTTTGTGTTATGCCAGAAAGAGAAAGAAAGAAAGAGGGAGGAGAGAGCGAGGGAGAGAGAGAAAGAAAACCCGTGAGGTTTCACGTTACTGGCGACACAATGACGCTGTACGTGTCTCTTAATATTTTTCATCTCCGGATGAACCGCGGGAAGATGCTGCGCGCAGGATCTCGGGCGATAACAACATATATATAGCACGAATATATGTATGAATGTTGAGAGTACGAGAAAATTTTAAAGATCAAAAATGCCAGAATTTAAAGGTAAACTGTGCCAAGAATTTTCTATAATAAAAATATAATCCCCCTTAATAAAAATATAATATTCCTTTATAAGCTTTAAATTTTTTTTAATTTTTTCTAAAATTCTTTAGGCTATTATTCTATATTAAATATTTTCTAAAATTCTTGGAAGCTATTATTCTGTATCATAAGTTGGATGAACGTGTGTTAATAACACAAGCCTGTAAGGTTTTTTTTTAAGATGCAATAGTGATTTTCGATGTAATTTTGTGCGATGAATCCGAATCTGGCCGCCGAATTTGCGTAGCACGTCACGTTTTTGAGTAATTTGTAATTGAATGGCTCAAAAATTGCTATTTTGGCCAATTTCATGAATTTATTATGGGGATTTTCTTTAACGTAAATTTTCTTACAACGTTATACTTATATATCTCAGCGAAAAAAAATCGTGCGGCGGTAATCGAAAGTGAATTTGAAAGGCAAAAATGAGTATTATATGATGCCATTGGCAGAAATATTTCAAAAAATTTGGTTTACTCACAAATAAATTCATCAAAATAGCGATTTTTGGGCTATTCAACTACAAATAACTCAAAAACCTGACGTGCTACACAAATTTGGCGGCCAAATTCGGATTCAGAGCACAAAATTACGTCAAAAATCACTATTGCATCTTAAAAAAAAAATTTTTACCCCCTTTTTCGCAGGCTTGAGTTGCCTTTTACCAATTAATGCCATTATTCATTAATAATTCGCGATAAAATTCAGGAGATAGAATTGTGGGATGAAAATTATTTATTATGGAAGATTCGGTAAAATAAAGCAAGATTACGTAATCGCAAAATTGATTGTCCGTTCTCGTCCTTGCGTGCACTCTTTCTCTCTTTCTCGGATGCAACAAATAAAACATTTTATTTTTCTAATTATCAACGCCGACCATCTGTATTCCGGTCGCGATAATGCCTGACTCTCTCTGCCTTTGCTAACTAATTCTCTCTAGTTTCTCCCTCAATATTGTCTCGTATCTCTTCTCCGTTGACGATAGCGTGTAAGGGAAGAGTAATGCGCGTATAAGAATGAGCAAGATTAAATTAACAACGCAGCATAATGTAACGTTATCTGAAAGACGCTATTAATTCCGTGTACGACAGTAAAAAAAAGGCTCATGACATTAATATTTATATCGACCGGATGATATCTTCGAGGTGTTTCGCCCAGTGATTTTGACTGGCTACCAAATCGCTCTGATAAAACTTTTCTTCGGACATAATATGATATATCTTGGCAATTAAAGCAACTGCATTTTGTAGCCATTTGCTTTTGATTCAGTTTACTGTGCGCATTTAAGTCTCGGCGCAAGACGGATGTTTCCCGGAAACGTTCATGGCCAGAATTCTCTTTAAAACGCTATCCGTTTGCCAGACGCGCGGATATGTTTTAGTCACTGATCTGTGACGACACAGATAAAAGCCTTGACGCAATCATTCGAGATACCGCGGGTCTTTTTCGAGCTTTTGCCTGCCCGATTCTTTGCACTGTCATATAAAACTAGATTCATACACTATATTCTAGATTTTTAACATCGAACATTGAACATAACATTTAACATGTTCAAGATTTTATCTCTATAAATTAATTTCAAATTGCAATTTTTGGGGGAGAAAATTAGATTATTAAATTTCAAATTTTTTATCTATTTTTAAATTGATGTTAGAAATTCAATAAACTCCCTGTATAAAATGCCTAATAAAATTATTGTAATTGTAATTTTCTATAACAATAATTAATACACTAATTTAATACATTAATTTAATATTTAATACATTAATTAAATACATTAATTTAATATTTAATACACTAATTAAATACAATAATTTAATACTTAATACATTAATTAAATACAATAATAATGTAATGCAAATAATGATTGTAATTTTTTTACGATATTTTAAAAATCAATTTCTATTTTTATTTATTCGATTATTATTCCAATAGCGGAATATCGAATATATGCTTATCTGTATTTCATTTTAAGTCAATCTTAGAAAAATAAGAAATAGCACGTTTTGCGGCGCCATCCCTTTCGCTTTTCTTCCTCGAAAATTAGTAAGACGTTTCGAACCATCTAAATATTTTCTTAGGACACAAAACTTTTGAGAATTCAATAACGAAGGCAATGATCGAATAAATCATCGAATTATCCTCTCGCTTTTCTTTGAAGGAAAAGTGAGAAAAACTGTCAAAATAATAGAAGCGTCAGAAAAACCGTCAAAAGTCGCATAAGAATTTTACGAAATAATCAAATGTAGGTAAATTAAAATAAACACAAGTGATGAGAAGAAAAGATTTAATTTTTAATATTAATATTTTTAAATATTTTTAGATAATTTAATTCGTCTATTATTTGTTTATTTTTTTGAATAATATTCTTTCAAAAAGAGAGAGATATATCTCGTCATTTTCGATAAACTCTCTCTCTCTCTCTCTCTCTCTCTCTCTCTCTCTCTCTCTCTCTCTCTCTCTCTCTCTCTCTCTCTCCCGTTTGGTAATCTTTTCTTAAAATCTTACATGATCGGCTCTTAAATTGATGCTAACTTACATCAAAGTGATCTTTACGACAAACTATTAAGCGATCTGATGTAAATGTGTGCGCGACTTTTATCTGCTCGTATCATCTGCGGTATATGTCGCCAAGATATGCGTACGTTGATATCTAATGATTTTCGTGACTTGGTGAGGAAAGAAAAAAAAAGAGTAGGAAAGAAAGAAGGAAAGGGGAAAAAAATAAGAAAAAAGCAAAAAAAAAAGCTGGCCGTTAAAAAAGATTTTCCTGCGATATATCTTCATTTACATACAGTAAATAACTCATGTGTCGTGCTCACACTCTCGAAAAACATTGTGTCAATGTGATGGTCAACTCATTTTTTTTGTCGCTTTTTGACGTCACATTTTCGTAATTTCTTATATGACGAGATGATTAGATAATTTTTATATCTTTTCTTTTTTTATATATCTTTGTCTATTAAATTTTAAAATTTTATAATTTCGTGTTTTCTTAAATTTTGGAATTTTTTTAAACTCCAAACAAATAAAAACGTTTTTCTTTCTCTTTGTTCTAAATTATAAATACATGTTTTATTTAATTAATTAATTATTTAAATATAACTAAAAATATAAAAATATTTTTTATTATATAATTTAAAAAATATTTTATTTTTATAATTAAATAAAATTATTTAGATATAATTTTATTTAAATTATTTAAATAGAATTTTTTAAAGAATTTTTTAAAGAAAGAAAAAAATGTCGCTTTTTTTTATTATTCTTTTCTAATATTTTATTTCTAGAGAGTGCAATATTATTTAATAGCAGGTTTATTGTGATATTACAGTGTGAGCAATAAACGTCTTATACAATATCTTTCGCAGGGAAATCCTCAGAGATACTTTTCGGTAACGCTCATAAATAACCACCAGCTCTAACTGTCGGGGAGAGCAAAGGAAAGAAGGGAAAAGGACGCGTCTCCGCGGGAGTGAGAGACATCGAGTTGCTCAAGTCGCATCACTACCGGTCGTTTGATAAGACTGATAAAGCGCATAAAGAATGCTTGTCCCCGCGTCTCCCTTCCCCCTTCCTCGTTGGTATCTTAATGTCTGTGCGGCCGACCCTTCTGCCTCTCGCTCTTTTACTGTTAATCTTCCTCCCTCTCTTCGCTCCTTGTTCCTTCCTCCCGTTTCTCTTTCTCTCCCTCCCTCCTCCTCTACCCTCCTTCTTTTCGACCGCCTCTCCTCGTCGATGCCATAAATTATGCGACTGCAACGTGAGCGCAGCTGCGCCGATGGCTCGAACGATCTTTTCGTTTCTCTCGGTATCGTACCGGTGGTCCAGGATCGCCCCGGCCTCGAGAAAATCGACGCTGAACCGGATTAGAGAGGAGATTAAAGCCGGATTAGAAGCGAATGAGCCGAGAGTTTGTGGATATGAGATATATCGGACCCGCGGAATTTAATGCTACGCATTGTTACAATTTAAGCTTTGTTTTTTCTATGGACGGAGAAAAAAATATGTATATCATTGTCCTTAAAGATATGAGAAATTATCAAGAAAGTTGCGAATGGTATAAATTTTATTTTGGAAAACTTAAGAAGAGAGAAAAAGAGAATTTAACGCGTTCATAAATTTCGATAATTTAAGATTACAATCCGATATATCTCCCTGTATAAAATTTGTGAAATTTAGAAAATTTTTACATATTTCCTCTCTAAAAATATTTTTTGCATGTATTTATTGTTCTAAACACATTTTAATATTCAAGTTTGCACTTTTTTCACAAAGATTTCGATTCGGTAAAAAAATAGTGAAATTAAAATATAAATAATTGTAAATAATCTAATCACTGTCATCTTTAATTTTATGTATTTTTATGATTTATGACAATGTAAACTGTCAATTTCTTTGTAACAACGATTGGTGCATTTCTATCCGAATTTTTACTTTTATTTTATATTTGTTTAAATTTTTCGCCTCATCGAAAATTTAAACAATGAAGGTGCAAGCGTTGCTTTTTGTATTTTGGAATCGAACGACAGGTTTTTCACGTTGGTAATACGCGTGAAAACGAACACGCCCCTGTGGATTTTCCGCTGATGACAGGTGTTATAATGCCACCGTGAAAAGTTTCCGAGGGCAGCTGCCATTTTATTGGGGTTGGCGATGCGTCGAAAAACATTTTACGACACGAATGGTTGTTCCGCAGAGTACCCTTGAATGTGTTCACACAGTTATGCTCATTTATAGTTTAATCGAGGACCCGTCGTGTCCTTAAGAGAGAGAGAGAGATAGAGAGAGAGAGATTGCATTATAAATATACATGTATTTCCTGAATCCAAGAGAAAAATCACAAGTCCCAGTCGTAAAACAAGCTACATAATTTTGAAAAATCCGCACATATGTGAGATAAACACAAAATTAATATACACGTGACTGAAATATTCGCTCCCTGTGGCAATAAACACATTCTCTTTACCTAATTCCGCTAATATAAAATTGGGGGGGAAAACTGTTTCTCTCGTGATAAATTATTCTAATTGTTTAAATCTGATCTCGAGATGATAATTTCGTTGGAAAATAAATAAGCATACAAATATCGCATCGAGGAGATATATCGTTGGTATTTGCGTACGTTTTCGTTAGCATTCGCGTAATGTCCGGCTGAGTGCATCGAACACGTCCGACGATGATGCACTCCTGGCGAGATGCATCGGGAGAGAAACGCGCCGCAGCGTCACTCTCTTCACTCTCTCAAGGGCCTGTGCATCGAGTTGGCGTCTGATTGATATACGGACTGTTAAGTGTTTGCAATAACCGACGTTTATATCCACCTTTAATACATCCAACCATAAATAACTGGCCACTTCGAGATTCGCCAGTCGGGTCTTCGAGAGAGAGAACGAACAAGGTACCGATGCGGACATCAGTATTTTTGGCTGTGCTTTTTGCAAGTTAACACCGACAGATAAAAATAAAACGAATATTTTAGAAGATATTTTAAGTAAAACTATAACTTGTATTTATTCAATGTCGTAAAAATTAGGAAAAGCTTTTCTCCGATTCTTAAATAATTTTCAAAATTTCGTTTTTCATTTTCGGAAGCTGAATTAATAGTTTTAATTGATTTTTAAGATTGACAAGCAAGTGCTACAACAGAGCAGCTTTATAACGGGAGCTTCCAGCTTGTAGAATTGAAGAAATTAAAGAGACATTAAGCAGGCAATGACAGCTGGATCACAGGTGCGTACCGGAAGAATCCTTTTGGAAATGACCGATTTCCAAGGATCGAGAAGGCCATAAAGGGCGTGACGACACGCTGAGCACGTTAAAGGTAAACGGATGATTTCACACCAATTAATCACAGCGTGATAGCTCATTTAAAGGAATTTACCGCCTAACGAGGAATCTGTAAATTCGTACGCCATTTTAAGAGCCGAAAGGATTAGGATCACTTTCTGAACAAACGCTTCTGCTTTGCCGGATAAATAAAAATCCCTCGTGTTATGCCAGGTTGTTTTGTATATTTATTGTATACCGAGTTCAATAATTCACAAAAGAACAAGTTTGCAATAAATTACAAACCTCAAAATATTCGAACTTTAAAAATATAGAAAGTATACTTTTTCGAAACTTAATCCGATTAAAATTCGAGACTAAAAATAATACAAATCTGAGAGTCAAATTTTTAAACTTCAAACACATACAAGCTCTCTCGAAAATTTAGCTAACTATTGTCACAACCCAGCGTTAACACATTTTTTAGGGATACGTACAAGGGAGTGAATGGCTTAAGATGTTAAGGGTTTGGGTTAACTAATTTGACGTTTTATCAATCACGAACTGCCACGTCGGCGGTTTCATTGCGACGGGGCTTTTTCTGGCATGATGGATGAATCCTGGAAGTCTGTAATATGAAACGCGGATGGGGTGCAGGACACACGTCCTGTCGCACGTACAGGCTGATCGCATTGTTTATGAGATTTTTATGGAGGTGAAATATTGGGGAAACACGCACCCCTCACGATAAGCCGGATGATAAAACGCCATGGAAACGTTTCATTTTTTTGTCATGTAAATGCTACAATTAACCGCAAATCTTACTAAAGTTGCTGCGAAAAATTATCGCGAAATGATTATGATGCGAGAATAATTATTAATATTTTTTTAATTATTAATAATATTTTTTTCTTATATTATTTATAATAATGAACCTATTTAATGTATCTATATAATAAATGTATGTATGTATTTATTAAATTAGTATATGTATTATATATATATATATATATATATATATATATATATATATGTGTGTGTACATTTCATATTACATATAAAATAACTAATATTCTGTGTGTATGGCCTTTCACCTCTCCCACATTTCTTACAAATGGCTGTGTTTTCAAAAAAATCGAGGGTAGATCGAGTTTGAAATATTGCCGCTTTTCCCACAATAATAGCGCACGTGAACTCATGATAGGGCGCAGAACCCATTTTTTTACGAGTATCCCTTACGCGTCAGATCAGCTCTCGTCAACGTGTCATGTTACTTTGCACGGCGGATTTAACTGTCAAGCAGCTCGCGTCACACGAAACAGCTTTACATGCCCTTTTATTTTTATTTCATTGATTTTTACATGCCCTTTTATTTTTATTTCATTGATTTTTACTTAGATTTAACACCGGCAAACTATTTTCTCTTCATTAACTCGAAACAGTTTTTACACATTCATAAATATGCGCGACAGATTTGTACCTTTTTGGGAATTATATATTTATTATATTAAATTTTTAAAAATAATTAAAAAATAGTAAATTTTCTTTTTATTTCTCGCATTGGGAATCAACATAATGCAAATAGTACAATTACTACTCATGCAGTATAATCTATTTGTTTTAGCTGCGCATTTATTTTAAAAATAAATTTATGTACGTCAAAATAAATATTATTCAATGAAATATGATTATAATTTATATTTGTAAAATTGTAAAGTTTATTTAGATTTATACAATTATTTTACTTTGAGAAATTTTATTTTATTTTAAGGAATTATTTTCCTATAATAATACTTATGTAATACATATACAATAATAGCAATAATAATATATGAATGGCACAAAGTGCAACACAATGCAGCTAAGAAAAATAGATTAATTGTAAAATTAATTGAAATTCAAGTACTCACCATTTTGCGACGTCCCTCGATGTCCACCGATGCATCTTCCGCTGCAGTTACATCATCAGCAATACTGGTCCTCGGTAGTGATTTGATAGCCTTCCTGTCCACGTCATCTTACGTCCTTGTCCCACGTTGTTGTTCCACGTCGATTGCACTTTATTTCATTTCATGTCACTTCACTAATCATTCACGACACTAAATTCGTAGAATGCAATTTAAATTTAATTTTAAATTTAAGCGAATTAAATTTAAGTGTAAAATAAAAGTAAAACGAAAGTTTAATGTTTTGACGGCTTCCTTAAATCTCGAACTAAATTCTGCGTCCAATATTTCACGATTGCTGTTCCACTATTATTTCAATTTAACACTAATTTACACACGTGCGAAATATTTGTAATTTATTAAAAAATATTTCTGTTCCTCTCTCCCTTTTTTTTGTTTCTCTTTCTGTATTATGTATAATTACATTTAATATTTAAATTAATTTTTATTTATATTTATACAGGATGTCACTTAATTGGCGCCCATTATTTATTTCGACTCATTTTTTCACGAGGAATATCGCTATATAAATAGTGGACATCCTATATATATCTTGATAATTTACCGTTTATAAAATGACTAACTGATATAAAAATTATGAAATATATTAAATTCCAATAAACAAATACAAATTATATTAATAATAATTATTATTATATATTAATCGTCATAATTGTTATTATTAATCGTTAATATATCATTGATATAATTATACGCGTACGATGTATTCATTATGACGAATGTAATAATGAAATAGAATTATAATTGTACAATTACGTAATTGTACGTGTCAACGTTGCTTTAATTATGATACGTTATAATATTATAAATCATAATTATGTTTTACGTACGTTAGTATGTTAAATGTTAGCGTAGTAATGTTTTAATTAAAGAATTTTATCTCGAAAATTTTGTTTTGCGTATTTCAATACGTGCGTTACTTAAGTTAAGTCGATAAACAAATGGAAATAGAATCTTGAATCTTGAATGCATTAAAAACAAAACGCAGTTATTAAATATATAGATACTTTGATCAAAACAATATTACGATTCGTGTATTTTAATACGTTCAATGTTTTAAAAGAATTTTGCGTATTTAGGAATCGCCTTATAATCGCCTTATAATATTATAACGCGTATTATCATAGCGAGAAAGAGAGAGAGGTACGTGATTATGTGCGACGTGCTCGACTTCAAGGGCGACTTTGACCTCACTGAAGAATTCGATGCGCCGGGGTGGGGATGCGTACTATCACTACGTCACTACCCTCGCCTAGAATCAAAATAAGTAGACGTCACGCGCTACCCCCCTCTGCTCCTTCCATCTCTTACGCAGCGAAATCGAGGAGGAAGAATGCTTTCTCTCTCTCTTTCTTGCTTTTTTCTCTCTCTCGCTCTCTCCTTTGTCGCGCGCGAATAATAAATACATTATAAATACATTTATTATTGAATATAACTGATAATATAGAAATTTATATATCACTATATTAAATAAATATATATTGTTTTCTCTCGTCATAACTATTTAATTATTCTTATATATTATATTTATCTTTTTCTTTCAGAAAAATAATGAGAAAAGAGTAGATATTTTATTACTTTATTTTATCATTATTTTCAAAAATTAATTTATTATAAATATAATTTAATATTAATTAAATAAATATTAAATTGTATTTAATAAATATTAAATTGTATTTATGATAAATTTATTTTTAAAAATAAATGTGTGCGTGTGTGTGTTTATTATAGATTGTTCTATTAAATTTATAAAAAAATTTTAATAGATAATTATTATAACAATTAATATAAATAACAAATGGATTAAAAAATATTTGAAACGTACAAATTTTTATAAAAATTAAAAATACATATATAAAGTAACAAGCAAATATTTCTGCAAAATTTTAATCGTTAAATAATGCTTGTCTACGAATGAATAAACGTTCATGAGCTATCAAAATTTAATCAATATCCGCTTAAAATAATTTATTGTTTTATCCCATCGTGTTTTAAATTCATTTGAAAATCAAAATATTTAATGCTCTCTATGTCGATAGGATAGATAGGCTTTTATTTTAGGAAAAAGACTTTCGGATTTTGGGATAAGCATAGTTCGGGCTAAAATCTGAGATAATAGGCGATCGGAGCCGACGATTGGCCCGTGCCGGATTTCAAAGCCGACGGAAATATGACGCATGTTTCGGAGCTGCCTGCGTATACGTCTTCGAATCTGATGTGCCTCGAGAATTTTGCTTAATTAATAGCCTTATAGGATCGCATTGGAAGAACCCTCTTTCACCCTCATAGAACTAGTCGGCAAAAGGGCACGTGCGAGCCACGTGTCGGTAAGAGGATATCCGTTCGTGCAGTCTCAAGAGAACGTTTTCGATTTGAGAGAAAGAGATAAAAAGAGAGAGAAATCGTCACCAAATCTCAGGTGCCTTTTATAGTGAAATAAACTTCTATAATAAATCTCCCCGTAACAGTTTTTTTTTTATTTTAACGAGTTTTAAATTGCCTTGAATTTGCAGAATCTCGAAATTTCTTCAACGTGGAATATGAAATGTGTGTTTGAGTTGAAACTTTCAAAATTAAAATATTCTTAGAGATTTCTATATGTTATTAAAATTTTTTCAGTACATAAATTTTTAAATATTTAATATTTAAAAGACTCTTCAGTGTTTGTAAAGTTTTCAAAAACTTTGCAGAAAAAATTGTGTAATCATACAATTATAGAATACATTCCCGAAACTCTCCACATTTGGAAAGCAATTTTTTTTAAGCAAATCTTCAATACAATTATTCTTGCTACCAATCAGATATTGTGCATGTAATACAGCAATCGATATAGTTAAGTGAGAATATCGCTTGCGAGTAAATATATAAGTCAAAAGGATCAAGAAACATATCAAAAGTGTAGGACAAAATATCGAGAATATCGAAATGCAATATTTCATTCATAATTTCAAATATTATTAAATATATTGATCAAATTATAGAAAAATTGTCGACAATAAATATTAATAAATAAACATGTGTATAAGTGTCATATCATGCTCATTACCGCAGTAAATCGCATTAATGATGAAAACGCACGATAATTCCATCAAGTGAACTCCGCGTGACCGTAGATAGTTATACTAAACTCACACATTTACGGAAAAAAAATTTGCTTTCCACATAAATTTTCAAGAAAAAAATTCTTTAAATCTCTCGAGAATTTTTCAAGTTTTCCGGATATCCTAAAGTTTCTTTCATCTTCAGATATCCCCTTGAAGAGAGAGAAAAAAAGAAGATCTGACTTCGCGCATACTAATTTCTCGCAAACTACCGGTCGGTTGCATCGAATCCAAGTGGTTCGACGAGATTTCCAATTTTTTTCGCTGCCGTTTCGTCCGAAGTTCCTTCGCACACACCGGATGCCAAAAGCACCGCGCAGTTTATTACGATCGCGGGACCTGGCGCATACGAATCGCGCGCATTAAGTCCTGTAAATATAGACGCGCGCAGAGTTCATTCTCGAGAACACGATCGTGAATGGGACGAGGCTGTTCGCTCAAGCAAGATCAGAGGATGCGGATGAAACGCCGCTTTCTTAAGTAATTTTCAAAGGAACTTTATTAATAATATCAAATATCAAAAATATTAATTTATATTTAAAATAATCCAGGCTAATTGTACGGTCTATTTTTCGAATGTGGATAAAGAAAGTGAAATATTATGGCATTATTTTTGATAATTTTTTATCGTAAATAGATATCAAATTTGCTCAAGCATACAAACGTCGAATGGGCGAGCGTGTTATGTCGAGCTACGGAAAAAGGGCCCTTTAGAACCATTCCGTCAGTCAGTCCGGTAAAGCCCTCGTAAAGCCCGTCGTCGAGCAGGCACGTGTTACCGCGAAACACGTGCCTCGTCGACAACGAATCACCCAGCTCTTATAATCCACGCAGCGCTCATTGATCGGCACGCGCTGCTGCTCCACGATCTGGAAATCCCGCCAATAAAGTGACCGCGTTAGGCGAGATTAGAATCGCCCGATGACGTATTATTGCGAATAATGGCATGCACGCAAAATTGTGATCCGGCTCAGAAAAAATTGTGATCTCGTCTACAAATTTTACAACATTAATTATTTATCTTTGATTATTATTTCGCGCAATAAAATAAAGTGAGAATAATTTCCCTAAAAAATCCCGAAACTAAATATTTCGCTAGCTTATCACACGATTACTATCATTTTATTACTTGAAAAAACTTGTACACATATGAATAATTTATCGTAAAAATAATTAAATCAGTGAGAAATTAAATTAATTTAATCCACTATAAAATAATAAATTAAATAGTAAATTAAATATACGAAATAATAAATTAAATAATGAATTAAATATACGAAATAATAAATTAAATAATAAATTAAATATACGAAATAAATTAAATAATAAATTAAATATATGAAATAATAAATTAAATATATGAAATAATAAATTAAATATATGAAATAATAAATTAAATAATAAATTAAATATACGAAATAATTAGTCCACTTTTCCACTAGGATAAAGGCACCCGTTGGAAAGAATTACGGGAAAGGAGACCGGCTCTAGATCAACCGTACAAGGAGGGTTAATCGACTGATCCGGCGTGCTCGAGCTTTAAGTCGCTTTTCCTTTCGTTCCTGAATGTCTACATTTTTGTAAAAGAGGCGATGGAGAATCGCGCTAGGTCCAGCGACGCGTGTTGCACCGCGTGTCTGAATGAGCGTGTAATCCCCGCGATGACCATTCAGCAGCACGCGTTTCCGATCGCTCGACTATCTGGAATACTTTCTGTTCATTGTCACCACAATGGGGGCGAGCGGCGTTTCCTTGCCGGACATTTACAACGTCCTTATCCATTGTTACGCCGCTGTCGTCCCTGCCGTTGTCGCATTTATATGTTTTAAATTCTCTACAGCCTACAAGATTTTACGCTGTTTACGATTGTATTTTGCTTGCACGAAAAAATTAAATTAAAAATTTCATTAAAGAATATATTAAAGAATAATTATGACAAATTTTTTTATTTGATTTCAGGACATGCAGATGCATCAGAGATTCTAAAAGTAATTTTCTTCTTATTCTTCTTCAAAAATCTTACGTGTGTGATATAAATCTAATTTAATTTTTCTATAACTAAATTCTTACAATCGTATTATATATAAATAACGTGAATAGCATCACGTCAATGTATAACAACAGTTTATTTATGGAGGATTTCGCTGCAGCCGAAATTAAGGGTCCTATGCGCACGCCTGAAAGCTCGTTTGTGCTCCAAACGTTCTGTTCGAACGTTTTATAAGATCCTTCTCATTGTAACGTCGTTGTCGACCCTGCGTGTAACCGGCCTGGATCCCTCCCTCATTGTCCTGTGGAGCTAGTCAGGAGAGAAGCGTCCTGCGAAATCGCGCGTGCTCGCGGCTTGTCGGCCGCAGACAATAGCGACAATGACCACTGGGTGGACCGTTTAGCAACAAACGGCGACCCGAGAACATTGCTGGACTGCGAAAAGCAGGGTGTCCTTTCCAAAGTGCGATCCTTCGAGCGTCGAGTTGCACCGCTCCTGTCGATCTCGAACTGTCAATTCGATCCGCTGATTTCTGTTTATTTAAATTCGACTATAAATCTGTGAATTTTATGCGTTAATTTTATTTTAAGGATTTGCAGAGTTTTACATATTAGATTTAAGAGTCCTAGATTTTGAATTTTAAGAACTATTCTTGAATTTAACAATAAACCAAAGTTTGATTTAATATATGACAGCGATTTTTTTATAAACAGATTCCTTCAGCCTCTTAAGGCAATTTTAAAAGAGGACAAAGGCGAGGAATAATTTTTTTTTATTTTTCTGTCAAATAAAATTCGCTTTTTTTCTGACTTCCATCGAGAATTCCTGAGACTCAAGTTTGTCCTTGATTCTTCTGTCTGTTGGTACTGGTCGAAGCCGAAAGCATAAAGAGCGACGCGAATTCAGTGACGAGCAAACCAAAGCCCTTTCACCCAGGTGCGCAAGGATTTTAACCAGAGACAAAGCTCAAAAGCGCCGACGGCTCTCGACCCGACCGCCACTTTCAATTCGGAAGCTGCTTTGCGGTTTATCGCTCGCATACCACTTCCGTCTGTGGAGGCGAAATGCCGAAAATAATGGAGAAATTTCAAATATCTGCGCGCGTATTTTTTGATTATTTTATTATTTAAGGCGTAACGTTTTGTGAAAAACATAATAAGAAGCTGAATTATATTTAATAAAAGTAAACAAAAATATCTTAAGAAATATATATGTATATATTAAACATGTCTACTGTGCAAAAAGATGTAAAAATCATAATATAACTTTTTTATCAAAAAAATGAAAACTTTAATATGTCTGCAAAAAGCTTGACAAAAATATCGACGGATTTATTATTTGTATATTTATTATATAATTATTTTTTAATTGATGATGGCATTCAATCTTTTACTTTTTCTTCCTTCTTGATGTTATATACTCCTGGACAAAATTAACGCATAATTTTTGTTCACTTTTTCTTTAAAATATTGCTGATATTTCAATTTTAACGAAAAATTTTAAAGAAAAAGTGAAAAAATAATTATACGTTAATTTTGCCCAGGAGTATATTTAATTTGCACGCTAGCTCTCTACAAAATCGCTCCTTATTAATGACACATCTCGCTGTAGAATTTAACTACGCAGAGCGACAGGATCATCGGCAGTTGCCAGGAGTAAGCTTCTGCATTCCATAAGTGAGTTTCCATTGTAAATACTCAATTTAATCACGCCGTGTAAGACGATCGTGGGTACACAATGATGATAACGCGAGTCAAAGGAACGCGCGAAACACCGTTTTCGCAAATTCCATCATCGGGGGACACGCCGAGCACATCGCCAGGAATTTCTGATCGGAGCGACGGTTTCCGTCTACGTCGTGACGAAACCGGTTTCTCTTTATGACGGGATATCGGACGGTCGCCCTACGGTCTTTCAGTTGGTTCGGAGATCATCCTCGTCGTCGTCTTCTTCCTCCATCTCCATGTCGCTTTTGAGGAAAACACAACAACGAGGGATGAAAAGATTACAGAGTTGAAACAGAGAATAATAATCACCGTCTTTTCCAAAAGTGCGAAAAAATTTGCTCGAAAAGCAAAAGAGTTGTTATAATAAATTATGAATGATTGATGATGCAATATCAAAGAAGAGTAATCACTGTGTTTATTGAAAATTATCAAGTTGTACATCCAAATAGTAATAGTTAATTGTCGCTTGGTATAAATGTTAGTGGATACTTGGTATCATCATTATACATTTTATATATTTGGATATAACTTTCATAATTCTCCATATTTCTCTATAAGTCTAGGACAATATTAAGATTGCTAGGCTACAAACTAAATCTTGGAAAATATATTTATAGAAAAAACGCCAATATAAAATAGATATCTATCTGTATGGTTAAAATTTTCTTTTCTTTTCAAGTTTAGTATTATATGGGAATTTTCTGTACAACTTTATTGCAAGACATTTGTAGAAGATGTCGGCAATTTCGTTCCCAAAGCTCGCCTTCTGATAGATGTCATTTCTTGACAAAGGAAAAGGGATTTTTCTTTCATTTTTCTTTTAGTCTCGAGGAGGAAGAGATAGTATTCCCTTACGCACAATTTATGATTACTCCAGAGGTTACGACAATGCGAGACGCAGCGGCGTCGACTTCTCTTTCTCTCCACCGTTCTTCCCTCATTTTGCCCACTCTCTCCCCACAAACCCGTTCGCCGAGAGTGAACAACGCAACTTCATCACAGCGCGAGCAAGTTTGCGAATGGGCTGGACCAACATGCCATCCAACGAATGGGGTGCCGTGGGTGTGACTTGCTTGCGACCTGAGACCCACTGCATTTCATGATGTTGCCAGGTTGATGTTGGCTTCAACGCCAGACGGCGCTGCCTCGAACATAATCGGGACTGGGGGAGTCAGGTCTCGCCGGCATCGTCACTCCGTATCGCGGCTCCGACTCGTCGGAATCGTCCGCATTCACCTTGGTCAGGCGCAGCCGAGTTGGTCCCTCGTCTGGCGCTCCGTTTCGCCGTCGCGTCTCGTTGCGGAGCACATGGACCCGGGAGATCATCCCTGCGCAGGTTGAACGTTCCTCCGAGTGTCAACGGTTGAGGGCGTGGGATGATCGGTCCTCAAATTGTCCTACGACTCGCGGAGTGACCTGTGGGACTGTTCTAGTGCGGGTGTTTCTCGATCGTCGTCAGACATCGCAGTGCGCCGGGGCGATATGGACCGCGAATCACGAGTCACTGGACTGTCACCGATGACAATAGCGGACCTCAGTGCTGATTTGTGAAGTGGCATGGGTGTTGCTCGCGGATGATAATAATAATTCGCGGAGACACTGTCGTCGACCCGATGAAGGAGATGCACTCGTGAAGGGCTCCTCCCTCGACTATCCTAAGTTCACGGAGGAATTCACCCTCCTCCTTTCCCTCTACGTCTCTAGTGTGATATCGGGAGTGTCGCGGGAGTAACGCCAGGGAGAAAGAGAGAGAGATAGATAGAGAGAAAGAGAAGAGAGGACGAGGGTGAACGCGCGGTAGAGGTGGAAGGAAGAGAGAACCCGAGCCACAGCGGACGCCATCTCCGCGTTATCGGCAAGCGGATCCCTCGGGACTCCCCCCCGAGCAACATCGGCGTCGCGCACCCTCAGCGGGAACTACCCCGCGACAGCGGCCACCCTGATGGGAGTGTATGAGGAGCGCGCCCCTCCTACCACCGGCATGCACTGGGTGAGTGTCATCCCCGTGTCCGTGTTGCCCATTGGTCGTTTCGCGCCAGCTGCTCTTCCATTCCATCGGGGTGGAAGAGCTCCTCGCTCCCTCGGATCGCGAGTCGGATGGCGATAAGCGTCTCCGCAAATATTTCTCCCTGTCGAATTCAAGATGGTGAATGTAGGGCTGAGGACGAATAAATTCCTCGGAGATTGATAGTGGGTTTGTCAATTTTTTTCAAGTACTGAGGCTCGACTTGCGGACTGCCTGATGGATCGGACAGGGTGAATTTTGATAACGCGAGGATCTTTATATTACAGAGAGATTAAGAATTAAAATTTACCCTCGAATAATCTCTCTCCTTTTTCTTTAATTATGTCCAATGCGTCAGATCACTAATGGAACTATTAGAGTGAACCAGACGATAACGTATAATAAGATAGAAACAAAGTTGCTTAGCTAGAATGTAAAATTGTAAGTGATCAATATGATGACATTTCCCGATTACAATGAATTACGAGAATTTTTATATTAGAGAGAGATTAAGAATTAAAATTTATCCTCGAATAATCTTTCTCCTTTGTTTTTTTAATTATGTCCAATGTGTCAGATCACTAATGGAACTATTAGAGTGAATCAGACAGACGATAACATATGATAAAATAAAAACAAAGTTGCTTAGCTAGAATGTAAAATTGTAAGTGATTAATATGACATTTGTCGATTACAATGAATTACAAGAATCAGTTCGATCTAGTTCAGGTGCTAATCCTGATATGCGACGGATGGACGGTGAAGAGGGAGCGGGCTGCGAAACGCTTTTTATTTCATTAATTTACAAGCTTCGTAATTTTACTTGATAATAACAGCGCTGTGGAATCCATTAGTAACAAATTACAATTCCAATTAAATCTAAATCTGCTTATCACCCATTACACATAATACTCGAATGTATCGAGATCCAAAGCGAAATGTTGAAATGCAATCGGCAGCTAATGTTCACTAATGTAAAAAGTCAGTATAAGCGGTCGCAAATTATTCAATAATTGAAAGTAACGCAGGATTACGTGGCAAGGTGTGATAACACAGTCTACCTTGGAGTAATATTAATTTGCTCTTAATCAACCGGCCGGGACTGCCGTCGTAAGTAACGAGTGCCGCTTGTAAACAAATGTAATTGATTGTCCCTTGTCGTCGATTAATTAAACCGGCGCATTAATCACGTGCGCCAATGAACGGAGCCGAACGTAAAGTAACATTGCGCTAACGAAAAGTAACACAACGTTCTTTCCTTTTATATCGTTATACGATCCACCATTGATTAATCTCCGTCCAAAGGTATTCACGTCGTTTCGAAAATCTCCGACAATTGCTCATCTCTTTCCAATGTCGCGCTTTTTATGAATTATTATTATGATTATTATTATATATTTCACATTTTATCGGTTCGCCTTTTACTTCAAACAATTACTTGGTACAATTAAAATCTTACTAAATTTATATAAATAAATAAATTTTTTGAAAATGATTCAGATGATAAATAGGAGCTCTTTATTTTGTCGAGAGGCTGCAGCTTCCGTTTTGCCTTGAGAAGGCGGAAATATTGTATGTATATATATATATATATATATATATATATATATATATATATATTTAGAGATATCACAATATCAAATTTCATGGACTAGATATGTTCTCAATTTTTTTATCTTTCTCTTTCTTTTCTCTTCCTTTCAAAAGTTTCTTAACATAACGCATAAATAAATTTAGTATATTAAAATTAGATAAAAAGTTAAATTATTAACCAGAATTAATTTAGTTTTAGATGGATAATGCATTTTGATTAATCATTTTAATCAAAGTAAACATAAGAAATGATTGTAAAAGCTACTTTTGAGTTTATATTACAGAAGGTTACTTTCGGTAATTTACTTTAAAATAATTTTTCTAGATATAGAAATAAATGGAAACATATTATGGACCTATCACGTTATGATTAAAGGTTTCATTAGACTTGCGATAAGTGTTGTGGATACCAGAGAGAATTAAATGTACGTTTCCATGCATTCCACAGACGCTTTGCACAAAATTAATCCGCGATTTGGAAAAATGCATAAACGATATCAGCTATATCGTTCGATTTGGCGTCAATTAGTCTCTTAGAGCGCGCACTCGAACTTTGTTGCGAGCTTTTCTCAAACGCGAAGCGCTCGCCAGAGAGGGAGGACGAGGATTCTGCAGCTTCGATGAGATAAGGCCATCTTATTGCGAATGTCTGGCCGTGATAGCACCGCGCTTGTGACGCGCGTGTAATTTATTACATGCCGAGATTACATCCGCCGCCGTCCGTCGCCGGCAGTTATCGTCCCCGGCCCAATGTCCGACGTTTAACTTTGCACTCGAGGCCCCAACCTGGTCCGCCTCATCGCTACACTTGTTGTCGACGTTATCGTCTCGTTATCCGTTATTTCATAAACGGATATATCGGGTGTCGGAAGGAGAAATGAGCGTTCGATGGAATTCTTAAGCGATAGATCAAAGAAATAAAAAAAGACACTCGTGAGACTCCTCTCTCTCGCAAGCAAAGTCTTTGTAAACGCCAAGTTAACTGCACGTGCGTGTGTAATATCAAAGCAACTTGTCAATATTAACACACTTCATTTGACAAAATTCTTAAACATGACGTTACATAATCCCGCACGATTAGACGTGCATATTTTCCTAAAAATAAAAAAGCTGCAATCGTTCTGAGATACCTCTCGATATCAGAATTGGTGCACGTGTCTCGAGTACATGCAATTTAAGATTAAAATAATTTTATAAATTGGATGATGTCATCGTGATATTTCGTGATAGTTAACTAAGAGAAGATGGCTCTCAAACATGTTGCTTTTTTATATTTCGGATATCGTTTGTGTGCGAATTATGCGTGTGTGTGTCGCATATCAACGTGATAAATATAAAATTCCATATAAAAAGCCATCCACTCGATTATTAAAAACATTCAATCCGAGTGTTCGTACGTTCGCATGTTCGAAAATTCGATTCGATTTTCTAGCGGGATACTTTCCTGATGTGATTTCTTGAAAACGTGCGTCGATAAATATCAAAAAAGGGAAAAACACGCTGAAGCGACAAATAGCGTCGACGCGATGAAGGTAAGCGAGAAGATCCTGTACGAATTGCTTGTAATTAATTGCAGATATTAGAGAGAAGATAAATGGGGACCAAGCGTCGTTTGTTTAAATAATTCGATGAATCATAAAGATACGTGACGTTGAAAATTAATAGCGAATTAAGTTTCGAGATATGGATGAATGATAAATCGATTCGATAGATGAATGATAAATTGACTCGAATTAAATTGCGTAAATCTTATAATTAGAAGAAAATTAATTTCCTTATAAAAATCCAGTCACGCCGAGGAACTTAAAGTGTTAAAAGTTAATAAAATTTGTCGCGGTTACACGGGGGATTTAATGCGATTATCGCATAGTACTCTCTCGATTGCCGATTGTCGTGTCGTGTCACGCATCGCACTTAATTTACCCCGATCAGAGGGAAGTCAGATTTTAGGTGCCATGTTCGCGTGCCGGAATCATTTAGCATGCAAGCGCGCATTGAATGGCGTCGATGAGCCGCACGCAAATCTGCGCTGAAGAGACATTTAAATTCAACGAGATATTAGATACGTATAAAGTATAATTAGGCACACACAAAACAAGATTCTTCCATTGAATCCCTAAACTCGAATCTCCTTTCATACATTTTAGGTGCTTCTCCACGCGATATTTTCCTGCCAATCATCTAACGCGAATCTTCTGCTCAGAAAAACATAATAAAATTTATCTTAATTTATTCAATTCTTTATATTTTTGGTAAAATTAATATTTTGCGACAAATAAATGCACGAAAAAATTGAAAAAATTTTGAAGCTTAGTTGTCAAGATTTTCTTCTAGGGAGAAGTCTACTTGTTTATTACAAGAACGAAATGCACTTGTCTTTTATATATTTATATGTATCGTTGAAATATTTTAATATAATTAAACTATACGATATTTATATATATATATATATATATATATATATATATATATATAGTTGCTCAACGATTCTTGCGGAATGCGAGAAGCAGGATGATGCCCACCCGAGGGAAGACCGATAATCTCCCGGGGTCAGGTCGCGATTCTTGGCCTCCTCGGCATGCGACACTCGCCGCTTCCAGCGTGTCAACAAAACTTCGTTTATTAGGGCTGATCGTAAAGCAGGGAGGAAGGGAGAGAAGGAGGCGTATTTAAATCTCGAGATTGCGGTACCGACTATTTCTTTCAGGCGCTTCATATATCGCGGAATCAGCTTTGAAAATAATTTATGCACGCATCGTTTCAGTTCGTGATTTATGTAACTCGTTCGCGTAGCCATTTTTATCGATTATAAATGAGAATGAGAAACAGATAAAGAACAGATTAAATGTAAAGCGAACAGATAAAAAATAAATATAATCGATTATTTTTGCAAAGATATGACGTATATTAAATTATGTAAAATTATTCGTACAGGAGTTCTTGAATTTTCCGAGGGAGAGGGAAAGAGAGATTTTAGTAATGAACGATATTATACATAAAGAGGAACTCGACATGAGAAAGCATCGATATTAATGTATGGGTCGCTTGATAAATGAACAATCTGTTGAAATTATTAATTGATTCTTCTCATGCGGGATATTTTATACATGAAATTGGCAACACACGTGTACATGTGAAATTAAATTTGCGCGATGTACTTTCGATATATTCTTCAGGAAGCGGTCTAATAATATCTTCCAAGTGGAGCGCGAATCAACGATCCGACTAATTTGCGACGTCGTTCAAACGTCACCGTTGTAAAGAGACAACGTTTTGGCTTAGAAAATAGTATCAAAGGAGATATCTTATGATACGCAGGAAATCCGCCGAAAATCGTCCGAATAAATTAAGCTCTCGCAGCATTAAATCATGATATTTATTACCTAATCTGTCAAGCATTCAGCAAATTACTTATTTATATTATTCTATAAATTTGCAGCAGGAAGCTGCAGTTTATTAAAAATCGATGGATAAAAAAAAATATGAAGGTTTGGAGAGAGGTATTTCTTTTTTTGTGCTGTAGCTCTAAAATTCGAGCGGATATGTATTTCTTCGTTTCACTTTTTTTATTAGACTAAATCATAAATAACTTTAGTTTTTATATCTTTTTAATTTTTCCAAATGATAGCACGTGTTTAGCTTTTCATGGCTGTTTGATATGGAGTTCCTCTGGCATCTTTAAAATATCATCGCCAAAATTAGAAAAGTGACTCGCCGCTTTTAAATTTATGCCTTTGGGACAGAAATTTCCAGACCATATTCTTTCATAAATCTAACTACTACACATGTTTTCAACCGTCGTCGAGCATTTCTCTTGTTCGATTCTTCGAGGCATCACATACGGCGAATACATACTTTTAAGTTTTCTACCATATAATCCATTTTAAAAAATCCCACTTTTACCATAATTTCCATGTTTCAAATATCGATTTGAAAATAAGAAACCGAAAGAAATGAAATGCAAAAGCCAGCGTGATTCATCTGGGATCTCTTGGAAGGATACATGTTTGCTACCGCCGAAAATTATTTATGACTCAACCCAATAATATTTCCGATCGAGAGAAAGAGATCTCGATGAGATGCTGTGTGTTGATGGTAGCGGGTCTATTCAATAGTTCTGGTCAGCTCGATTGGTAGCAATGGCGACCCCGAGAAGTGCAGATAGCCGAGCAGCTTATCGGCTCTCCGCGATGTTAAGCGTCGCCCACGCGTGTTTTGAGAGAAAGAAAGAGAGAGAGAGAGAAAGAGGGAAAGAGAGAAAGAAATCGCGGCCGACGCGATGGACGAGGCTGTTTGTTGTTATCGCTATCGTTGGCTGAGCAAGGGAAGCTGATATCACTACACGTGCCACTCTTTGCGTAAGCCACCGAGGGCTACCAAACAGTATATAAAACGTCACGCGCTCCTAGTTTTAACATTTTTCTCGGGAAGGGTTATCGGATTCTTGTCAACAGAATCCCTCAAAAATATCACTTTCGCTTCTCAAATATTTTCTTCAGAAAAATTCCTTAATTTATGAGGGACGTATTTTCCCTATCTTCGCTAAAAAAAAAACGGAATGTTTCACAATCACCGGACTTGTTTTAATCGTAAAAGAATTTTATATTTAAGGATATTTTACTTTACGGTCTAATGTATCGAGATTTGCGTTAATCTCTCGGAGAGCTCCACCAAAGTCGGCGACATTGCCATCGATATCGAGGACGACGAGTTATCCCGATAACTTTTTGTCCATCGTTGTCGATGCCTAAAGAAATTTCGCTGACTCAGCCGGGCTTCTTCGGACTCGTGCGTTGAAAAAAAGGAGAGCCGAGTTACAATTTGCTGCGATAACGCGCTGTATCTCGGTAGGTCGTGACGTAAGGTTATCGCGCATGCTTTTCCGTAGCTCGGATCGCATTCGGTCTTGCATTTTCAAACAAATTACCGTTCGTGACCGATACGACGACTTCATTTTTCATCAGCTGTGCAACCTTTGTTAACACTTTAGATTGTTGTTTAATACCGGATCTTCTCGAAAAGAACTCGAAGAAGCTAAAGTCATTGTATTTAGTAATTTGCATTTTATCGCTGAAAAAGGCATTTGAAATTCAAAACATAAGCGTAAAAATAGTACAGCATTAAGTTCCTAATTTTAAAAAAATTTAAATTCATAATTCTTAAGAAATTTAATTAATGTGTGTTTTTCATGCTATTTCCCTTGTCTATTGTTTCGCGATTTTAAAATTAATGACACTCGAACGATATTTGAATTTTAGATAAAATCAATGTTTTCATTTAAAAAAGAAATTAAATCAACACGCAAATACGCTACTAAATCATCACGCGCACGCATGTTTTTACTGAATCGCTGTTTCTCATATTTTTCTTTCATTACGAAAATTTTTGCGCTCCGGTAAAAAAATTCTCCCTCAATTATCGCGTTGCATTCGGAATATGCATTGAAAAAAAGGCAGCAAGCAGATTCACGCGCAGGTAGGGAACAGGACGTCGAGAGTTTCTACCGAGTTCGTCAGCCGAGCAACATTTCTGGCGACATTCTACTCGTTTCCGTCTCGGCATCTCGCGACCGCGGATTCCACGCACGCGTTATTTACTCCGCGGTTTCGCGAAAATGAGAGGAGAGGAAGAAAGAGAGAGAGAGAGAGAGAGACGAGGAGGAGAAAAAAAAAGGGAAGGCAAGCGCACTCTTGTGCAAGCTTCGCCGCCGGTGAAAGTCTCTTTGCAGTCTGCGAGAGTCTCGTTGCCGGACCGCTCTCGAGATGGATAAGGATCTCGAGGATCGATCGCGCACGTTCGCCGCTCTCGTGAGAGATTTATCGGCCGATCACGTTGGCCGTTCTGTCGCGCGATTGTCTCGTCGAGAATCGCGATCGATTTTGCATTCGGGGATTCGACGATTTTTTTTACGTCATCCCGGAACAAACATGATTCGCTCTCATTATCCGTCATCAGGCAGTTGGATTCGTCTATAAGTACCATATTAGGATTTCCGCAAGAATTGCGACTCCGTCTCGCAAATAATTCGCGATGCTTCTTTTGAGCTTAACGAGTCGTTATTACCGCACGCGACGACGGTTCGTCGCGATAGAGGATGGAGAATGCGCAGGATAGACGTACGCATGTACCTTCTCGAGGAAGGTGCATTCCTGCAATACCTTTGTTCCGACCCGATCCCCGTTACATAAGGGGCAACAACGCGCACGTAAAGATTACGTCGCGCTACGCGAAGGCGAGACGGTGAAGTAGAGTTGGGGTAGAATTAGCGATTCCGATCACGTTCCTCGCGGCAGTTAGAACGATATGATCGTTCTACGTGAACTTTACTCCTTGCGACTCATAGCGGATTGTCTCGTTTACGTTTATTAGTTGACTGCGCGGCAGGAAAATTGCTTCTGTTTGTTATAAGCACAAATTTTCATAGAAAACGTATGAGGATTATTGGAAAGTGGAATTATTTACAAATTTTGTGTAGATTTTTAGAGAGATTTATACAAATATTCTTCATTTTTATCTCTTTTGAATTATAAATCTTTTAAAAGCAACAACTTTCGAGTAATAAATATTTTCTTTTAAAAATTTTTTTTTCTTGAAAAAATCTCCTTAAAAATCTATATAAATCATATCATATAAATCTTTGAAAATATTTTTAAAGGGATTTTCAAAAGGAGAATTTGAAAAGAAGAATTTATTGAGGGTGTACTCGAGAATTATTGACGAACTTTTAGAAAGTTGTTTTGAAAATTTTTTTAAAAAATCAACATACATATAAAGGGACCTTTAAAATAATTTTTAAAGGCATCTTTCAAAAAAGAAAGAAAGATTTGAAAGAAGAGAAAGATTTGAAAGAGTTGAAAGAAAGATTTATGGAGGCTGTGCTCGAGCATTGTTGATTTCGAAGGATTTATAATTCGACAGAAATATTAAAAATCAAGAGTAAATAGATAAATAAATCGTGAATTATCGAGAGAAAAAGAGAGAGGGAGAGACGACAAGAGGAGGCGGCTCGTAATTTATGTCTATGCAACATCGGCGGGTGCGTTGAACACTTGAAACACACAGCGGTTACTCGGATTGGCCGCCTTCGGGTACCTTATAGGGTCGGGCACATGCACGCTGCGGCTTACGACATCCATCAGAGACGACCGGCTACTACCATCGCCGGTGTATCGCTCTTTCTCTCTCGCACGTTTCTTCCCTCTGGTGACAGCGGCGGTTGCAGCCCGTCGTCACTTTGCCAGCTTCGTCCGATCGGTCCACCATCGTCCTCCCTCCGCGTCTCCTTCTCCCGGATCTTTCGCTTCCTCTCTTCTTTGTCCCCGCTGGTTCCTTTAATCCTTTTTCATCTTTCTCCTCTTCCTATTTGTCTCGATACCTTTATTTCGTTTTATTTCTTATCGAATCTTTCCTTTAAATTTTCTCAGATTTTTTTTATTTTTCTGTTGGTCCGTTTGGTCTCCAAGCTTCTTAACATTTTTTTAATTTTAATCTATTTTTTCATTGATATTATGTATCGTTATTTTTTAAATTATGTATGTTACTCAAATTATGTATGCAAGGAATATAAATTGCGAAAAACTGTTCTTAACAATACTAATAATATAATTATTCAGAGAGAAAATGCTCTCAGTTTCGAGAAAGAATAAGACAAATTTTTCACCGAACGTAGGAAAAATTCTCGTCCCATTCGTACGCACCGGCTCCGACTTTCACGAGCACGCGCGCCGTTTCGATGCGCCAACTAAAAGCGTCGATATGTCGATTTGTTCCAGCAGCCGCCCAGCACGCAGGAGCGTGGCAGCGGCTTGGCTGTGGGGCGCCAAGGGGGACCAGGTAACGCGGGGGGACCCGGTGCGGTGGACCAGGCGCGAGATCTGAGCCCCTGCCTCCCCGCGTCGATGGGCGATGCCGCGCGACCGACCACTCTACCGTGCAGCCCTCCCGCCGCCCATCATCACGGGCCCCTGCATCAGACCCACTGCGGTACCAACAACAACTGCTACGACAGTTCGACCACCCCTTATGAGTCGCGGGACTACGATTCTCCCGGAGGTAGGATTATCCGTCAAAAAAAAAAGAAAAGAAAATAAAATACGGAGGAGTAAAATGAGCAAGACGAATATTAACAATAAATATTCTTTCTTTCTTCCCCCGGTTTTTGGCCCACGCTGATTCAAAAGTCAAATCAAGTAATATAAGAAAGTAATATAAGAACTCTATAAAACAAAGATAAAGGAATATCCTTTTAGAAAGAAGCTAAAATTGATTGATTATCCTGACATATCGTTTCAGCGGGTGGACCGGAGTACAGGGGTGGCAACTTTGAGAACGCCAACGACCTGAGCATGCCATCGCAGACGGCGCACCATCACCATCATCATCATCACCACCATCATCCCCATCTGCAGACGCAGGAGCAGCAGACGACGACGGAGCATTTGCACGCCGTCCCCAAGCTCGAGCCGCCGCCCACCCCGCCCGCGCAATCCGAGGACGTTCCCGGGGTGGTTTGCGCAGGGTGCGGCCTCAGGATATCCGACAGGTTCTATCTTCAGGCGGTTGACAGGCGGTGGCACGCCGCGTGTCTCCAATGCTCGCACTGCCGTCAGGGTCTCGACGGGGAGATCACGTGCTTCAGCCGTGACGGCAACATCTATTGCAAGAAGGACTATTATCGGTGAGCGAGCATTTAGATTTGAATGAACGCACACGCGCAGCCTTATCTTTTCGATTAGCTCTTCTATCTTGTGACGTAAGAGGAGAAAAGAATGCAATAAGCTGGTCTTACGCCAATCGATTTTTTACGAGATAAAAATATCGGCTGAGCTCGCATAAATCGATTCGTAGAAGAAGATATGAAATCGCTGCTCGATCATTCGAAATCGCGTTATTTTAAGAGTATGCGTCATATTAATTTGAGAGCCGTTTAATACCCTTCTTCGTAAAAGCGAGAGCTGACATTTCATTGAAATCTTAGCTTTTTTTCCTTGGCGAATTTCCTTGAGCTCATCGATTGCTTAGCAATTTTGTCCTATTTCGACGGGACGAGGCCGCGGCTCGTTACAATGAAAGTCATACTGTTTGCGCGAGCAAGTCAAGCGCGAAGTAATTTCTGCGAGTCCATGGCCGAAGATCTAAAGAGTCGTTCTGAAAATGCGTCGCGCCGCCTCTTGCGTAATTCGCGTTTCTGCGCTCGTCGTTTCGGTCGTTATGCGAATGCCGGCAAATAGCTAAAAATTGCGCTGATAGAGCTGCATTACGAAGGATAATGCAAAACGCAATCTTCGAGCTGATTTCTCTTCGCGCGAGGTTGTTTTTCTCCGAGGAAGAAATATGCGAAGAATTTTTTTTAACTTTTCAAAAAGAAATATATATATATATATATATATATATATTTTTTTTTTAATAAGAAGGGGGATAGAAAATTAGTTAAAAATTTCAAACAACTTTTTGCTTATCAGTGACAGTAACTAGTCCAGATATCCGAAGACGTTTGATAACTAATCATGAGAAAAACGAGAATAAAGTAGCTGGAAATCAAAACAAAATGTAATCTTTCAACTGATTTCCCTTCGTACAAAGTTATTTTT
The DNA here is from genome assembly GCF_003227725.1 of Camponotus floridanus. Taxonomy (NCBI): domain Eukaryota; kingdom Metazoa; phylum Arthropoda; class Insecta; order Hymenoptera; family Formicidae; genus Camponotus; species Camponotus floridanus. The sequence continues at coordinate 1,188,394 of NW_020229747.1, read as the reverse complement.
CTCTAAACATAAAATATAGATTGCTTCAGAATTTTTCTTCAAATTTTTGAGATAAAAATATATATTTAATTTTTCCAAAAAAAAGAAGGAATAGAAGATTAGCAAAAAATTTCAGTTAATTTTAATTTGCATTTATGAGAATAGCTTTGACAAGTATTAATAACTTGGTCAGGTGTCGGAAGACATCTGTTTGATAACTAAACGTGAGAAAATCGAGGGCTAAGCAATTGAAAATCCTATATGTATGATTCTTAGCCTAGTGAAAGTAACTTTCGTCAGTCTCTCGAAAGTATTTGATGAATAACATAAAACGAGCCAAGGCCGAATGCAGTTCGTATTGACAGCCGCTGCAGATGCATCGTTATGCATCGTTATGCAAGGCCGATTGGCGTCGTGTCGGGATCCTACCGGGCCTCACACACAGTCTCGATCGTATGTAACATTGTCGCTTCTCGGCCCAAGTCTATACGTACACGCTTCGCGGACTAATGGTCACGACTCGACCATTTACCTCCGGCGAAGTGTTGATTGTCGATAAGTAAATCACCGTCGATCTACTTCGGGGGGCGGTGGACGTGGATGTTGCATGCGAGTCGCACATTCGGCGTCATTCCAAGTACACTCGATCGTCGTGATCTCGTCAGAATATTTCTATTGATTATTAGCAATTAATCGATTTCTCTAGCTATTTTTTTGTTGAGTATTTTGAATAATATTTTTTTAAAACTATTAAATATAATTGAAAATAGAGATAATTAAATAGATATTATCTAGATACCTTCTGACTCTTATACTTGTACTTGCTTAAGCAGTTATGCCTAGTCAGCAGACCGAAAAAAGTATGTTTAGGAATGTTTTTTTAAAGTGTAATAATTTTTTTTTTACAAATAAATTTTTATTCAAAAGTACAAATATTAAAAATGTTATTATATATTTTTTTTTAATGGAATATTAAAAAATGTAAAAGTTATAATTATTCTCTCGGATATTGTTTTTTAAAAAGCGCTGTGCGATGAGTGCTTCGAAGTTGATATCAAAAATTCGATAAACTGTAGTTAATGTATGAAATTGTCTAATAAATGAACAAGGGATTAATAGAAAAATTGTTTTGGGACAAAATGGCAACCATTTGACACTAAGATATTCTTTTTCGACTTAAAAATTGCTCATTTTTTATTAAGTAAAAAAAAGTATTCATTAAAAAACAAAATCCCTCATTCATCTAGGTTTTTATATAGAAGAAGCCTGTAAAATTTCAAGCAAATCGGTGTAATCGTTTTTGAAATATCTCGCTGACCAATTTTGAAAAAGTGATTTCGAGAAAAACGCGTTTAAGATTTGTGTCAAGTTTACTTTTAAATAAAATGCAGATTTTTTAATTTACACAGAATCATCTATTCCGGAGCCATATAATTTTAGTTTATTTAAGTCTTTATATATTGGCTTGACCAACCCTCAAAACATCAGAGCTGCAGCTTCATAGTCGTGTTTAAACAAATACATTCTGGCGCTTCATGAAACATACACTTATAACTCCGTCAATTTGCATCCGATTAATTTAAAACTTTAGGAAATATTTTCAATATGATATACTTTAAGAAAATGTAAAAATCGGCTCTTTTTACTCTTATGACTGGGCATAACCCTTTAATGTGACGCTGCAGATATTGCAAAGATTTTAATTCTCCACTGTTTGTAAATTACGGCAGTCGGAGAGAAAGCACCAGACGTCTCTCCCTGTGCATTATATAGATTTAATTTCGGTGTCCGCCATTGCGGCGTCGTCACGCCACGAGCTCATCAATTATGTGGCTTCATCGGTGTCTCCTTAATGTCTTATCGTCTTAAAATCGTCGCGAACGAACATAACTCGGCCGCTCGTTCCGTCGCAATTTCGGGAACTGCCTCTTCCCTCCCCCCCTGCTTCGCTGCGACTCTTCCAAAATCGCACTAGCCGATCTTAGAGAGGGTGAACCCGAGATCCTGGGATAAGCAGCTGGTTTCGTCGGACGCGTGCTCGCTCGTTGTCGAGAGGCGAGGACGGAAGGACGAGAAACTGCATGCGTGCAGTTCGAGAAACTAAATTAGCCAGCGCTCGTCACTTTCGGCGACTCGGTTCGTTAGGTAACCGATGTGATCTTAATAGCGTAATAACATAAATAAATAAGTTTTATTTGCGAGAAAGAGGAGAGAGGATGATTCGCGAGGGAGACGTCAGATTTGTCGAATTACAGTCGCGTTCATCCCCCAAGTTTCGAGTAAATAATAAGTGACAGCTTTGACGTTTCACTTTTTCAATTTCGCGCCGAGTGCAATTTCGTCTCTCGCATTTTACCCTCGTCCCGTTCTTCGATGTGTATCATGGAGGAGGACTTTTCGTTATCGCGATTTCGATTTTCTCATCGGGAGGAGGGGGCTCTCGCATTCACACGTCGCGCACTCGTGCACGCGAATCCCGCCGAGGATGGAATGGCATAGACATCCCGTCACGACACGCTTTTAGCCCAAAGCCTTGTGCCTTATCTCGCCGCTTCGCATGCGCGCTCGTTTGCGTTTGCGACGACCGCGGGTGTTATTAGTCGAGAACGTCAGTTCTCCGTAACATCCGTCTGGATATTTCGGGGGAAAGGGGGATTAATGATGTAGCTTATCGCGTTTTCCATTGAGAATGTCCAGGAACAATCCGCAAGCAATATTCTGTGAAAGAATCTCTCGGAAAAATTTCAAAGAAGACATGATTTATAATTAATTTGAAGGATGAAGAGACAGGACCACTATTCCCAAAGATTGGCGCCATGCGTGTCGAGGATTCCCTTGAAGGACTCTTGACGAGTCATTCTCTTTTCCGAGAGAAGAATGCGAATATCGCCGCGTATTATCGTGTATTACATGTCGAAAGCATCTCGTCACCTCGCGTGTTACCTCGGCCCGCCCGGGTGGCTTCGTCATAAAAATTGCCTGGCCGTAAAGAGATCGTTGCACGCCGAGGAAGCGAGAGCTTCCTGAACTCAACGTTTCTCTCTTTCTTCTTTCCCTTTTGTTTTTCTCCGTTGCTTCTCTCTTTCTCTTTTTGCGCCTCCTTCCTCTTCTCGCTATATATTTTCTCAAGCCCTCGTCGTGCTTCGATCCGCGTCGCTCGCGAGATGCGCATTTGCTGTTAATCGAGCCGTGAATGGCACAACACAGAGTTGCAAGAATTTCTAAAGGTATAATATATATTAAATATATTAAAATCGAAATATAGAAGAATCTGAAATTTTAATGTTACCGTGAAGATGCAAGATAGATATCACTTCCGGTTTCAATATTAATATATCAAGACCAAACGCCTCAAGAACTTTCATAAAGCGTGTCCCATAAAATTTTAAAAAATGCGAAAATTTTAAGAAAATATGAATATTTGAAAATCTCTAAATCTCTAGAAAAAAATTTACTTTTTACAAAAAAAATATAGAGGGAAAAAAATAAAGTTTCAAAAAAATTCGAAAACAGTGCATCAGGATCAGAGGGACGGAAATCATATTAAATTTGTGGAGATGAAATTTGCCAGAATGTAAATTTATTTCTGTTGTGGACGGAGCCGTTCGAGCGATCGTTGCTGCGGAATAAAGTACAGCACCTTTTTTCGCCAACGGTTATTTATTATCGCGGCCGCGTTCACATCGACAATCACGTGGGACGCCGGACACGCATAATTTATCGCGCTGCGACTCCTTACGCATGGCGGTCGCGAAAAGTACGGATCGTTCTGCGATGATTGAATCCTTGAAGAGAAATCCCACGTGCGACCTCTCCGAATGATACTTAATCGATGTTATTAAATTATGATATGGAAATTTTTGAAATTTTTTGCTCTTTGTACATCAATATTTTTGGCATTTATTATAATTATTATAATTATTATTTGATCTCCTTTTGAGATCCTTAGATAATTATTATCGAATCTTCTTTGAGATTAAACACAATATTTTTACTTAGAGATATTTATTTTAGAGATTTTCAAATATTTATATTTTCTTAAAATTTTCGAAATTTACGCATTTAAAGTTTTCTCTTATTTGAAACTTTTAATTTTGCACTATTGAAACCGAAAGCGAATTTAAATATCTGCTCTCAATTAAAAAAAGGATTTAAAAAATGAACGTAATCCTAATTAATTCATGAGGACGATTTGCGGATAAATTTCAGTTTCTCACCCTTTAACAAAAAATACGCGAAGTACAATACGTGACTATTATCACGACTACGTTATCGAGGCTCTCCAGGAAGTTGAATCCGATTCTCGATAAATTCCCCGTGTCTGATCCAATTAAGCTTTCACTGCACCCGCGTCATTTATTGCGCAATGCTAATTTTTCATCTTAACGAGTAACAGAAATTATTTACGATCATTCCCTCGTAGCGGTGGCATAATCATCCTCGCTCATTCATTCGCTAATTTCACGGGGCACTTAACGCATATAACGCACGCGCGGCCAGTGCATTTACCTTCTCCCGCATGAGAAAGAACGAAGAGGAGCGTCGAGAGTGGCGGAATTCAGATACAGGCACCACCACCGGATCTGGAACGGCTGTGTGGTATCTGCTCATTCATTAAACGCATTAAGTGCGATTTATCAGCCATCAAGACTATAGACACGCTTCGATTCCCACCCGCACCTATGTAATGCTGGCGACCGAAGCGGAAAGGTAGAAAAAAGTGCAAAGAAAAAAGGAGAACGATGTAATTGAGGAATCCGTACTAATTTTATTCGAGCGATACGTCCCTTCGTTTCTAATTCCTAACGTCCATCTTCCTTCATTTTAAACGTTCGCATCTTTGCGCTCTCGAAATCCAACGTTATTCAAGAAAGAGAGAGACGGATAGATGCTTTTGTTATTTATAAACCCGCCTGTAATGGCGCAATCTTTCATTAGGGAATCTTTTCGAAGCGCGTTCCAATCGAGAGATCGTTCAATCTATATTAAACTTATAATATTCTGCGCCTCTCGAATCCTCCTTACTCTCGATCGTTATCAGCAACGGGGGATCTTGTTAAAGGGACGCGAAACGAGTTCCTCGCGGATTCTGTCGACGGCGACGATCGTGTCGGGCGCTGTTTCCGCCGTGGGAAGTGGTCGTCTTAAATCAACGGCTCGCAAAGAAAATAGCTAGTGGTAATTGAGCCATAACCCTCGGCCGGCGAACACACAAATATTTCAGCGCCGGAGCCCGCTCATAATTTAGTCCTTATAATTAAGATGCGCCGGTAACTTGCTGGAAGCACTTTGCTTTCGTTGCATCCGCAAGGCTCCCGTTTCGATAGAACGACGAGCGATATCGCGATATGATTCATTCGAAATAGACGTAATCCGTGCTCGCGATACTATCTTATTATGGAATTTAAACGTCGAAAAAAAAATGGTAATTATCGTAAATTATAATTATTTTTGGCGGCAACTATATATTTTAGATTATTATTACTACTTTATTAGAATCCACATATTATAGTAATAAATATAAAAATAGAAATTTTTATTTTTTATCATGCAATTGTAGTTCCTTTTCTTAATGAAAAATAAAATAATACTTTCTTGAATTAAATTAATGAAAGTTTCACTGAAAAAAATTGCAGTCATATATTTCAAATAGATATATATATCAGCTCGCCTTTAATAAATTGAAAGAAAACTACACTGACAAAGTCGCAAGTATTAGTAACTAAATCGTACGACATAAATTTGTGTGAGTAAAACTAAATTAAAATACATAACTCACGTGTTCGCGATAAGAAAGTCGATGACAGGTCGACACGTTAATAAACATGTTTTTTTGACACTTTCGATGCAATATCTAAAAGAATTGACGCGAAAAAAGTGTCAGTGTTTTTTCTTTTAGTTTTCATATGCACTGTCACAAGGTTAATATAAATCGAGCTTTTTTATTAAGAATTATTTTATTTTTGAAATTTTTATTAGTGAAAGAGACGCGAGAGGAAATCCAGAGTCGTCCAGAGATGGCCAATAATCGCACTCGCTCGATTTTCGATAGGAAAAATCGGATTTTGCGAGACATCTCGCGTCCCATTGACGTTTCTTCTCACATCCTTTTCGAGTTATTATCTTATTAAGCACAGTTCGATTTCCGCGATCTCGGTATGCAAATAAAAGTAAAGTATATTGATACTTTTTTTCACAACTTTTAGTTGTTTGAGTATCGCACATCGTACCAAAAGTATGAAATAACACGTCCACCTGTCATCGACTTTCTTATCGTGTATAAGTGATTTATGTTTCAATTTAGTTACTCGCACAAATGTGTATTTCGTATATTTTACTTACAATCATACACTTGATTTGTCGGTGTAGGTCCGAGCATTTTATATTTTTTACAAGGTAAAAAATAAATATATGTACATACTATTTATGTCTATTTAATTATCAATGATAAAATAACGTTAAACCATTATTTTATCGTTGATACTTAACAGAACGTAAATAATGACATATATTAATATTAATGCACTAATTGTTATTTTATTCATTTGCATCTCTAAAAAATATTCTGTATCTTTTCTAAAAGTGTATTAATTTGGAGATTTTTAATATTAATATAATATATAAGTAAATAAACGCGATTCATTTAATTGCTAACAAATATGTTATACTATTTTATGCATTTTGCTAAGAGAATAGAAACAATTTTTTCATTTGTCAATCTCGACATGACGTGATTATTTCTTAGAGTGACTTTGATTATTCGATTAAAATAAAAATGACGTATAAAATTTACAATATATGTTATTAAACATGCATTCCATTTGTAAATTTGTAATGCAATATTCGCCTTTAATATCATTTATCATATGATTGTACAAAATTTAATCGATAAATAATTGTAAAATCATTAGTTGTGAATTATACGTGTGTTTAATAAAATATATATTGCAAACTTTACGCGATTATTGTATTATCTTTATTTCGATTAAATAACCAAAATCATTCTGCGAAATAATCGCAATTTCGCGTCAAGATTAATGAGTAATAAAATTTTCTTTTTATTCTGAACAAAATATATATTAAGTATTAACAATTAGACGGATTGCGATATCGTATTTATAATTCAATTAGTTAAATCGACGCGTTTGACTGCAATATTTATTTGTTTGGCAATGATTTTAGTATATAATAATAAACTTTTTAGCGTACATTGCTTCCGCACAATGCTTCAGAAAAACATATGACAAAGTTTCAACTAGTATTATATTTTAGGTTTTGCAACATCATTTATTTATATGAATACAAATATTAAAAATCTAATATTTTTTTTAGAAGAAGTACAGGATTTTTTTAGAGATGTAAACAAATAAAATAAAAATCATCAGTGGATTAATATTAATATATGTCAATTAAAATGTTATTTTATTGTTAAAAATGAAGAAGATAAATAATGTATGTACACATTTATTTTCTTTTATACTTTTATTTTCTACCTTGTAGAAAATGCTCGAAGCTACACCTACGTTATAATCACGTGTGGTAGTGACTGAAATGTCCGAAATAAATTTGTGTGGATGCAACTGAATTGAGACATAAATCACTTGTACGCGTGATAAGAAATTCGATAACAGGTGGACACGTAAATAAACACGTCATTTCGTACTTCCGGTGCGATGTGCGACACCCAAAGAACTGAAAGTTGTGAAAAAATTATCGATATATTTTTTTCTTATTTTTCATTTGCATTTCACTCGCGGAAATCCAACTCAAGCTTTTACAGAAATTAAAAATAACGCGAGAAGGGGATGCGAATAGGGTGGAAAGATAATTCGATATGTTAATAAGATATGAGATGATTGCGTGAATCGATATTATTAAAGCTGATCTTTCTATTAAATCGCAAAATCGAGAGACTATGATTATTGGCCATGACTCCACGCGGACTATTTAGGTCAAAATCTGATCTAAATAATTCGCGGCGGATGTTATCGATAAACCATGAAATGTCAGACGATTCAAATTTCTCAATTAAATCTCTCAAGCAACGGTTTATTCATTTGTCCATTAGGCTATGAGAATAAATCGACTGTTTTTAATAAAACACGTCTTGCCATCTCTATTATTATTCTAAACAGCAATTTATTTTGCACATATAGTGTAGCGTGCTTGTTAGTAATCACATTATATCATTGAATTAATTATTAATTATTTATCACTAAATGAATTAAATCGACTGACATTGTGCTGCAATATTCGGCAATAATTCTCGCGTAAATTTACGCTTGTGAACATCTCAAAGAAACATATGACAATTTTCAAGAATTGTATTTCAAATGTTAAAATTCATTAAATCTTCCTAAGGTGTCCTAAAAAATTTAAAAATCGAAGTTAAAATTCTTGCGTAAGAATAGAATAAAATCATTCGCCATTTATTTATTTTTTGGTTTTTTAATATCACGACGAAAAATGTCTTTACAAGGTAGACCTTTCGGCAATGATTAAAAAATCATAATTTAAATCAATGAACTTGTGCTGTCGGAAACAGACCACATCGACGAGCCCTTTTGCAAACAATTTTCATAAACAATTACGAATCGGTCGAGACATCAGAGATACTTTCAGGATATTTTTTCTGAAAATCCTTAACGGGTGAATTATGCCCGCTCAGCTGGAACACGGCTATCTCTTTATTACGGACGGCGGGACGCGAGTGATCGGTGCGATACCTCCTCGATGTAGTAGATCTCGTGAGATAGGGTGGGACGGGGGAGTGTATTTGTGTACGTTGACACCTGCACACGCGGGGCCCCACTTCAACAACAGGGCATCAACAACCAGGAGAGAATGCGAACGACGCCTGCTCCTGCCCCGTCGACGATATGCCATAACTCGCGTTATCAGATTCGCCAACAATGGCGCCCCGCTAGCATCCGTTTGTCCGTCCGCATCACCGGACACCCTCGCGAAATTAATTCGCCGAAATGGCGACGTCAAGTATACTTGCACGTACCATCTCTTCCTCTCTCGCGAGAAGCGAAATATTTAGCGACTTACCAGGGTCGTTGCATCCGAGAGAGGTTTCGTACCAGGAGATTTAAATTGCGGCGCAAAATTAAATTAAGAAGTAAGAATTATTTCGAAAAGAGGCGCGCGTTCGGTTTAAGAGGAATTAAAAAAAAAAAGAAAAAAAGATGGAGAACCGCGAGTATAAAATTCGTTGCCTGCGCGTCTCGGCGAGGGAATTCGTTGGTGGTTTTTACGAGCTGGCGGGTCGTCGCTCATTGCCTTCCTCGCCCTGGGGGTTTCGGCGCGTATCTCGGCAGGGGGTGCATTTCCTTCCTACCGCCAAGGTCACTCGCCATCCTCTCCGGCATAAACTGTCCCCCTCAACCCCCAGCCCCACGCGCGAAAGTATCGCGTTACCGTCTTATGCGAGCCACCGCGGCCAAGATGGACAGCTGGAGATTGTCGGCCGCGTGATTTACAGACGCGCGACTTTGTAATCCCTCGTGCGGGTAGCTTACATCGCTCGGTTCCCTGTAAACAAGACGGGAATTTGCCACGTACGCGGGAGGGTTGCGTAAATACCGACTTAGGTTTCTAGCGATTGCGACTTTTACGATTGGAATTTTAACATGTTATACATGTTTTATTAACTATTAATTGATTAAATTAATTAATAATTTTCGTGCGTTGATTGCACATGATTTACACATGTATGATGTGAAATTTTGTCAAGGATCGTCCTAAAAATCTTATGGGATTATTCTTGCGAATGCAATAAGAGAGGATCCTCCAAATCGTGCTCGTCCTTTTTTCAAGTAGAATAATAAATTACGTCCGAGAAATGCATACGCGCGTAAAACGCGTTCCGGATAAATTATAACTTTATAATTTCTCGCATCTATTACAATGTCGGATGAGATATGCTACAGGATTGTCTCCGGTCGCGGAAGCATAAATCGCGTCCACCGTCGCCGTGCAAAGCCATCCACTCTTCGGTGGAATACAAGTACCGGAGATCGTTTCTCGCTGGTAAATCGCTGCTAGGCGTTTAGTTTGCACAGTAGGGGCAAGTTAAGGCGGTAGCTGGAGGAGGACAAAGTCGGAATCATATTTCTACGGAGAAATGGAAGGCAAGTGTCCGACTTGTAAAAATAGATGGTGGAGATTCGCTAGAATTTGCAAGGATCTCCCACTCGTAGGAAATTTAATCGAGCAAAGCTTCATAGAAATGTGTAAATATAGGGGAAACTTAAAAGAAAATCTAAGTATAAAGATCAATGAACCTGAGGACGACTCGAGAGGACGCAGATTGAAATGATTGTAATGTCAATTTTAATAATCGTCTAAATTTTTTAAATATTTTAGAATTATTTTCTAATTTTTATCTTTATTTTTTAAATATTTTTTAAATATTTTATAAATATTTTCTAAATTTTCATCTTTATTTTTTAAATATTTTAGAATTATTTTCTAAATTTTTATCTTTATTTTCTAAATATTTTAGTAATCATCTAAATTACATAAATAATAATTATTATGTAATAATAATATCTAATTATATCTAAAAAAAATTACAATAGAATAATGTAAAAAGATAAATAACCAAAAATCCAAGAGTTCGATCATTCATGCAGAATATATAAAGCTCAAAGATCCTGAAAAGGACTCGAAAGTATGCAAACTGAAACAATCGTAACATCAATTTTAATATTTAAAATTTGTCGAATATTTCTGTAACCAAAGCTACATCTAAAAGAATCGCAAATAGTAGAGATGTAAGTCAAAGACTCGAGGATGCGATAATCGCGGCGGATGAGGATCGCGTATATAAGTAGCATCGACGCGTCCCTCTCGCCATAAATTATACGTGCATTAACTGTCGAAGGGGGACCGCGCACCGGGGTTCGTCGCGTGGTACGTATGCCAAGGAGAGGAGGCGATATAACGCCGTGATCTAGATTAATGCTGGAGCCGGTGCCGGCAGCAGCCACGTAGCGTCCCACGCGCAGCGTGTGTCCAGCGTGGTTTGCGCGAGAATGTCCCACCGAGCCCCGGCCAGAGGTCTTCCCCTCTCCCCCTCCTCGTCTCTCCGTCACTCTTTTTGTCGCTGCATTATTCAGAAAATAAAACGTGCGAAAAGGTAACTCGCGCGACCGCAACCGGAGGGGGAGAGAGAGAGAGAGAGAGGAGAGGGAACCGAGCGTCCGACTTCTCCATGAAACGACGAGCTGCGAGTTTGCACGATCGCTCGGGATTAACGCGAAAATCATTCATCAAGCTCGGCCACTCTTGCCCCGACACTTCCGCCGACCGCGTGTCGTTAATAATGCGATACACGCGAGTGCGCTTGTCCGCTATTAAGTCCGCGTTAAACTCGCTGACAGCGAGTTTTTCGCAATCTTCCGTTGCCCGAGGGACGATGTATGCGTCGTGAATAGCGATCGCGCGATAGGTAACGAGCTTAATTGTAATTACGTATAAGTTAATTGTAAATAGATGATTATAGTTACAAACAGGTGACACGTGAATGGAGACCATTGTCATGTATAGGGCATTTTTTTTTTTTTTTATAAAATCAAGAGGATTTTTCTTTGCAAGATTCCAGGTGTTTGGGTCTCGTCTTCGTTTTTTTCTCACAAGTCTGCGAATATGAGAATAATTCATGTTTGAACATTTTAAAGCTCTCGTTGCCTGGCAACTGAATCCCGAGGATGCTATTGAGGTGCGAATGGTCAAGCGACCTTGATACAGATTCTATACGCGCTTTATGGTATCTCTGTCGTATTAGTCGATGGCTGCGGCTGAATGTTCAAAAGATACGAAGGTCTGGCGTTATCTAGTCGCCCGCAGATTGTTATATACTTGGTGTTCTGAAGTTTGTGTAATTAATAATTATAATTATCAATGGCAAACATTCCGCTTGCATTCAATAGGAAAATAATATTTTTTATCTAAATATAATTTTCAATATAAAAATTTCCAATATAATAAAAAGATTTCAATATAATTTTCAATATAATAAAAAAATTTAATTACAATTTTCAATCTAAAAATTAAATGATAAGTGCTGTTAATATGAATATTACGACAAATTAACTCGTAATAAATACAAAATATCAGAGCCTAAATTAATTATTTATACTTTGTATCTCTCATAATTAGTCATTTATTTATGCGCAGCAAATATGAATGAATATTTTACGAATATATTATATGAATGAATATTTTATCATAGAATTTTTGTCGCAATCTTTTCACGCTAATCTACCATTTATAATCTTGCTACGATCGGTAATACCACTTTTCCATTTAAATAATGGTGATTATGGAAAAAGAAGAATGGAGAACTTAGCGGATTCTCCGTTTAAATTCCCATGCGAGAAATATAGCCTCGCGTTCGCGTTTCGGCGACACCCTGTATCGTCTATCTATAATACAGCCTCGCATTTCTGCCCGTGCAACCCGTTTTCTGCGCGCGTTCGGGGATTAAGAAGCGGCTCGCTCGGCCTTGCCCGGCGCGACCGATGCCGTAAATTATTATTTCCACGATAAAGACCGTCGGGGCAGCGCCGCGGAGTGGAATTCTACCGGTTGCACCGTAATTAATGCATCTGACGATAATCGCGACGCGGATCTAATCAGGACGCGCGTCGATTGTGGCCGCGAAATAAACGCGCGGCTCGAGACACGCGCTCAAATCCGTGAGAAATCGCAGGGGGTGGTTTTTTTTTCGCTTTCGCAGAAGCGAGGAAGTTGTTTACGCACACACGGCGAGAACCCTGACCGCTAATTATCACGTCGATGAGCCTTAGACGAGTCGCGGTCGCAGTCGCGGCTCCTCTCAGACCCGGAAGAACGCGGGAATAAAGAGACAGAGAGAGAGAGAGAGAGAGAGAGAGAGAGAGAGAGAGAGAGAGAGAGAGAGAGAGAGAGAGAGAGAGAGAGAGAGAGAGAGAGAGAGAGAGAGAGAGAGAGAGAGAGAGGAAGACGTCGGGAACGCTCTCTTTGGACGGGAGAGAGGAAAAGGGAAGAGAAATCCACGTGGTCCGAGTGTGCGAACGCGCGGCGAGCGGTCCGCGCGCTCGCTCCATAAAGGATTTCCGCCGCTTTTTTTCCCTCACCCTCGGCGAGAGGAGGGCGAGCGTATACAGCATTGTATAATAATGTATCGCATATGGCGCATCTTGTAAAACTCTGCGGGCGTCCCTCCCCTCGTCCTCCCTCTCTCCCCTCGCGGCGTCTCTCGTCGCCGAGAGAGAGGACGAAGACCTGAATGAGAGGTTTCGTTCCCGGGGCCGGTTCATTCATCCGGCACGACGGGCCTTAGAGAGGTGACGAAAGGTCCCGAAAAACCGCCTCCAGGTCGCGTTCGGCAGGGGGGCTCCCGAGGTCTGCGGATTTCTTCACAAGCAGCTTCTAGTTTCCGATCGTTCCGCCCGACGTTTACCTGCCTGCGACGCTTGTTGTCGGCCTAGAATGCGCGGGGTGTGGTGTGTTGCAACGAGGAGTAAATAGGGGGAAGAATGTTTTATGGGATTGAGGGTAATACGGTTGGGTTGCCGGAGCTTTTTTGGTTCGCGTTATGCGTCACGTCACAATGTCTCACGCTGTTTCACGCTACGTCTCGTATTTTGATCTCTCCTCTTCATAAATTATCCCACCGCTGGAAATAACGCTGATTTCTGATCGCCAAGGTAGATGAGCGACCAACTTTTCCGAATAATTTTAATAAATTTTAATAAATTTTATCAACAAATTATCTCTCTTTCCGATTACTTCGGATAAAGTACGTGAATTGTTAATTTAGTTGCTTTATTTCCAGTTTTGCTCGAGACATTTTTTTTTTTACACTTTTTAATAAGACGGTTTAAGCAGCGTTTCTCACGAGGGAGGATCGTTTTTTGCGGATTCGGAAATTACGTCTGCCTACTTTGTTCAATCTTCCTCAAACGGCGCGACATTCGTTTGTACAGTATCTCGCTCGATTAGCCAACAGGATACGACAGATCCGATTAGACGAAAATATGCGGTTTGGTACACCGCTGGAGACAAAACCAGTGGTCATCGGCTCATTCAGGCCGGGGGTAGTCAATAGGATCAGAGACGATAACAATGTGTCCCGAGTCAAGAGACCCTCGAAGGAACGAGAGACTCGGCGCGGTAATCCCACAGATTAGGCTTCGGTCTTATACATATACAACAAACACGCACGTACACACAAACAGCTCTTTGAATCTACAATTCTCTTCCGCTCGCCGAACTGCCACCAAAAGGGATGTCCGTCCTTTGTAACGAGAATACCCTCGTTCCAGATCATCTCGTTCTTCGAACGAAAGCTCGCAATTGCGTGCGCGATTTTATTTTTATATATCCCTTCGCACAATCTTCTCTCTAGATTTCGACTGTAGAATGTGTAACGTGGTCTCTTGAACAAAATTATTCATAAATGTTACTCGCATGATACTCGTATTACATTTCGCTCGCGATTGACGCGGTTTTCGCAATTTCTCGTTTGCATTCAACGCGTAAATAATCCTGTTCCTCCTACGAGTATTTGTTCCGCATTTTCTCCTCATTTTCCAATTACAAAGATTCAGATCATGAATGCATCTACATCCTCCCTTTGTTCCTATCTATGTCGTTCTATATCAATATTTCTGATCTGCACCAACTTCGCTTACAACATCGCGAATGTAATGTATACTTCAAACGAATCCTTCATTAAAAATCTGACAATCTGTCTACAGTTTCACATTAAAGAAAGAAAAGGAGAGAGGCGAGGAATTATAAACATCAAATTTTTAAAATTCTAGACTCTGCTGATTTTTAAAAACGCAGAAATACAAAAAATTCTATATAAATATCTATTTATATAAAAAATAAATTCCACAAATAAATAAATAAAATAATTCTATAAATAAATAAATTTAAATAAATAAATATTTCTAATAAATGAACCTGTAGTAAAAAATGTAGAAATATTATATTTTTTAAATAGTAAAATAAAAGTCTATCTCCAATGTGCTCCTCAATAATGCAAATATTAAGCGTTTTGTGAAAAAAGGGACGTGAAAAAGAAGGAAAAAAAAAACGATCTCGAGAGCCCGAGGAAGAGAATCTGTAAGATTTGCCGCATCCTCTGACGGTGAACGAACGGTGTATCTCGCGTTTATTTCGCCGTCGCCGAAATACATATCCATTTCCGATGCCGAGGGCGCATCGGGGGGAGGGAAGGGACGTCGTAAAGGACGCGTATTCCTTCCAATGGGACCGGCTCCGGGGCCGGGATCGGCGCGTTATAAGATCGGCCACGTCTTTATCTAGGTTCTTTAGTGCGCGGACGAGGGGGAGCGGAGGCGCGCGGGGTGGCAATATATTCGGGAGGAGAGATAAAGTGGCCGGGTAAGGTAGGTAGGTAGCCGCGGCGTCGGTTGTCGGCCAGATAGTCGACCGGCTCCGGTAATGGAGACTGCAGGGTGCCGCTAATGCAGTAGCGATGTCACGGTGCCCGGTATACGCTCTTCCCCTTCCGCCCCCCTTCCCTCCCCTTCGTCCCCTCCGCGATATCAGCCTCTCTCGCCGACCGTCCGCGATATCAGCCGACGCGCGTACGCGCTCCTCTCCACCTCTCACCCTCTCTTTTCCTCGCTTCTTACTCTCGTACGGCGTGTGGTTTCTCTCCTTAAACTCTCTATCGAGGACGTTGCGATACCGGGGTATATCACGATGCGATAGTCGGACGTGCGGAATGTGTTTACGCGAGATAACGCGGCGTAAGTTTATTTTCGCGTGAATTATTTTTCCCTCCCTCTCCCTTTGATTAATCGAACCCGAGGGATTCGTCGTTTATCTGGACGTACTCTGGATTATTCGATAATTCCTTACAGGATTTATTTAATTTCTCGAATCAATTATTAATAATTCCTTAATTTAATTAAACGATACAAATCGAAATTATATATTTTTGAAATATAAACAAGTGGAGGTACCGTCGTTCGATTCGACGAATATCAATCTTGCTCCACGCGCACCTTTGAAAATGAAACTCGCATCCGCGAGTCGCGCTTTGCCATCCCCCTCCCCCGCCCCCGTTTATTCGGTCAGGCAGTGATAATATTGATCCCCATCCCTCGTTCTCTCTCTGTTCGCAGGATGTTCGGCAGCATGAAGCGGTGCGCGCGCTGCCAGGCGGCGATCCTGGCCTCGGAGCTGGTGATGCGCGCGCGCGAGCTCGTGTTCCACGTGCGCTGCTTCTCGTGCGCGGCGTGCGCGGTGCCCTTGACGAAGGGCGACCACTTCGGGATGCGGGAGGGCGCCGTGCTGTGCCGGCTGCACTACGAGATGGGCGCCGAGCTGCATCCGGCCCAGAGCCCGCCGGTCCCGGTCTACCCGCCCGGCCCGCACTACCCCGGCCAGCCCTTCCCCTCGCCCGAGTTCCTCCACCATCATCCCCATCATCATCATCACCACCACGCGCCGCCGCACCCGCATCACTCGATGCACCCCCAGCACCCGCACGTCAGCCCGGTGTCGCTGCAGCCCTCGACGCCCACGGTGCCCGACGCGTCCTCGCCTCCCAAGGTGCCCTACTTTAACGGCGCCGCCGCCGTAGTCCCGCCGCCCAGGCAGAAGGGTAGGCCCAGGAAGAGGAAGCCCAAGGATCTGGAGGCCATGACCGCGAGCCTCGGTGAGTACATTGGGATTTTAAGGATGTTTTGTATGTACAATCCCAGCAAAAAGTAGCGGAAAATCAATATTGACGAATATATCTACTTTTGGTGTATTTTGGGTAAGAAATTGCGTGGAATAATACAATTTGATCTTAGCTAGAATTAAAGAAAAGAGATTACGAAATCTGCAAATGCGCGGTTTATTAATCAAACGATCAATTTTGATGTCTCGAGCGAGCTTGAACAGAGCTATCGATTAAGCTTCAGTTTCGAATATAAACATGGAAGCAAGTTTTCGCGCTGTTTGATGGATATCACACCTTATTAGCTCCTCATTTTCTTCTGCAAAGAGAGAGAAAGAGACAGTGATAGCGAAAACACGATAATTACAACCAATGATGTCATCGATTGTCAAGAAAAAAAATTGAATTTAAGGAAATTGATCGGATAAATTTAAGGATGTTTTGTATGAACAATCCCAGCAAAAAGTAGCTGAAAATCAATATTGACGAATATATCTACTTTTGGTGTTTTTTGAGTAAGAAATTGCGTGGAATATTACAATTTGATCTTAGCTACAGCGCAGAGATGTATTTTTTAATATTTATTGCATTTTTACTGAAATATTCCAAATTTTGTTAATCGAAATGATTAACTTTTGGCAGAGAATTTCGCCTTGTGACAGATACATGGCTAACTTCATTAAATTATATTTAATATCTTTTTAACCAGTTAATACTTGTATAATATTATTTGACCAAATATTTCCTCTGTATCTAAACTTTTGCAAATTTTAAACAAATTGTGAATATTATTTCCATGTGTTTTTGTCATTTGAATCGACGTGGTTATACGTTTCCCATAAGAATACACGTTAATTCGATGCAAATTAAAATCTTTATAACTAGTGAACGCTTTAGTGAATCGATTTAAAAATTGTACTGAAGATCCTAAACATATGTAAGGACATTCTGTACAATTTTCATTAAATTCTCAATATTTTGAAAATAGGTACAAAACATCCTTAACGACTTTTAACTTTGACATCGCGATCGAGAGAAGAGGATCGCATGTTGGGATCTCTCAAAATTTCATGAATTTCCAGGGGAGTTTGCAGAGTTTCAGGCCCGAGACTGTATCCGAGAGACGGAGAAGCTCGGATAGCGACCGTGTCTCGTAGAAGCCTGCCACGTCCCGTGATTTACGGGCGTACCTGGGCGCGCGAGACACGCTTGCCACCGAAGCCTGATAAAATTTGTCGGCGCGACATAAATTCCCGAATCGAATTCCCAACGAAGCGCGTAGTCGCGCGTGGGCGGCAGCTCGCTCGCCGATAGTTCCCTCCCGGGCGAGGACTCAATTCCCGATTGTCGAACGATCGCGTGGGAACAGGCTGCTTTCCAGCCGAAAAACCAGCCGCCACGCGGGCCTGAGGCTTCCACTTGCTAGCTTGTCTCTCTCTCTCTCTCTCGCTTTTTCACCTTACTTTGTCTTTTTTTCCGTGTTCTCGCTGGAGGAGGTCGTTCGGTGTCGCCGTGTCGTCGTGAAAAAGGATTGTAGCGGCGCGCAGGTGATCGCCCGGGTACCACAAGCCAGTCTCTGATCTATCGTGGATCATGCCGGCAATTTTTTACGGTCGTCGCTAAGGGCCGCGACAGTCTACGCTTTCGAGGCGAGATAAATAGCCGTGCGTTTAGTAATTGCACTTGAGTTACGGTTATAGTTCGAGGCGAGCGGCCTTTCTCGCGCGCGAACAAACGATTTGTAAAGATGAATTGTCTAATAAGCGACCGCGGTCTTGATAATTTCACATCTCTTTTAATTCGCTTCTCCAGAAGAAAATGAAATTGCGTGTAAAATTAAAGAGAGAGAAATTAAAGAAAAGAGATTACGAAATCTGCAAATGCGCGGTTTATTAATCAAACGATCAATCTCGATGTCTCGAGCGAGCTTGAACAGAGCTATCGATTAAGCTTCAGTTTCGAATATAACCATGGAAGCAAGTTTTCGCGCTGTTTGATGAATATCACACCTCATTAACTCCTCATTTTCTCCTGCAAAGAGAGAGAAAGAGACAGGGATAGCGAAAACACGATAATTACAACCAATGATATCATCGATTGTCAAGAAAAAAAATTGAATTTAAGGAAATTGATCGATAGGATAAATTTAAGGATGTTTTGTATGGACAATCGCAGCAAAAAGTAGCTGAAAATCAATATTGACGAATATATCTACTTTTGGTGTATTTTGAGTAAGAAATTGCATGGAAATTACAATTTGATTTTAGCTACAGCACAGAGATGTATTTTTTAATATTTATTGCGTTTTTACTGAAATATATTCCGAATTTTGTTAATCGAAATGATTAACTTTTGGCAGAGAATTTCGCCTTGTGACAGATACATGGCTAACTTCATTAAATTATATTTAATATCTTTTTAACCAGTTAGTATTTGTATATTATTTGACCGAATATTTCCTCTGTATCTAAACTTTTGCAAATTTTAAACAACTTCTGAATATTATTTCCATGTATTTTTGTCATTTGAATCGACGTGATTATACGTTTCCCATAAGAACACATTAATTCGGTGCAAATTAAAATCCTTACAACTTGTGAACGCTTTAGTGAATCGATTTAAAAATTGTACTGAAGATTCTAAAGATATGTAAGGACATTCTGTACAATTTTCATTAAATTCTCAATATTTTGAAAATAGGTACAAAACATCCTTAATATTTTTCTAAACTTTAAGCTCTTGATCAAAATTCAATCATAATCTCACGACGGCGCTATTTGGATTTATGTTGCAGATTTAAACGCGGATTATATCGATATGCCCTTCGGCAGAGGAGGTCCTGGGACTCCAGGCATGCCCGGCTCCAACAGCAGAACGAAGCGTATGAGAACGAGTTTCAAGCATCACCAGTTAAGGACGATGAAGAGCTACTTCGCGCTCAATCACAATCCCGACGCGAAGGATCTCAAGCAGCTTTCTCAGAAAACTGGCCTGCCGAAAAGGGTGTTGCAGGTAAACAGATCGTTCGTTCCTTCGATTCGCAATTTCGCGCATGTTCTTCCTTTACGGTTGACCGCTGATGTCGAAACTGAGATTTTCTCAATCTCGGCACGATTTTATTGACCTCTTAAGCATTCGCCTCCAAAAGCAGTTACTTAATTGACTCTGCTTATCGCGTAATCTAAGATACGAGGTACGTTACACATTTTTTAATTCCACGCACATGAGAAAAATCCACGTATTTTCAATCTCTGCGATGCTTATCTCTCCCCGAAAGAGGAGAATCTTTTTATATATACTTTATATATTTCATACGGCTTTAAATCTTCCATTTTTCGGTAGATTGAATTCACAAACGTTTATAAATCAGCGGGCAAATATAACAAGAACAATCGAGAGATGGATAGCCGGTGGTTCTTCGCTTCGCTCGCACTCTCGGGAGGGTGCGAGATGCGTCCTATAAAAATATTCACGTGCGTAGACACGCGCTTCTCCTCCCAATTAGTGCCCGCGTACGACGGCGTGGCTGCAAAGTTAAAAGAACCGCGCGGAACGGAGCGATATTTCCGTCGACGGGCTGCGGCCTTTCTCCGTAATTACGAGCCGGCGTCAATCCGGAGACAGAGTCAAAACCCCCGTAAGCTAAGCTAAGCTTGGCCGGAGAAGCCGCGCCGGCCTGCTCTCGTTAACCCATCTACCGTTAAATTATTAGACTGCTGTACGAGAGTTTCGCGCGTTCCTTCCTTTGTGAAGCGTGTCACGGGTGCGCGGGAGAGGGCGATCGGAAGTGATATTGACGATTTGGAAGTAAATGGCGACGCGAAATGAGGTAACACGGTCTAGAGAGGAAACGAGGCTCTCTCGCTTTACCTTGACTCTTCATAGACGCGAGGTTCCTGATTAATTTTAGATTATATAGATTGGGAGGATTTAATACAGAGTCATTAATCTGGATAGTGTAAGTTTTTTTAATCTTGTCAAGCTATCATCGAATTATGAGAATCTTTCAGATCTTTAAGTTTGACAGATAGGATTCTTAAATTTTTAATTTTCTTCTTTAAATAAAAAAAATCAAGGATACCTAAATGAGTTGAAGAATACCTAAATGATTGGATAAATCTCGTCAATCATCGTCAAAAATAAAAGATACCTAAATGATTGGATACCTATTTCCAAGTCTCGTCAAGCTATCATCGAATTATGAATCTTTCAGATTTTTAAGTTTGACAGATACCAATAGGATTCTTAAATTTTTAATTTTTCTCTTTGAAAAAAATAAAAGATATTAATAAGATTCTTAAATTTTTAATTTTTCTCTTTAAAAAAAAATAAAGGATACCTAAATGATTTAAAGAATATCTTAACAATTAATACCTATCTCCAACTCTCGTCAAGCTATCATCGAATTATGAATCCTTCGGATATTTAAATTTGACAGATATCAATCGGATTCTTAAATTTTTAATTTTTCTCTTAAAAAAAATTAAGAATACCTAAATGATTGAATACCTATTGGAATCTGTTAAACTTAAAGATCTGAAAGATTCATAGTTCGATGATAGCTTGACGAGACTTAAAAAATTTACACTTTTCAGATTAATGACTCTGTATTAAAACTTTAAATCCTCACGATCGATTTATACAATCTGAAATCATTTAATCACAATTTTGGCAAGAATTTGATAATCGAAAGATGCACTCAGGGAGATGATCACGCCATGTTTCTCCGCACCTTCCTTCCGTACAACAGTCACTCCGTAACATATTACTCCTGCTTCTGCGTTCATTCGTCGGCTTCGAAGGAGAGGGTTGGAGGTGGCTACTATTGTATTCGTAGGGTTCTTGGTCGCCATCTTGCTTGATATTGATCGCGAAACGCACGAATACTCGTTCGCTCGTACTTACACACGCACACAATCTCACGCACTCCAAGGGGAAACGCACGAGTTGTCGGTTTGCGAGTTCTTTCGTTGCGAGGTCTACGGGGGAGGAGACTGTCTTGAAAATGGCGACGCGACCTGTGTAGTCTTTCATCTATTGTGAATACAAAGGACTCCGTACATATCTGTTTTCTCTTATCTAAACGTTACATGCTTATAAGTTCCTTTGACGTAAACAACATAATTTCTCAAAATTATTACGCACAATAATATATTATTTTACTATTCGGAAATTTCTTGACTTAATTGACTATTAATCGGTTGCATCTCAAACTTAAGCAATGACTCGCATGACGTAACACGGCCGAACCTTGTGCTGGTCTTGTTCCCAGGTCTGGTTCCAGAACGCGCGGGCGAAATGGCGGCGTATGTCGCTGAAGCAGGAGGGCAAGATGGACAAGTGCGATGGCGGGGTGGACGGCGGCAACCTCGGCGACCTTGAGCTCTACGGGAACTGCGCCGGAAGTGGCGGGCCGCCGATGAGCCCGCCCTTTATGCTCGGCGGTCCTCACAGTCCGGCGTCCCTGGCGTCCCTGGACTGCGCGTGATCTTCGAGGTCCAGGTCCTCGAGGTTCGTCATCTCCGACTAGCGTCACGACGCGATTCGTCATCGCGATTCTGGGTCGACGTCGACGTCGTGGACGGTTTCTCGCGCGAGCGAAAGCGCCCGATTGTATTATTAATCGGCGAATCACGTAGAGGACGACTCATCTCGCGATGTCGAGCGGCTCGAAACGGAAACGGACGATTAGCGGAGAATCGAACGAGGAGTTTCCCTTCGATGATTCGAAACTGATGAGAAGACTCCATTTTTCCTCGTCATCCAGCGACTCTCGAGAAGCTCGCTTCGGTACGAACAGCTGATCGAGACGACGTGAAATCGATGGACGTGAATATGATCGACGCGTGCGTGGATCCGTTTAATTGATAAAATCGTTGTATTTATTGTAGCTCGAATTTCGCGCGGCGCTCCGTCGCAGAACACTAAAGTTGTTCGTTGAAGGCAATGTAATTAGTAAACGAGATCTATTTATTCGTCTAAGTGTAATTAAGGGTCGCGAACATTACCAGTGCTGTGAAAATCCAGCGTTTCGTGAGTTCTCGAGGAATCGTCGACGTTTTTCAGGACATCATTTGCTTCATCATTTTTCCGAGGATACAATCGATCGCTATTATTGAATGTTGACGAATCAATTTATTAATTGCATATATTGGAGTTGTCAGCATTATTGATTTTTCTAACAATATATATGCTGTATATAACACATATATATTTTTTTCTTTTTTTTTTTTTTCATTCTTGTTGCAAGTTTTCGACAAAACTGACTCCTGTTGATTGACATGATGAAATGTGCATTTTATTTTTGCGTTGTTTCCTTTCGAAAAAGACATTACAGCTCCAAGATTAATTGACGCTCTATCGAATGCGCGAGAACGAAACGCTGGACTTTGACGAAGATAATAAATATTAATTATTTATAAAACACGCGAGCTGCGAATGCGCGTTATCGTAATTGTATATTATTGCTCAAGACGGCGACAGATCCCGAGATAAATCCACGGTTCGACCCTGTTACTGTAAATAAAGGATGTTCCTCCTCGCATGTATGTATGTGTATAAAATATGTACACACACACGCGCGTTTCTTAAGACACCGTTATAGGTTGTAGGGCCCTATTAATTGCATTCAGTCGTGTGGCTTCTTTACTAGGCGAGAGGTAATAATAGCAATGACGATACGCAGGATTACTGTTATTATTCCTCCTTGTAACGATGCGGAAGGATTGTCCGACTCTTTTGCAACATCATTTTTTCATCGAATATATTTTGACGATATACGTTGCGTATGTGTCTTTCCCATCATATACATATCCCACTTCCTTCCCTCTCGAGTGTTCTTCAAAAAACTGGACTCTAATTGATTCCTCGAAGCTTTCGACATAAATTTCAATTGAGAAATAATTACTAACCGATGTGACAGTTTTCGCAAAACTCGTCTCGACGACGTTAATTGAAAAAATTGCTACCATTTCGCGGTTTTTTCCGCGCAGAATAACTTTGCCTCGTTTTTCCTCGCGATATAAACTAGATCGGGAATTGCATATTACATCCACGTTTAGTTCGTAGAATTGGCTTTCGACAACAGACAGTCCGAGACTTTCCACGAAGGAGACGCGATGGAAAGTCGCATGGTGGCGTGCGAGCTACGATGGTGAACCAGAATTTCACCTGACAAAAACGGCCGTAACAATGTCCGTCCTGTCTTACCAGTCGGTTAACTGGATTCACTGACCAACGATAATGGCCAGGTATTCCGCGCTCCATTTATACGCGTGCAAAAAGTTTCGTGAAATTTGATTCGTTCTAAAGTAATATCGTGTCTCTTTAAATCGGTCTGACAGAGAGACTTGTGTGTCGCAAACCTTAGCGTTATGTCGGCCTCTTCCAGCAACCTTTCGATATTAAACAGCGAAAAGAGCGGGAGAGCAAAAAGAAGAAAATCTCTTCTAAAAACGGAGCCAAAGTATAAACTCAAACATATGATCGATATAAAACGTCAAGTCTTTGCGTTTTCCAAGAGAACTGCCGCTCATTATTCACCTTATTTACGGGCTTTGTCCGCCCAAGCTGGCGACAAGCCGCATTCATAGACTTCTTTTAGACGCCGCAACGTCAACGATTTAACTGCCCGATTATACGAAGCTATGAAAATATGCGATGCGTCTCTCGCGGCTATTAAAACTGAAATTATTTATATTCAGCACGTCAGACCAAATTACGCAAGACCGGTTACCGGCTTCGCCTAAATTACGCTCGCCGAATACAGAAAAAAGGGAATTCTATGGCTGTTTTGCCGTGTTTTTCCCCCGACGCGAGAACACCCGTTATGAAACCTCATATAAACTCATGTTTATATGATGATCCCATTTGCCGGTCTATTAACGTGATGTACACCTTTCCATTCTTATAAAAAGAATTATTATGACGCAACAAGTGACTTGACAGATGCGACTAAAAAAAGTTGCATATAAATTTCACGGTATGTTTTTTTCTAAGAAATTTAATATTACAATAAATACAAAATAAATAAATAATTAAAAATAAAAAGGTAAAAAATAAAAAAATTACAATAAATAATTATTACGATAAAATTATTTACGATATAATGAGTAACTAATTCTTGATATTACAAAAGTAAGGGCAATCTTGGTGTAATTGATTTATTTGCTTCACGTTAATTTTTTTGCCGCTGTTTCCTGCCCGTATTCGTCTTCTGTAAGAAGTCTGTTTCGGTCCTCGTCCCGATTTCTAAGTGAACTTTGCGCTCGCACAGGTCTGCGTCGCGAGTGGCAAACGGCTTTCCTTCGGCCATGCAATATGCATCATGTTGCATTCAGGACGCATAGCAGGCGCGCCGATGCGATTTCAGCTCGCGATTATTCGTTGAATTTCTAAGCCAAAAAAGGACGACGGGGGATAAAGGGAACGGCGGTGATGACGTCATTGATGGAGAAAGACGGGTGCTCTTGGACGAGAAAAAAAGTTTCATTACTTAAAATTTACATTTATTTCGTTTCTTTAGAGACGCTGCCTCTTGTTTGCGTGCGCGTTTGATTATCTTGAAATTCATACTTATAAATTTTCGAAAGTACATCGCGAATCGCAAACTTTATTATTTCGCTCAATTAATTTTTTATTTCAATTAAAATTAATCGTAAGGCGATCTTCTGAGGAAAATTTGATCATTTCTTGTATTTAAATTCTTTTCGAAACAAATGGCTTTTAAAGCCATTTTCCGCAACGTTGCGACCGAATTCGTGTCCTGCGAAGAATCCACGAGGACGTGGCGTCCGACCAAGTAAATGAGACGTCGCCGATGTTCGACACCGTCGCACTGTCATCAACGATTTTCTGTCCGCCTAGTCCGGCATCGATCATCCGCGTTATCGGTATCTCAATCCTGGAACCGGTCAGAGGACAGTGGAGTAAACGAGAGCCATCCCGGCATCGGCTACGGGGATCTAGGAATCCTTCGGCCTCCATCACGCCTCATCGGTTTTCAAAATGAACGATCTTCGAATGTGACTGGAACACGCGCGAGTTTGTCCCTTACATTCGATATAAGCGATCGAGAAGAGTCCTCGATTTCAGTGTCCTTCGTGAAGCTGATGTACGAATGAATATCGCAGGTAGACTGCACTTTGAAATAGATATGCATCGATACGCTCCGTGAGTATTTTTAAAATGCAATTAAGAGAAATTTATTTAAAAATCGGAAGATATATATTAGCGAAGAGGTGTATCGATAATTTTATAAATATCAAAAATTCCTTTCCACTCGTGCAAAAATATTTAAATACCTAAAAATAATAAAATATAAAGATGAAGAATTTCATTGAATGAAAATGAGCAAAAAGTGCAGTCTTTATTGCCAATATAAACATCTAAATCTCTCAATCGATGAAAGTCTTTAGATTTATTGAATTCGGTTACTTTGTAGAATTTTGATAGTCATTGCTACATCATCGATAATTTTACTACACTTTTTGTCAATAAACAATCGCACGCTTGTTTTGTAGAATATTCGATAAAATTGCAGTCGATTTCGGGATTTTCAAGCTAAAAAACGTAAATTATAATAATTTATACTTTATATTTATAAAAGAAAGGCAAGAAGCAGCGAGATTTCGCGGCGCATCAAAGAATTAGTCCTAGACGGTGATCAGAAATGCAGAAACAATCGCGAATTAATTAAGATTCTATTTCGAACGAGCAATTCGATTGCCGATGCCGTCGGCATAGAATGCATAATTTAACTAATTAATGACCATGAACGCGCCAAGAATTATGCAAGCTATGAAGACACGCCATCGGAATTAGATTTGCAGAATTCGACGCTAGTTTCGAAACTTTCTAGAGTTTTTCATACTTTTTAATCCGTGCATCATTTCAACGAATTATATTTTTACTTCCTTAAATATATTTTTTTAGTATATATTTTCTCTCTATGATTTATTGTATTTTAATAGGGACAGATTCCTCAGTGACAGGAGGATTCTTCTACTTCTCTATCTTTGCTCGTGCCGCGATTAATAAGCGATTCTGCGCAGCCCGCTTTTTCCGCAACCGAGAAAGTGTAACAGGAGTGTGTCTCCTGCCACGCGACATTATTTCCTGGTGCTAGTCGCTTAGATTCCGCTTCCTGATTTTTTAATGCCTTGCTCTTTCGCCACGCGCGGATGCACCACTCCCGACTTCACTTTCAGTCAGTCAGCCAGCCAGCCTCGTCGCGTTTCGTCCAAGTCCTTCACACCGCGAAGAGCTCGCACAGTCACCCTTGCGCTAATTCCTTTTTAGCTGCTGCCATGCTCGAATACCACTTCGCAAGAAACCCGATGCGTTTGCGCCAACTCTCGAAATAAGACTTGTCAAGATGGATAGCGCGCGTAGTCTTCATCAAGAATCATGTTGCGATCTATCAAACTATTAGAATCTAACTTCATTTTGTCTCTTTTCTGAGGACTTTTCGTAATTCAAGTACAAAGTTATGCAATAATTTGTCAGATTAAAAATTCTCATCTTTTGTTGACAAAGTAATCAATTTATTTCTCCCAAAATATAGAAATTAAATAATGAGATTTATCAAACTGTAATTATATTCTGTAAGAAACGCCTCGCTAGTGAATATTGTCTCTTAGAGGATTCGAGATTTCTGTGCCTTCTCTCAGCAGTTGAGTTCTTTCTCTCTTTTTTTCCCTTTCTTTGGAGAGAGAACACTCTTGTGCACGCGTTTGCGGGGTATTTGTGGATTCCGTTTTTCTCTGCCACCCACCGGGTGCTGTCGACGTCACGCCCGGATACCATTCGACAAGGGGCGCCGCTCTTCTAGGCCAATAATTCAGACTTCAAGGCGCGCCCGCGAAGATCGCCGTGACGGAGTATCAAAAGCCACGTGCTCACCCTCCGCACGTTCCCCCGCCCTTCGTCCCTTGGCCGGTCAAAGCGAAGCACAGCGAAGCGAAAGAGAGTCGAAAGAGAGAGAAGCACGGGGAGAAAATGATAGAAAGAGAGAGGGAGACATGCTATTTATTCATACCCTGCAGCTCGCAGTCCCCTAAATACGTTGGATAAACCTGAATAGGCTGCATTATAAAAGCCATAATACATCGATACGATCTAAAATTACCAGAACTAAATCTCTATAAATGTCTACAAATTTAGAGGACTAAATTTTTCATACACCTGAGTCGCTTGATTAAAGTTCAAAATTTTTTTGACAAAGATACACAGAAGAAAATTAAGTGTTAAATATAATTTCATTTCAAGATTTCCATGTTAAAACTAAATATATTTTAAAAATAAGAATGTTCTTTTTTTCTGTGTAAAAATTGAAAAATCTTGAGATTTCTCAAAGATTCAAAAGTTCCAAAGATTGAATTTTTTTTTTTCGAAAATTGTCATCTCTTTTAAACTCTTAATCGAAGCAATACATTTTCCTAAAAAATTTCACTATATATTTTATCTTAGAGATGCAATTTGCTGGCTTCGAGCTCGCTAAAGATAATTAAACCGATAAAAAAAAATGAACAAACGTATCTGCGAAAGACGCGAGAAAGACCAGAAATGCAGCGAGAAACGGTACACGACGCGAAATGAAGGAGCCGTCACCAAGAACCGTAAAAAAAAAACAAAAAAAAAGGAAGAGAGGAAAAAAAAGCAGCTACCGATTCTAGCGGTGAGAGGAGAGGGACGAGGAGAGGGGGAGGGGGTGCCGTTAGAGGTGCTGCGTGCGGGGAATTCTGGAGGAACGGGGCGACGTGCCAGGGTCGACGGGGAGGGGGAGGAAACTTCCTCCGGGTGACAAATAACCGCGCGGATTCCACGGATCCGCGCGGCGCGCAAAGTCCGCGCTAATTAGCGGCTCCCGAGCGCGCCGAAAAGAGACGGCCAAGGCAAGGAGGGAAGGGGGGAGGGAGGGAGCGTGCAAGAAAAAAGCGAGAGAGGCCACACGTAGCCGGGTTAGGCAAACGTTAGCGGGGAGCGACGGAAGGGGCGAGAGGGGGTGGACGGGGGAAAGAGCGGGATTACTTGAACGGAAGAGGGACGGTGGAGCAAGACGGGCATTTGAATATATATCGGCGCGGGGACAGTGAGCAATGTTGCACCTGCCGCCGCGAGTCAGCGTAATAGCTGCGAGATGTCACACCGGTACAAGCGTGAGCAAAATTCGCGCGGATATCGCAACAGGACTCTCTATAGGGTCCATCATAATTTTCGAGATGAAGATCCATCGAAGCTCCGCGCTCTATTTATATTTTCAATATTCCTCGTCGATGTAATGAGAGCACAGATTTTTCCAATTTTTTTTCGGGAGAAGGTTTCATTATTCAAATTATAATTGTTAATTTTTGTTTAATTTATGAGAAATGACAGCGTTCTGACAAATTACCGAAATTTTGTCGTCTATGGCCGCGTGAAAATTTCGCGGCTTCGCGCGACAAATCGACTACTTAATAGTTTGGCAAATCGGGCGACGGACGGCCAAAGGTGAATAATCGATCGCGCGCGATAAATCGCACAGACGGACGCGTAAATGCGTGGCGCGTTTCCGAGACGCGTATACGTCGAGGAGGGAAGAGAGAGAAAAAAAGGAAGATTTCTCGCGCGATGTACGCGTCGTTTGCGGATACATATATGTAACGGTACGCATCGCCGCCGAGCAAAGTCGGTAGGCGGGACCGCGGAAAGACACGCATGGTTGTTACGCTCCCCTGCGTATTTGTCATCGCGATCGCCCACGTGGACTATCTGGACCAGCGTCTCTTACCATGTGCGGCTTCAAGATCAAAAGAATTGACAAACTGGCGAGGTGGCAATTACAATCTTCAAAAATTAGATGCTTCACGAGATGCTTCTCGCGTTTAATCACGATAAATTCATTAATTTATATCAGCCTAAAGTTTCATCTGCAATGATTCGTCATTAAAGATGTTATTAATCGGGACTCAGGAATCTGGGATTATCGCGCGGATTCGGCATCGGGGGAATCGCCTATTTCTAAGAATAACCGGTCGAGATGCTGGGGCGGCGCGGAATTATGTCATTAAAGCTGTCACGGTTCACCGGGCCGTCGCGATCGATCGGCGGTTGTCGCACCTGTGTTACTCGTCGTTGTTACTCGTCGCTTTGTCAACCCCCCTCTCCCCACCCCCTCTTCCGACATCGTCTCCGTTGATGCTGAAATAACACACCACGTGCGGAGAGAGATACGCGGCGCACGTGTGTGACGTCGCCGCGCGCGCTAACGAGCCTCTCGTTCGTTCATAAGCTGCCAATTAACGAAGTATGAGTCTTTGCGCGGCCGGGATCGGCCGTCAATTAATTCCAATTTTTACCCTTTTCCAGCCTCCCGGCGAACGAGGAGAGAGATCGTTGAAGAGCGATCCCTTTATGTTAGAGTTCGATTAGCGTTCTCGAGCGCGATTTTCGCGATCCGCGTCTCGCTTTGTCCTCGATCGATTTATCGGATTTAACGGCACAAAAGATGGGAGCGTCGAGCGATTAAAAAGTGCAGTCCACGATACGGATTTTTCGACAAGCGTACATGTGAAAAAGAAAAAAAAAAGGAAGACGGATTACTCATCTTTGGCGACCGATCTCGCGGTAATCTCGGAAACGAGAAAACAATGTCGGCGCCACGATGGCGCGTCGCGGACTAACGCATCTCGATAATATAATTAGCTAATAAGCCGCCTCGTTAAAAGCGAACAATGACGGCAACGTTGGTGGCATTCGTTGAGTCGCGATTACGTCATGCACGTTTTTCGACCCGATGGAGGAATCTTGAACTCGAGAAGCCTCATCGACATTGAACAGCGCCTCGTGACAAACGTCATTTCGGCGAGATTAAATTTTGCATTAAATTAAACGGAGCCTCGTAAATCAAGAGCCGCGGTTAAGAGAGCGTTTAAATATCTCGAGACGGAATAAAGAGGAGCGCGTCGAATGAAGTCGGAAAATTTCGCGAGAACCCGCGGAATCCGATCTCTCTCTCTCTCGCTCATTTACCTGCTATCTCCCTCGGGCGAGGTAATAAATCCACGCGAATGGTAAACAGTGCGGACCGACGAGTGCATCGAAACCCGAAACTCTAAATCACGTCGGGATCTCTGCGAGAGAGAGAGAGCGAGGGGAAAGCTGAGTGTGTGTTTCGCGGTCTTTCCTGGCGTTGTTTGGACGAATAAACAAACACGGATTAGGGTGCGAGGCGCGTAAATCATCGCGAAACTTATTACACGCGCGGGGCATACACATGAATGCAATCGTGATGCAATTTGTGAGGTATGCGTGCGAGTTATTTGTCTCTTCCTCCTTTTCAGTAATTTAATTTATTTAATTTTTATTTAATTTAATTTATTTAATTTTTATTTAATTCAATTTATTTAATTTTTATTTAATTCAATTTATTTAATTTATTTAATTTTTATTTAATTCAATTTATGTAATTTATTTAATTTTTATTTAATTTAATTTATTTGGTTATTAATAACGTTACTTGTATTTTCGAATTTTTATTAATGTCACCCTTGTATTGTACCCTTTTATGAAAACTTTATTCCTTTGTGCGATTAAGTTCAACGCGAGCTGTCGAATATAATGATCTTGTCATGTTCATTTCATACAGATTTGTAGATTTTTTATTATTTGTAACTGAATAAAAATCATCGAGAAAGATTCTAAATGACCTAAGAATGCACTTTCTTTCTCTCTGAACCTCGTCGATACCGAAACGCGCAACTGTTGTTCACGCGATCGAAACTCGTGTTTTCCTCTTCCTGGAAGTAGCTCCGGGGATCATTAATTTTCGAGCTACATTAATTTCCCGTGGGGAGAAGAGGAGGAGGCGAAGGGCAACGTCAGTCTCTCGTAGCTCTGGTAACCAGATGGCACAGCCCGGTTGTTCCTCATTAGGTCGTCACCGGACCTTCACGCGCCTCTACATCGCGTCGGTCGCGCCTACATCCGAAATCCGACGAACGAGCGAATGAACCGCCGTGGAAACGACGTACCGCGGTCTGTTCCTTCCATTCGGAAGGAGCGATCGTAATGCGCTTTCGTGTCGGACCACCCACCCGGTAGCGCGCCCTTATACACGTTGATCATCGGTGACTCGACGATCCCCTTCAGGATGCAAACGGCGTCGCGATTAGGTCGCGCGAACGATATTTTTCTCGAGGAAGAAGCGCGCGTTTCACTCCGAAACTGTGTCATGAGGAATGTGTTTCTCCCCTCGAGAGATAAATACATTGTCGAGCTTAAAAAAAATCTCAAGTCTCGAGACTATATATAACATTAAATGACAGAAGAATCTAAACAAACACTAAATCTGAATTTCTAATCGCGTCTAATATTGATTTATTTAATAAAAATATTCGCAAAATAAATTGGACAATTTTTATTAATAAATAATATTAATTTTATTATTTAATTAATTTAATGAATAATATTTTATTTAATAAAAATATTTGCAAAATTGTCCTTGTAAAATAAATTGAAAAATTATTATTAATAAATAATATTAATGTTTTATTAATTAATTATCTTAATAATATTAATTTTATTATTTAATAAATAATATTAATTTATTTAATAAAAATTGGCCAATTTATTTTGCGATCACACACATTCTTTGTCGATCGTTAAAGTCATCGAAACAGCCATTTTCATTACGTTATCAATGAATATCTGCCTGCGAATAACGCGCTAATCTGGAGGATAAAATTTCGAAAATGCTTCGGGATCGTTACCGTTCTCTCTACCTCTTTCTCTCTCTTTCTTTTCGGTTTAATTAATTGGCCGTAACTCAGGAAAACCGTAAATCTCCGATCGCATTTGCACAAGCACGCGCCGCTGGGCGGAAGAATGGACCCGTAGGTGGCGATTGTCTCGGGGCCCACGCGACAAGACGTGTAGGTGGTGCGCAGAAACCGGCCCGACACGAAAAATGTTCGACCGGGACCGGGCAAACTTAACCATCACTTTGTTGCGTCGATTCGCCACTATATTTCTCTCTTTGCCTCTCTCTTTCCATTCTATAAACACCTTTTGCGAAGAAGATGGGGGATTTATTTTTAAATAAGGATTTTTGCCACATATACACAGAAAACAAGGACATTCTTGTTTTGAAATATATTCAGTTTTAACATGGAAATCTTGACATGAGATTATGATTAATTAAAGAAAAATATAATTGCTTGAATGAAGCCATTTTATATAGTTCAATCGAGAAAAATATACTCTTACGATTTAAGATTTAATTTTCTCGAATGGAAAAGGAACAATGTTGAATAGAAAATAACATTTTTAAATCGAAGATTATAATTTTCTTAAAGTAGAATTAAATAATTATATATTTTTGAGATGACAATTACAATATTAAAATAAGACTATAATATTGTTGAAACTTAAAATTATTAAATTCTTCCAAGAAGATTATAAATTGTTGCGTATATACGAAACAATGAACGCGTTAATTTAAGTATATAAGTTTTGATTTGACACTTATTTTTTTTTCTGTGTATATTTGATTATTGATTATCCCATCAACTCGGATTAATCTATAAACAAAAGTGAGCAACTTGTGATAGACTCATTTAGTAAATTTATAAAAGTAATAATGTTATTTGAAAGAGTTAAAATATTCGTGTTTATAATTAATGCTGAATTAAATCAATTATTTTAATGCTCTAATAATTACAAAATAGTCATCATCTTTATTATACCGCAAATGATGCTAACGTATAGTGATTATTTTGTTCATCGATATTCACTCTAGCATCATTAATATCTTCATCGACAGGATATTGATCATTCGAGGATATCTTTATCTGCGTCAGCGTAATAAATTCCAATAAAGAAAAAGAGATTTCTTTGCGCGAGAGGATGATAAGCGACAGATCGAAGACGACGGGGAGAAAAGTTAGTAGCTGGTTTCATGTCGTCTGTGGTCCGCGGCGCAACATCATCGATCATATCTCGAGAAACATCGCCGGGAAGAACAGGGAGTGCGAGGAACGGGAGGAGAACAAGTAGGATCAAGAGGGTAAGAAGGGCTTTCGAAACTTCGAGCCAACAGGAAGGACGGTATCACGCGTCTGACCGGCCAGACGTGAGCTCGACGACATCCCCAGTATATTTCTGAACATCAATGATACAAAGATATAAAGCCTTTTCGGTCCATTTATCGTACACGTTCCCCGATAAATTTTCGATGTAAGAAACTCGCAAAATATCTCATCGGCAGAGATGAATGTATTGTTAATTTATCATTTACATTAAAATAAAATTAATTCGAAAATCGATAATATATTTTATATATTTTATAATAAATATTTTATATTTGTATATATTTTTTATAATAATTTTAAATATATTTTATTTATTTATTTATCAACACTATGTAAGATATTTTAATCTATTTTTAAGGATGTATTAAAACATGTAACATAAAGTGAATCAAAGAAAGAATATGTCACATATTCCTGAGCTTCAAAACGCGAAATCACATTTGTTCCGTTTTAGAGAGTAAAATTAGATCGCCACGTATTTTAGAACTTGAAGAGAGGGATCTTTATCGGGATCCTAACAAAATTTCACGCAAGGCGTGAGCCACATCGATGCCCTGGTGATCTCATTGAGAGAGGGAGGGGCACACCACGGGGTTCTTGCTACCCGCCAACTTTACAAACCTCTTTACAGATCGTTATTCGTCCGATCACAGGGCCACACATAAATCGGGGTTCGAATGCAGAACGGGGAGGAAAGGGGGAGGAAAACGTTTGTATATATGTGCGGTCGGTGCGCATTGCGAGCGGATCACGCGAGGAGACGCACTTCCAACGGAGTAGAAAACTTATTCCGATCTCGACTGAGGGGGGGTCAAGGCTGCCGTAAATATGAACGCGAGCACCTGCTGCGAGATCCTTCCTTCTTTCTCCATCCTTCTCGACCACGGAGAACTACTTTTGTGCCCTTCGTGGGCAGATTTTAGCAGACGAAGCGCGAGAAACGACAAAGCAAGGATTAATATGTGAAAATGAGGCAAAAGTCGGAGACAAAATTGACAATGAGAATCAATAAAATAATCCAAGAATTTATTCGAAAAATTTTAAGTTGAAATTTAATATAAATTATATAATATTTCAGAAAAAGATATATAAATATTTTATAAATATTAAAAAATATTGTATAAAAAATATTTATAAATTTAACTAAATTTAAATAAATTTAATTAAATGACAATTTAAAATTCTGAAGAAAATAGAAAAAAGTATATATATCTGAGAATTTAAAAAAAGGTTAATTGATATTATTAAAAAAATAATGTCGTATTTGCTTCATCGGTTAGTTTCATTAATTCTCAGTCTGTTGGATCGATACGAAGCAGGTACGTTTTCTCGCAGGAAATCATTGGATCGCGGACCAGTGGATCGTGATGGTTCACTTGATGCACGCCGGACGTGTAATGCCTTCGCCGCCTGGCAAAACCGAACGGACTCGTAAAAGTGAAACGTAAAAAAAGCGAGGAACGCCCACGCCGGCGAGCGTTTCTTGCGATCATTATTCATAAAATGCTAGACGAGAGTCCGGCGTGTCTCCCTGGTTTTTTTTTCAGTTCCTCGGAGATTCGCCATTGAAGCGAAATTGCTTCTCGCAAATTTTCCTCGTTCATTTCCATAATGGAATATTTAGAAAATTTGCCTTTCAGAATCTATTTTTAGCGGTTTGAATATCAATCAACTTCTAAACAAGTAAAGATAAAGAATAATTTTTTTTTTCAAATATTCGCGAAGCAAATCAGTGATTCTTGGGAAGCGCACTACTGTTTTTTAATTTCGATTCGAGAGCGAATTTATTTCCATCCGAAGAAATATTGAGATTTAACAAACCGAATATCGCGGATAGCGATACGTCGAAATTAAAAGATAAAACTGGTCGCGTCGAACTGAGTGGATTATATCGTCACTGAATATAGAGCAGAATCCACAACCATATTCCAACGAGAGATTGTTATCGATGATAACAAGATACTTGACATATTCCTGGAATGCAAAGATAATTCTATACAATTTTTTTATTCGAAAGAAAGAGCACGTCTCCGATAAATGACAATATATAGTGAGACTTTGTTAAGGATTTACGCTCCTTGCGATATTATCGAAAGATTGATCGAATAGGAATATAAAAATAATTCAAATCATTTTCTTTTCTTTCATTCTTGTCACGAGATCTCTCGTTCAATCATCGAAGGAGGATCCGAGAATTATTGATCGTGAGTTAAGCGTCATGAAAGTGACCTCGAGAGCACGTGTGTCTCCGAGATGGAGCATTTTTGCGGGTCGCCACAAAGAGCCCGCCGAGACGGACTGCCGCGTGATGATCCTGGCGCCAGCTCATTGCATGGGTGACACGTGATACGTCTGCGGGGGTGTGAACCCCGTTGGTTCGCCAGGTTCGCTCGTGATCTCACCCGAGCTCCTTGCCAAGGCGACGTCTTTTGCCCTTAGGGTCGCTAATGACGCGTAGAGAGAAGGAAGGCAGGGCGTGCCGCGGAATCCGAGCTATTTTCAAAAGATGCCGTTCGGGTAAACGGAGGACGGATGGAACGGGGGGGACCTTTCGTCTGCACGGCCGTGACTAATCATTTGTTGCAATTGGCGTTGTTGTCGCGATCCTCGAGCAAGAGAGTTCGCTTATATCGGCTGTCACTATCAAAGTTGATTAATAACACAAACCTGCGAGGTTTTTTTTTGAGATGCAATAGTGATTTCCGACTTAATTTTGTGCGGTGAATCCGAATCTGGCCGCTGAATTTGCGTAGCACGTCATGTTTTTGAGGAATTTGTAATTGAATGATTCAAAAATCGCTATTTTGGCCAATTTCATGAATTTATTGTGGGAAAACCAAATTTTTTGAAATATTTCTGCCAATGGCATCGTATAATACTCACTTTCGCCTTTCAAATCCACTTTCGATTATTTCAAGATCATGGATCTACCATATTGATGTCTATATAAATTTTCTTTAACGTAAATTTTCTTACAACATCATACTTATATATCTCAGCGAAAAAAAATCGTGCGGCGGTAATCGAAAATGGATTCGAAAGATAAAAGTGAGTACTATACGATGCCATGGGCAGAAATATTTCAAAAAATTTGGTTTACTCACAATAAATTCATGAAATTGGCCAAAATAGCGATTTTTGAGCTATTCAACTACAAATAACTCAAAAACTTGACGTGCTACGCAAATTCGCTGGCCAGATTCGGATTCAGCGCGCAAAATTACATCAAAAATCGTTATTACATCTTAAAAAAAAATGTTTGACCTTCTTTTTCGTAGGCCTGTGTAATTCATTGGATCAACAATGACAATTTTTATTAATTAAAATTAATGAAAATAAAATAAAAATTTTGAGTAACACTATAATTTCTTTCATATCAAGAAAAATTATTTTCTTTTTGAAAAATATAAGCAACTATTTTAAAGAGAAGCTCCGTTTTCTACGGCCCTCTCGTTAGATCGCTCCCCGTTCTAGCTCGTTGCAGCTCCCTAATATGAGTAGCAAATCTCCGTGTAGTAGATTTGACAAGGTACTCTCGCCCGACAATGACGCGATGATTCCCCTCGGCGCGCGATTGATCGTTCATCAATGAACTCCATTTATCTCCACGAAGATAATAATTCTCATCGTGAGCCGGGACCCCCGTGGCCCCAGGTGCGCGACGAAATTGGAGCCCGTAAGGTAGAATCCTTTTGTTGCAACGCTGGCGGCGCGATAGGTATTGCACAGAGCCTGAAGAATGTATAAAGTGTGTCGGATTTTTCTTATAATTATACAAATCTCGAGAGCCATCCGTCAGTAGGCTCTTCTCTTAACATCACGAGATCTATGTCGTCTAACTTACTACTCTCTAGCGTAGTAAAGTAACCTCTCAGCATACCCCTCTTATCGTCTCCCTCATCGCCCAACAATCCCGACCTCGCTTCCACCTTCGTCCCTTGTCGCGCGCGTGCGCATGGACAGAAAATAATAATAAAAAGTCGTCGTCACGACTGACCATAAATCCCGAGTGTCACGTAGCGAGTCGAGTTACCGGTCTCTGAAGGAACCATTACTTTCGTAGCATCATCCCCGAGGGCTGCTCGAAGGAGGTAGCGAAAATGGCGCGATAAAATCCCTCCCATAACGCCCATATGTGTGAAAAAAGGATCTATCTGTACGTTTCTGCGCGGCGCCTCGCCTGAGAGAAGGAAAAAGAGGCGCGACGGAAAGAGTAAAGGGGAAGAAGCACTAAAAATAAAAACGAGAGGGTGAGTTCGATACGAGGGTTGGGGTTTCGAAGCGAGTTTCGCGTAACGAAGGTAATTTTACTCTTCGTAAGGAAGGTTAGCCTCGACGGGCGAAAGGAGGGAGAAGGAAGGAGAGGAGTAAGAGGGCGGGAAGGGGGTGAGAACCGGTGGAAACGGGGTGGAAACCGGGCGAACGAGAGAGTTGCGAGGGTCGCGAAGGAAAGGAAGTCGGGGGGGAAACGGGCTATTCTGACAAAGCGGAGAGCTCGACAGACTGCGTCGAGTTTCTCGGGATAAAAGGAGACTTTTGCAACATGTAACAAACTGCCGGGGAAAATGGCGGAATAGCTTAGGCGCGTCGCGGGGGTGGGAGGAGACGCGCGCCGAGTTGTTTATGGCAAATCTCGCTATAAATCGAGTTTGTAGTGACACTAACGGGAAATACTTTTTTATCTCTATTTTTCTTCCTTTTCGCATAGCTACTTTTTAATTGTTAATATTCAATTTATAATAGTCTCATTTTCGTTTCTTTGAACAGAGATTGATAACACAGGCCTGCGAAAAAGGGGATCAAAATTTTTTTTAAGATGCAATAGTGATTGAATCTGGCCGCCAAATTTGCGTCAAGTGTTTGAAAAAAAACATCAAGTTTTTAAAAAGAATGTACGGCGGTAATCGAAAGTCGATTTGAAAGGCGAAAGTGAGTATTATACGATGCCATTAGCAGAAATATTTCAAAAAATTTGGTTTCCCCACAAGAAATTCATGAAATTGGCCAAAATAGCGATTTTTGAGTCATTCAATTACAAATTAATTAAAAACGTGACGTGCTACGCAAATTCGGCCAGATTCGGATTCACCGCACAAAATTACATCGGAAATCACTATTGCATCTTAAAAAAAAAACCTCGCAGGCCTGTGTAATCGTATGGTGATTATGGATAGCAATTATAGGTGATTCGGTGGCGAAACACGCTGCCAAACGACCCTTCCACACCGGCAGTCGTGTATTTATAAACACACGTCACCCCGCATTAACCGTCGGCGCACCTTTTGTGTGCGCCGAAAGCTTAACATAACACAAAACGCAATAAACCCGAACCTGGGAGCGTGATTCGTGCTGGGGGGGAAGGAACACGCAAGAAGCGTTCACGCTTTGCCGAGGTTAACGCGTGGACTTGATGCGATCATTTCCGCTATTTATGTTAAGCATTCACCGGTGCAGTGGTAAATGATTTTTGTATGCGTTTCAAATACCACGAGGAAGATTAAATTCAACGAGTTGTCAGAATTGTTTCATCCGACAAAGTTTTTCAAAATTTAAATTAATAGAGAAAAAGTACAATTTTAATGACACATGCGAAGAAAGATGTAATTTCGAAATTTGCTCCGAATTTACGATAGATGTAAAAACCTTGAGAAATGCAAAGCTCTAAAATTGCAAATTTTAAATCTGAGATTTCCATAATTTTCAATCATCTTTAAGATTTAAGATTCGAAATAATATACGTATATTTTAAAATCGTGAGTTTTCGAAGATTCAAAAATACACGTCGACGATTCCAAGTTTTAATTCTTCAAGAAACAGGAATCTCGAACTCTGTTGTAAAAAAAAAAAAAAATGTAGTAAAGCAATACACTTCAATTTTTCCTTCTCTCTCTCTCTTTTAACTTTAGCCCCTCTTTGCGAGCATGTCTTCGATCGAAAATCCTATAGAGCGAGGCACGCAATCGGTCACGAAGAAGAGGGTCGGTGCTTGAAGAGGACGGTAGCCGGGATTTCATCCCCGAGCGCTGGCCTCGCCGTCGCACCCCAATTAGAGAGGAACTTCGCCGACGGTTCGACTCCCGCCTGTCTCTCCTCTTCTTCCTTCCCTCGACGCTCCTCGTCTCTCTTCCTCTCTTTCCGCTTACGCCACAGTGACGTCGACGCTCTCGATTTCACTCAAAGCCGACGCTAACGAGCACATGGAAGTCACGTGGAAATACGACGTGAAAAATGTAGGCGGTAGGAGGAGGGAGGCGGGGGGGGAGAGCGGCGGAGGAGCGCGTATTCATCCCTCGACGCGGAAAAGCCACGACGGACACGTGGATCTGACAGGTGAGCGCGACAGCGACATTTATCCGGCGCCGCAATTGGTCTCGCGACCAATAAGAGTGACTGTTGGAAAAGGAGGCTGAAAATATTGCCGATTTTATTCTAGTAAATCGACAAGAATTCCCGAGAGTGCGATAAAATCAAAACGCTTCGGTCGCGCTTATAATTCGAAATATAATTGGTACGTTGGGGATCTCTAGTTGAACGACAATCGACGAGAAATTTTTGAGGGCATTAACAATTACGATTTCTGCAAAAAATAAGCAATTGCGGTTCGCGTAATGGCGTACATTGATTTATCTGTTACACGCGAGTCGAATTGCTCGATTCAATAAAAAAAGAGCGAAAGAGCTCGAAGGGAGAGAAGGAGAAAGAAGTGGAGAAACAGAGAAAGAGAGAGTCGTGGAGAGCATATGTTAGGGGTTTTCGTCCCCCTGGGGGTTGCGGGTAGAGTGGCCTACCCCCCAATTACTGGCTCCCCTCTGGCCTCGTCTTCGCTATGTTAGGCGGGACCGACCCTCCAGAAACTACTTCATTACGCAGACAGCCGTGTTGACTTGTATTGTACCGCTGCTCCACGAGGGAGCCCCTTCAAATAATATCTGTGACGAATCGCTTGCACTTCCCTCGAGCCCCTTTCTCCCACCCTGTTTTTACACCGGTGCTATCTGGTCCCTTGTATCCTATACGTGTCTCGCCGACTTATCCAGGGGATGCTTACAAGACGCGGATTTTGCGAGATTTTTCTTCACGTAGATATTTCATCTTACATTTAAAAAACATTGTTAATCCTCAGGATTGAATAATTGAACAGTGCTCATCTGTAGCAACTCTAATTTGTAATCAAAGTTTCTTCTAAATTTATTTAGCATACGATATTAACGAAACAATGTTGGATTTCACGTTATATAACACGGAATGAAAAGCGGGAAAATAATATTTCGTTAAAATTCATCGAATAATTAAATTCCATTTAAATTCGTCTGGTGCAATCGCGTTTTCGCGCAAGAGATCCGTCAAGTACGTGCCATCGAATGGCTGCAAAAATCGCTTGTTTATCCCTCTCTCGATATCGAGTCGCATTGTGAGCGTATTATGCCACCCTCGTGGATTTTAGCAGCGAGAAAGGAAAAGGGAGAGAGAGAGAGAGAGAGAGATGGGGAGAATATGTTGGACATTTGTCCCAGCAGCTCCAACCCTTCCTCCGATCGTCGCCGTATGAAGACATTAAGCAAATTTATGGTCGCCGCAATCAGCTGTACGACCCTTTTTTCCCCTTTTTTCGACAGACGTCCATCGCGAGGTCGTGATCCTCGATTGTTGTCGTTTAGGTCCCGTTGCGCGTCCCATCAGCGACTCAATTATATGCGAGAATGAGAACATGACGATTGAATTAATATTCGCGGAGATCGTCTTTGATTGAGATTTTAATCGATGGACAATAAATAAGAAAAAAAAAAACGGTCAAATTTATTCGAGAAGATGAATGTAGCAAAAGTGACGAGGAGATAGAAATCTGTCGGAGCAAAAAATCCACCGGCAAAAATCGCGCGTTGAAAAAGGGAGCGATAGCCATCACGCCACCTGTCTAGTTTCCAAACAAAACGGCTCCCAAAATCCTTTGAGAGTCGCGGCAAACGGATAGCGTTACGCGCCGCAGTCAAATCCTTACAAAGCGACAAGGATCGGCGTCGAACAAACAAACGGGGGCCCGATGAACGCCACGGGAACTCGTCGTCTTATAACGCTACTAGATTAGCCGGGAGCACGACTAAGTATTTAATCAAACACGCTTTAATCCGTCGAGCACACGTCGGCGCGACGAGAAGGATTGATGGGCACGAATTGTTCGCCAGAATCGCCGGTTACAGTGACAGGAATGACAGGAGAGCAAGACTCGATACGCTCAATCTAGGTGTATGATTCTCTCTAACTAACTCTTGTTTCGAAAGATATAAAGCCTGCTTTTTTATAGACGATCTTTAATTCAAGAGTCTCAGGAATTTATTTATAATTTCAGATGCGCGGCTTGTATTTTTGCATGTATTTCACTTCTTCGAGTATGCATATTTCCGTGGTATTCATAGAATTCTATCCTGAATTATCCTTGTAAATCTAAAGTGAGCTTTTTTCAAGAGTATCCGCGACTTTGTGCATTCTCGAAGACGAAGAATACGCGTATCCTTGATGCGCTTAAGCCGCGTTTACAATCTCGAGGCAAAGATTTCTCGAGACTCGTCTCGTTGTGTCTCTACGAGGTGATGAAAAATGCGAATATCGCGACGAGAGGAAGAGAAAGAGAGAGAGAGAGAGAGAGAAAGGGAGAAGGGAGTGTCCATCAATCATGCTCGACGATTCGGAATTTCACGAGGCGCGTCTCGATATATAATTAGACCAAGAAAGGACTCAATCTCTCTCTCTTTCTCTCTCTCTCTTTCTCGCATATGGAAAGGAGCACCTTTCGCGCGAGGTAGCGGTAAGACACCCCGCTGATTAATGATGCGCAATCAGAGTCAAAGGTGGAGGTTCGGCGCGGCGGCTCGTAAAAGCGGCGTTTAACGTCGCGCATCGCCTCATCATCCCCTCGCTATAAATCAATTTAAGCGCGCGCCTTAAGGACTCGCCCCTTTCGACGGTAGGAGACGGTCCCGCGATCCTGCAATCATGGATTATTATGAGAGGGAATGTCATGAATTATTACAAGAGGGCTCTCTCGCGCGATTCGCCAGATTCTTACGAATCTTGAATGAAAAAATTTAGCTGGATCGACGTGAGAGATCGATCGATCGGCCAGCGATCGCGACCGGCCAGCGATTAGCCGATTCGAGCGATTAGGCTCTCCTGGTGGGAGACGCCGCATGATGGTGTTCGATGTACGCGCGATGCCACGAAGCGAGCAACAATCGGGGACTAACGAACGCGGATGCCGCTTGTCGTGCTTATCAGCTACCAAAAGCGCGCGTAGCCCGCGTACAAAATCGTTAAGAGCATTATGCCGCGGAATTAAGACGTGAGTGTTGCGGCGGCGCATTAATCATCCCGGTACGCAGTCTCCAACGACGATGACGCCGATTCTCCTCTCCTGTCGCCATTGTAAGCTACATGTACGCGGTTTCAATGCCGCGTGATTATACCACGTGGCTCTCTCTGCACGTGGGCGCTCTTTCTCTCTCCTTCTCCTTCCGTTCGAGCGAGAGTCGGCCGCTCGTAAGCCGTCATTATCGCCGTCATCAGCCCGGGGACTCGTGATTTCTGCAACACGCCCGCGTTTGGTAATACAATACTTTTCTGTTTCCGACGCGCGCTCCAAGAAGAAGAAGCCGCGGATCGTCTAACGAATCGCTTCTCCTCGGCGTTCCGTTTCTAACGAGCGAAGATTAAAATGTAACAGGTCCGAGGGGGGGGGGGGGAGGACTTGATGGATGCGCGGAGACAAGAGCGTCGAGCGATGCCGCGCTTGAATCGCGGTTTGTCTCCCTTTTCTTCCCTTTTCCTCTCCACCCCCGATCGCGATATTCCACTCGGATCATTGCCGCAACAAAGAACAATGGCGCACGGTGGCCGCGCGGATAGATCGTCATTGTTCCCCGGGTTGGGGGCCTCGCGTTCCCGGGTCTGCCCGGAGACGTTCTGACCCCGTCGCGAGATAAGGGGAGTCGGGCGGTCCCTTTGAGAGCGGCGATCGCCGCCCGAGGAAGATGACTGTTCGACCGACTTTCCACAGCGAGACGTTTCGATTCACGGGCCGCGCGCCCCGGCGGGTCTTACTTGCAGATATCGATACGCCGCCTCG
This sequence comes from Camponotus floridanus, assembly GCF_003227725.1. Classification (NCBI taxonomy): domain Eukaryota; kingdom Metazoa; phylum Arthropoda; class Insecta; order Hymenoptera; family Formicidae; genus Camponotus; species Camponotus floridanus. Next base: position 1,144,527 of record NW_020229747.1, on the reverse strand, counting down.
GAATAATTGTTCTCGGTGCTCGATCCTCGCTGCCGCGAGATCGTCGATGCCGACTTCATCGCCGACAACGCCCGCCGAAATGCTCGCTGGTAATCCGACTACGACGATCACAATTTCAGATAATGTTCCGCAGCCTCGATCCACTCTCTCCTTCTCCTTCTCTCTCTCTCTGCATCTCTTCGTTTGTTTAATAATGAAACCGACGTTTAAGCTTGAATTTTGAAGCAATAATTTCATTAGTAGATTTGCATGGAAATTGAAAATTCTGAAAAATTGTTTTCCTTGAAAAATATTTTTTTGGAAAGATCATTTAATAACTATCAAAGTCCCCAAGATAATTTCATGATTAAATGTGTTCTTCAATTTTCCTATCTTTTACGTTTTTGTATGAAAATATTTAATGACATGTTTAATGACAAGTATTATTTCAATGATAATAATATAAATATTATATATATAATATAATATAATATAAATAAATATATATATAAATATATATAATATAATAAATGATAATAATATAAATATTATTTCAATGATAATAATATAAATAATATAAATATTTAATAAAAAACTTTCCAAATTTTTGCCGAAACACTTGAAATTAAAGAATCAACTACAACGTTGAATTTCGTAGGTTTGGCTCTCCGGAGCATTTTTTTCATGATTAAAGCAACGCGTGATAGCTTTATATCTTTATGCACTCATAAACAGTTTAAATATATTGTGTCTCCGGATCTTCTCACGTTTCACGCCCCTAAACTTTAGACCTCTCGTCCGAGAGAATCCGCCTCCGTCGCGACAAGATAAAATCCCCAATCTTGAAATGTTCTTACGAAACGTTCCCTCTCTAACCGTCAACCCTATCGCCCATCCGACAAAAACCGTTGATCGCAGCTTCCGTTTATGGAAGATCCGCTCTCACGGCTCGTCTAAAATTGCTGTTGCCGCGTCACCGCGCAGGTCCCGATGGCGACGCTGACTGGCATATTCTGGCCGATGTCAACGGGTCTCGGGAAGATTCTCCTCTCGAGTTGCCTTCTTCGCCGTGGAAGAGAAAGAACGGCGGAGGAGACGGAAAAGGAGAGAAAAAAAAGGAGCGAGAGAGGACGAGAGGCAAGGGAGAAGGGAAGCAGAAAACGGCCGTCCTGCCAATGGCTGGGGTGTCATGAGTCATCGTCCAGTCATTCTTAAACTGCCTTTTAATATCCCGGCTGCATCCGTGGTGACACGAAAAGAGGTGAGAGGGCATACGAGTGATTTTGTGGAGGCGACTACCTGCCTGTGTTCGGCGCTTCGGTGCACGACGCCAAAGTCGCTCGTTGACGAGGCACGGTAGGCAGGGGACGGCGAGGGGGGATGAAACGGTGGAAAGTTTAATAATCGGAGGCTCGAAGGTATTACGAGGCGAATTCCTTCGTGGTCCAGCCAGCGGTCTCTCTCTCTCTCTTTCTCTTTCCGTCTGTCTTTCAGTGCGCCTTGGTCGCTCCCCTTGATCGGTTGACAGTCATCGCATTGTCCTACCGTCCGGCCTACTGTCTGTCTCCCCTTAAATCTCCGCGTCGCGCTTCTCGCGCAGTTTACTAATAAAGTTTGCGATTGGAAAATAGTCGAAATATTTTACGCCAAGGGTGTAGATTAAAGATGAAAAAAAGGCCTCCGCGATTTTAAATCAATGCTCATTCAGCTGATACCGTGTGCGCTCGATACTTCATACCCTCTCGAGGATATTCGCTGAATGATCTCACGCTATCTGAGGACAGCGTGGTCGAAATTGCCCGTCCAACGTCGAGACGAATAAGCAGCATCGCGTGCATCGGAGGTGGAGGATTGTGATTGGAAATAATCTCGTCTCGAGGGAGAGAAATTTATAACCGATCTATTCTGTGACAAGGGATCCGTACTTTTTCCGGTGGATACCGGCGGCAATTACCCGCGCGGCATCGACACATTAGACGCCCGCACGCGATGCACCGCGCTATAATCGACCGCGTGTCCCGCGTGTATCATTAGTACCGTTTCCTCTCTCGCCGTCTCTCTCTCTCTCCCCCGCTCGTTCTGGGAAACGGCGCACGCAGAGACGAATCCGGACGGACGGGGAGAATTTTTGGGAAAGGAGGCGCCTGTCGTCCTCTCTCGCCGGGAGAGAGTCCTCGCACGCAACGTCGATTTCGAAGGAGGTGGCCCCGGGTGGGTCCTTCGGAGAAAACCCCAAAGCTCCCCCTCCCCCGGGTGCCCCGCTACGATAGGTAAACAAACGGCGACTACCGGTCCTTCTCACCCCTCGGAAAACGGACGAAGGAACGATTATCGATATCCGCAACAATGTCCGCCGGTTAAGAATAGGTTTCATCGCGCTCTCCCTCGGGACATCCTCGGCAGACTCTTCACGGGATCCATGACGTTCCTAATGTAGGTCACACGACCGCTCTTCCCCGTTCCTGTTGATCTCGCGCGGCACAAAATTGGCTTCGTTACGCGCGATTGCCTCCGAATGACGTTTCTCGGTGATTAACGTAATGATTCGCGGAACACGCAGCGAATAGAGAAATAAAAGTCGAGAGATCATTGGTATTTATTTCGGTAAATGCATTCTATTGCTCGCGTGATTTATCTCTTATTTTTCATATTTTAATTCTCTATTTGATTCTGCTATTTTTCGTGTTCTTCATTCCGAAATATTAAAAATGCTACGTGAATGACGGATGATTCTAAAGTCCATTCATAGAAAAAAAATGTGTCAAAACTTATATATTTAAACTAACGCGTTCATCGTTTCGTATATACGCAACAATTTATAATCTTCTTGGGAGAATTTAATAATTTTAAATTTCAACAATATTATCGTCTTATTTTAATATCGCAATTGTCACCTCAAGAATATATAATTATTTAATTGTACTTTAAGAAAATTATAATCTTTGATTTAAAAATGTTATTTTCTATCCAACATTGTTTCTTTTCCATTCGAGAAAATTAAATCTTAAATCGTAAGAATATATTTTTCTCGATTGAATTATATAAAATGGCTTCATTCAGGCAATTATATTTTTCTTTAATTAACGCAATATAATCTCGTTTCAAGATTTCCATGTTAAAACTAAATATATTTTCAAAACAAGAATGTCCTTTTTTTATGTGTTGTAATCATAAAGTTCATTCTGTTGAATCAAAATATCTTTTGCTCGAAACGGCTTTTAGGCACGTCACAAAATTATTTGTTCCATCTTCGAAAACAAGAGAGAAAAACGCTCGAAGGCTTCTCGAGGCGATTATTTCTTCGAAAAGTTTCCAGCGTCTGGCTGCAACAATGTCGGCGAGATAAAAACAGGTTGCGGAGAACGGTTGTGATGGAAATGACAAGGATTTGGCAGATTGTCGAAAAGTTTCGTGAACCGTCGACGGTAGAATTTCTTTCTTAACGCGAGCGATTGTGTGTGAAACTTGGCTGCATCGTTGCTCTCATAATTTTCTCAAGAGCACATATATTATATTTTTCAAGCACAGTACAAACAAACAAGATTGTTATATATTTCTTCATAAAATAATTCGTCAAACATACATTTTTTAAATAAAATTCTATCAATTTAAAGCAGCTTCTCGTTGCAAAATTTTGCAAAAATTCATCGAGCTATTCGCGAGCGAGAGAAGGATAATACTCGTAAAGAGGTCATTAGGTTACGGAATAAACCATGTATGTACCATAAATAAGGGAGGAAGCAACACGCGGAGCCTTTGTTAACGTTCTGCCGATTCTGTCGCGGCTTCCTTATTTACAGTCCCGCTCGCTCGAGGGTGCTCCAAGTCGCTCATTGTTTGCGCCGACGACGTAATAGCCGTCGTTAGACCGCGGGCTAAGACGGGGGGGCGGGGGTGGTGTGGACTTGACAGCTCGGTGACGATGCGAATCGACACGGACCGGGGATGACGTCGGCCACCCCCGCGTCTGTACAAACACGCCGATGCTTTTCCACTTGACACCTTCCACGTCGAGGCGGCGTCCCTCTGATGTCGCCCACCTCCTGCTCCTCCCCCCAACCTCCCTTTCTTCCCCCTCGTAATGAGCCGCGCTTCGTCGACGTGCACGGCTACGCAAACACGACGACTTTATTCTCGGAAAGAATCCAGCCGGCTGGATGAATTGGAATATTTACGAAGTTGCGTGAAAGTAAAGTATATACGTGTGTAAAGGTAGCTGTTGCTTTCGCGGCGAGGAGGAGAGTCGTAAAATCGAGATCGAGGATTCTTACGCTCGAGGGGGGGAATATCTTACTCGCGAAACTTTCGTGCTCGCCAACTACGGAGCTCGGAACTGTGTCGACTTTCTGAATCGTCTGGAATCGGCGGGGTTTGAGACACGTCCGCGCAGAAACGTACCTCGCCTTCGCTCGCGGAACCTGCCGGATCGCGCGGCCTTGGCTCGCGGAATTATCGGCTTGGGAGATAATTTGAAATCGCGCGTACGTCGCTGCACACGCTTGCCTACCGGCCGTCCCTCGGCACCGGAACGGGTTCAGGGCGTTGTATCCTTCGGCGCGATTAAAGGACCGACGACTCTTAATCCCGGCGGCCATCCACGGCCAGCCGAGAAGAGTCGGAATACGATTCCGGCATAAAGCGGCGACTTTATGATTATTCGTCGTACGATTCGCTGACGGGCTCACTTTGTGGGAGACAGCTAAGAAGTGGGAGAGAACGAGAGGAGAATGAGAAAGAGAGGACGAGGAGACGGGGACGAGGGGACGGGGAGGAGGGCGACAAAGTGCGGCAGGCACGCCGGTTCTGCTACCTGAAGCATCGCCGAGTGCACGCACCTTCCTCTCTCCTTCGTAACGTGCATACGAAATGCGGGACGCTTCGCAGTTTTCTCTCCTCTTTCTTTTTACCTCTATCGATTTTAACGCGCCGTCTCGGCCTCCCTCCGCCAGTTTTGCGCTCGAAACTCGAGTTTGCCTCGCAAGTATCTCCGCTCATTTATTCGTAATGAAAAAGTCGGAGAAGCTAACGATAATCCCGGGTAACTCGAATTACTCGCGAATAAACGCTAACGTCGACGATAATCCATTAAAAAATTTCACAGGGGGAAATTGACGCAGAAATATATCAAATTGTCTCGACGAGGGGGGACGCTAACGAAACGCGTTTGGAGGTAGGGGAGAAAACGCGGGGCGTTAGCGAGTTGATGTGTGGCCATTGTGACGGAATTTTGATAACGACAAGCATCGCCGCGGGGTATCCCGCGGGGGATTCGGAGCTCTCGGGCATAATTCTCGTAAAATTCTCGGCTTTATGGTAATGTATCTCCTCCCTTCACCGCCGGCCGCGCTGGCTTCTCCCTTCTGCCTCCTCGGGGTGGCCGGGGAGAGCCCGAGAGATCTCGCTCTCTCTCTCTCTCTCTCTCGTCCGCCGGAGACCCTTCGAAACCGCCTGGTGATTTTTTTTCTCTTATCACGATCGCGGCCGGGGACGATTTTCTCGTAAATCGCTTGTAATTTCCACGGCGGTATTTGCCGTTATGTCTCGTAAGTTTGTCAACCGCGGCGGACCCGGATTTTACGCGCTGATTAAGCGTGAACGGCCGTTGAAACGCGTCGGTGTCTTCCGAGGCGAGGCAGGAATTTCCAAATTTTGTGCGCACAGCTGCGGGAGAAGAATCGGCGAAGAGGAGAGACGCCAACGGGAGGAAATACGTGATTGCTCCGAAAGTAAACTTTTTATTTTGGCGCGGAATAGAAACCGACGATATATTGTAACTTGAATTGTATCTAAAATCAGAGAGAGAGAGAGAGAAAGAGAGAGACAGGTAAAGAACGCACACACTTGAATTTAGTTTAGCAAGCAGGTCGGCGAAACGATCGCTCGCATTTCACACGCGAAGGATTGCGTACCTCCATCTCTCTCTCTCTCTCTCTCTCTCTCTCGCTCTTGTCTCTACCGAATTTCTCACAATCGCTCGTCTACGACGAGCAGTTCTCTAGCACCGCGTGCACCGTTATTCCGCGATAAGATCACTCTCGCGGTGATTACACGTAATGCTGGAAAGCCGCGCGCGTCAGCGCGACCTGGTCGGGTAGAGAGTATCAGCTCCATCTTTATCATCCGTCCGCGCAGCGACACCGCGGGACGCCCATCCTCTCGGGGAAGAGCGAGAAGGGGAGCTCCTTTTCGAGTTCTAATCTCTCCGGATCCTTTTACGAAGAGAGGAACGCGAGGCGAGGAGGCGCAGCCTCCACGACACTCTCACGGCCGACTCTTCCGGCGAGAAAGCGAGACGCCACGAAAATTCTACGGAATTTCTGCTCCACGGAATGTTGTAACCCGCACTGAGAAAAATCGTTTAATTGTACCAACAAGACGTATATGATTCAATTTTGGTTAAATTAAACAAGAATTTCTAGTTATCATGATACGACTCGATTTTTTATTAACTAGAACGTTTGATAGATTTTACTATAAGAATTTGGTATTTTCTGGCTGGATCTATAAAATTTCTTGTTACATTAATCTCTTTGCTTGCCACTCTTAACTTAACTCGTATTCAATATTTGCCATGAAACATATATAAAGAACTATTATAGTATTAACATTAAATCCAAAGTAATTTTTTTTTCTTACGAGCAGTAGGACCAGAAAGAGGACGCTAGCTCTCTGATTGTGTGTGTTTGAGCTGCATCCTCTTCTTCAGTTTAATTTCTAACTGAATTTATTCAATAATCTGGATTGAATTTATCCAATAATCTTGTTGGAATTTAAAATATTAAACAGACTTTTGAGATTAGATGAAAAAAATTTTAGACGACTTGGTGGATTTAGTATTATTAACCAGAAAATTTGGTAAATTTAACAGGAAGAGATTAATCAGATTCATCTGTTTCCTACAAGAATTCTAGTTCGTCCATTTTCCAACAGACATACTGGTTGAATCTACCAGAATTCTAATTAATGCAACCAGATTTTTTTCTCAGTGCGGGAACGTTTCAATCTCTCGTGTGCGCGACTTTAATTCCTGGGAGATTCAATTTTTTTTATGTATATACATGAAACCCTGCGACTGAGAGCCTTTTTCATCGACACTTGTGCATTTCGTTTAATTGTTACGCTTTTTCAAACTTGAGTTGTCGAGAGATCTATCAGAGATCTCCTGGACACTTTTGAAAAGGAATGCTTCTCTCTTCTTTTATAGGAAGTACCTCGGAAAAATATCATCGAAATGAATCGAATAGTCCTCTTTCAAGAAGGAGATATTTTTCAGTTGAAGGTGCCGGCTTCGTGCTACCTCAAATCTCGAATCTCTCGTTGCTCCAGCAGGCTCCGAGACGTCTGGAATCCCGCAAGAGAGGACAAACGCGCGGAACAAACACCATATTCCGCATATGGTTTCGTATGCGGCACGAACGGGTTGTCGTGGCGCTAGCCGTGGCTTTTTTGCCGCTAGAAGAAGCGGAGCTATTTATCAGCGTAGATCCGTTTCGCGCATACTAAACGTGCCCCTTAATCAGCGTGCGCGATTTTCCCGGCGAGGAAGGAAACAGATAAAAATAATCGCCGAGCTTCGCGATAACTGAATTATCCCCCGACATCGAAATAGTCTTTAAGCTGCCTATTTCGAGGCAAAATCCTTATTTCTTTGTATCGAAAATCAAATTTAAAGTTAAAAATTAAGTCGGAGTAAACAGAAAGTTTAATCACCTTTATATTAAATATAAAAAATAATAATTTTATAAAATAATAATATATACAATTAATAATAATTTTATAATAATTACAACATAATTATTATAAAATAATAATATAAAATAATAATTTCATGTTCATGATTTTTTAGATTATAATCGTTTATAGCGAGTCCAATTTGTTCTTCCATCATTGCAATGACTAAAGAAAAGAAATTTGTATTATATGGATCTTATTTTAATGCTGTAAAGATTTATGCACACGTAAAGTCTGAGAATCTTCAACTCACTGAAAAATGATTGAAACGATTACATCTCAAAGAGAGATATAAACTCGTATAATGAAGGAGAGAAAAGGCTGGAAGCTTAGAGTTGTTAGACCGGTTAAAAAATCAAAACGCGAGAAAGTTCAATCCTGCGCGATAGAGCGCGAGGGAACGAGGCGATACGCGTCCCTCGTTCTTCGGGGTGAGAGAGGGGGGGGGGGAGGTCGAGGCTAATAATTAAAATGCATTCAACCGAGTTATAAAGCTTTAACGACGTGTATGCGCGACTGATTTTTTGCCGCGCACCAAAGACTTTACGATACAATTTACTGCGTATTTAATTTTACCTTTTCGCTCCATTGATTTAGGCTCTACCAGTAATATTGACGTCTCGAATTTTTAAGGGAGACCGTCTCCTCCCCCCCCGTCTTCCTCCCGTTTGGGTCTAACGCGGCGGCCAATCTCGACACCCCTCGTCTTTAAATTACTCGTGATTTTTTTCTCGATTTTAATGTCTTTCGGGAATCGCGGGTGCGTCACTTGGGATTTTTGTGCGCTTTTTTGCGATCTTATGATACGTCAAAAAAATAGCGCTTCCGCTCGGTTCCATGAAAGGCTTCTTTAGAAAAGAGTCGCCTCGACAAAACGAATACCGCTCCAGCTTCTAAACTGATTACGTGCGCGATATATCGCTGCTATAACATACCAGAGGAGCGAAACGTTTCAACGACGCGGATACCAGACTCCAACGACAACGACAGCATTGCCGATGCAACGCTCGCGTCTTTCGCGGGATGATAAATCAAGCTGAAAGCCTGATCGATTCGAAAGAGAGAGAAAGACGCGACGAGTTGCGCGGAAACACGAGGCACCGATATTTCCAACAACCATCGAACAGACGTTCTCTCCGTTCTCGTTGGGTTTCGTGCTCGTTTTTCTCATTCCTGCCGATCCCCCCCCGTTACCTCACCCTCTTCCTGGTCGCCCAGTCTCGATTTCTTACGGATACATCTTGAGGAAGCGATAAATCATCTCGTTGCTCGGACGGACGGTTCGCAGTTTGGTGAGCATTTTTATTTGACGGCGGCTCGAAGGACTTTCCGGACACTACGCATAATTCAATTGTACGCTTTTAATCGGATAACGAAGCACCGAGATGTATGTTTCTACTCGTCACAGATTCGCAAGAAGCAATTTGGATGGTTTAAGGTTTAAATCATCGAATCTTTAATTATAGCACTTGAAACTTTGTTTCCTTTCGGTAGCTTTTACCTTGGAATTTCGGGTGTCTGTAATTTGCATGACTTGCAGCTTTCGGAAAGCAGACAAAATGCCTCTTTAAAGGTAAAACAGCCATTTCGAGAAAGAAATGATAATATCTATCGACTACGGAAGATGAGAAAAAAAAAAAAGAAATAAATGTGGGAAAGAATTAGATTGGTGGATATCGAAGATTTAGAGACCTTTAGATGTGTCGGGGATGCACGGTCTGCTTCGAATAACTTCTGCGGTGGCGCCTTGACGCATGAATAGCTAACCTCTGGCCCCGTGAACGGGAGGGTCTTGACACGGTGTGGGTGGCGTTGGCATTTTTTGCCGGGAATGTGTTCGCCGGCATCGGTCTCGGAAACTGTAAGCTGCAATGGTAGTTACTGTCACCTTCCCCCTCTGCCCATTCATTCTCCCATCTAGCCCCTTTCATTTCCCACCGCTAATAGAGCTTTCTTTCTTCTTTTTAATACCGGCGCGTTCCCAATTTGACGCGAATATAAATAGTACTCTGATCTCTAAACGATCGAGATCAAAATTATTTCGCGTATTCACGATGGGATTAAAATTATCGATCATTTTCATGAGTAATAATCTCCGTTATATTCATCTTATGATTAAAGAAATGTCACAATTTATGTATTAACATTAGTAACACAGACTTGCGAGGTTGTATTTTAAGATGCAATAGTGATTTCCGACGTAATTTTGTGCGCTGAATCCGAATCTGGCCGTCGAATTTGCGTAGTCACGTTTTTGAGTAATTTGTAATTGAATGGCTCAAAAATCGCTATTTTCAATTTATTGTGGGGAAACTAAATTTTTTGAAATATTTCTGCTAATGGCATCGTATAATACTCACTTTCGCCTTTCAAATCCACTTTCGATTACCTACTTTCGACATTAAAATTTATATAGACATCAATATAGTAGATCCATGATCTTGAAATTTGGAAAGACTGATATATATGTCAGGTTCGATTGGCCAAAAAAGTATTGTAAAGAAATGTCTAATACAATTGTTACACATTTTGATAAATTTTTCTAAATTTTATGCCTTTTTATTGTGATTCTATTCATATTGGACGCGCCATTTTTAATTTCAAAAGGTGACAGAAGGTATTTAAAAATATATATTTTTATCCTAATTTTGACTCGTAGTGAGATAGAAAGGTGGCACGGTTAATTTAGAATGACTTATTGGATCCCTATGCATGACCAGTCTTATAACTTGTATATCTGATCGAAAAAAAATCGTGCGGCTGTAATCAAAAGGGAATTCGAAAGATAAAAGTGAGCACTATACGATGCCATTGACAGAAATATTTCAAAAAATTTGGTTTACTCACAATAAATTCATAAAATTGGCCAAAATAGCGATTTTTAGATTATTCAACTACAAATAACTCAAAAATCTGACGTGCTACGCAAATTCGCCGGCCAGATTCAGATTCAGCGCACAAAATTACGTCAAAAATCACTATTGCATCTTAAAAAAAATTTTTTTACCTCCTTTTTCGCAGTCCTGTGTAATTTTACATTATTTTTGACAAATTCTCAGATCCAAAATTAAAGCAGACGATGTGGGATTCGTCGATTTTATCGAGAAATTTTGTTCGTAAAAGCTTTTCAATTCATCGAGATTATTATAACTGTCATGACATTTCTTCCTCGCGTCTTTCAGAGTTCTAAATCGTAGAAAAGGGGAAGGTGGAGGAGGGGGGGGGAGAGAAGAGGGAAAGAGCCATATACGAGATAGACAGGAGCCAAGATCACGAAGGAAGAGCGAGAGAGGAAGGATTGCGCCGCGCAAAAGTGCCGAGTAAACATGGCACTGGAATGACTAGGAATAGCGCTTGTGGCCGGCCTGTGCTTTCCAAGCCGACGTGATGAGATGCGAGGCAATCAATGCGCCATCAACTCGCCTCGATTTACGGCTACATCGTCACGAGGCCTATTCCATTGCTCGCCTCCTCTCGCGCGTTTAAAGCACTCCTCCTGCCAGCCCGTCCGATTCCACTTTGGACTGCCCGACGGCTATTCTCCTCTCTCGCTAAGAATTATTTCAATTTACTTTCCTCATCCCCTTGCCCGTCTTCTCCACCTCTCCCATCCTCCTCCTTCCTTCCCATCTCGACGTCGTGTTCGAACCCGGCCGGGGATGGATTTACTCGCTCTTTTTCGCGACCTTTTTTCGCCCAAAGCGCGCCGTGATTTATGGAGACGCGTCTATTAATGTCGCAGCGCGCCGTTTTGAATATTAGGTTGTTACGACGGTTTTGTGGGTTTTTGTACGGCCGTGAAGATTGAATGAGAGAAAGAGGAGGGAGGCAAGCGAGAGACAATACACGGCCTATACACGGTTCTGATGATTAACGATTCAAAGTTCGATCGAGATTCCCAGACGAGAGAATCCGCAAGGATCAAAGTTCGGAAAGTGAAGAAAATTCGCACATTATTAGACGTTACGATATAAATATTTCAATCAAACGTATCCAGCTTACAATTTCCGTATCAGAATTTTATATAATTTTCTGCATAAAATTGCAAACAGCTTCATCGCGATTGTCGGAAACGGATTTGGCAGAGAGGTAAAACGTTGTCACCGATAAGGGAAGAGAATCTAAAGCAGCTGCACCCCCTCGTGCCCTCGAGATACCGCGCGAAAGCTCAGTCTCGATTACCCTCGACGATGTAAATAACGGCGAGGGTAGACGAGCGAGCGAGTTATTTACTTTGGCGAGATGCGCTCCTCGCATCGTTTAACTCATTTCTGCATCCCGCCATCAATATTAACCGTCGAACACACGTACGAATCACCGGCGCGTATGTATTCGCGAGCGTCTAAGCGCCTGTCAGCGTCCTCGCGAAGAGGAATATTTAGTGATAGTCGCCCGGAGCAAGAGAGCAACGGACGTTAACTAATACACACCGGGGTTCGATCCCGGGACCGACCGAGACCCGCGCGTGTGACGTATGGGCCTCGGTAAATAAACTATTAATATTATGGTAACGTCACGCATTCCTATCCATATTGGCTGGCGAGGTCCGCGGCAAGCGCCTCCGCCTCATCTGCCGCGGAAGGCCCCGCGCGAGAGATTTACAAGCTCCAAGAACAAATACGTAAATTACGGGGCGAGAGGGGGAGAACCTGCGGCCCGCGGGTTAACGGCCGAGTGTATTAGAATGACCGTTCCGGTTAACCCATTCATACTCCCGGACGATGCACGATTATGCGATATTATCTCCCGTGGTGACGGTGACGATTGATTCCGTCTCTGATTTTTCGCGATCGAGATGCTTTTGATAAAAGTGTAGCGGTTTGATCGAGCAATAAAATGGGGTAATGATATATCTAGGTGAAATCATCATATTTTAGGTAAGAAATTTTAGCAGAGGTTCTTAAGAATCGAGGACGGAGATTAGGAATGTATCAATTCGAAATTTATATCTTGGGGAAGAATCAGAGACATTATAATTTATATCTTCTATCATTAAATCGCAATTAAAATCAGATTTCTCATACAAAATATTGACTATTTCTAAGATTTTTGTACTTGGAGATGATTATATCTCTGTATCAAATCGTCATATTAAACAAGAAATTTTAGCAGAGATTCTTAAGAATCGAAGATAGAAATTAAGAATATATCACTTCGAGATTTATATCTTTTGAAAAAATTAAACAGTATAATTTATATATCTTCTATCGCTGGATCTCAATTAAAATCAAATTTCTCAATGAATAAAAATATTCGCTATTTTTAAGATTTTTGTATTCGCAGATGATTATCTCTGTATCAAATCATCATATTAAGCAAGAAATTTTAGCAGAGAGATTCTTAAGAAAAATGGAGATTAACAATATATCAATTTGAGATTTATCTTGTGGAAAAATTGGACACTATAATTTATGCATCTTCTATCGCTGGATCTCAATTAAATTCAAATTTCTCATTGAATAAAAATATTTGCTATCTTTAGAAGATTTTCTTACTTGCAGATGACGCGACGCACGATCTGTCATTTATCGATAAGAGCAACAATTGCCGCAATCTTTCATTCATCTGCGAAACTCTCACACCCATGTTGTTTATGTAATAACGTTAATCACGAACCGGTGTGCCAGAGTATCACGCGAATCGGTGTGAACTTGAATCACAAAACCCGAGTGCGTTCCGGACACAAACTAGACGATGTTATATGAGGCGTCTCGTTTCATATTAGACGAATAATGCCGGGTATCCGCTTGCTCACTTAAACAGAAGGAAGTGCGATTCGGGAAAGGAATCATTCTAGAGTCGGCGGATGCCTTTCCTTCTGTCTCTCTTTTTTTCCCTGCTCTCCTCTCTCTCTCTCTCTCTCGCTCTCTGCTCGTTCGTGTCGTTTTTATTGCCTGGCCGAACGCTCGTATCTGCGGATCTCTCATGAATCTTACATGCACTGTATAATTATTCGTGTGTAGAAATACAGAACGCGCGCGTCTCTGATCGAAGATGGCGACCGGTAGCATTGTTGGCGAGAGCGATTTCTCCGATTTAAAGTCCCCCCCCCCCTTTTATTTCCGTCAAAGGTATGGCCGATAAAAATCCGTCTGCTATCACGATAATGTCGGATAGGATTCAAAGTAATTTAATTAGCAGAATTTTTCATTTTTAGGCGATTGAAGTAGGAGCAAAAGCATGTTAAAATCATTGAAAATCGTTGCTACGTTTTCAATAACAAGAAGATATAGATTGCATTATTCTCGCTCAAAGCAAGACGCTTTTGTCTATCGCCCCTTCGTATCAAAGGCTATCGATACGCTCGCAGTGAAATAATAAAATTGACGCTTTTATTTCAATCGTAGCTTCTCTCTCTCTCTCTCTCTGCTCGAAGCCGGAACGTTAATAACGACAAAGCGAAGAGCCGAGACTGTGCATCGAGGTACCGTGGGATCCGCGGGCATCCGAGCATCCCTCGTCGACGTTGACGTGCGCACCGTTCGCCTTTACCGAGTGTGAGATGCGTTTTTCAGCTTCCATTTGCAGACAATCGACGCGGTAATCACGGGTTGGGCGCCGGAAGCCGGAGAAGATATTCGCGCGCTCCCAATCAGATAACCCTTCTTAGCTGCCTCGGGTCTGACCTACCTCCTTCTCCTCTCTCGCTCTCGCCTCCCCTCACGTGCGCGAATGAGTTACGCGAACAATGGGACAAAGTTAACGCGATTTCATTCATATCGGCTATAATTTCATTCAATTTATTTATTTAATTCTTATTTTCTATAGTGTATCTTTGTATCGTGTATAAGATTCGAAAGATACTCATTTATCTCTATCGTTGGGAACGTTTCGAGATGCGATTCGAAAAAAAGCTAACAGTAGTTTATATGAAGTCCCGGTGATTGACAGGAGAATCCGGAGGATTAGGTCTCCGGAAGGCCGTGGCAGCTACCGGAACCGTCCGCGTGACAGTCGCGGGGTCCCCGAGCTGACAAGGTTCCGCGTAAGAGCGAGGCGGCCAAAGGCGGATCCTTTTTACGGGCGCGCATGTTCTCGCGATCGTCAATTACCCGGACGACAAGCGGCGCTGCTTTTTGCGAGGCCAGTCGTGGAGGAGCGTCGTCGTCGTCGTCGTCGTCGTCGTTCTCCTCCTCCTCCTTCTCTCGTCCTCGCGACGCTTCCCGATCGGCTGTTGCACCGAGCCCGGAAGATCGCCTGGGCGCTCGTCTCCCGCGGGGAAACGTGCCATTTATCCACGTCAGCCTCATTCACCGACACGCACACGACGCCGGGGCCCCGCTCGCAATCTACGATCCTTACCCACGTGACGGTGCCGCGCATAAATACACTTCATGCGCACGCACTCGTCCTCCTCGCCGCGTCCTTCCTCTTCCTCCTCTTCTTTTTCCTCCTTCGCTCTTACCTTCTGAGAAAGCGAGGCTCTCGCAGAACCGGGGAACGAGCGAGCGCTTGTGTGAGGACGCGAAACTAAGAATAGATCCCAGATAACCAAAGATACTTGGAAGGAAAACAATACCTGGGGAAACGAGGCGATGGAAGAAAATCAGATGGATGGCAAGTGTCTCTGATGTACTTACAATTATATTATTCTCATTAGATAATGTCACCATTATCTATTGTAAGATACTAGACAAGTTAACCCCAAGTTCATCAGCGACGCCCTAAACCGATCAAAAATCACCCGTGTATCAAGGATATTTGAACAATTTTCCTCGAGGGAGAGATTCGAAATTCGAGTCTATCCTGCCAGGGAATAATCGCGATATACAAGGGGCCAATTGAAACATCCAGGCGTAACTGGGAAGCAAGTTCGCACCCAGGTTTGATCGCTCGAAGGATGCGCCGCGAAATTTCCGAGGGCAGTGTACGCGCGTTCCGTTTATCCTCCTCCTCCGGCGTTTACGCGCATCGTCCTTTCACGCGTGCGTGCAGAGCCATACGTAAACGGGCGAAAAAAAATTCACAGGTGGAAGAGAGCCCGGCATCCTGCCGGCCCCGTGCGGATAGACGTCGCGATAAAACGCGGAAATTAACCGTTATACCCTCGCACTTATTCAGTCTTTACGCGAGCCGGGAGATAACGCGGCGAGAGCGCGTCGTATTTTGCATAATGCAATTAGGGAAGAGGCCAGGGGGGAGAGGGGAAGAGCCGCCCCCGCGTCTCGTCGCGGGACCACGCGCTCATAAACGCTCCCGTGGAGGCCGCGAGCCGAGGATCCGTTAAAACCATTCTTCGCCAGGTGTCTTGAATTACTTTCCGTGGTCGGCGCGCGGCGAGGGGGAAGGAAGACCCACTTTTGTTCGGTCTCTGAAACGGGGAGAACCTAACGGGGTACCGTTCCGTTCCCGTCTTCTAGCGACTAGCCATCTCTAGAGCGCCAACGCGACGGTCGATTACCATTTCGCTGGTCGCGCTAGTCCACATCCGGTGTCATCTATCCGCCGTGATCGATGATGCCGAGGATCCCGCGGTGACGCGGCAACCTCTTTAGCAAGACTCTCCTCGCAACTCTTAGGTGGAATTGGCTTAACGTTAGGTCGAGTAGAAGGATGGAGATGCATAGTGACGTCCGAACAAATGCTGAATCATTTCTGTATGAATTAATTATCATAATCGTCCGATAGTCTTTGCAACGCTGAGTACAGTCAGCTGTGATTGAGGATCATGTTAATATTAGTGCTAAACGTTTGATGGCAGAATTTTGCGGAAACAACGATCGCGACAGTTGTGACTGGAAGAGGGAACGTTTCCACGTTCGATCGAGAGATTTTGCCTTCCGTTCTAGGGCCAACTAGAGCCGGTGGAAGCAGCCCTCGGCTCGCACACATGTCCTCGATTCATTCATTCATTCGTAACACGACGTGCCCTTCTGACGTTTCGCCCTGAAGACGAGACGAGAGAAAAAGACACGACGGATCCGTGCACCGGGCAGCGCCAGTTGCTGTCAGCATCCACCAGATGACTCCCATTCTCGGCAGAATCCGCGAGTGATGCTGGCGGGAGAGCGTATTTCCATCTCTCCATCCGGCTCTCCCCATCGTCCCTGATGTCGGCGCGACTCGGTCCAATCGGGCAACGGCTTTCTCGTCGTTTCGTGATCGCTATTGGCCAACACCAGGCGAGTTTATATCGAGCGGACGTCGGAGGGCTGCGCCTCGACGGAGGCTGCTTACCCTCATCTACCCCGCGAGGAGGGAGAGAGAGAGAGAATGAAAGAGAGAGAGAGAGAGAGAAGCGCGAGAGGAAGAAGAAGCGAGAGCGGGAGATAAGCCGACGAGGCTTGGTCGCTGCTGCCACCGCCGTCGCTTCTTCTTCATCTTCTTCGTTAGTATCGTTTCCAGCCGTCTGTCCCTCCAGAAAGTCTCTGATCGATATGACAGCATCCTCCTCCTTCGTCGCAATGACAGCTTTCTTATGCGCGCGCTCCATTCGCGTTGGCTTGACTCGGAATTGTACATGCGATTGAATTAGATCGGATCTGATTCAATCAATAATCCCCAAGTAGAACGCAATTCTCGGCAAACTTTTCACCAGTATTGAAAAATACACTTGCTCACAGATTATGTCATAATGAGAACCGACAGATTTCATTTTTGGAGCATCATTTGGAGGAAGCTTTTAATTTCCAATTAATTTTACGCAGCGGGTGTAATGATTGCCGATTGAAATTAAAATGTTATTCCAAATTATCGTGATTAATTAATTGTTTAAAGAATTAAGAACCTCGCGAGTCTTGGAACCCACCGGTGGAGACGCGTCAAGATTAACAACTCGCGCGTTAATAGAAGGTTCGATTTCTAGCGCCAGCTTGATCGCCCACCCGCTGTTAATAAGCCTAATGAGACATCAGGAGCGAAAGGATTCTGTCGCACGGATTCCGTCGCGATGAATTTTCGCCTCAAGCGCGTGTCTTTGCGTCAAACTGCTTTCGCTGTCGTTCTCGGCCAAATATAGTCGATCGAGTGTGAACGCATCAATCAGGCAAATCCGGAAGAACTGGTCGAACAATCTATCCCCGACTGTCACCAGTCTTTTCTTCAGTCGTAATTAAAAGGCGAGAACGAAAATACATCAGACTCGCGAATCACAAACTATTATATTTGTTAGATTGTATGGGAAAATTTCAAGGTATTTAAATTCTAAAACTTAAAATTCAATCTGAAATTTAAAATTGTCAAGTTTTCAAGTACCTCAGAATTTTAAATATTTTCAGTAGTTTCCCGATATTTAAAGGCTGCGGAATTAAAGAATTTCGTGGTATCTTGCAAAATTTGCAACACGCGAGTTTCCACGCATAATAAAAATATTCAAAGATGCAAATTCTCGATGTGATTCCAAGCGAGGGATAGCGAACTCTTGTTAGGAGAACGACTCCAGTCGACTGTTCCCGAGGAGACAGAGTGACAAATTGGTGGCGATATTAAAATCGCCGCGGGAACACGTTTTTCGCCACAGCTGGCGTCGTTTAAGTTATAATTTGTACCTGTACGCGTGACTGACGCGTGACTAACCACTCGCGTGTCACGTCATTTCTCTTCCCGGGAGCTCTTCCCATTGGGATACCCCGATTGCAAATTAATTGAGAGTGAAATGTGAGCGAGCGCTTTGCGACCGAGACGTCGCGGCTAATCATGAATAATGAATGTCGCTCGAGCGCAGTTTGGAACGCTTCCGGAAGCACGCGAAATCGATGATGTCACCGGAAGGAAATGGAGTGGAAAATTAAACAATAATTGAATAAAGTTGTTACACGAGCCTCTCTTGGTAATTTCACACGAAGCAGATTTTTTCAGAGAGATTTTAATTAATTTTCTTTTCGCAAAAATTACATCATCGAAAATATCTGCAAATTAAAAAGAAAAACTTGATTTTCCTCTCAATTAATCTTCAATATTTGAAGTTTTAAATTCGACAGCAAGTTGGAATCTCTGAATTATTTCAGGTTCAAAATAACAATAATTACGTAATCCCTAATGGATGATAATCTACGAAGATAAAATTGAGATGAGATAAAGTAGATTCTAAACGATACAAAGAGAGAAAGAAGAGGGGGGATCATAAATTACAAGACAATATGTTTCAAGAGAAATCCTAGAGGGAAACGCGGCGATACCTGAACAAACAACATTATCACCAATATCAGGAACGCGGACGACAACCATCGCTGAAAGACAGACAGAGCGAACTATTTTCCCGCGAAAAGGACAAGGAGAGGGAAGGAGAGAGAAAGGGAGACAATGGGGAAAGCCGCAAAGGCGCCGGCGCAGCGCGCAGACGCCGGGCGTCCCGACGTCTCTGCACCCCTCGAAAACCCCACCCCGTCCGCGCCCGGCGAGATCGCAGCATGAGGGGATCGCACCAACCCCGCTACCCTGCCGTGGTGACGTCCGCCCCTGGCCCCGGGTGGCCGTTCTCTCCAGGATCGTAATATTATGCCGACGGGGAGCAGCTTCCATCGCGAGTCCGCGTCCTTCGAACTTCCTTCTCCGGCCGACGACGGCTCTTTCGCGAGTTTCCCGCTCGCGGACGTTTCCGGCGCGACCAGTTTTCCGCCCGCGACTTTTCGCGCGTGATTTCCGCCTGGAAATTCTCTCCCAGTCTCTCGCGTTCGCGAATCCGCGTCCTTCTGGCTCAAAAGTTTCTTATCCCGTCATTCGTGAATCCTTCGACTCACCAACTCTGGATTTATCTGCGGATGAATCTGTTGATTGTAAAGGAAGTGTAAGAGGGTGCTCCAATTTGTGATAGGGTAAACTCGAAACGGTGATTAGTGTTATGCTCATGTTTCGCATCTTAAGATTCGAAGAAAGGAAGAATCGGTGTGTCTCGAAGGGATCAAAGGACCTAACGAGGATGCGGTGCTTTAGAAGAAGAAAATGAACTGGTTAGTGTAAATGGAATCAGAATTGTGCGAGAGATACAATTATCCGACGGCTCGCGATCAAGATGATGGCTTAATTTTCGTAAATAATCAAACATCTCTAAGGATCCGTTTAATTTCCAAGAAGAAATGATTCAAAAATCCAAGGATTTTAACAATTAACAAAATCTGCAAAAGTCTAAAGATATACCTCATAATCTAAGAATTTAAAAATCTAAAAATCTAACGTCCTGTCTGAAATTATATGCATCTTTTAATCGTCAAAAAAGACTTCAAAAATTTCAGGATCTATTTGTTAATGTAATACTTTTTATTTATAGTAAATTTTTAATATTTTTATATGAAAAAAATAACGCGAAAAAATTCCAAGTTGATGTGTAACGCATTCAATTTATTATTGGCACGAATTTGTGACGAAAGTTTTGTGGATTTTGCTAACCGCAACCGTGATTCAAACCATATCTTTTTGTAAAAGATGAGTTAGCCAACATGTCACTTTAGATATTGGCGACCACCCCGATCTCTTTCTTGCCTAACCGCATTAGAGATCCAAAGATCTTACTCAACTCTCCTTCAATCAAAAAACTTATTCTTTTTCTAATAAATTTAGAATTCTTCAATTTATAATTAGTTAATATCATTCACAAAATTTTTCAATCAAATCATAAAAGTTAAAAGAATTGAATATGAGAAAAATCATTAGCTCTTATTTTAAATTAATCGATAAATTAAATTATATAATTTGATTGTTCAATTTTTTCTGAGCAGTCAGTTCGCGAGTGCACAGTTAAATTTTTTAAATTCAAAATATGTAAATTACATGAATAGATAAAATCTTGCTGCGATTGCACGAGCACTTTTCGCGGCGCGAATTATCACGAAACGATGAACCGAAATTTCGTTGAGAGAAATTATTCTCCTTGCACTTTCGCGGCTTTTCTCTTGTCCAGAGCATGATTGATGACCGCAACAACTGCCTGGTCAGTCTGAGGCAGCCGAGACCGTCGGAATATCCGGCGTTGGAACCGCGCCGCGTGTTCTGGAAAAGCCGGCGAGTCCAAGGTGACCGCGATTTAGATGGAAATAGCCAAGCGGGAATAAATTTGACCGCGAGAGCTTCGTCGTCGACAAGCGAGAAACGAGAGACGATCAGCAGCGAAATTCGCCGTCGCGTCTCCGGCGATTTAACCGATTTCAGGTGAGTTAAAGCGATCTCAAAGTAACATTAGTCTCGGAGTGTGTTCACTTGGTTTGTCTTACTTTGTCAGAGATGAAAAAAGTAAAGATTCTTTACTAAGATGTCAAAAATCATGCTTAAAAAATTGTCGACAAAAATTGCATTCGCTTCAAAAACACAGTCAATTATTAAAACATATATACAAAGCAGAGCGTTAATAAAATTTGTGCAGTTTAATCATGTATTTTTTTTTTATATTAAAAATATATGCGCAAACAATTTAATTGTAGAATATTTAAATTTTTCAAAAGAAAAATTTTCATGTAATATAAAATATAATTTCATATAATTTCATATAAAATAATTTATTTACTTTCATGTAATAATTTAGATAACGGAGAAATTTAGAAATTCGACAATGATGTAATTTCCAAATAAACACGATACTTCAATATTACTGCAATTTGATCAAATATATACATTTGATCCGTTAATCTGGATATTCCGCTAATGCTTTCGGTGCAAATGCAATTTCGCTGACGTAACCACGCGTGCATTTCTCGCTGCGGAGATTCTGTTATCGAGGGATCGCGAATCGATTTTATGGAAATATGGCAACGCGATAATATCAGAAAAAAAAATATCTCTCTTTCCGCGAGCTATTGCAGACATAACGCCGCCGCGATGCAAATCCGCATGCATTTTGCTTTTCACCTGGAACAATGCTATTTCCAAGGATTAATTAACATCGATGAATCGTGTTGTTGTGATCGGCGTTGCGTTGCACGCGAATAATACTTGAGACGATGTTTCCGGTATTCGACATTGCTGGGAGATTGTGAAAGGACATGTTTTGTACGTGTGTTTCAATTTAAATCTACTTTGTGCACATTTGATTGATTTTAAAGATCAACGATTTTCAAGAATAGATCCAGATCTGTTAAAATTTAATTTTCATGAAAAGTTTCTTGCTACTTCCTTTCCCTCAAGATGATTATCTAGACGAGAGACATCGCGTTGATTCGCGAAATCGCGAAGATCAGAAAATCGAGAGAAAACCGTTCATTAACAGATCGCTGATAACGAATTGTTCGTTCATCAGCTTTATTCACCTGGGCAGCGTGTTCTGAACGCCTCTACATTAATCATGATTCTTAAGGATTCTAAAGTCTCAGATCCTCGAGTTTTATTCTTTCAATAGCAGAAAGAAAAATCCAGGGTTTTATACAAACGTCAAACAATCAATTTTATAATACGTTGACGTTTATGACGTCAAAAATTCTAAAGTCAATGGCTTCTAAAGCCTATAGATCAATGATCGATCCAATAAAAGAGATTGAATTATTTAGGCAATTTATAATTCATGATAGAATTTAAGGCAGAAATAATTTTACATGCTGTACTATCATGTGTGTATAGATCCTGGCATATTTTAATTCCTCAAGTATGTTTCCTGTATCGTGTAAAATTAGAAACAAATCTGTCTCAAATTTTGTCACAAATTACACAAATTGCCTAAAACAAAGAACGTATATTGAATATTGTCTGGAGAAACTTGCCTTAAACTCGAAATTTATAGACGTTTCTACGAAACTAATTCTTCAAATCGCATCCAGACGTAATAAGCTCATAAAAGTTGGCGATGGGCGCCGTTTGCAGAATGCAGCGGTATGCGTCGTAGCGGGTCGCGTCCAGGGAAATGCTGAAGGAAGTCGGCTGCGGGAGCGCTACACCTCCGCCGGGGGACGGCGGGGGAGCAAACAGTCGGCAGATCGACGCGAACGAAGGCGGCGGTGGCGGCGGCGGTGGTGGCGGCGGCGGGAGCGGCGGGGGCGGCTCCTCGGAGGGTGTCCTCGGTTGCGGAGGCTGCGGAAGGGAGATCGCCGAACGCTGGTATCTAAGGGCGGCCGATCGCGCATGGCACTGCGGCTGCCTGCGCTGCTGTCACTGTCGGGTCCCCCTGGCCGCCGAGCTCACCTGCTTCGCCAGGGACGGCAACATCTACTGCAAGGAAGATTACTATAGGTTAGCATGCGAAATCACGTCCGAAAGAAAGATTATTTTGCTGGAAGATATAAAAGAGATTTTTGAAAAATAAAATCAATTTTAAAAAATCTGGGAATTTTTATATTTTATTTATACAGTTATTAATTAATTTGAAAAATTAATATAAATAAATAAATAAAAATAAATACAAAATATTAACAAATCAAAATTCCCCAAAGATTTTTAGTATTGAAAAATTAACATTGAAATTTTATAATCGGAAAAGTTTAATAATTTTTAGGGACATAGAGATTTTGGAAAAAGGCCAAAAGTATATAACTCAAATAATTGTGAATAAATAAATAAATAAATATCATGTGGAATAATGCACGCGCGGATTTACGCGATGACGTTCGGTATTTCAGGACGAGGGTAGAATGAAAGGCTGAGAAGCGAGTTCGTTAGAGCGAACAGGGGAGGAATTCAACAGCCGTCGTCCATGCAATATGCAACAACGCGAGCCCTTTGTTTCCGTCTACGCGAATGGTGAACGGTCCGCTTCGATCGCTTACGAAATTCACTTCTCAAGCGGAATTCGCATAATACATTCGCAAACACTCGCACAAATCGGATAATGCATTATTAAATTCCCAAACACGTACACATATATCTTGTTCCTCAGTGATTTCTCTGATTTAAATTATAGCAAAAATTTGAGAAAATTATAAAGGAAAATGTCTCAATTTTTAATTATAGTTAAATTGTCATTAGATTGATATAATTGATAGAGGTTGATATTAATTTAACACGTTTAGAATTTTTAATTTTTCGGAAAGATTTTGATAAAATGCATGCATTTTTTTAACTATTGGAATTTTTATTCGCAGATTATTTCTGATTTAAATTTCGGCAAAAATTTAAGAAAAGATGACAAAAGATACTTCCAGTTTTTAAGCCCAATTAAATTGTCATTAGATTGATGTAGCAGTGTAAGAAGCTGATATTAATTTTATTTATGTTTGGAATTTTCAATTTTTGGGACATTGAAAGACGACACATGTACATCTTTTAACTAGTGGATTTTCTGATCGCAGATTATTCGCGGTGTCGCGATGCTCGCGATGTCGGGCCGGCATCTCCGCTTCGGAGCTCGTGATGCGGGCGCGCGATCTGGTGTATCATGTGGCGTGTTTTACTTGCGCCTCGTGCGGCACCCCACTGAACAAAGGCGACCATTTCGGTCAGCGGGACGGACTCGTGTATTGTAGGTAGGTGAGAAACAGGAGCGTCTGATCATTACTATCCTTCAAAGGCCGCGTCTCTCCTTGTTATCAACGAGTTCGATGACGAGGTTGACAGGAGCACGAGGCGCTTTTGTCGCGCCGAGTCGTTCCTTCCTCTCTCCCATCCCGTCCGTGCTAATGACAGTCGTCGAGTCGCTTAATGACAGTCATTGGAATGGATGGATTCGAGTCTCGGGTTCCGAGAAGACAATTGTGACGGCAGATACCGTGGGATGCGAGAATAAGAGATCGGCGAAAGGGGAAAAAAATGTGTCACGATTTAAGGAAATTAAAGAGAGATCGAGAGAGATATAATACTTATAAAATTAAGCGGCGCAAACAAATGATAAAATAGTCGTGGATATAAACATAGAGTGTTAAGAGAACGAAACGCATCGTCGAATGTTGGGACCCACGGAATCTAACGTTCACGCGAGTCGAACTCGTTCATCGATACTCGACGTATAACGCGGAGGTCAGGTCGTCTATCGACTACTTGACAGAGAGCTTGACGACTGACAACTGCAACGTCGCTCCCAAGACCACACTACGAGCTGCTGTGCTGCGCCGGGGATTACGGGGGTGCTGCCGGCGGCATCGAGGACCTCGGCTCGCCGGGGGTGTCGCCGCTTCCGGCGTACTACGAGCAGAGCCCGATAGCCACTTCCGGGACCGTGCAGAAGGGCCGGCCGCGGAAGCGGAAGCTGTCGGAGGTCGCCGGTTCCGAGCTCCCCGTCACAATGAGACTGGCCGCTGGCGCGCTCGGTGAGTCAAGCCAATGTATGTTCCCGCGATCTTGTACGATCGTGAACGATTTTCTTGCCACTGTTTTCCTCCTCTTCTGATAAGACGGGTTCCCAGACTCCTAGACATCCGCTTTTCGTACTCCCGGAAAGTGCAAACAAGACCACCCGCTTCTTTCTTTCGTTTGTTCACGCTTTCTCTCCGTCCCATGCTACAGCAAACGAGTTAATCGGCGGAATTGCATTATTTACCGAGTTATGAAGAGAGGGAGACGTAATGGCGTTCTCCTTTGCGCAAATATTTGCTCGAGCCCTCAAGAATCGCAGATGTTATTTCATTTCGTCCGCGATTATTCGGCTCGTTAACTGGAGCATTCGACATGCAGCCAGCGGGATTCTTTGATGAATTCTCGCGCGCTACGCACATGTTTTATTCCCTCAGTGATTTAATATGCGTGTCCTTAGTATGTCAAATATCATCGTCTCAAGGAGGTCGCATCCTATGTTTTAATTTTTTTGTTTTCATCCTGCATTTTAATTTTTCCGGTATTTTAATTTTATTCTGTATCTTAATTTTCCCTGTACTTTAAATTTTTCCTGTATTTTAAATTCATCCTGTATTTATAAATTTATCCTGTATTTTAAATTTATCCTGTGTTTTAATTTTTTCTATATTTCAAATTTACCCTGTATCTTAATTTTTCCTGTATTTTAATTTTTCCTGCATTTTAAATTTATCCTGTATCTTAATTTTTCTTTTTAATTGTCTTACCCTTTAAGGTGAATAATAAACAAGAGTTGCTGCATCGTTCGATAAAAATTGCAGATAATTTTAAGATCATAGCACGAGGATACTTTCCCAGAACAGATTCATATAAATCGTAAAGTCAATCGTCGCGACTTTGACGGCACAACCCGCGGCCGCTTAGTCGAGGAAAATCGGCGACACGACGATCTCACCGAGCTTATGTTCGCTCGGCTTGTGTCATTTGTCAACTGGCACCCTCATATCGTATCATCTCGATGCGATTCCCGCCGGTTTTACGATCGTTTCGGCGTGGACGCGAGCCAAAGAGATGGCCGCAAACCGGTACACGCGCGATTCCCAGTTATTTTATAATCGACGAGGGCGAGGATCATTCTACCCGTAGACTACCGGCCGGAATTTACGACCAACAGCCATAAAATTGTCCACCATGTCCTGCGTGCGCAGCTTCGGGTGCGGCTGGGAACGTTCGGTCTCAAGAGAAAGATCTCTCCCTCCTTCTCTCTCTCGGTTTTATTATCTTTATATATAATTGGGACAGTTTTTGCGCCAAAGGGAGACACGCCGACGAGATGAGAGCTATTCCGCGACTGAGAGTGAGACTGATGACAGAGACACTCCCGTTCTCCAACACACAAATAGAAAAATAATACTCTGATTGTCTTCAACTTTTGATGATAAATTTTATAAAATCAAAGAAGACAAAATGAAGATAAATTATTCTTGAATAAATTTTGAAAAGAAACATATATATTCTTTATACATTTTTCATATTTAATATAAGTTCGATTTGCTCAACATGACACGATAAAATCAAATAGTTATATTAAATATTTCAATCGATATAGCATCTCTTGTAACGATGAAGAAAGGATTTGCTTATTCTCTCCCGATAAAATATATTTGACATTTCTTTGTCTTAAAATCAGAGCCTCAGGAAGATGTCCTTCCTCGTGAGGGAAGGTCGACACGAATCCTGAGAAGTCCCCGACATCAGAGATCGGGGGAAGAGAGGGTGGGCGGATTTAGCGGTTTAAGAATGAGATTACAATTTGTCAGGGCGAGTTAGAAGCCAAAATTGCCGAGGCTGAGGACTACAGGCTTCTCGACGAAGAAACAAGAGTGTGCGATAGAGAGAAAGAGGGGTCCCCGCTGCCGCACAGACACGGCAAGAAACTCACAGGCGGCATTATAGTGCTCCGACCGGCCATTCTGCTGGCGGTGGCCACGCATTGGCCGCAGCAGCATTCTTTTCCGGGCAGATCGGCCAATCGATGCATCTCCCGGTGCCGATACCTATCTGTCACTGTCCGCCGGGGCCCGTTCCTCTTTCTGCCGGAGACAGAAAGGCCCCGCCGAGAATCGGAAGGACCGCGCCGGAAAAATTCTAATTCCGATTCGATTCGATTCGCGATTCACGCCGAGAGAGAGAGAAGCCTGTCAAGCCTAGCTTTTTTTGGAAACGATTGGATTGGTTTTAAATTTTTTCACCTTTTCCTGGATGGTTTGTTTTATAAGCCGAGGATATATTTTCGAAAGAGCATGAAAAAATATTTATCGCGTCGAGTCTTCGATTCTATGTAGAAGAAGAAGCGCTCTTAATTGATCAATTAGCGGTTATATCACCGTGTACGAATTTATCTGAATTATGGGGAAGGAAAATAAAAAAAAAAAGTAAAAGAAACCGATCGCAGGAAAGAGGACGTGCGTTGTGTGCGCAGTTGCGGTTGTTGCACGCCGGCGGAGCGAAGGAACGTATCCAATAAATAAGACGACGAGGGTAACCATTGAATTCAATCGGAAGAAGAACGGGTTCCAGTCGACGAACGGGGTGGACGAGGGGGAGAGGGCGCGAGAAGGGATCCCAGAAGTAAATCCCCGAGCACGTATGCGCCATTACTGTTTATTGTTCCGAACTTCCATTCCCAACGAACCGCGATTCGCCGGTTCGCCAAAAGGGAGAAGGAGAGAAAGAAATATCGCGAATGGGGGCGAGAGAGAAGAGGCGAGATAGAAAAACCGTTTTCGCGAGTGACCGCAGTGTCTTTGGAATCTTTTCTTGTCGAGGTAAACGACACCGATTTCGTTCATTTCCTTTTTTCCCCGGAGGTGATCGGGAAAGCACAGTTATGTTCGCGAGATCGAAAAGATCGGAGAGAGATCGCGCGCTACGAAAAGAAGAGGTCGACTTCTCAAGTTCCTGGAAATTAAAATTAAAATTCTTTTTCAACCGCCCATTCAATCGATACATTGAACGTTAAAGAAGACGAAATATACAGATAACGGGGGATTTTTATATTTATGGATGGAAAGAGTATTCATTAAAATAAACGATTTGCATTCAATAATCGAAAAATTCCAGGTTTTTAAAATATAATCCCAAAAATTTTTAAATTCCAAGAGTTTCAATGATTTTTAGGTTTCATGTTTTAAAAATCCAGATCTTAAAAGCTTGTGATAATCGTGAAGCTTACGTCATCCAGCATCTTGTTGTCTGTTACGTGTCGAACGATCTCGCGGTAGAAATCTCGAGGAAATATGTGAGATGATCTAACGCGAGTAAAAGACATTTTCTAGTGGATGTCGCGATTGCAGAACTGCTGCATCCCACGGAACTATCCTCGTCGATGGAATCGCTGACCGCTTACGACGCATCCGTGGGTTCTCCTGGACCGGTGCACCAGAGCCAGCGTACGAAGCGTATGCGCACCAGTTTCAAGCATCATCAATTGCGAACCATGAAGAATTATTTCGCGATAAATCAAAACCCGGATGCTAAGGATCTCAAGCAGCTCGCGCAGAAGACCGGCCTGTCCAAGAGAGTCCTCCAGGTAAATAATTTTCCTTTCAATTTACATTTCGCAAAATGGAATAGCTAAGAAAGTAATTTAGCATCTCTGACGTTCCGTTTCTTCTTTTTACTGACAATTTTTCTCTCGTGTGATGAAACTAATCAACGTCGTCTTTGATTTTACATAATAAATTACTCGTCTCTTCGCTAATTCTTGACGAATGATTATTCAATAATTAACAGTTCGAGTCTCTCTTCGATTTTTCATTGTTCAGGTGTGGTTTCAAAACGCACGAGCGAAATGGCGACGGAATCTGATGCGACAGGATGGCAGCAACGCCGGCAGCAACGTCGGCTGTTCCGGGACGCCGGTGTCATCCAGCACCGGCAATTCTCCCAACGTCGGCCCGGCCGCCAGCATCCTCGGCGACAGTAACAGCATGCCCTCGACTTCCATGGAGGAGCTGCACGCCCTTCATCATCTGCACTCGGGCGTCTCCTCTCAGGTCTCCTTCTCCGACCTGTACTGACGACAGCTTGAAATGGACGAGGACACTTACAGCAGTCTCTCCAGCCATCTCGGATGAGGGATTATCGCGCTTCCTCGAAAATCGACCGAAGAGCGAATGACACGTGCATCCATCATAGTTTTCTTTTTTTTTTTTTAAGATCTCGCCGATGAACGGTGGCTGACTGTTGATGACGTATTGTGACAGCGATCTGAATAGTTTAACGTGTTCCTTACTGTTTTTGAAAACAGTTGTCTGAAATTTCGCGAAGGCCGATGTTTTGTGTGAAATAAACTTTGCGTGAAATCGATTAAACATTCGGCTTTTTCTCCGAGATTTACAGAGGGACATGTCACTGGACTTGATGAAGAAAAAGTGACTCGCTGGAGGACTTTTCCAAACAGCCTAATCTGGTAGAGACGATTATGTTTAAGTAATCAGTGATAATAATCATAGTTCCACGCACATCCGAATTACCAAAGATTACTAGACGAAGATAGTAAGAGCGTAATCTAGGTACGTATGCAAAAAGAGAGTGTATCGTTAGCGATTAATCGATAATTATTGACGAAGCCTCGACATGCGGGGGGTGTTCCAGAAAGATGTGTACTATTGACAACATATTTCAGCATTTCTAAACATCTCACATTACCAATCTCACGTACTCCAAGAGAAATTGAAAATTTTTAGAGAACAAGAAAAATAAAAAGATCCCTTACGAAGATCCGAATATTTTTAAAATACTTGCAAATATATTTCTAGCAATCTATCAGTGTTTTTGGGAAAGCTCTTTGTTTGCGTATTATTTAAATTGTATGATACACACAACACGAAATATATATTAAAGATTCAGATCTATTAAATATGATTATTGGGTATGATTATTTGAGACACACGCGAACAGCTCACCCATGTGGACGACATACATGTGCAATCACGTAGCGAAATTATTTAATTTGTCCTCGTTGATTCTTCACGAAACTTTGTACGCCACTAATTTCTTTATCGGCTTCGTGTTGTGTCGATCGGCCAAAGTTTATTAAATATATATTAAATACGCGATTATGACTACGCATAATGTGTCGATAATGATTCCTATATTAAATATGAAATAAAGTAAAGTTGGAAATATAGTTTTGGAATTTTATCATTGCTAAAAGATGGAGATCGCAGGCAAGGATTTGGATCTGATAATCGAATCATCAAATCATACGAAGCTCGATAAAAATTTAGACGAGTCTGCGATTTTTATATTTAAATGTATCAAAGTTTTTGAAATGAAAAACGGCG
This sequence comes from Camponotus floridanus, assembly GCF_003227725.1. Taxonomy (NCBI): domain Eukaryota; kingdom Metazoa; phylum Arthropoda; class Insecta; order Hymenoptera; family Formicidae; genus Camponotus; species Camponotus floridanus. The sequence continues at coordinate 1,114,387 of NW_020229747.1, read as the reverse complement.
TTCCTCTGCTCGTGCCAAAACGTAGCTAAGAAAGAAATTTTTTAACGAGCTGCTGGAATTCAAAGGGCATGATATATTTTTGCAAAAACATGGTTTCCGAATTTTCGCGAATTATTGGGAGAGATTCTGATCGATCCTTTCGCGCGTTATATATTCTTGCATTCGTGTTCCCTCTCAAATTGTCACCTTTGAATTCGAGCAGTCGAGGCGCACGCACACAAATACAACACAATACATGTGTTTGACGCGAACATGTATACACGATTGCGAATAAGGGCCAGATCGTTGCGAATTCGCGAAGCTTAGTTAAATTGAACTCTCAAGCATATATAAAATGCCATAGGAAACTATATTGTAGATTTAATATTTTTCCAATATCAAAATATTTGAAATCTTGGAAATATTGGAGGATCATCTATTTTCACAAAGTCTTCAAGTCAACGACGCTAAATTTTCCAGTCCTTTCACTTAATTTCTATTCGACCATTGATAAAAGATAAGCTTTTATAAACTAATCAATTCTTTAAATCTAAAATGAAGGGCTGAGTAATACGTGAGGTTTTACGAAAATTTGAAATGTAGTGTGTGAATATCATGGCAATGCAACTCTATCAATCATGTAAAAAAAAATTAAATTAATAAGTCGAGAGAGATTACAGGATGTCTTCAAACATTACAGAAGACACGCGTTGATTTTTTTAAATTTATAAACCAATCCGTTTATCACAATTACTTTTGTCACTTGGAATAAGTGTAAATCATAAAATATTTTACAAGCACCTTTTATCTTGTCACGTGATGTCCGACAGAGAAAAGGAATCGGATAGGTCGCACGTTAGGTATATGTAGCATAGCGATGATTAAGTGTACATGTTAAAGAGCGAAGCAATTATTTCCATCTCTATAGGCAAATTAATGTGCTACATTCGAGTTGCAACTATTATCGCATAATAAATAGTTACGTACGTCTCTCGACTCGGACGCAACTCTTGCTCTCCTCTCTAATTCATCACTTTCTCCGACGACTAGATCACGAAAAGATAAGTTGTAATTTTTAAGACAAAAGAGGTAAGTTCAAAGTTGTTCTAATCAAGCTAAAATCTGATCGGGACTTTTGCGAATTTTAATATTACTTTAATCTTGGCACTAAAAAATTCCCAAATGCTTATGACTCTTAAAATTTAATTTGGATTTATTAAATTTTATATTTGTGGATCGAATATGTGTGTCAATCGTAAATGTCGTAAGTCCTTAGATTCGCGAATTTCGCGTTAACATGTAAAATTTCTTCATTTAAAATCGAAGAAATTCAACCTAACGACATCCTCCATCACCGTGCACCATCTTCCGAATAGACTTGGACCGAATCTTCTCGCCACACACACTCGCTGCTCTTTCACGAGGCGCAAGTGCGAGTCGTAATTAGCATCAAATTAGGTATTTAAGGATTTCACGTTCGTGCGTTCGAGTTAGAGGCGGATAAGCCGAAAGGAAGATACGACGACGATGATGACGAAGAGAAGGAAGAAGAAGCAGGAATAGGAGGAAAAGTTGGCAGGAGGAAGAGAGAGCGAGGGTTCTACTTAGGGGTTATACCAACATAGCGAGTCCTCGTGTAAATTGTAGGCCTCTCGAGTCGTATAAGTGCACCGCATGCCGTATATATTTTGTCGGCGCTCATATAAGTTAATTTTCAATCTATATGCGGGTCCTCTCCCTCTCTCTTTCTCTCTCTCTCTCTCTCTCGGATGGCGCGCGGCGACTCATCAACGAAATGAAGAAATTGAGACTCTCGTTAATATTTAATGAGCAGGCGCTCGCGCGCGCGAGCGCGGATATACAATGGCCGTCGGTCCCCCGGGCCCCGACGGGCCCCGAAATATCACCTCCCCGCATTTACATGCGCACACTCGCGTGGACTCGACTCGCAAGAGAGTCGGACGAAGTAAGAAGTTTCGGGCCGTGTATTCGTGTGTATTTTCTCCGGCGAGGAGAGGACCCTCTCTTGCGGGGCCGCGCGGCAGGTGCGCGCGGAGGCCCGTTTCTCCTTTTTTTGGCACGAAATATAAGCGATTGGCGTCCGTGTCTTCCGATTCTCCGCCGATCCGCCTTTGGCTTTGTTCGAAATGAGTATCTCGTTGTGTTTCCTTCTCGTTGACGGCAGAGATAACTCGCACGGTCGATGCATTCGGCAGGAATCGCGCGGATAAATATTATAAATATTTCCCTTGTACTTTAATAAAATAAATATACTGTTATTTTGTTAAAATACATGGGGGAATTTTTTAAATATTTTAATGTTTTAATATTTTATTTACTTTTCGAAATGTTCTAAAGATGTAATATAATTTTAGATTATGCAATCATATTTTCGAATTGAAAGATTCAACCATCAAATCAAGATATCAAAAATTATATTTTCTGTATATTTATTCTTACATTTAACAAATTGCATGATCGATTAATCATTTACAAGCATTTGTCAGCTTTCATTTAACCTTGTTCATTTAACCTGGCTGAAAGTAACAGGTTGTCACAAAATTCGCAGACTGTCAGGAGACAGGCACATGACCAATCGAATTTTACGTTAATTAGCTAAGCATCGTTAAGTCACACGCAAGATCGTTCAGATGTTACGAATAATGAAAGATGCAACGAAAAATATCCAAATAATATCGGCAAAGAAATGTTTTGATTGAATTAGATATGTATCTAAGAAAATTTTAATATTTTCAAAACATTTCTTTTACAAATTTTGAACTAAAAAAAAATATTTAAAAAATGTTAACTTTCTTTAAATTAATTTTACAAAATCTTCCAAATCAAAAATGATGCAAATTGAAAGTTATTTCTAAAGGAAATATAAAATTCTTTTTAGACGAAACCGAATATCCGAATTAGATGTCAACTTTCAGCAAATTATTCGCGTCCCAATTTTCTAGGATTTTGAAACTAGTGTTAAACTACTGAAAATGATCCGATGACAAAAAATGTCGCACCCGGAGGGAAGCATCGTGTTGCTGCTCGATAAAAACTACGCCGATAAAAAACACGTCTCCTGGATGAAGGACGATTGGGAGGAACTATGCGGCGGTCATCGAAAGGTACCCGAGTGGCTCAAAAAGTGGACCAATTTTCGGTAATTTGTACACGATGGCTCGTTGGATGTGCACGCAGGATAGCCCGTTGGTCAGGAAAGGCATCCCTCCGGTTTCTCCTCAACCCTTTCCTCTCGTCAACGAGAGATTGGCGAGCGTACAAACGTACAAACGTTCGAAGGAGAAGTGCAAGAAGAAAGAAGGATTGTCTCGGGAAGAAGACGAAGGACAGGACGCGAAGGGGAGGATCGCGCGAGTCTATTTTTGAGGGAAGAGGAAGGCTTTGAACGAGCCTGGTCGATAGTCTTTTGTTCTGTCAAATGTCAAACGCGCCTGCTCCACGAGGGACTGAGGAGAGAAAGAGAAAGGTAAAGGGAGATAAGTGCACAAGAGACGAGACTAGAGAAGTTTTTATTGGGGTGGTTGCGAAAGCGGTAAGACCGGCAGACGCGTTCATCTTGAGCTGGTATATACAGGGTGTTTGGCTAAACGAGAGTGCAAGTGAGAGAAAATAATCGTTCGGAAGGAACTTGGAACTCTTTCAGAAAAATTTTCAATTATGAACTTCGAGATTAATAAAATTAAAAATATCAAAGATTCTCATCTCATCAAAAAATCACAGGTAACGATTTAGCGGGATTTTATCGAAAAGCTCGCGTTAATTACGGTTAACATCGCACACGCAAAAAAAAAATACATTCAAGTGTACCTCGTATAATAAGAACTAGTTATCTGTTGAGCGCCAGTTGAAATCGCAGAAGAAGGATATTTCCTTTTTTCCGCTTTTCGTTTTTCCATTCGCTAACGATAAGACCGCTAGACGCAGCAGATGGCCGCCGAGAGGGTGACAGAAGCACGCGTTACCAATGTATGTCGGTGCGCAAGAAAATGTCGGTACCTTCTTGTTTTGGTGCCGCGACCGCTGGACCCACCAGCGGAGGCCCTCTGATGCCGCGGCAACGCGGACATGTTCCTTTTGCTCATAAAGTCGGGAAAAAGTTGGGCGCGTTGACCCGGCGATCGCCGTTACGTTCAGCGGCCTCTTGCTCTCCCAGAATGATCGATGCAAGACAAGATCCAGTCGCGATGATTCGACAGTCGAATTACTCAAATTTTTTATCGGCGTTTCGAATCATCAATTTTGAAAGATTTACCGAGTTTAAACAGAATTATAGATTCGTTGTTATAAAATAATACGGTTATAAAATTAAAAAAAAAATAGAGAAAGAGAGAGATTTGGTGTCATCTGAATATTTCGCAGCGAAAAGATTGACAATTTTTGATGATTGAATAATAGAATGTAACGACCAACGTGATAGCTCGATGATTATTATTATATGCATTGAAGAGGAAGCACGGCAGAGATTTAATGGATATTCGTAACGAATATTTTATGTACATATGCGTAATATGCCTGCGTCGGAGCACTCGCTATGAATATGCATAGCACTTTACGTTCTTGTAATTCGCGGCCTCCTCGCAGAGCATGCTTAATGGACGTTCATGGAGGATCTATTCCGACAAGATCTATTCCGACCCGTCGAAGGGATGGGCAACGTCATTCCATCCTGTTTCTTTGCCTTTCAAAGTGCAAAAGAGAATATTTTTTTTCTTTTTTTACATTTGATCTTCTTTTTTCTCTCTCTTTCTGCTTCGGAATACAAATTATCGTCCAACTACTTATAATTCAAATCGCCATTTTATTTCGATGATTAATTAGGAGCGCGGTTTACATTTAAATATCGATGTACGAAATGCGTCATTATTGCTGCCTCGCTTGTTAACATAACGATGGAATTGATCTTTTATTAATAAAAATTTAATTGGAAATCCTACAAAATATATCATATACGATACGATAAAAGTTATTAAATGTTACAAGTAAATCTAGTATCATTTATTAAAATCATTTTAATAAATCATTTTTAAAATCATTTTAATATTTTTTTTATTAATTTCAAAACTTTAGAAAAAGTAATATTTTTTTCACTATCAAATATAAATCCGTTTAGATAAAAGCGTGATCTATTATTTACCAATATATTTAAAAGTTAATTTATTAAATTTTTTCTAATTATTTGTAATCCAAAAAGCTACTGTAACGTAATCATATAGACTGCTGTTGATGCGATAGTCGAAAAAAAAAGAAAGAATAATTTTCTTTACAACGTAGAATCTTAGACACCCTCTTTCAATTCCTAAACTATCAAACATGAATGAATAAAATTAAAATTTACTAGTTTGCATTAAGAGAGTATACTATTCGATAGAAGTATACCATTTATTTTTTTATAGAGAAAGAGAAGGAGAGAGAAGGAGCCTTCTGAAGGGACAATCGTGGCAGATGCTGTTGCATATAGGGAACAGAAAAGGAACGAAAGATGGCCGCGGCTACCCGGCATTGTCTACCAGAGACTTCGTTGTAAATAATGCCTCTCCATGGCGGCGAACCAGAAGGTCGGAGAGTTGGCAAAGTGTACGGTCTGGTTGGCCCCTCGCCATCTCACTCTCTTCCTTTTCCTCCCTCTCACCCTGCGCATCTTTCTTCTGTCTCTCCTCGTGTGCCTCTTTCCTTCGCGCGGTCTCCTCTCTTCCCTCTTACCCCATCCCTATCTCTCTCTCTGCAGAACCTGTCGCGCATAAACTGATTCGATCCCGATGTCTCCTCGCGCGAGATTCCCATTGGCCACCGTATAGTCACGCCGCTCGCTTTGTTTGCTTTGTCGCTCGCCTTTCTTCCCCGTTTCCCTCTTCTCTACGCCCTACAGGACCAAGATAACCCTTTTTCTCCGGGTTCCCCAGAGATCCCAAATATTCACTAAAGTTACGTGATCGAACGGTTTCGTCGGCCGTGTAAATCCTCGTCGAGAGAATTGTCGTGAAAGAACAGAGCTTCTTGGTCCTTTAACGAATCACTTCAGGGATATACTTCCGAAATAGCAACGGCTATTGAATCGATCTCTTTATCGAAGGATATCAGCGCGATAATAATCGAGGAAACTCTGAACGTATCATTTTAAAAACTTTATCAATTTGTCACTTGTTAATAATATTTCCGACAAGAGAAATATATTATATTGAATCATCATATAATATCAATTTTTATACATTAAATTTGTCGGAAATAAAAATTCACATTATACTTAAACAAATTCGTTGTCAGAGCAATGTTAATATTCCAGCTGTTCATGAGAGCTTACGATTTGTATATAATTTTTCGAGGATCAAACAACATTGGCTAATGTTATAAATAATTATAAAATATATGGTAGATATAAATATTTATCGTTTTTATATTATTGATTTTTAATGATATATTTAACGCGGTATTTGATAAATTCACTAAAATTAATTATTAATTATATGTGAGTAATTGTAAATTTTTCAGATATTAAAGCGATTCAAGATTTAAAATTAATTCCTTCAATAGAAAGTCTCACGATATAATTTATAAATTTTTGCACAAGATTTTCGATGAGCATATGACGTATTTTAATGTTTTGTAAAGCAACCGCATATTTCTGACGCGTCGAGTTGCTTGACAAAAGTGCTACTATAAATGGTTGTCTGCAATTTTTATTCCGTTATTACATCGTCGAGATCCTGAAATCTGGCGGATTTTCGAAGATCCCACCCTATACATGCTCCTATCTGCGATGGATAGGGATGGGGTGGGCGATGGTTCGTTCGCCAGTGCGAGTTCACGTTTCGCGGTCTTTTTTCTCGGATTATCCAACCGGCGCATCGCTTATTCGTGTATCGACCTTTTTCGTCTTTTTGGCCCTTTTCTCCCGCGCAGGGAGGATTCTTTGTTTGCACCGAGTTTCTCTCCAGGAAGAGACCGGCGAGCGAACCGGTGAACGGGGGAGAGAAGATAGTGGCCATTGTGGCACGATCTGCACAAAAGTCGCTATAGCGATGGAATTCAAAGGAGCTGAAGAATGGCGGCCATGCAAATTGAAGCTTTTTTTTTTCTTTCCTCCTCTCGCTGGCGAGTACAATATTCATGAACTTTTCACGAAGAATGGACCACGTTGTCTTTAATAGAAATGGAAACGTTCAAAACTATGAAACATCTCGGATTTCTCTTGTAAAGAGTTAAAAATGTTTGATACTTTGGATTTTAATGTTTCGGAAGCTAAAGAGAGACAGAGAGATTCTTGTCATTTTAAACTTTTAAAACCTCGAATTTAAAAAAAAAATTAATTTTTAATTTATCAAAGAAGAAGTCTCAGATTTTTAAATCTTCATTTCACTTAACAACGATTATAGAAATGCGAAATATTATAAAATAAACATAATTTCGACGCGTAAAATAATGTAGATAAAGAAAAAAAAATATTTATTAAAAAATATATCTTCTTTTTATTTTTTTTATTTTTTGCAAATTCTGGCTCGGCTGATTTCGATTCTTGAAAGATGCGTTCTATCGGCGGGTTCGTGTCGCTAGGGAGAAATTTCGTGAATGGAACCTCCTAGGAGGCACCATTTATTCCGGAGTTAATTCGCTATCGTGCCTGTCGAACGCTGCCTGACAGTGGTCGGGAGATTTACTCCCGATCGGTTGATAACCAGCAGTGGTCATGTCTGCTGTGTCTACAGGGTGTTTTTCAAGCAACGCTCCACTGGTACGAGTGTATAGCCTCCGGTGACTCGGCCACTAAACGAACATGGATAAATATCCCGCATTTTTCCATCCGCCGTTTATTAACGCGCTTCGTGAAAGTAAAACAGCGGAATGCACGATTGTGACACCAATAAATGTCAGTGTCCGTCAGCGCGTTAAAGATTTATATCGGTAGGATTGTAATAGAAAATTACACGTCGACAAGATTAAATGAATCTTGCGTGCATAAAAATATAATGAATTACAGAATTGTGAAATGTATTTTTGTATTAAAGATGTAATGGTATCAAGGCTGAAGGATTCATCATCATAAAATTAATCATAACTGAAGAAAGATTTAATATGTTTCATAATCAAAAAGAACTTCAAGTTTTAAATTAATTTAAACTGCAAAGTTATAAAATTTTAGACATCTTAAAATCTAAACAAATCAAAGAGGTAAAAGTTAATAAATTTTTTCTAACAATAGAAAAATAATTTAAAAATTTTAGAGATAAAGATATTTAAATTAATTTTCATGAAAATTAAAACACATGAAAATATCAAAAATTTATAAGGTAGTCTTTAAAAAATTAAAAGCTTGCATTTTTTTCTTCAGTTAATCCACAAAATTATTTTTTTGTTTGAATTATTTAATTCTGCCACAACTGGATTAACAGATTATATCAGAGTTTTTGATTGATTCTTCGCACAATTAAAATCCTATATCGCTCGATAACCTGTTGACAGGCGTATCTCGTAGATCAATAACTTATTGATTCCTTAATCCGTGCGAAGACGAGTCAGTTCATTTCCTATACGCGAGTTCGACTTCTCTCTCTCTCTCTCTTTTATTATTTTTTTTCTCTTCGAGTAGTTTAACGAAGCATTTATACGCGGGAGAGCGGTAGGTCATCGACGAGGAGCTATTCATCACTAATTTCATCTCGCCTTCCGGCCGGCTTCTTTCGTCGTGGGCGCGATTTGTTCCAAAGTGGCGTTTTAGGCCCCTCGTGGCGAGCGGGCTCTGAGAAGTTCGGCTCTTTAACGCGCTATAACTCAATCCGATGATGAGCTATGGGACACGCCCCGACCCCGCGCCTTTTCCCATAACTTCGTGACTTTTCTCGAGAGGAGGGAATCGAAGAACGGCGGCGGCCGAACGATAAATTAAACCACCTGCGCGAGCTTCTTCTCCCGGTATCGATCCTTTGGATTATTCATTATCAGTGTTATTTAAATTTTAAATCATTTTTATATATTGCAAAATTATAATTGCATTGAAAGGAAAAAATAGATGTAAATTTTAAATTTAAAAAAAAAAAAAGAAAAGAAAGAGAAACTTATATTTGCAACTCATGTTTTACTGATTGAACTTATTTCAAAATATTGCACAAATATAATTAATATATATTTAATACATATATTAATTAATACATGTAATAAATAAATATTTAAATATGAATCTTATCATCAAAATGAAGGGATCGGATTTAAGACATTCAGATATATTTTCCTATCAATTAAAATTCTACCGAAACAGTCAACTCTGTTAACTGTTACGCGATCTAGAACCTGTCGTTTTTCTCCTCGTAATCTCGTTCCCTAAATACACACGGGCGCGTATAAAGTATCGCTTCCACGTAGTAACCTCTTGCGTTCCTTAACCTTCGCCCTTCCTTGCCCATCCGAAGGCGAAGGTTTCGCGAGGGGTCAAGGGAGAGAGTTTACGTCGGCGCTGGTCGTGATATATACTCGTCGGATGGGCATCGGCTCGAGAGGGAGAGGAGGGAAAGGGAGAAGGTAAAAAGGGCGCAGTCCAGTCCCCCCCCCCCACCCTCGTACGGGCGTAGGTTTGTTTTAACAAGGCATTTAAAGCGTACTCGGTAAACATTCGACGAGAAATATTGGTTGTTTATGGCACGGTGATTTATCACCTCGCGCTTGGACGAGCTCGGCGAATGGGATGGGAGTGAAAATAAGTTCAGGTATGGTTCTCTCATTTGGCGGTAGGAAGAGAGAAGCGAGAGAAGGTGGTGGAGTGGGCGAGGGACTCCGAGGGCGGATGTGTTCACGTTTTAGCGCCGCTTAGAAGGATGATGTGCGTTTGGATGCGCGCATTTGTTTCGCGATGCACGCGAATAAATTTCACCGAGGATCCTAGTAATTGTCCATTCATCTATTTCTTCCATCTTTTCTTATAGACATGTATAAAAAAAAACATTTAAATATTTGTGTCTGATGAAATAATAAAATTTCAGTCAAGTATTAAAGCTCCCAGTCAATGAAAAAGTCTTGAAAATTCGTCAATTCATTGACATGAAAAATTGACGAGTATAAATTAATTTAAATAAAGTTTCTAAACAAATTTAAATATTTAAAGTAGTAGTAAAGCACAGAATAAAATTGCTCTCGCGGGATTCATAAAATTCTTTCGCAACTAATATATATGTTATATCATTGCAATGCAAACTCAACAAAGCATACATCGATAAAAGACTCGCCAATTAAATTTCCGTTCCCTCCAAAAATAAAAGAAATTGTTCCTCTCTGTGATCCCTTTCATTCCCAAGATCTTCCTCCGTCTCACGCCCATATTCCTCTCGTTAACTCTTGAAACCTTATTAAGAGGTTCGCATTGTAATGCCAAAGTAAAATATTACAAAACGATTCCGATTCTAGGAAGGGACACGAGGAAGCATTTGAGAGACGTCCGAAAAATTCGACGAGCTATTAAGTGGAATCCTTCATCGCTACCGTGGAAGATGATAATCTCAGGTGGCTACCGTCTGATCCCGATGACGATCGCGGGATAAATCCGACTTCGTGGTCAGCCAAAGTTCGCTCTAGGAGGTCCTGCGAGCTCTTGACACTATTGAACCGCGCATGGACAATGGTGGGTCCCGCAGAAGAATGTCGCGGGATCGTTAGAGGCAAGGATGTTTTCGAAATGAGGCAAACTCTTTTACCGCGACCATTCTTAATCTTCATTAGTTCATTTGAGATTTGCATACCGAGGCTCGGCCGTTTATCTGATCGAAGGAAGACGCTGAGGGCGAGGACGAGCCTTGTCGCCGAGTTATTCTATAAAGGCTCCTGAGAGATATTTAGATTCTAAAATTTTTAAAAGACAAGAGATCGAGAAAATAAAGAAAATTTTAAATCATATAAATTTTAAATTTTCAAAATTTTAAATATTTCATTTCAGATTTCGAAAAAGATTCAAAAAGTATTGAATATCAAAATCTTAAAAACTCAAAACTTTACAAAAATTTATTTAAAATAAAAAGGTCTTTTTCCCAAAATTTTACGGTTTGTAAAAATTTATATGTATCTTGAAAGAAAAAAAAATAAAGCATAATAAGGAGGCTTTATTGACAAATTAATTCGATAAATTTATGTTGGATTATTTTAGATTTATCTATCTAATGATTATGGAATTCTGGCGAATAAATTCAAATATGCTGAAGAATGAAGAATGTTACGCAAACGATCGTAAAATGATTTTTTTTTCCCGATCCGTCGCGGGTCGACGTACCCTCGGTGAAAGTTCTGCATACAGTCCCCGGTTATTAGGCCCACCCAATCGGTACTTAATCGTGACCTAACCACCAGCGCGCAGCGTGGAACGAAGGGAGGAGGAGGAGGGAGGGGGGCAAGAAGGTCAAGCTTAGCCCTGAGACGCGGCCACGGCAAAGCTCACCTTATCGCACTCCTTCGAGCCCGGGTGGCCTACTCGGCCACTTAATTGCAGGCCCATATCACGATCCAATATGGCCGCCCACTGCGAGTATTAGACCCCGTAGCGGACGTCAATGTCCGCTTTATGTAAGAAATACGGTATCATGCATCGCGCCCAGCATACAGACAGCCAAGGACATCATCACCATGCATCAATAATGGTTGCATTTACGTCGTGCAACAATAAAGTGTTTGATATTTCGTCGATATTTTGAAGAAATTACATTTATCTATAAGATTTCGCGACTGAAAATTAGAAGAATGACAAAGATTAAATTTTAAGAGATGCATCTATAAAGAAAGAGAGGAAGAGAGAGAGAGAATAAAATTCTGAAGATCTAATTAATTTTCTGCTCCTGAAAATAATACTTGAGAATCTACATTCCATTCGAAGCAAAGAGATCAAGGGTAAGAAATTTTCTGTCTTTAGTCAAGAGCGAGAAGTGACTCTCCGAGCATAAAAATTTGCAAATATTTCGCGCGAGAATCCGCCGGAAACTGGTTCGCAGGATAAGTATCTCGGGCAAATGTAGGCGAGATATCGCGAAAATAATTAATCACGGCGCCGATAAGGACCGTCGATGGCTGACAGGTGCGGATTGGTTTCACGAGGCGTGTCATATCCCTCGATGTTCGGGAGGAAATGGTTACGCCAGACCGCTGGACCGGGATGCCATCCGGAATATGTGAGACTAATGGTTCGGCAGCCAAAGTGAAAAAGGACGAAAGGAGGACCGAGAATCGGCGTTACCTATCTGGAAAACTGACGGGTCACACGTACACGTGATCGACACTAGGATCGGTGGCAAGATTCTTTTCTTTCTTTCTCTCTCTCTCTCTCTCTCTTTTTCTCTTTCTTTCAGAAGTGGATTGAGACACCGCGCGGCCAACTCTGATCCTTGATAGGCCGATGGTAAAATGAACATTGGTGCACCATGAGTTGACCGCGAGATAAACATCATTTTTCAACATGTTACACGATGAAGAGACCGCATGATAAATGAACGCGTCAGGACCGTCGCGATTTTCCACGGCGTGAACTTGAATGAATGGACCGGCACGCTGATTGTATTGGTGAAATAGATGCAAGATAACGCAATCGATATGTACCAGAAGCAAGGATATAGAAGTTGGCGTAGCTAAACGATTCGAAGATATGAAGATGAATTTAGAATGTTAAATAATTGTAAATTCTAATTTTAAGAATCTAAAATTAAGTTTCAAAAGGCTAAAAAAACTTTATTTTCTGTTGAAAATTTAAGTAACTATCGTTTACAAGAGAAAATTGAATACTATTATTATATATTTTTATTATATTAAAATAAAATTGTAAAGTTTAAATTGTACGCATTGATTCATGTAAAATAATATTTAAAAATGTATGCTGTATTACTCGAAAATTGGATAAAATAAAAGCGTGAGAGAAGCGATCAAATTATTCAAAAATATTGTATCTTTTCAAAATCAGTTGAGCGAATTATTGCAATTATTAATTTTTTTTTTGTTAATTTTCCAAGTATCGTTAAAATTTTTTTAAACAATGAAATTAATTATCAGTGTCACATATTACACTTTACTTTTTTCCTTAAGTTTCCTTTCGATATATTTGCCGAGCAAATGGAATTTTTACCAATACTTTCAAAACGAATGTAAAATATCCCTTTTATTATTTTCAAAGTACTTTAAAATGATATAATAATCTAAATAATATCTAATAAAAAAATATCAGAGGACTTATCTGACCGTCTCTTCTCTAATTTTCGCTCCGTTTCTCTTTTCCTCAAACAAAGTAGAGGATTGACAACACAAATGGCAATTGACAGCACAATGAGAATTGGATATCATTTCAAATAATTCACAGACAATCGGCACAACCACTACCACCATCCTGAAGACGTTTACCCTCGCACGCGTCGCCGAGAACGTCCGAAGCGAGAAGAAGAGAGACAGCGCGAAAAGGCCGGGCGAAGGAAGGCAGAGAGGATCGCAGGTGCAATTTCGCGCGAATGCAGCACGCATGTCGGATAGCCGTGAGGGGCGATCAAGGAGAACGCACCCTGGAGGACTGGACGACGAGAACAAACTAGCCTCCGAGCATCGATAGTGGCCGTGTTTCCGTTCGCTTCCTCTCCGCGGAACCCGAGGAGAGAAGTCGCCCGGTTATGGCTACGCCTGCTACGCCAGAAGAGGCGGTTAACGAGTCTAATTAGCGACGAAAACGAAAACGAGTTTGACCCTTTTTTCTCTCTTACTCCATTCCTCCTCTTCGTCCGTCGCTGTCTCTCTCTCTCCTTCTCTCTTTCTCTTTCCCTCGCTCGCTCGATCCCCTCCGTGCGTACGTCCTTGTCCGTCGATTCTGTCTCATCTCTTTCTTCGTCTCCACGTTCGTCTCTATATTTCCTTCCTTCTCCAATTAAATATCCTAGAATTTAAAAATGAAAAAGTCGAAGGGAACGCGAAAATAGAGATTCAATGATCGAGGAAGTTGATTGAGATCTCTATTGAATCAAATCGCGCAAGCATTCAACATCTTTAAAATATTTCCAGATTTAAAAGGCTAAAATTCTAATGACGTCTCTACCTTCGAGAATCGAGGAGGTTAAAGATTGGAATATGCAAAGGCTTAACAATTTAAAACGACAGAGGATTCAGAATTTCGAAAAGAAATTCCAGAATCTGATTATCCAAGAAAAATGCAAAAATATGAAAAAATTCCGCGTATTCGAAGACAGAGAAAATGAAGAATACATGAATCTCTTCAGGTATCGTCTCCCGCATCTTTTTCTCATCGCACGTCGAGTCGTCTCTCCTCGTCTCAGCAGAAGGACGGATCTCTGAGCGACTCGAATCCTACGGCATCTTTTTCGCTCGCGACAGAAGTGGGGAGGAAATGAGGTCAGTGGGACGCAACGAGGTAGGTCGGCTAACGAGGCTTTAATTTGCGTGCTCGCCAGAGTCTCCCAAAACGCGTAGCTGAGAAGAAAGTTAAACAGAAGGAGAGAGAGAAGAGGGAAGGATAGAGGGAAGAAGGAAAGAGAGACAGGATGAACAGGGGTTCGAAGCGAAAGGGGGAGAGCAGAGCGCTATCATCGTCGACACACGAGAGCGAGAGTAAGGACGCGCGGAAGGAGACGAGAATGGCCATTAATTAAGACGAGGATAACGACCCCGGGATTCGTTAGTATATCCGTGGGCGGTTTCCTAAGACATTCCGTTCGCTGGGTACACTTCAGGGACTGAACCGCTTTCCGTATATCTCGCTCCTTCCTCCTCCTTACTCTTTCATCGTGCCGAGGGAGATTTTTAATTCGACGACAGACTTACCATGCTTCCATCCACCTCGAAATAGAGTCATATATCTAACGGTAGTCTTTGCGTTTTATTACGCTATAAATTCGAAACCATCAATGAAAGAAAGCGAAAGAGATTTCCATTCCCTATTAATGAATAAATTTGTATCATGATAAAACTCTAGTCTTTTAATATAATTTTTAATAATATTTTTAAATATAATTTTTAATAATATTTTTAAATGTAATTTTTAATAATATTTTTAAATGTAATTTTTAATAATATTTTCAAATGTAATTTTTAATAATATTTTTAAATATAATTTTTAATAATATTTTGAAATGTAGTTTTTAATAATATTTTTAAATGTAATTTTTAATAATATTAAAGATAATTTTTAATAAAAATTACTTTTTAAATTCTAACAATAAATTTAAGAGTTTAAATTCTTATGCATCTCGATTATCGCGTCAATTTGGGAACAAATCGCGAGATTATCTAATAGATTGTATTAAATTTCTCGATTCGACTTCGTGTCTCTTTTGCTGTTCTTTTTTTTTTTACATTCGATGCGATCGGTCACGCGGTTCACGCGGGCTGGACCTGCTAATTCTTTATGATCCTAATCGAGGTCTAACCCCGTGGTATTTTTTAGGCTACCGTATGGCTTGATTGAGCCCCGATGAAAAGCATTCGATTTATACGGAGGATATCTTGATCGGCGACCGGGAAAAGAATGTACCTTCATTAAGGCGGCCCGGACGTACACGGTTTCGCTCTCGGCTTCGGACCAATAATCACATTTTTTCGTAGAAACTTAGGAGACCCGAGGATCGTCTGAAAAAATTTGTTTAATCGCACCGCTACCGCAGAAAGAATATACGAGCCTGGTCACGAAGTTTGCCATGAAAGTTAATTCGTTTCCATCATATAATAAAGTCTAAAGTATATTTCCCAAACATGAAACATAATAAATAAATAAATGTAATGAAAGAAAATTGTTATATAATTTTATGTAAATAATAATTTAACCATTTCTTGTCTTTACGTTGCAATTGCATTACAATCGCGCTACTGTTTTAATCAAACGATATTTCATCACGGCCTTGAATAATCGCATCTTTATAGATAAAGCAGGTCATCGGGTTCACGAAATGACAGACAGCCCGACGGGCGAGTGCACGGATAAGATAAGAAGCGAAATCGAAAAAATTGTATTTTAGAAAAACCGATTGTGCAATTCTTGATGTACTTTAGATCATAATTAATGCGTCACGAAAGTAAATTTTATTGCATTTTGCATCTGGCTGCTGTCAATATTGGAAATATCAGATAGATCAACATGTACACCATCATAATAACGATTCTGCAATTACGATCGCATCAAAAGTTTCATTATAAAAGTTATGCAACAACAGTAATAATAATAGAATAATATGAAAGTTGCATTTACATGTGTATGTGAAGAGAAAAACATATAATTGCGAGCGTATATTCGAATCGCATCAGGCAAGGGGTCACGTGATAGATCATCGCGATGATTGCACTGAGAAAAAAAATCTGGTTGCATTAATTAGAAATATAGTAGATTCAACCAGTATGTTGGAAAATGAACGAATCAGAATTCCTTTAGGAATTACCAGATGAATATGATTAATTTCTTCCTTAAATTTACCTAATTTTCTTGATAATAATACTAAACATACAACAAAAATGACATCACTGTGTCCATGTTTAGTATAACAAGAAGTTTTATAGATTCAACTAGAGAATACTCCTTGTAGTAAACTCTATTAAACATTCTAGTTGTAAGAAATCGAATTTTACCGCGATAACAAGAAATTCTGCTTGATTTGATTAAAATACCTTCAATCAGATACGTCTTGTCGGTACAATCAAACGATTTTTCTCAGTGCGAGCTCAAGATAGAGGGGGACAGCCGAGGCGAGAGAGAGAGATGCAAATATTCGCAAGCTTGCGACGAATATACCACGAACATTGTCGGCTCTGAACGTTCAGGCTGTCGTCGGCCGAGGAGAATTCGCTCCGTTAGTTTCGAGAGTGCCCGTTGTGTCTGGCTAACAAGTCGACCCTCGTGGCCCCTCGAGGGTGGTCGGCCCCCGGGAGGTCCCCCGATCACGCGCCCGGTATCGGCTACTCGGACACGCCCGCGGTCCGTCATCCCATCATCTACGTTCGAGCGGCGCTCGTGCACGACACCGAGCCGAGTTGTGCCAAGCAAGGAGAGGCAAGCGAGGGTAACATCGCATCGCCGAAAGAGCCGAGAGAAACCCGGCCGCGGGTACCCACCGCGGGAGATAGGATAATGTTCCGCTATTTATACGATGCGCGGTCCACTTCCAGGGCTGCCTCCTTCCAGCCACCCATGAAGAGTGGTGGACGGCGAGGACGGGCTGCGTTCGATGCGGTGCTTCGATTGACATGCCATTATAATCGACCATTGTTTCCGTTTATTATTATAGCATGGATTTCGCTAGATTTGATTTGCGTTCACATCGACTGGGAGAATCGAAAAGAGTAAGTTTGACGCGCGACAGACGTCTTCTTGCATCCCCACGATACTCGAGAGAAAAAAGCTGACTCGCGCCTCATGAAAAAAAAGCCACGACGTTTCCCACGCGATTCGTCGAATCGAGGGAGGGTCCACCCTTTCAAAACTGCGAGTGCTTATTGTTTCACAGAACAATAATAGCCCGCTGTTCGCAATAAAAACCTACGTGACAAGTGTGCGAAAACGTGGCAAACGCAAAGAGTCACGAGGAAAAAAGATAAAGGGATAAACAAAGAAACAAAATGAGAATGAGATAGAAAAATAAATTAATTTACGCGGAAAATTTTAATTAATTAATTTTATCGCAGAAAAAAAGCTCAAGATAGGAAGCAGCGACTCGAATACTTTACTACCATTTATGTTGAATATGAGCAAATAGAGAGAGAAATAAGAAAAGGTGAGGAGAAGAATGAAAGAGAGAAGGAGAGAGGAAGGTGAAGAGATGGGGAAAATATGAAAGAAAAAGATGGAGAGGAGACGGATCATGCAGAGGGTGGAGGCGTCGTACAAAGACTGCGCAAAACACACAAACAAGCGTATTACAATAATGGCCGTGCGTGTTGTACAAATACGATATCGGCTTGAAGGGTCCGTCGCGCGGGCACGTGACCCTCTCAAAGGGCTCGTTGCGTAACGAACACCCCCGACGGAGAGGCCCCCCATCGGGGACGCTCGTGTTCCGCGACCAGTTAGCGGGGTTAACTTACAACCCCGCGGCTAACACGCTTGGTCTCGACCCCCGCGAGAGTTGGCTTTTTTTTTCAATTTTTTTTCCTCTCTCCGACGTGCGTTATTGCGACGATTGCTCGACGATAATTCCGTCCGCGTTTTCCACATTTTCGGGGGACAAAAATTTTATAGCACACGATGCGCCATTGTAGCCCGAGCCTTCATTAGAGAAGCGAGTTGGTAAATTTAAGTTGATAATGACGTTGCGACGCGATAATGAAGTTGTACAGAGTGGAATTTAAAATAATTGACCCTATTTGAAATTATTTCACTATTATTATCTTTCCTCCTAGAATGCCAGAAAGATACAAGAATACTATTGATTTTTTTTTATTCTAAACAAGAAAACTTCTCGACTCGTTATTTTAATTGCAAAAAATTAAATTCTTAGCAAAGTTTTGATGAATAATTCCCTATCGCAAGATACTTGATTCCTCATGAATTAAATTCCCTTTTTTTTAATAAAGAAATTATTTACTATACATCTGACACTTGCATAATTTATATTAAAGCCTTCTTAAATCTCAGAAATTCTTTGCACATTAAATATTTGTATTACGCAACTTGTTATTTCACTATTATTATCATTATTATCTTTCCTCCTAGAATGTCAGAAAGATAAAAGAATACTATTTTTTTCATTCTAAACAGAAAAATTTCTTGACTCGTTATTTTGATTAAATTAAATTCTTAGCAAGGTTTTGACGAATAATTCAAATTCGAGTCGCTGCTTCCTATTTTTTTTCTGCGATAAAATTAATTAATTAAAATTTTCTGCGCAAATTAATTAATTTTTCTATCTTATTCTTATTTTGTTTCTTTGTTTATCCCTTTATCCTTTTTCCTCGTGACTCTTTGCGTTTGCCTAACAAATATCCCTATCGCAAGATACTTCTCCTCATAAATTAAATTCCCTTTTTTTAATAAAGAAATTATTTATTATACATCTGACACTTGCATAATTTATATTAAAGCCTTCTTAAATCTCAGAAATTCTTTGCGCTTGAAATATTTGTATTGCGCAACTTGCTGATAATTTTTCTCGCCTCCCTATTATATTCGAAGTCTCAATTGAGAGTCCCGATCGCTGTCTACGATTTAATAACGAAACAACTTGGGGATCCCAAATACCGCCTCCGCGACAATTAATATCCCGGCAAAATTCGCATGGGAAACTTTCATGCGCCGTACGTGGGCGAGCATATCCGCTCTCATTAACGATCCTCGCCCTTTATCATCCCGAGGGTCTTTTTCTTCCTTTTTTTTACGCAAGATTTCCATAATAAAGAGAGACTCGCCACGATATGGACGCCGGACGTCGTCGATATGTTTCGCACAATTTGTGATCCGTGTAAGGGAGCAAAGGCGATTCGAATGAACCAGCAGGGGCGTGTAATGGAGGGTGTATATTTCGAAAATTATTACGACATGTCCTACGTTTCGGCACGTGCCTTTGCAAGTTATAAATCGCCTCTATATGTGTTTCTCATAAGTTTAGTCGCAAATTGTAAGAGAGCATAGTTAGAAAGATGGTATAGCTGTGCTACTAGTTATATAATAAAGTTACAATTATTTTCCAAACTAAGGAAAATTATTTGTTATAGAAAATTTCAAATTAAAAAAAATATAAAATATCACTGCGAAATTAATAGCTATAAATTTGATTAAGAAATTAATAATATATTAATTTGATAATACAATATAATAGTTAAGTTTGAAAAAGCTCGTTCTAATTTCTGTAAAAAGATGTTCACGTTAAATTATGCTATTTAAAGTTTAATTACGCGTCAATATTTTAAATTACGACTGCGCTTCGATTGCTGTCAGAATGGGGATAAGCACTTTGTCAGGCGAGGCCTGTATTTACACGCACTGACACAAAATTGACGTGTGAAGCACACACTTGTGCCTGACAGGATAGTCTTCGATAAGTATGACACAAAGTCGAGGTAGGAACTGTTATTTAACTGAATATGCGCAGTTTCCATTTATGGAAAAATCGTTATAGGATAGCATGTGTCATTTAGTTTGATTCCTATTCAAAGAGATACTTCAACGAATTTTCAACATATATTTCTCACAATCAATAAAAAATATATTGTTTGTTATTTCAGGCTGTCTTATTTCTTCAAGAAGAAGCAATGTGGAAATGATAAATAAATTTTATACATTTCTAGTTTATTTGCCGCGTGGTAGTTGAAAATTAGAATAAAATAAAATGTGAAAGATAATCGGAAACGTTTTACTACAAATAAATATAAGTGCGACAATCGCATATGGTTTATGCAGCATCTGTAAAAGCTGCAATCTGGTCGCATGCATGCAACTAAACACTACTTAACTACTACTACTAAACTCTACTTCAAGGCATAAGTTCCAAAGAATAAAAAGTGAAATTGTGTAATATTCTACAGATTCTAAGATCGATATTTTAAATAACAAAATTTCTATATATTTTTAACTTTATATTTTCAGATAATGAAAATTTCAAAGCAATATTTTAGAAAATATTTGTTTTCGTATATAAAAAATCTTCATAAAAATTAAATTATATAATTATATATATATATATATAATTAAATATAAATAATATATATAATAAAGTAATTATATAAAATATATATAAATATTAAATTAATATTTATAATTAAGATTCATAGCATTCCATTTTTCCAATAAATTTACTCCGATTTTTTCATGCTATAAATTGTTGCTACTATATGAAATCAGCAGCAAACAGCAGAACTTTTAGTCGAGATGGAAGGCATCAACGGTAGGTAAAGATATAAAGAAATTTTGTTCTGTCGATCGAGTATACATTCAAGATATATCATCAGTTAATATTTTTGCGTAAATACTAACTGATGATATGCAGCCAAATATCTGCTAATAAGTTATCTTGTTTCTAAATATCTCAAATATGAGAGAGATGTAATATATAAAATTTATAAATCAAAACGCATACAAGGAAATAAAGAGACATTTCATTACAATAGAAACACTATTATAATTTTTATATCACACATTTTTTAAAAATTTAAAAATTAATTTTGTATTAAAATTTAGAAAAAAAATTTAACGCAAAAGAATATATTTCGCGCGCGGTCTGAGAATAAATAATATTTTAAAATATAAAATATTGTTGCTCTAAAAAGGAATCTCTCTCGTAAAGATCAAATTTTTTAAAATCGAAATTTTTTAATCTTAGAAATACCTGAAAAGATGTAGTATGTTGTTCGCCGCCTTGTATTGTCTCTGCCTCGTATAAATTCCCAGCTGTCGCGCCTTCGAATGCATTCTGAAACAAACAAACGGCAAGTTAAACAAATGCAAATAACATTTGGCGCCTGGCCAATATCAGCGATCGATTTTGCGGGCCGTGCGCGATGCCTTTCAAGAAATTCAGACCAAAGGTTTCCATTTACCAAGTCTGTGTAACTATACTCGAAGCGAAGCACTTGCCGCAAAATGCGAATCCACTGGTCGTCGTTAAAGTCGGGAATCGCAAAAGAAGAACCGTGGTACGCGAGAGGACCGATAATCCTATTTATAACGAGGTGAAGTTATCCAATCTGTCGACAATCTATTGATTGATGTAAAAGTAATACGCGACCCGAAATTACAGTGCAATATTATTCCATGTGTTCCTGAACAATTCATATTTCTAAATCCTCTTCAACTTGGTTGCCAAAACTAATTTTTAAATCTTGCGATCGAAATGATATGCTAATTACATTATTTTGATATTGATATGCTTGAGACATTGTAGACTTTGGTTAGTTTTAGTTTAAAAACTTGAGACTATTATTACTGGAATTTATGATCCATAATTTAGAATATTTCTTTCAAAAGAAATGTCTTTTCATGTATTAATACGCGTTTAAAATGTTCCTATCCTATTTGCGAATTTATATTTTGCCCTTTAAAACATGCAGTACTTCGTATTCGACTTCACATGTAGTCTGGATACTCTACTAAGCACGAGAATCACGATAGCCGTGTATCTGAGGAATTTTCTTCGGCGAAGGTTTCATGGAAGTATTTCCTTTGAAGTCGCAACAGTATGGGAACAGCCAGGTTATAAACATGAATTAAATAAGAAATAACGAGGGAAATCTTTGCTTTCGACGAAATTTTTTGTACGAGATTTAATTTAAAAGGAGGCAGTAGTTAAAATTTTTGTGACTAACAAACAATTTAACAAGTGTTAACAAAATTAAGAAATAAGAATATTGACAAACCATAAAGCTTTAGAAATAAAAAAAGAAATTATATTTTAAATATTTTTAAAAAATGTAGCTTTAAAAAATATAGTTTTTTAATATATTCTCGCTTGTAGACCGACAATATTTTCATAAATGGGCTGTGCTAATGAACCCAAAAAATCCGTCGGCGGGTCCAAAGGGTTACGTAAAGTGCAATATTACGGTGAACGCGAAAGGTGAAAAGGTGAAGGTGCATCCAGAAACGGAAGGCGAAGATGACATCGAAGGGTAATTTCTTTTCAATATTTACATAAATGGACATATTATTAACATGTCTATATTTATACTGGCTTTCTCATCAGAATTTTAATCGCTCTTATGCTGCAATATCGTGGGAATATATTTAAATAAACGTGGCAGGAATTTATTGCTGCCTATTGGAAGCGAGAAGCTGCCTTTTAGGCAACGCGCGCGTTACATTTTCACGGTTTATCGCGCCGATGGATTGCCAGACATGAGCAGCCTGTGCAGAAAAAGTGATTTCGAGAACATTAATCCCTACGTGCAAATATCATTCGCCGGGATGAAAGTACGCTGGAATTAATTACTCGACTTTTTAATCACGGAAATGAAAATTTAAAATGTCGCGAGTTCTCTCTACGAGAGAAATATTTAACGTGTGTGTACGCGTGTGCATGTACGTGTGTATGTGTATATTATATAACACATTGCTATTATACAACGACAGGAATCTATTTAGAGCGTAATGTTTATAGAGTAATGCTGCTTTTCGGTCGAACTAAAATATAATGCTTCTATCAGGGATCGACAAGCGAAGAGTGGCAAACCTACTCCCCGAAATTTCACGAGGGCATCATTTTCAAGGAAATGTTTCCTGTTCTCTGCCATCGTGTGCGAATCGCTATAAAACACCGTATCGACAGTTGTCGAACGTGCGTTGTAGCAGTTCATATCCTGGACATGACAAAGATTTCGAATTCCGGAGAGTACGGTGAGATTGCCAAATATACGGGTAATTTATTGCCAAGAACACGCGAAATGGCGCACTTGATTTTGCCCAACAGATAATTGATTTCGGATGAAATATAATTTCGATATAAATATATCTCTATCTTTGCACTTTTATATGTTTCCATCAATTTTTCGTCTAATAAATTAGATTTTCCTATAACAGCGTCATGCCTGAATAACTATTTACGTAAATAGATTTCTTTGAACCAAACATGATCTAATTAAAGCTCAGAGATGTATGACAAAGTTCGAGCCGGGAAGTAATAACGTAAGAGCGTGACGCAACGTGCGACATTGATTGCGAAAGGTAACGCTTAGCTTTTCCACTAACAGGATTCCTACCAACGTATGGGCCGTCTTTTATCCACTTTTACGGATCCGGCTCAGTAGAGAAGGACGGTTGTTCGGGCCGATGTTTGATGGCGATGCCTTTGTATCGCGGAAGGGTACTTTTGTCGTTGAAAACTGAAATGGATGACCCAGAAGCGTCCCCGGGAATCCGGGTTGAGACACTTTCGGCATTTCCCATTATCGAGGTGATTCAATTTATTATTATTCTTTATTTCCGCGATTGTTATTTTATACAGTTGCAATTTCTCCCTTACGAAGAAAAACAAATTTGCCATCTCAGTGATGCTTGTAAGAATTTTAATAATTGTATATAAAAATGTATAAAAAATTATATAATTTATATAATTATTATAATTATATTATATAATTATATTGTAAAAAAAATTTATGTGCGACTTTATTTTATTTTGTAATAAATTAAGCAAGCGTCAAGTAAGAATTTTAATATAAATTGAAAGCTTATAATAATTCAAATAATTAAAAAAATATATATAAAACAAAACATACTTCCATGTAATTTTTATAGAATGATTCTTCTTTGGTTTGCGAGATTTTTATTTTTGTTGCGATAAAAGCTCATAGAAAACTGTGGAATCTAGAAAAGCCTGTGGTCGACCGACGAATACCTCCTGGTAGGCGTGCTTTATGATGTGTGCATGATCGATCGTTCTCGATTCGGATCGAAATTGATTAGCTTCGAATTGAGTCTGGGAAACGCGGGCAATCGGCAATTTCTACATAGCCAATGCTCTGAGAGCAATAACGACGACCAATCAGGTGCGACGTAAACTTTTATTCCCGTTGGCCGTATTCTATCTATCTTAAAAAGTTTCTTTACTAAATGCGATAATATTGTAGAAAAAGTTTCCACTCGCTTCAAGTATCTTTCTCTTATTTTTCGCAATTAAAGGAGTAGAGGAGAAACAATCGATTGATTTCTACAGTGGTTCTCGACAAAAATATGAAATTTTCAAAATTTACGATATCGCGTGATGTTTTTCAGCGGAATTCTTTGAAAACTGGTCACCGTTGTTGACTCTTGTCTTCTTCAAGCTATTTGTCAAATGGAAAATATCACTGTCGAAGTCACGCGAGAGTTTCGGGAGACCATATTTAGCCCTGAACGTGCGACGAAAATATACTCATCGTCTCTGTCTATTCTCGACTTTGGCAGAAAACGAGCTGCTAAAAAAGCGACCGAACTTCGAGAGCCAATCAGTTCCGCGAGCTACTGGCAGCTTGGACGGCAGATATAATTATGTACCCTTGGGTTCTAGAAAGCCTTGTCTGTACGTGAGGTCTTGGTGGCCAAATTTGGAATGGCGGATGTACAATAGCAATAATCTCCGATATATCGCCGACTTTTTGGTTCGTTGCAACATCATTTAAAAATGTATTTTTTAATTTTTTAAATTTTGTTTCTAATAAAAAAATAAACGTTTTGAAGTCAGACTATTAAAATTATTTGCCAATTTATTTGCGAGGGAGAATAAGACCTTTAGTTGCGCGGAATAATAATCAAACTTGTATCTTGAAATATCGCGAAATTTCTCGACGCATGAAAGCGATGCTATTTCTATGTGAATCAAGTATCTTAAAAATTGTTTAATCCGCTCCCAGGAGGTAAGACTAGAGAAATTAGAGGCTCTCATGGCTACGCAGAATCCGACAGCTTTCGAGGTTTATAACGAGACGATCCGCGCGTTGAAAGCTCACTGTAAGCGCTATCTATATATATTGGACACCGGCAAGTATGAAAAGAAAGGTGGAACTACTAAACTCGATCGCCATCGCGCGAGCTTGTGTCTAAAAAGCGTCGAAAACATTCTCGAGAGGATCAAGATCAACGGCGAACTTCCAAACAACAATTACATGAGAATCGCCATGATTCACGGGCATCAATACTTGAAAAAATTGCGGAAACTGTGCGAAGATGTGAGTCAAATGATTTGCTCTCGGGTGGAGAAATAAATATTCAAAGTGACATCTTTAAACTAAACATTCTTCAAAATAAGCCTAATATAAGAATCTGATGAATTTAAAACTTTCTTTATAATTTCGACGTCAAATGACATCTCAATATCCTTAATCAGCCTCAGCACAGTCTGCCAGACGTCTTCATCTGGATGATCGCCGGCTCGAAGCGAGTCGCTTACTCGCGACTATCCGCGGAGCAGATTGTTCATTCCGAGGTAGCCGTCGAGGCAGGCGCAAAATGTGGCCGACGATTCAGCCTCTTCCCCGGAAATCCGGACGACGAGGACAACAAGGGCATCGAGCCCAGTGCCTGTAAAATCGAAGCCTTCTTGTGGCTCGGCAACGCAAAGTACGCCGCTGCCTGTTGGAGCGCGATCCCTCCGGGATACGAGATCGATCATGGATCCAACGTCAATACCTTCCCGAAGTACATCGAGTACAATCGGTCCTCGGTGAGAGAACGACGCGATAGTTACGAAATGCGCGATTCATCATACATCACACGTCGAATGTAGATAAGAATACGATTGTCCGCGTTGGTTGAATAGGGTTCGATATTATGAGGCTAAATAGGCAGCGTGAAAATGAAATCAATGTGCAATGCGATCGTTACAGACGTTCCAGTTGCGAGCTCATATATTTCAAGGTCGCTTCGATCCTGGAATGGACGCTTCCGGCTTGACGGACTCCTTTGTACGTGTCACGTTCCAGGGATACACGACTTCCACGCGAGTGAGTTACGTACAAGTTTCGCCGGTAAATGTCACACATTGCATATAAATCGCGCGGATTCTTCTTTCCCGGCTTTTCTCGCGAGTTCGATCAACGTTCGTTGCGATAATTCTATAATTCGCTTGGCGATCGTGGATACGCAATACCAGTATTTACGGTCATGATACCGTGAAATTCCTACGGCGCATATTCCTATGACATTTCACTCGAAACGCACGAGGACGAAACGACTAATGTAACATGAGCATGATTAATGTTGCACATGCAACATATTACGTTTAAATGAAGATATCATTTTGATAGCGATATGCATCTGTGTTTCGTATGCGTTATGTGCATATGTACGTGCACTTGATGTTTTATTTTATTCAATTTAATTTATATTTAAAGTAAGAAATTAAGTTTGCATGTGTCATTATTTTTTTTCTTTGGAAAATAATATATCTATCAATTAAGTAAAAAAGTTAATGGACGAATTAATAAGTTAATAAATTTAAGAAAATGAGAGCAAGACTAATGTATTCGCAGGTGATAAGGCAAAGTTTAGATCCATTTTGGGATCAGACGTTAATTTTTCCCCCAATTGTCCTACACGGCACTAATGAATACATTAAATCGTCACCACCTGAAGTTGTCCTGCAGGTTTTCGACCAGGATCTATGCGTAAGGGAAATAAATTTTCCAATATTTTTTTAGAAAAAAAAAACCTATAGTAAATGTGCGTTAAAAAAACAAAAATGTCAAATATCAAAATGTGGTTTATTATGTCAAATATTAAATGTGGTTATGAAAATTATATTTTCCGCGTTATTTATAATATATCTAAAATAACAATTTTCAAGCGGAAGTTAAAAAAATTTTAAAGCTATTTTTTCCACATTTATATATTGTACTTGTGTAAAAAACATAATGTAAATATCAAAATATGATTTACATGAAAACTATATTTTCCGCGTTATTTGCAATATATCTAAAATAATTTTCAAGCGCGGAAGTTAAAAAAATTTTAAAGCTATTTTTTCCACATTTATATATTGTACTTGTGTAAAAAACATAATGCAGGCCACGAAGGAATTCTGCGGCAAATGTATCGCGGTGCCATTAGTGAAGCTTGCACTAGAAACTTACTCGCCGCCCGATTTTCCACCGAAATTACAATGGTACGAATTTCAGCCGCGAAAAGATTGCATCGGCTCGATCCTCGCCGCTTTCGAATTGATAGAAGTGAGTTTAAATCGATTTTCCTCGCGACAAATATTATACATATATCCGGTGTTGTCGCCTCTCTCTCTTTTCTTTTTTCGTTGCAATATATTTTATACATATTTGATGTGTTGTTTTATTTTTTAATCTCTTGAGAGAACACGTTATGTCAACACGCACATATCCGTCAAAATGTACACGTGTACTATTGCACAGACGGAAAACAAGGAGATTTTGGATGTTCCATTGGATACGCCAGCGGAAGATAAGATTTACAGCATCCCAGCGGATATCAGACCAAAAATGGCAAGCTACAGGCTCGAGGTGATCTTTTGGGGTGTTCGCGACATGAGGAAGATAAATTGTATGCCGGTTCGTAGACCAAGAATTATAGTGGAATGCGCTGGAATCCACGTCAAGTCGGAAGTGATGAAGAACGCAAAGAGATTCAGCAACTTTGAGGAGCCGCGCATTATAATTGAGCTGGTAATCTCGAAAATATTTGATTACAGACTTTATGCGAGCTGCTCATCTCAATTATCTCAATTTAATATATGAAAAATCAATGATAATTTTTTAATATTTTTTTTTAAAGACTGGATTAATCCTTTCAATAAAAATAACAAGTCATTACTTTAATTACGACAGTTTAAGATTATTAAAGTCTAATTAAATAACTATATGGAAGCGGGGAAATTGCTCTAAAAAGCATAAATTATCTAGGAAATGCCGGAACTTGACATTTATTATCCGAGCATCACTATAAAGGCTTACGACTCCCGTGGATTCGGTTGCTTCAAGTATGCAGGGATCTGTATTATACCCAACATCCATGTGTTCCTGGAGCAATTAATAACTGCGGAGGATTATGATGCGCAGATATATGAGCCGAAATTTATGCAAAAATTTCGATTAGCGGAACGACAGGCGGCGGTAGTGTGTTAGTGCATATTTATTTATATATCATAAATTTTTAATACGTATAAGTAAACAAATTTTTTTAATATGTAAAAATGGTTTAATTTGTAAAAAGTAATAATATATTAATATAAAGATGAAAGATAATAGAATAAATGTGAAAGATAATAGAATAATAAAATTGACAAGAGAAACTTAATAAAATAATATTTCTTTTTTAATTTTCTTAAATTTTAGCTATTTTCTTTCCGTTTTGTATAGTATCTAGAATACAATAAAAAATTGTATTTATTTTTCTTTTCTTCAATTTCAAATTAGAATCTAATAAGATGTAAAAGAAGACTAGGAACCAAAGACGCAAGTAATGGTGCGTGATAGTAATAATATATTATAATAGAAACTTTATAAAGTTGTTCCACTTACATACACAATAAGAAGCGCAAAAATATATATTTAAAGTTTGCTATCGACGATGTTTCGACTTTGCTCTGGATCCTTTTCAAAGTTAAATAAGAAAAACATAATATTATTTAAACCAACTGACTGAATAATAAAAGAAAGAAGTCAATGCAATAAAATAAAAAGAAATTGAAAAGAAACGATATATTATGTTTTTCCTATTTGGCTTTGATAAGGACTTAGAGCAACTTGGAACTTTACAAAGTTTCTATCATAATATATTATTACTATCACGTACCATTACTTGCGTCTTTGGTTCCTAATCTTTTTTTGCATCTTATTAGATTTTAATTCGAATTGAATTAAATTCGAAATTGATGAAAAGAAAAATAAATTCCATTTTTTTATTATATTCTAGATACTATACAAAACGGAACGAAAAAAGCTAAAATTTAAGAAAATTAAAAAAAGAAATATTATTTTATTACGTTCCTCTTGTCAATTTTATTATTTTATTATCTTTCACACGCGTATATCATTACAAATTACTTTTTATATTATTCTCTAAGCATATGTTTTATATATATAATATTTACTTTTTTATTTTTGAGGCTAGTACCTTTACCAATCGATTATAGTCCTTCGAAAGAGGAGATCAAGGGTCTCATTGCATATAAGAGAATGGCTGGAACGGACATCCTCTCCAAGCTGAAGAGGTTGTTTGTAATTATAAAGAGGATATTGAAATTCAAGTTCTTTACCAGGAGAAAAAAAGTAGAAATTTACGGAGACAATGATGATGAGACTCTCAGTTGGTGGAGTAAATATTTTGCTTCCCTTCAGGTATGTAGATGAGAGAATCGGTTCGAGTAAAAAAGAAACTATTATTAAAATTATAATTCATTCTTTTTTCGAGAATTTATTAATATGATAAATAAAAAAATCGCCAATATTTAATCCTCAAAACATATGCTTATAAATTCTCCATTTAATAATTTTCAATATTAGAGCTTGAATATCAAATTAATTAAATATTTAACCGCCTAGATATTTAATTGCCTAGAGATTTAGCAATTAATTGCTTAGATATCTCACTGCTCTGAGAAGCTTAGTAACTTAATTGCTTAGCTATTTAGACGTTTATCAAGTTAATGTTCGGTAAGTTAGATACTTAAACATTTAAGCTGCTTAATAGCTTAAAAGCTTAAATGCTTAATTATTCCGCTCCGTTTTAGTTTTTAAAGTGTTTAAATTTGTTTGTATGTCGCATTATAAATTGCGAAAAATTAAATTCTTAGATTCTCAAATTTTCACATATTCGAGCTCGCGTAATCCTTCGAATCTTGAATTTCCCTGAATTTAATTTTATTTCTTAATTTTGTACATAAATCGCGTTATTGATAAATGAACCGGTTCTAACGATAATGACGTAGAACACGAATCGGCTAGGATCAATCAACCGAGACATCCGATAATGCAAATTTAGTACGTCACGTTGGTTCCGTAGGAAGAGCGAAATAGAGAATTGGGAATCACGACAACGTTTCGTCGTAAATTCGTGGCAACATTCAAGGTACGCTTTAATGAATTTGCCCGAACTCGATCGCTTAGACACTGAAAGCAGATTTATTCCACGGAACTAGAGATGCAGCCGCAATTCGAGGGGTTTCAGGACCGGCTGAGCACTTTCGAGTTGTGGCGCGGAAGAAGAGGCAAGACACACTATCGGGTTGAAGATAATTGTACCGGCAAATTTAAGGTTAATTAATGTAAAAAAAAATTATGAATTTGTCGAATACGAATAAGTGCGAGCGATAAGTATACGTGACGTTCGAATCATATAAATTTATTAAACGTCTCAGGCACATGATATATTAAAATCTTACGTTTAAACGCGAAAATCTGGACTTCCATCAGGGACATATTTCTATATATCGATGGCCGCATCCTGACAAGCTTCCATGCAAAACGAGAAACGGGAGAGACGCGGCTAATGGCCTGTGCAACGATTATCCGCCTCAAGAGCCTGTTAAGCTGCTCGTTAGACTGTACGTCGTAAAGGGTTAGTCTTCATATCATACCACTTGCATCGCGAAAAAGAGAAAATAAATAAAAGAGAAAAACACTGAATTTCTCGAGAAGAAAATTTGCATCTACATTACCGAGACATCTACTCTCGAAAATTACTAAATAATAAAGTCGTGACACAAGTAAACTTGAAATTTATCAAGAAATCTAAAATTGCAGTCGAGAGCGAACCCGTGAGATACGTGATCTCTTATCCCATGTATTTCTCCTTTTTTATTAAAAAGATATGAAGGATGATTTACATCCTTTTTCATTTTATGCGTGGAGGTTTTTTTCCCTAGCACACCTTATATTTTTCTCGACAAACCAGAGGCGCTCGTCCTTGGCATCAAGTCGACGGTAAATTTGCTTTTCGCGCAGGCATCAACTTACAGCCTAAGGATCCTCTCAGCGGCAAGTCCGACCCGTATCTTTACGTAAAGCTGGGAAAAAATTCCATCAGCGACAGGAAGAATTATATACCCAATCAATTGAACCCTACGTTTGGCCGGTAAAATCTGCAAAAAAGCCGTTCGTAGCTTCTTTCGAAGGCGCGTCTAGCAGTAGCTTTACTCCCTTTAGGCGTTATCGGGAAATGCTTTATCGATATCCATCTGTGCATCCGTGCGTATCGGCTTTTTTGCAGCTTCCAAACTGCATGATCAGGTTTTTCAGCTACTCTACGTAACAGCGTATTGTAAATGTAACAGCAATTTATGTTTGAGTGATATTATTCTGTCAACCAAAATCCTTGTCTTTCCTTCTCAAGGATAAAAGAGAATGATTGACAACTAAATGATTTCTCGCATATAGAACAAAGTGATAAGCGAAATAAAATTTAATTTATTCACGTTAGTTTAATTTAATTTAATGTCCTGAAAAATATTGCGAGATGTTTGTAAAAAATTTTATAGACAATTTCATGTAAATTTTTTTCTTTAGATTAATCATATAGAGCGCGAAAAAAATAACTCAAAGCCATTATTATCCGGCAGCATGTTCGAGATCGAGGCGACCTTCCCGCAGGATTATATGTTAGAGATCCAAGTGTGGGACTTTGATGCCGCGACAGCCGATGATCTGATCGGCGAGACGCGAATCGACATCGAGAATCGATTCTACAGCCGGCACCGGGCCCATTGCGGAATCGCGAGTATTTACAGTACTACCGGTTACAATGCCTGGAGAGATCGCGAGAGGCCGACGCAGATTCTGGAGCTCCTCTGCAGAAGGAACAACCTACCGTTACCGGAATACGGCGAACGCGAAGTTAAAATCGGCAAGAAATCATTTCCCTTTCACGCCGTCATCGAACGCGAAGACGAGATTAGTATGTTATATTTCATCCTTCAAGGATTATCCGATTCAATTATTAAAAATGATATTATTATATATAATTTAATGTACATATAATATATATCACACAAATATCACACATATTCCACATAATAAAAATAATATAAATTAACGTTTATATCGTGAAATATAATTAAAAATAATAATATAATAAAATAATAAAAAATAATATAATAAAAATGTGAAACTCGTATAAATATTTACTTCATAATTCAAAAACATTTACATTAAGAGATTTCTTGTATTTTTATTTGTTTTCTTAAAAGAATAATTTTCCAAAAAAAACGAGCTTCAAATAAAGAGAGCGCGCAGAAATATTGCTATAAAATAAAGATATTTTTTTTTTACTCGACATACATCGTTTCTCGATACTAATTAGTGAATTTACGTTAAACACTTGATCTTACGCTGACAGACAGAGAAGAATGCATGGCTCTAAATGTGCTTCATTCTTGGCAAGATTTTCCTATCTGCGGATGCGCCCTCGTATTAGAACACGTCGAGAGACGACCACTTTTCAACGCTAAGAGGCCCGGTCTCGAGCAGGTAACGTAAAACACGCCAATTCATCGCGAAAAGTAACTCTGGTCTTCGGGGGAGAAAACGTGACTTTCATACAGACGTCGTTATTCTCTCCCCAAGAGAAAAAGGAAAAATCCCTTTATATCTTAATTATATTGCGGGTTTTGTCAGACGAACTATATTCATCAGATCAAAAAACTTTCCCAGCTAACTTGGATCTTCAAGCATCAATTTTACCCGAAAAAAAATGATCGAAAAAAATATTTTCCACTCGCGTCGCCGAAATATGTGCATTCGCGTATATCTTTTTAGGGCAAACTCGAAATGTGGATCGATATGTTTCGTGTCGGACAATTGCCGCCGAAAGCTGCGGTCAACATTGCTCCTCCAACACCGGAGGAATATGAAATTCGCGTAATCATTTGGAATACCGAGGATGTGCCGCTGGTCGAAAGCCAATTTCTCACGGGAGAGAAGTGTTCCGACATTTACGTCAAGGGGTATGTCATTGCAAATATATAATCGTGAAAAATGTGTTTTTCGAAAATTACATCGAGAAACACAATTTGAGAAACACAATGTAATAGCAATTAAATTGATGATGGATCGTCGCAAAATAATACATCACATTCATTTTTCGCTCTTTCGACATAATAAATCTAAATATATGATAGCGGAAAATGTAACATGATGTTCGCCATTAAATTTTTGAAACAACGAATTTTACGACGCGAGTAAAATGTACGATATAATCGACCGATTAATTTGTTATTGTCGAATTAGAAAACTCTCACTCGCGATAATTATTTAGATGGATCCTATACGAGGATTATCAGAAAACCGATGTTCATTACAACTCTCTGACCGGCGAGGGCAACTTTAATTGGAGATTCGTGTTTCGTGTCACGTATTCGAAGGGCGAAAATGTCATGATAATTCGCAGGAGAATATCAGTCTTCGCTAAAAACGAGACTGAGGAAAAATTGCCCTGCAAACTTCATTTGCAAGTCTGGGACAGCGATCATTTTTCTTCGGACGATTTTCTAGGTGATTAAAGTTTATCGATATCTCCCATTAAAGAAACGTTTAAAAAAAAAGTCGTCGACACGCGATGCAAAGTACGCATGCTTTGTATTTTATTTGCAATTAATAATTTTATTTTAATTACTTTTTAATAAGCTTTGAATAGTGTATATATATGTAAATTCACGCAATTTGCAAAATTAAAAAAATTCAAGAGTTTAAATTTTTTGACGCGAAAAAACTGAGTTTTCCAAATGAAAAACGTATACTTGGAAAATATAAGGTCAAGAATATATTATCAAGTTTACTCAAGTTTACTCAAGATTTATTAATGTAATTTACGGTATGTCCTGTAATCGTTACGCTTTTCTAAAGTAATCAACTTGTTGCAGGAGAGTTGACGCTTGACTTGCCGAGAATGCCGCGGGGCAGCTCAAACTCCAAAAACTGTACGATGAAATTACTTGAACCGCAATCACCAACCATAAATTTATTTAAAGTTACGCGAACTAGAGCTTGGTGGCCATTTGCTCGCACTATCGACAGCGGAAAATATATTCAAGCGGTAAAATGTGCTACAATAAGCGAGAACGGTTTACAGTTTTTCATTAAGACACATATATAATTAGGAATATAATTTCAAAAAAGATTAAAACAAGATTATTAAATAGATTTTATCGCAGGGTAAAGTTGAGTTGGAAATATCTATTTTGCGAGCAATGGATGCGAACAATCAACCGGTAGGAAAAGGAAGAGATCCGCCTCAAAATCTTCCATATCCAAGGTTTATTTTCTTTTAGTCTAATTTTATTATTTTGTATATAATTATTTTATTATAAAATTATAACTCATATTTTCCTATTTTAATTTCCAAATGCAAAAGTACCGAATTGATTTGATAAGAAAAATTATAAATTATATATTATATATTTTTTGGACAAACGACTAAGCATTGCATTGCATGTAACAATAATTCATTACATCAACAAGAAAATAATAAAATAATAATTCACTAGATTTCCATTTTATTTCTATTGTTTATAGTTATATTATTAAAAAAAGTTTTTTTATAAATCTTGAATCGCGTTTAATTTAAATATTGTTTCTAATATATTCTTGCATTTACAATTTTTGTTTCTAATAATTTGCATGAAAAAGAGCTACCTTTAGTATATTAATAAATGCTATTAATTATATTATTAATAATTATATAAACTATTAATTATATTTATTATTTATATTTATTAATTTATTCGTTAATTAGTACCGTACTGAATTGTTAATTATTATTATATGTATGTTACATCAGCATATATTTTCAGGCGACCTGACACCTCTTTCTCCTGGTTTCGCAATCCGTGGAGAGCGTGCCGCTTCGTCGTTTGTCGCTATTATAAATGGCGAATAGTCTGCTGTTTTGTATGCACCCTATTCGTGCTTCTAGTAGCATGTGGAATTTATGCTTTCCCCGGATATTTTGTTAAGCGTCTCTTAGGAGCTTAACAAAATATCTTCGATCGTGTACGTTACTTGACAGAATACCGATATGCATCTGACAATATTGTTTCTAACAAACTTGCATTATTAAAAGCCGCATTATTAATAGATGAAAAGATGTTTCCTTTTTCTCTCTTTATTCTTTAATTGCTTTTTTTCCATATCAAAAACAAGAATCGATATTATAATAATAATACGAAATCAAATATTTTCGGTATTGTAGTATAAATTATTTAATGAAAAATGTGCAAACATCTGCGTAGCAACGTCGAATGTATAATAAATATCGAGAGCTTTTCGCGAACAATAATTTAGAATTACCTGCTAGTGACGTAAAACCGGTGGCCGAGCTCGCTCCAAGAATCTCTTTGTCTCTTTTCCACACCCATGTACGGTGTCCATGTCCTTTTACATACATGCACGATGACTCGTCTCGAATGTCACACAGCGCTGTAACATGAATATATTCGGAATATGAATACAAATGTACGTTTTGATTTCGCTTTCTTGTATGTCGCATTCCTCACCCCTCTCTTTCCCACGCGTTTCGTTACATTTTTTTTCCAGCTTTAAAATGTGTTTAATTTTGAAATGCGTTTTAATTTCGCGTTTAATATGCCTCGCGATCTCCCTTTTTCCGTTTGCAACGTGCCGCGACGAGAAATTATCGCTGCCATGTTTATTCGAGCTCGAGGAGGCGAAATTAGTAGCTGTCTTTCATTCAGCACGAATGACTATATAAACGATACATAATTATTTATAATTACCCATTAATTATATCAATGTAGCATCGAGAACGAGTCGGGCTCGCTTCCAAGATTCCTTTAACATCTTTTCCACACGTACTTTCCGACAGATACCGCGCATACACACTTGACAGGATGATTTATACCATCTCGAATGTCTCGCGACGAAACATAGAGCTGTAACATTCGGAATGCGGGTTAAAAATGCGATCCTTTTTTCCTTTAAATCCGACAAAAACTGCCGCAAAATCTTCCCGAATCACTCTCAATACTGTGAAGGTCTTGTTATGATTTTCGCACTTGTGCTGGGGACGCTAGCGCTCCCCCTCCTCCCCTTCCCTCACTCCTCTTTCCCGAGAGTCGCGACAAAAAATTGTATTATTTTTCATTCAAAGAGATAAAGCTGCTAATAAAACTTATATTCCCCTCTCTTTTATTCGGCACGAATGATTATTAGTGATATATTATATATATTAATTTATATATCAATATATTATATGTATTAATTTATAATTACCTGCACTTTATATTGAAGGTTATAAATTCAGCCGAATTCTTCCGAGATCTCTATCCATTTTCCATATTCACGCACGGCGTGAATATTCTACACACTTTTCTATCTTGCTGAACATCGACACACACGAATACGATTATAAATACGTTACGTTATTTACCTACGACGAAATATTATTTCGATTTCGAACTTGGTACGTGTCCGTTGCTTTCGCGCGCGACCAGCACGGACAAGTGCCGCTGTCATCGAGATTTGACGTCACCGTCACCGTCTGGGTTCGAGGCTTCATTCGAGGGGACGGAATAGCAGCGATAAAAATCACGTCTCGCTTTCTTCTACCCGGCACGAATAAACTACCGCGAATAACACCGCGATAGGGATACACGGACCCCTGGAATGTGCTTCGATTGTGCTTGGAATATCTCGCGAAGTTGTTGCCGCTATCGAGATTTCCGTCGTCGTCTTGTACGAGGTACGAGGTTTCACTTTCGAGAGCCATAAAATTACTAGTCGTAAAGCTCGCGTCGTTCCCTTTGACTCGATACACGATTACTAATACCAAGGACAGCGCATTACGGTGGAGATAGACCGCCGGAATGTTGTGTTTTGATTTCGCGCTTGGCGTGTCGGCGCTTCCCCCACTTCTCCCGCGCTCCCGCGCGCGACCAAGCCGCGAGAAGTTGCCGCTGCCGCGTAGTCCGAAGGTGACCGCGTCACGGTGCTGTGCGTCGCGCGCCTACCGAGGAATTCGCCGCGTGCACGTCGCGGTTTTCCGCGATTTTCCCCGGCAACGTGACTCGTAACGTGTGTCGTGAGTGCGATAAACCTCGAGGACGGCGTCGTGGGAAGAGCGTCCCCGATTATTGGCACGCTCCAACCAGCACGATTCGAACCACCCGGTGCAATTTCCTCCCTGGTCCGATCGACGAGAGCCGAGCATTCGACCCGATGCTGGTGGCGGGAAACAGCCAACGGCGGTGCATCGATCGGTGAGTTATAATTGATCTGTCTTGTCTAATTACGCGTTTCTGTTCGTTCGCGATGATTCCAACGTGTGTCAACGTTGATTCTCCGCAAGGAAAATATTATTCGCTCTTCTTTCACTCTGCGGAAATAACGAGAGAGCTGGAGGGCTCGATCCCGCGGTTGCTCCTCTGAAATTCGCGGAAAGTGCAAATTTGAAAGCAATACACGCGAGGAAAAAATCCGTTAATTCAACTGACGAGTGAAAATAAAAATGTGGAAAAGCGCGTTAATTACGATTGCATTTTAATTTTGCAT
This sequence comes from Camponotus floridanus, assembly GCF_003227725.1. Classification (NCBI taxonomy): domain Eukaryota; kingdom Metazoa; phylum Arthropoda; class Insecta; order Hymenoptera; family Formicidae; genus Camponotus; species Camponotus floridanus. The sequence goes on along the minus strand of NW_020229747.1, from coordinate 1,076,527 downwards.
CAAAAATATGCCAAGTATGTCGCGCTGCCCCTCATCGTTAAGTCATCATTTTTTGAGCAAATTTAAATTCGCACTCGTGTGGTGTTGCCGCCCGGTCTTCAAATACACGAACGCAGTGCATATGTGTACGTACACACATATGTCGCGTGCGTAGGTCAGGAGTGCGTTTCTCATTGCGCGTGCACAAAGTGCCGAGATTCCAAAACGACGGGCGAACCTGTCATGTGCTGTTAATTAGCTCGCGCGCCATCCTAATTAACGTTGCGGTTCACCGATCGATCCATACATCTATGCGCGCTCGTGAACGAATCGATGACGGGGTCAGGAGGACGGCGCGATCGATCGGAGCAAATTTACTCATACGTCATGTGTTTGCGCATAATTATCATTTATTTTATTTGCGATGCTTGCACGACGCTTGTGGGATCATCGTGCATCGCGTCCTTTCCCTTTGTACGGAGAAAGTAAACGGGAAATGAATAGATATATGTAATTAAATTTTAAATATATTATAATAGTCTCAAACACGGAATATTTAAATGATGATGGGACACGTGTTTGTTTTAATTTATTAATGTTTCGTACAACGGAATATTCATCGCGAATAATAATTGTCGTTAAAGAGAGAACTGGTAATTACTTTTTTTTTTATATCTCGACCATCGAAATATGCGACGATTCCAGCTCCACGCAATAATATTTGCGTGAATACATGTTTGTTTATTCATGATTAAACGTCTATCGATGAAAATCTGATGTTAATATCGAGATACGTATAATGGCATTTTTAATCATTTATAAAATTATGCGCTGAAAAATCTTAATAATTTCGATATATTCATGATTTAAAAAATGCGATGCATCTGCATATGTATTTTTATAAAACGTGAAATATCTCAACTGTATGAAAAACCAAGCGAATAATTTCGAATTATTGGAGGCAGCTTCAATCGAATTTAACGAAACACATTTTATCATCTTTTCATAGAAGCTGCCTACTTTTATTTATTATTTTTTAATCATGAATTATTTGTTCGGAAAACAAAGAATTATTATTTTTTTAATAAAAAAAATATTTTTTTTTAACGACAATATTTTTATTTTACATTTCTATTTTATGATGAACAACGCGTTTTACAAAGAAAGATGTTACGTCAAAATTTTTGATTTTATTATAATATTAATTTTTATATGTACGGGGGGATTTAATTTATAATCTTAAATTATCTTGAATAAATATCTTTACATCTCCATTTATCGCGATGTCTTTATAAGAAATCCTTCGATTATGGATGTTAATGCAATTATCGTCGCATATCTCTTTTATTGTTATATTATAGTGATTTTCAGTCGTGATTGACATGTAATGTTACACAACGATAAATTCCGTTCTATGCACTAATTACTTAATTTTCCGATGACTTGCGCATATTGCTTTCAATTTAAATAATACAATAACGTATTTAATGTCTATTGAGACTGCGAGTGAAATGCCTTCGTGCTGTGCTGCAAAATGTTATACATCACGCCTTCCACGTCTCGTTATTAATTAATGCCACTGATCGATAATAATAGATTACCCGCGATATCACAATACGATGGATGTCATTCCATTGTTTAACGAAGATAAATAAATTTTAAATAAATTTATCCAGCATGTAAACGTCGCGGAAAAGCATTAGGTATATAAATTTTATGAAAATTAAGATCTTGAAATATTTGAAATAATTTTAATTAAATTTTATTAAATTAGAAATTGTTATTTGCATGACTGATGCGAATAATGAGATAATTATGAGGTGAGATTCCGTAAGAAATTATCAAATATTATTTGCAACGATATATATCATTTTAGCAAATTAATTTTCATTTATGCTAATTAATTAAAGACCGTGTTTTATCTTGATTATACGTTACATTTCCCTCTCTATACGACTGAGACTGAGAGGTCTCACGCGAGCGTATGTTTTTATAAATTAAGAGCTGTTATATAATAACAATTTTATAAAATTAAATTATTATGTGTGGTCTCTCTTCGTACTTAGATGAAAGATGCACGAGAAAAAGACACATATAAATAGAAATGATAGACAAAAAATTGATTTCAATTTGTCTAATGCATTCGCAGATAAAACCACGCGCGGAAAATTTAGGTTACTTTAAAGTGTACGGAAGTATATTCTTATTTAGATATATAATTCTCCAATAGAGATCATATTAAATTAAGTCTTAAAGTAAGATATACTATTCTTGCTAGATTATTTTCGAAAAGTTCAAGTCACGACAAAAAGTAGATAAAATTTAAAGAATAAAAAATTAAAATAAAGTTAGAAAAAAATGCAACAATTAGCACACAATATTTTACAAACATTTAATCGTTAAAAATCTTAATAATTTTTTCACATCTCTCATTTAAGTAGAAAGAAAGAGACAACGTATAATAATTTACTTTTATACACTAGAAAATAAGTGTTTTACTTTTAATATATTAACTTTAATTAATTTATTTCGAAAGAATAAAAAATATATAATAATTTAATTTTTTAAATGATACTTTTGTTTGCTAGCAATTAATTTTTGTAGCGGGTGTGTTTCACTAATTATAACACGTTCCAATGTAAATTGCTGTTATCATTACTAAATGACACGGCTAAAAAATTAATTAGAGAAAATTAATTAGATAAAAAGCAGTAAAATATTAATGTAGAGACAAAAATTCGGTAGACAATCAACCATTTCAATGCACAATTCCGCATAATTCCAACACCCTTCTTCCAATTACGTCCAAAAGTGAGATATGTCATCTCTCTCTTATATTAAACTACTCTCCTAACTTTACTCGGTTATCAATTTTTTAAACCTCGTGAAAAATTAAATGATATGCGCATTCTCTTGCCTTCTTTTTTTTACATCATATTGTTGGATTGGCAATTGAACGAGGGATGTGACGTAACAGAGATCGATAACATTTCTTTACATCAATTTTATCACAATTTATTTTTTGTCAAGTTGTTTGGTATATCGCATTCATAAAAACATTTGAGACATATCATATTCTTAATCGGTACGAAACGTCTTCTAAATAATGTCGCATGTAGGAAATGTTATTTTTAATATCAATTATAACGCGCGCATATCAATGTTTGCAACTATTCGCAAATATTGTTCGGCGGAATTTAATCTTGCGACATATAAATGATTCAACCCTTTTAATTTCCAATATAGCTGTGCTGTCACATTTGATTATAGAAGGAAAATTTCTCTCGATTATAATCATATATTTTGATAAACATGTCTACAATTTAAAATAAAAATATAAATAAAAATAATTATGTAAAATGTATGATATTTTTAAAATTTAACTACATGATTACATAAGCCTGAGTTGTTTAAAAAAATATAATAAAATTATACATAATGTTTATATTTGTTGTATTTAATATATTTTTATATATTAAATATAGGCACAGATATAAGGATATTGAGGATTAAAAGAATTAATTAATATTAAAAATACAGTTATAATAATTAATTATTAAATTATTAATTATAATATTTAAATAACATTTAATTAAATAATATTTAAATATAATATTTAATATTTGGAAATTGTTCAAAGAACACATAGAAGAAATACATATTTTAGAAGAGATTTTTCAATTTTTCATGTTTTTATTTGCTAAATTAGCCGCAAGATTTAATTAAAGTGTATTTGTATTTGTATTTGCGGTATTTCATTTTATAATAATTAACGTAATTAAAATTCTCATGTGATAAATAATTGATTAAGCATTGAATTTCAATGGGCATCAAGATAGAATATTATTTGTAATGAATAATTATAATGAGATAATAAGATACACTACACGGTCAGTAATTAACAGGCATTCAAATTAACTAAATTTATCGAGATTTTAAGATACGCATATAAATTAGTTTCGAGGCAATAATAATTAATAATAAGTCGATGTGTATGGCACACACACACACACACAGACAGGCAGTACATTATATTCCCTTTCGACAATTTGAAATGCACTGTGCATCTTGTGATATGCAAATTATAATATGTTTGTTAATGAGATAGAATCAAAGATCAGATTGTATGGCGAATATTGTTTTTAGAATAACGACAAACACAAGTGCTTTTGCGAATGATTAACGAGCATCATTATTATGTACATATATCGATATACTCGAAACGCACTTGAACCGGGGAGAGGGGGAGGTTCACCGGCCGAGCAGCTCTCGTGGGGAGAGAAACGCGATTTCACTTATTGCGAACTGCAGAATCACGCGAGCGCGCATATATGCAGAGTCTGGAATGCATGAGCTACTGAATTGCAACGTGCCCGAAGCGAATTTAACCCTTATGCCTCGCGTGTGTCCTATCCGCCCTATCCGTATCTTGATATCACGGCTGAGGGGAGCACTGACCCGCTTTGCTTCCTATAGCCTGGTATACAGTTTACATGACGCTTTGTTACCACTCTATATGTATATGACTCGGTGCAGAGGGCCTGGCAATTTCATCAGAAGGATAGGGGGCGGAAGAAAAGCATGCGTTATCAGATATCATAAATATTCGCATTTGGGTCAATTATTTATACACGCGTAGAAAAACATGCGTATACATATTTATTGCATTGAAATGTTCTAATAAAAATAATTTTATTTTTAATAATAAAATAAAAGTAATTTAAATAATATTTAATAATAAAATTTTTTAATAAAATAATAAAAATAATTTTCAGAGCAGATCGTTTTCGCAGTCCATTGTTTTACATAGAAAGAATATTGAAATAAAAAGAGTGAAGCACTTTAAAAAATTAATTTCTCTCCTCATAATAGCTCTTTGAATTTATTAGGACTTTTTTGATTAAATTTTCAAATTTTGGATTTGAATATACTTTTGATTTATTAAGTTTGATTTATTAAGTTTAGATTAGAATTATTTACATTCTTTCGCATTGTTGAGCTATGAATTTTCAATTTTACATACGTTGTTAACATAAATATTATTTTTGTCATGAAAATTTAATTAAAGAAGTTAAATTGAGTTTCTCAAAAGTTTATAGTTTGAAAAGTTGACTTGTGAATACCAACAGTCAACAAGTTGTAAAGAAAATGATATCTAATCGAAGTCTTGTTAATGGAAAATCTATTGGAAAGTAAGGGTGTTTTAGATGAAGCAGCAACATTAGTTTGTATATATTATGACCAGGGAGCAAGTTCTGACCACATTCGCCGTGCATCTAAATTGTATAATGCTTTTAAGTAGAGCGTGCTAGTTGCTAGTAAATATACGTGGTGTGATTTAGTCTTATGAAATGTAGCACGATAACATCATGAACCACAGGTATACATGCGTGACTTGCAATCGCCCCGTACAAAACCGTAGAACCTATGCTCGCATCGGTATTAATTTATCGTGTTCAAAGGGAACCGATGTCCGTCGAAGGTTTAACGCCGGAAGGTAGGGCAGTGTTAGCGATAACATTGTACAAATTCATATTAAGATTCGTGTCTGAGATATCAAATATGTATACAGTACAAAATTAGCGTATAAATTCTAATCAAATTACAAGATAAGAGAGAAAACAAGAATAGAAATAAGGTAGAAAAAATTCGTATTACGATATTCATATTTAATGCCATTCTTTGAGAAAACATATATATATATTTAAAAAAAATAACTACGGAATTCCAAGCAATAATTTTAAAATTTGAAAAATTTAAAATTTGAAAAATAATTTCATTCACTCGTGTTGATCAAGTAACTTTCATCGACACAGGTATTTTAGTAAGCTTTCATCAACACACAAGTGAATTAAATTATTTTTCAAATTTTAAATTTTCCAAAGGCAGAGTCGGCTTTACATTTTCCCAAGCATCTGCGGCTGACAGAAGACAGTACGTTAGTTCTCGGTAGTTCCATGCATCTTTTAATAACTTAATTCGCGCCTCTCTCAGCAGGGCAGAGTTTCTCGCGGTATACTTGAGAGAGAGAAAAACGAGCGGCTCCTTTTCATTTTTCTTCGAGTTTTTCTTCGCAGAGTGATTCGTATATCTTTCCGAGAACTGTCGAAAGTTTTCCGTGATCTCGCCTCGCTGGGTCTGCCTATTTCGCCCAAGTTTCGTACAATGGAGGCCGCGCTATTCGTTTTTCTCGTTGCATGTTGTGACTACAAAGATATGTCGAATTTTCTTTGGGGAAGACGAGGAGTAGAGTTGAATTTAAAATCTGAATTTTACAGAATTATATCTCTGTGTCATTACAGATATATTGTACACAAAATGTACATAAAATTTGAATAGATATTTTCTTTTTAAAAGCGATCTTAGAGATGCCAAAATAACGAAATCTTTTCAGTTAGAAGCGAGCAGAGTTAAATTTCAAATCTGAATTTTACAGAATTATATATCTCTGTCATTACAACTATTGTACACAAAATATATATAAAATTTGAATAAACACTTTCTTTTTAGAAGCGATCTTAGAGATGCTAAAATAACGAAATCTTTTCAGTTAGAAGCTGGTAAAGAAAAGCGAAACGCTATAAAAGTTTTACTTTTTCCTTTAAAATGGCAAATCAAGATTAAACGACCTTTAAATATAAGCACGAACTATATAATAATCCTGTAAAGTATTCATGCGTGATAATTTTTGAATAAGATAAATTGTGAAGAAAGGGGCATTAAAATGTTTCGGATGTTAAAATACCTTTCTCTCTCGTTCAATAAATTGAAGGAATAATAATATTACGGTCGTGAGGGAAGGAACGTTTAGCGCTAAATGTACCGTGACAATACATGGCTCGTACCGTTGCATCGGCGACGCGTTGTCCACGCGGCTTTAGCTACGACTTTAACCACAACTACAGCTATGTAACGTGCAATAATCTATTCCGCTAGGCGTGTATTTTTGAGTTTACGTCGCTATGACGACCCGGCAAATCGCACGCGCATGTGGCAACGACGACGTCCGCGACGCCGACAACGATGTCGACGACGACGACGACGACGACGACGACGACGACGACGACGACGACGACGACGACGACGACGACGACGACGACGACGACGACGACGACGACGACGACAAAGAGAAACGGTCGTTAGAGCACGATATCGCGATACCGCTCGCAGGGGTGGATAGTTCGAACTGTCTGTCTACCTTTTTTACAAGTGATGGGCCTACACAAATCGACGATTGAACGCGTCGATATATTATAGCGATTGTTCGTAATGGCAATTTAATAACGAATTTGACACACGGAATGTCACCTTTACCGCGATCGCTTTGAATATCTCGCGTCTAGTCATTTTTATCAAGCATGAGGGATGATGGATATCTGAAAGAGAAATCATTTATTTTAAAGGAATTTGAGGATTTGATTGATGGGATTTTTTGTCAAGATTTGTTTTCAAATGAGAATTTTCGAAATTTTTGAAAAAGCCTCTCATAATCCTTTCGGATAGAACTAGAAGTAAGGCTTTTGTGCATATCGATTCTCTTTGTCATTTCTCGAACCATTCATCGAATAGTGAATATTTTATGAGCTATTTTTATTGTCTATCTTTATTCTGATATTATGACATAACAATATGAGAGATATCATGTAAAATATATTCACATCGTTTTACTTATCTTACTTTAATACTTCTATACGCAGAATAATAAATAAAAATCGATTTGTCTGATAATTCCCTATTTTTTGCATAATTTGAACGTTTTTTTATCAAGGTGAAAACAAAAAGATGTCTGTGTTGTGAAAATAAATATACGCTAAAACTTTGCGCAATTTTATAAATCTCAAATATATCGATTTTTGTGCAAATTTGGAGTAACAATTTTTATCGTGAAAAAAATTGTCAGAAATTTGGTGAGAAGCAAAAGTAATTTATGAAACAAATACGTGATATAAAATGAAACGCTGATCATAAAAATTGGAAAATATTTCACAATTTGCGCGTCTCATCAATCTCAAAAATTGTCGACTAATAAAATTATCACCATGATATTTGTTACTCGTACTTGCAAAATTGGCAATGCAATTAATTATTTTAATATGCTTCGTTTGAAATGTTTTTGTGTGTTCGCATAATAGATTTTAATCTATTAAAAATTTAAAGAGTTTTGACCGGAAAGAGAGACTAGTAAAAAAATTGTAAATGTCATATGCAATTAAAATTATTTTTTTACCGAAAGAAAAAAAAATTATGAAGCTGAATTTCTGTGAAAAAAATATGTATCTCCTTTACAATATTTCTGACATTTAAATCAATGTAAGGAATTTATTTTCTACTTTGATTTTGACAGCCATCGATTCCAATCTTCATCTCCATTTTCATGTTAAATCTTCAATTGTAAAAACACTGAAAATAAAAATTGAAAACCATTACTATCGGATATAAAGCTACAAATAGAATAAAAGCTACAAAAATTTAGATAGATGATGAACTTTCCAAGTATATTAAAATCTGTTTTACAATCTAAATCTTATGAAAATGAATGAAGAGTTAAAGATGATGTGACGTTTGGTTCGGTTGAGAATACTCGGACTTTCGCTACTTGTTGCGACGATAAAGCGGCGCGTTGTAACTTGTATAAGTTAATAAAGAGCGTCAGAAGAATTACGACGATATCACGGGCAATTTCGAAAAGATAAAGAAGCATCGCGAAAATTGTTGTTGAGACGGGATTAACTCGCGATGGGTTAATCTCTGTTTGTGCAGTAGTTTGCAGGGGCGAGCGAGACACGCGCGAACGAAGCAAATGCTTGCGGCCGATTCCGTCTTTCGAGCTCCGCGGGATTCCATTGGGAAATCTTCCGTTACTATGATAGTGCAGGGCCCCATCGGAGGTATTATTTATGGCACGCTCTCGTAATCGCTTGCCTTCGTGTGCACGCGGGCTTACAGCGGCCTCGCGTGCACTTGTAATTACTCAGCCGTGCATTAATTTGGCGAAATTACATCGTCACCGAAATGATGAGAACACACGCTCCCTAAAAAAACGCTGATGAAATGTAATTATGTATTTCGAAGCGATTGCGATCATCGTGCGAGATGGTACAGGCTTTTAAAGTTTTTACATCAAAATGATATCTTTGCAAAGTGTACGAGTGCGTAATGAGCGATCGTAATCTCGCGTAACGCATAATATAACGCTATTAATTCCTTTAGACTCGACCGGATTATATTGTTATACGGATCTATTAAAAAATAGAATTATTGGAAATATGAAGATTGGAATTGTCAGGGGATCGATATCTTTCTTCCCGACTTTTCTACACGCCCTGACTATTTGTTGAAATCGATATAGCAATAATACCTTCAATCGATTCGTTCGAGGAAAGTAAGGAATAATATTGTTGCAGACTTCAGTGTTCTTAAATTAAAGATGGCAATTGCTAGATTAATCATGAGGTAAAGTGGCTGCAAAGGTGGTTCGGAACGAGGATCGATATCCTCGTGCGCGATATTCTTGTTGCGTCTATTTTTTCTAGCCAATAAGCTCTCACCATAAAATCCGCGTTAATCAGGCTAATTCAATCACTGGATCAGAGAATATCTCTTTCGATCGCTCCAACGATAAAAGAAACATTAATTTTTATTAAACGTTTGACTTTTTTCTCCAAAGGTTGTTAAAAATTGCCGAATCGTCGTCTTTTTTTTTCTATTTCTGTAATACTTTATTATCATTTTTATCAGCGTTTCGAAATTTGAAGTCGTCGGAATGAAACTAGTTTCCTGAAATATTAACTTTTGATTTGATCTCTTCGAATCTCTAGGATCGTACGCGTGAAAATTGTCATCGCCGGGGCGTGTATCGAGTTGAAATCTAAGATATTCCACGGCCGTAGGCGCGCTGCAATATACGTGTAACACATTCTCGTCGTCCGTCTATTTTTACCCTCATCTCTCCGTTAAAGCACACACCCCGCGCACAGGTATAGTCGTCGTGAAATCTAAAAATCGAATAGCAGTGCCTGCCGGTGGAGTCAATAATCGATACATCGCGGCGCTCCGAAAAGCCGGTGACCGCGGCGCGTGGTTCGGAAATTGCAGCGCGCTCGCGCGCTGCAACCCCTTCGGGTGCCTCCGCGGTACACGTGACCCCAATGGCGCCATAGGCGGGTGCGACGGCCCTGAGGACGCCCGGCGTCGCGACGCGACGTACGTACGGCTCGTCGGAGTGTACCGAGGCCGACCGATGGCACACGAGGGCGTAGCGACGGCAACCACGTTTGCCCACGTTACCCTCCAGTCCGTCGTGGTGTGTCTCGTCGGCCGCCGGCTCGTCCGACAACCACGCGCGCTGCTCTGTTTTCTCTCCCTCTTTCTCTATCTCTCTCTCTTTCTCTGTTTTTTCAACTTTCTCTCTCTCTCTCTCTCTCTCTCTCTCTGTCTTTCTCTTCCTCCCGTCCTCGTTCACCCCTCCCGATCCCGGTCTCGCGGTACATCCGGATTTTTTCCCTGTTTGGCGAGCCGTGCGGCATTCGCGCGAGGGTGACCGACCCCGTCGCGTCGAGCAGTGGAGTTATGTTACCGCGCGACTCGCCGCCGCCGCGCCGTGACGTTCCGTGTGCACCTTAAATTCGACCGGGTTAACTGCCGGGCGAAGAACCGCACCGCGAGGGGTGGCAGAGCAGGCAGAGCAGGCGGAGGCGATGCAACGCGGCGCGGGGATGAACGTGCGGGCTGCGTGCTGCCGTCGCCCTGGCGCGAGGGGACGTTAAGGTAAGAGGGTTCAACGAACGCCGATTGCGCTGCCACGCGCGGCTTCTACCCCCTCATCCTTTCTCTCCCTCTCTCTCCCTCTCTCTTTCCATTCTAACCTCCCTCGTGCACTTTGAAACAAAGAAGGAGTTGTTTGTACGAAGTTCCAGGAACTTGCGAATTTTGTCCTGAGCTTCGAGCATCGCGACAGCACCGGATAGATTGTACCCCGTGATGCTTTAGACTGGCAAGAAGAGTGCATTTATTATTCTCGTGTGCTTTGGAGTATTTTGATAGTTTTATGCGAGCGAGCGACTTCGTGTCTACTTGTTGTAAAAACCGGCCAAACATAATATTAATCTTACTACTCGACTCGTTAGTGCCAGGGTAACATCATTTGTTGCACCGATCGATGGTGAAAAATAATATTAATCCTGTTTTTAGTCTACTGTCTTTAATGCGAAAAATAATATTACTTATTATTAGAATCAGAGTGTCGATAAAAGTTTTATTACTCGAGCTCTTAATTATTCTAATTGAGAGTAAATTAAATGCGCTTTTTTTCAAAGTTTTTCGCTTATTTTCCGAGTTGGAAAATTCTTCAATTTTTATTTTCGTTAAAAAGTTCCATTATCGAGGAATATTTTAGAAGATATAAAATCTTCAAATGGGCAAGCAAGTTCTCTTCCATATGGACTTTTGCATTGGATCATATCCGTCATTTCTTGTTAAACATCTTCGACTTTATGTAACTTTCTTGAATAAATCTGAAAAGTTTGTATAGCTTCTTGCTCTTCAAATATCATATTTAATCTTAATAATACTGCATGACTGATGCAAATTTTATTCAGTGATACTTATACTTGTGAGGATAATTTAATGTGCAAAGAATTTTTTAAAAATGATTATATGAGTTAGAGTAGTTAAAACATTATAAGTTAAAACTAATAAAAACATTATGTGAAAGAATACAACTTAATAATAAAAATTAACACATGATATTAAAAATTCTATGCATTGGAAATTATTTTGATCAGATTTTTTTACTTTTTCATAGAGTTGATTTTTCATGATGAAGTTTTTCATCGCACTTGCTTAAAATATTATTAAAGCGTATATTTTCAAATGCATTTTTATTGCAGGCAAATGCGAAAATTTGTTTTTTTTTTTTTTTCAAATTTAAAATGTTTTTATTCAAATCACAGTTATTGAGACGTGTGTAACTTTTATTTATTTATTTTATTTTAAAATTACTTATCTAGTTATTTTTCTGCCGGAGAAAGTCGGAGAAATGGGTCAGATGATTAATATCAATGACTGCCGAGAGTTGATTATGTGATGAACGAAACTCGAAGTCACGTAATACGCTGGCGAAGAAAAATAAACCCGCAGTCGTAGGTTAGTATTTAACTGGGGAATGTTCTGGCAATGATTCCGAGGTCGGTTACCTTAGACATTTATTTCGGCGGCGCTATCGCCGAACGACTCGATGCTGAATGCGTTTATCGATTTCCCTTTAACAAATATATATGTGTATCAGATACTCCGAAACTTGCGCTTATTTTTTCATTCATAGTTTTTTCTTTTTTTATATAAAAAAGAAAATTTCTCTCTCAATTTTAAAATTATTAATTTGTTAAAAAGTCTTATTAATTAAATCGTAAAATTATTAATTTCTTAAAAATTTCTCGCGGTAAAATTCTATATCATTATTTTTCATATCATTAACTAAAACGTGATCTCGTTCTTCATTTCGCGCAGAGAACAATTTCGCGGATCAATATTCTTTCGCGAGATGACCGCGTAAAATTGGCGTTGCATAATTCTCGTGGATAAACGGATCGGAGAAAGAATTATGGGACGCTCTTGCCGCTCGGCGACCACTCAAAGTTAAATATAACGACATATAAAGGCAGCTCTTCGATGATACGTGATATCTGGGGTTATTGCATCTAGATGGCAGAGATTGTCGATAAGGTATTTCAGTTTCAATTCGTCGCAATTTAGAGCGCATAATTCTGTGATAAATTTCATTAAAAAATTTTTTAAATTAATTTTGCATTCATTTAAATAATAATTTTTAATTTAAATAATAATTTTTTTAGCCACACACATGCACACACAAATAAATATTTGAGAAAATTCATAAAGAATTTAAACGACTCAAAATTTAATTTATTTATCAAAAAATTTATCACGAAAATTTATGTAAATTAAATCAGCGTCGAAATTATGTTATTATCCAAATCTCTTTTTAATCCATAGTCGTCTGCCTTTGGTATCTACTTTTATTATGAGAGAGAAAAGTCACATTTTCCCTAAAATTATATGCCATTTGTTTCAATGATATCAAACTGGCATCAACCCTCTTCTCTTTTTTAGAGGATACAATAGAAACGGGAGTGTAAAAACTTCCATTCATTCCACTTATCGATACATCTTTACACCTCCCACGTCTCTCGAACACGAGTTATCACGATAAAGGGTGTGTCTCATTCTAAAATTAACGATCCATTTTTCTTTTGCACATTTATAATCCCCTTTTAATTGAGATTTCTTGTATGAGGTGAAATTGTGCGTTAAAAAGGAGAAAATTATACCTATTACACAATAGAAGTTTTAATAGAAATTTCCTAAAGAAGAGGTTTGATTAAAAAATATTCAAATTTCACTATTTTTTGCAGAAATTAGAAATAGCATATTGAATATTTTGACACTATCTTTGTTTTATTGTGAATTGGAAAACATTTGTTTTATCGAATTCTTTCAATTTTATTTCAAATAAATAATTTTGCTTAAAAATACAATTTTGTTTTTAGCTAAATTTTCGTTCCGTTGAACAATTTCTTTTAATAAATCGCTAATTGAATCGCGTGTAAAATTATGTAAAAAAATTGCGGGTAAATTTTGCGAGGAATAAAAATTGTCGATAAAAGTTGGCTCGCCAATGTAGCTTTTTTCCTGAGGTATCCCGTGGAATTTAAACGACGAAACTCGCTTTTGCGACACTTCGTGGTACCGATTTATTTTTACCGTGATTGCTATATATCCGGGCAGCTCCCTTTTTTTCATTTCAGCGTGTGAAAGGCCCGCCGGATGTTCGAGGGGGATAAAAAGTGAGCGGCACGAGAAGGGAGCGAGCTGAAAGACGAAAGACACGCGAAAATCCGATACAGAACTGCTGTTTTTCCTCCCACCATAACCATCTTATCTAATTTACAGCTGTATGATTCACATCTTTCGCACAAAGTTTCATAATGATTTATACGTACGCTTTAACGCGTGTACGTTGATTTATTGTTGTCGTTAATTAGGTTTTTTTTTATACATAAAGGACTTTGATTTACCTCCGACGGGAAATTCTTTGACAAGCGTGTTTATACAGTGTGGAAATCTATCTGCACGTAAAATATCGGAAGCGCTAGTTTGCAGTTTGCAAGTCATAAGCAAACGAATCGAATATTCTGAGTCTTTTGAAAACTTGAAAATTATGATGCTACTTGGAAACTTTTGATCTATCTGTGGTTTTGATGTATCTTTCGAACATACATTTTTGAGATTTCGAAGGAGATCTCTCTGTATATAAAACTATGCAAGAAAGAATTTCTATGAATTTCTCGTATCTTGAACCACGATCCTCATGCCATATCTGCTCAATGACGATCGTGACGAACCCACGATTACGTTTTTATCGTTAACAATGTATCGTAAGATCTTTTCGCGATGGCACGTTTTTCGAGCCGTGTATTGATTTCATTTTTCTATGCATCGCTATTCGAAAAACATCATTTTCTTTTATCTATTACGCTATTTTATGATGGGAGGGATACAATCAGGAAAATGATCAGATTAAATTTTAATCAATACAGTGTCATGTTAAAACAGCGAATAAAATGTAAGACTGAGACGAGATTTCCATAATAGATTTGCATAATAATTTGAAAAGGAATATATTATTATTATTGATTTCCGAGTTTTGCATGTTGCAACTCGGAAAGATCATTCCTCAATCCTCGCGCGTTATTATACAACACGACGAAGATCATTGGATATGTCGGTGGGACACCCTCTCTTTAAGCCCTTTAAGTCGTTAAGCTCGCATCGCAAATGGAAGGTTCGCGTGCACACACTACAAATTGGAGGACACACATACGTGTTGCGTTGCTTTTAGCTTCGGAAGACGGTAATATTCTTATCATTAACAGTGTAATCCGGTAATAATAGAGTAAACGAAAAATGTCTAAATATAGCTCAAACATGCAAATAAATTTTACATTTTCAATTCCGCGACATATGGATTTACATTTAGAAGGATAGCAGAATAATAAGTTAATGCTTGTGTTGAATTTATATTAAAAGCGAACGATTATATTTTGACATAACAATATATCGTAAGAGGAATCTTCCGAATTGTTACATTTTTTTATATCAAATATATAAATATTAAATATTACGTAAATAATTAGTTGAATATTTTTCTTTATTTTACTTAAACTTTATTATTAGTTTTATTATTAGTTGAATATTTTTTTTATTTTACTCGCGTATGATACCCATGATTATTGTATGATTTATCTCGTGTACCTTACGAGGGTTTACATAAAAGTAAATAATTTATCTACATTGATTCTCTCGAGCGGTCACATCATATTCCCCTGCTAACATTATTTTTTTCGTTCGAGGATTAAATAAAATCGTTAAATATTGTACCGTATTGAGCATTATAGGATAAAATACGGATATAGATGCAAGATAAAGTATCACCCTAAGGGACGAAGCTCAACTTTAGTAGTCCGGCGTGTCCCAGTCACACACGTGAACGTGTAATCAACGAAAGGTCTCTCTTCACAGGGGATTCGTGAAACTTTTATGCCCCGGACAATCTAGGTGGGTGCGGGCTCGGACTCAGATTACGGTATCATTCGCGTATTAATTTTTAAGCGTCGTCTGGATTTTTAAACAGATTATAGTCATATCGACCGATATAATTGGCGAATGACGTCCTTCGCGCACTTAAAGATCCGGCGATGCGTCTTTGGAAACCGCGATGTCACAATAAATCGTTCATCAGTCGTCGTCCCAATATACACATGGTCCAAGTATACGTACACACGAAGTTCATTTACTCGCCGACTGCCAAAGGCAACAAGGGAATCGTGATACATCGCGCGGTTTGGTTGTAACACGTATACGAGGTGTTCTTGTTTACCGAATTTGCGTTTCATCTGCGAATATTTTAATTAAGAGAATTTTTCTCGCTAACCATATTATTCATTTTTTTTGCCTTAAAAACAGGTGAATTTAAATTAAATTGGGGAGAGACAAAAATAAATTATACAATTAAAATAAATTATACAAGTAATAATTTTTTATATAAATTATTACATCTTGATATTGAAAGTTATTATTATTTAAAACTTGTCATAATTTGACAATCGCTAATTTTGAAATGTTTATACAATATTTCTGTCGTGAAAAATAATTTTAGACATGTTCGTTAAAAAAATACATTTATACCAAAGAAGCAAATATTTGTACAACATTCGCAATTAGTACAATGGTTTGCGTAAAAATAATATATAACTGATTTGTGTGCGAAAGCGTTGACCTTTTAAAGCTTTGAATCCTTTAAACTTTGACACTTGTGAACTTTCGCATTATCATAGAAATTGCGACACCGATGTTGCCGCAATAAAGAGTTTCACAGGAATTCTTTCGACTTACAAATGAGAGAGAGGGACCGAAAACGAGACAAAGAGAAGCTAACTACCAGATTACTTTAAAACCGGTACAATCCTCTTCGGAAGAATTTATGCAACACGAAACGCAATTAGTCGCGGCTGCCATAAAATAATTTTCCTTTGTCTACTAATTACGTTAATTATCTTTTCACGGGCAATTGAATATTATTCGTAATATTGGCGAGCATAATCGGCATAATCGAGCATAAACAGATAGTTTCCACGCGAACTTTTAAATATTTTTATTAAATAAGATTAGAATATGTATAAAATGCGAATGCAAATTAATATACGCGAGAAATATATTTAATTCAATTTTTAGAGAGAGAGAGAGGAATTTCATAAAAGCAAGTTGCTTTTATAGAATTTTGTATGCAAAAGTACAAGAGCTTTTATTGAAAAAGTGTTGTAATTCTTTAACAAGTATTCTTTAAAAATATAACGACATGACTGCTTAAGAATAAAAGAGTTAACATTTTTCACGATGTGAGTTCCAAGATATAAATATGCCTTATAAAAGCGCTGCAACTACAATATGCTAAGTAAGCATACAGCACCATATTGCATATTTTATAACTGAGTAACTGGAAAGACTGTAGCAAATTTTAGTCGGAAAATGCATTATAATGCAAATGCCAAAAGATAGTGTCTTGAAAGTGACAAGATGTTTCATACCATCAGGAAACTGTGCGATTATACGGAAAATAAGTAATAATAATATGCTCTCTGACAACCAGATGTAGTCCCATTTAATTTTATCCGACATTTAAATTTAATTACGTTCTTTGTAACTAATGGAAAATGAATTTTTTTACTCATGTTAGTATAATTTCTCTGATTTACTAGAATATATATACATATATTTGAAAAAGAGGTGACTGCGAAAATAAAACTTTTCTTTACAACCGTGCAAAACGACGTTGCGTGCAAAGCGGTGCATTCCTATGCGTGTTTGATTTACATAATTACAATTCGTCCGCATGACCAAGTGTAATGTCCTGCCTTAATGAATTCTCGATAATCGATGCGCTCGGCTGAAATGCATCGTAATTAGTTTTTGTATCTGGGCATCGCGCGAATGATATTATGCCATACGCCGGACTGATTTTTGACCATCTCGTATTTTGCGCAGACATTAAATAACGCAAAACGTTCTTCATTTTTCAGTAATTAGTCACAAATTTTTCATGGTAGACTCGAACAATTCTCGTTTAAATCTCGTGAATAGCACGTTTTAAATACTTTAGTATTACTCTGGCTTATTATTTAATGTATACGCTTGATTAAAAAGCTCTTATGGTTTGCACTTTTAAACATTATTTCTCATAATATAGGTCGCCGAAATTATGCTAGTTGTACATTATACGAAAAGCAGCCATAAATCATCAATTAACCTTAATTTATCATCGCTATTATAGCGATTGTAATCGAGAACGGACCTAAATAATCGCTCCTTTATATTATAATAAATTGAATTTTCATAGAGTTATCGTAATAATTAATTTAAATATTAATATTATTTATATATATATATATATATTTTATGAATTTATATTATGATTTATTATATTACATTAATATTATTTATATTAATATTATATAGACATATTTTTATATTTTGAATTTTTAACAAACTTGTACTTATTTTTATTAAAAATATTATAAAGAGAAATCTAGATATTCCGAGATGTACTGTATATTTTACATCGCCATATATCTTACGCTTTGAAAGATCGGTTTTATATTACACACGAATTTTAAATTACGCGACATGATATCAAAATGTATTTTGTAGTAATGTTCCTTGGTTATTCTATTCGTTCCGCGTGCGCATTTTCCTAGTTTTACTATCGACATCCTGTCAGGACTCTTCGAACGTGGAAAATATTCCCCGAGGAAGAAAAATGCGTTGGAAACAAACTAGTTGAAAGTTGAAACACTATTATAATCAATTTTTCTATTAGGAGATAACGTTATTCAAAAAAATTAAATTGACAGAGATCAAATTTAACATAAACTTTTATATTATCGAAATAAAAGTCAAATTATCAAATGTAAATCGATAAATATAATAAGTTTGATAGAAATGGCATTTCTCTTAAAAAAACAATATTGTTAACGTTATTGAAATATTGTATATTTATTTGATGAAATGATGAACATGATGTAAATTTACTACTGCTCGTGTTATATAATATTTCCCTCGAATTTCCTAAATAAATAAATTAAATAATATAATCATGAAATAATAATCGTTCATTATGTGAGTTTATCACTGAGATTAATAAGCTCAACGAACGAGGTCACGTGTATCAGGCGTTACATGTACATCCTCGTTTGCATGGCGTATAAACTACGTTGACGGCGGATGCCGAAACTCCAATGTGGTTTGGAGCGCGAATGAAATAAACAGCACTGAAATACATATGAAGCAAGGTAATGGAAACCTCGAAGCAATAACTTAAAACGCTCAAACTTTCCGGCATTAGAGAATATTAAAGATTCCAACGGGGGCAGAATAATCTGCAGAGATCTAATGTTAAAAATTTCTCAAAGTTGGCAAGAAGAAAAAAGACGCTATCATCTATAGTTTGAAAGATTCAAGAATGCAAAAATTGTACATGAAATATTCGATATTTTAAAATTATAAAATGCAAAAGTGCCTAAGAGACAAGAAAAAGTTACTAAAACATTTTTTACATTTTTCGTTGTCCAAATAGAAATTTTGATTATCGCAAATCTTGTATTTGTAGGTCAATTCGAACTTGACTGACCTCGAAATAGCCATATTTTACTGCGGCGTTAATTTCCATTTCAACATGTCATGATAAATCCCATCAATGCATTAAATGGCATTGAAAGATGGACGATGAAAATATAGGCCGCAACTGCATAATGCTTCGCCGGAAGCGACCGTTATTAATCGCTTCTAATTACGCCGAAATATATTTCGGCACGATAGGCTGTGTTGCCAAATTAAATGACTCTTCCTCGCGTGACAAAATTTCGGTGATGTCTTTTGTGCCAAGTGCTGCGGTTTGTTTTATTAAAATGTGTAATATTTCGCGATATACATAATTTATACATCGAGAAATATAAAAATATATCCCGCGAGAGGAGATTAACACGGCAAAGATATATTATTTTTAACTTGATAATCGATAATTGATATTTTTTTATTAAATGTTTTATTTATTTATTCAATTTATCGAGTAAAACTGCTCATTCGCTAACAATTGAGTAAAATTATACACGTAATCTAGCAATTAAATATTATTTATAAAAAATATGCAGATGACATTAAAACGAGATAGATAAATAATTGAACAAAGTTATCAATATCGATTAATTAAAATGAAGAGCGTTATTATAAATGAACGCATTTATAATAAAATTCGTAAAATTTATTGCTGGAAGCGATTAAATCATTTTATCATTATTATTATTCATGAAATGAAAGGTACCGTTGGGTCCTGCGATTTAAGGGATGGAAATCTAGAATATGTGACGGTTTCGAATTTAGGGGAGAGGCGAGGCAGGATAAGCTTTTTCGACAAACTTTCAAAATACGAGGAGAGAATCTCGCAATCTGTCCCTCCTTTCTCCCTGTGCGATTTATCGTCGTTATCCTTTAGTCGTTGTAATTTACGTTTGAGCTTACGGAGGCGAAATTTCGGATTTCGGCTCATTTCCCTCTAACCTACCCTTCGCTTTGCGGTACAGTAAGAAATATTCGGCAAAGCTCGTCAAAGCATTAGGGATGCTTAGGTCGGTCACGTAGTTCGAGACACATCACCCTTAGGGTCAAATACATAATCTCGATCGAATAACTCTCTCCTTTCAGCTCGACGTAATATCCGGCATCATGTCCTTAGTTTATTAGTTGGCCGATTAATTAAGCGTGCTCGCGTGTCTCGGGATGCAAAAATTCATATAATCCTACCAGTCATTAGGGATGTTGTATGGGTTGTGAATTATATATATCGGAAATTGTGTTGTGTATAAACTGCGCATTAAGGAGAAAGGGGGAGAGAGAGAGAGAGAGAGTGTTCGCGCCTCTATTAATCGATTATTAAATGGAGGTAATAAACGCATAAACCGCGTAAAATAAGGTAAATGTGATTATTATCATTATGTTGAGTAATTTCAGGAAACACATACTAATAAAAAATGCTCTTTGAAATGACACGTATTATTACACAATAAAAATAATTAAAAAATAAATAATTCTAATTTAATAATATTTGAAATGATAACTTTGTTAAAAAATAATATATTCTACAACTTTTTGTTTAATTTAATACTTATACCGTGTAAGGTAAATAGAGAAATTTGAAAAAATATAAATATATACAGTTAGCTTTGCGGATTAAAAAAATTGGAAGAATCGATCCCCTGCCGCCTGTTGACTGCTCACTTTTTCGATACAATTGACGTGGCTTTATCAGAGAAATGTGCTTTAATTCTGTCGAGCCTGTAAGCCTTAACGCCGTTAACTCCATTCGTTATCTGCCTTCGTTAATCTCAATTTCCCGGACGACGCGTCAATCCGGTCTCACTATAACTTCGGCGTGTCGATAGATTTATCGTGACGGCGATCGCGCACAGAGGCCCCGGCCGCGTGTCATTACGTCGCCTTTACGTGTCGTGTCACCGTTCCGTGACTCCATCGCGATGAAAACTACTGAAACTCCATTGTGCCGCCACGTGTTAACGCCGCTCTTGAAACTGTATGAACCGTCGCGGCCTGGCGCGTAATTCACGTCATCAGGCGGACGGATTTAATTTTAAAGGCGATTTCTCTCGAGCCCGGCGTAGTCTTCCGCGTTTAATTTTAATCCCTTTGTACTTCCGAGGTCTTAAAATATTTCCACCGGAATCGGATGATGAGATGTACATACGCGACGCGTGACCGCGGCGAGTTTCGTTGCGGAAATAAGACTAATCTCTCTAAAGTTTGGAGATGAGGATTTTAATTCCCGAAGGGAAATTAAAATTCTCATCTCCAAAGCTTTTCAGCATGCGCAGAACTTTCGTATTCAATCCTTTATTCCTTTTCCCGCAAGTACGCCAGAGAGCGTGTTTACATTGTATCTCATTCGTACCTTAGTTTCTTTTATGCCGCACCTCATTCGCTTTTTCCTCGCAAGAAAATATATAAAGTTATGCAATATCTTGAGGGCATAAAGTATTTTTATTTACTTGCTTTGTGTTCCATCCCTCGTCCATCCTCTCGTCGAGATGATCTCTCTTTCCTCTCTTCCTCTTTGTTTCCCTCCTTCGTTTTACTCCAACTTTATTACTTGCTTAATTAGCTCGTTCGATATATCTGCCGGTGCTTTGGTTCAGGGAGTTTTTATTATCGTGCGCCGACGTTATTATCGTGTTCGCGAGGGAGGAAGATGAAGGAGGCCGAGCGAGCAATGCTCGAATTTCCGTGAAATTTATTCTGTTGCACGAAAACCGCATCCTAAAGCGAATTTCCTGTTTCGATACGTCGGTCATTAGAAGCAAAATTGTATGGAAGGCCGGTCGCGGAGCAAAGTTTTCTTTTTAATTGCCCATCGACGCGGCCAGAGAGGGCGATGTTTGACCGAAATTTATCTTGTTTTCATCGACGAGCGTTTTTTAATTGGCTCGCTCGTTCCACTTCCCGATGCGATTACTCTTTTGCCATCGATCATGCCACTTATCGCTGATATCGAAAATTTGTCGTTCACGCGCTTCCCCTCATTCTTTTTCCCTCAAGGAAAAGTTTAATGTAATTATAAAATTTTGCTTGAAGTATAATTATGTAAATACTGTATCCTAAGAATGTATAATTTAGTAATTTAAAAAAAGGAGATTTCTGTGAAAATCTGAAAAAAATATGTACAAAATTAAACACGATTTAATTGTATTGTTATAATTCTGATGGCATAAAAAGAAATATCGTACGTTTAAGATATTCATAGTAGGAATATTTAGTGCGAAATTTCTCTGAAAGACAAAAATATAAAAAAGAAAATCCTGAAATATATTTGAATTTATTTTGCGAATATATTTTAATTATAGATTTATTTTGAAGATTTATTTTTATATCAGGTATATCGGATTTTTTGAAAAGCTCGTGATAAAACGAAATAATGACGTCTCTCACGCTATTCTGCTTCCCGACGATTCATCCATTTTGCATAAGCCGTCTATCGATGAGCCAATCAGCGCTCTTCACGCCTAAATAAACAATCAGACGCGATCGAGGAACTAAAATGCATGCCAGGTTATGCGTTTGCATTCGTTCGCAATTTTCGGTGGGGGTGGGACGCTCGACATTCACCGGTACACGTGTGTTTCCTCCCCCTTTCCGCGTCCGCTTCTCTATATTTTGCCCTCTTTTTTTTTTCATTTCTAGAATCTCTCGCGTAGAAATTTGACACTCGATTTTCGCTTCGCTTTGATCACTCCGCCGCGTTCCCGCCTCCCCCCCTTTCGCGATGTTTTTTATTATTTTTCTATCATTCTCTATCTCTCTTTTTTCTTTCGCGATTGTTGCATGTTGTTTTTGCAGCCCTCATCCCTCCCCCCCCTCTCTCTCTCTCTTATTGTGGGGACAATTAAAAAAAATAGCCAGGCTAGTTTTACTCCGATCGCGGTGTTTATTCTATCGATCGGACTTTATCTGATCCGTCGTATATTAGCGAGCTACTATGTGCGTGGGAACATTAAAGCAAATTAAGTACGCCGTTACGTCATCGATGTTACCTCGTTGCCACATGTTTACACACGTTGGGTTAACTTGGCGGCGAGTTAATATTCTCCGCGGCTTATCCCTTGGATAATCTCTCGCTATTACAGCGTTAAAATATTTTTTCGATGTTTAAACACGATACGATGTTAAACAACTCGCCTTGCATTATAACGTCGATCTCATTTTTTTCAATTTTCTTCAATATCGCCACACGTAGAATTTTAATTTACGTAGAATATGACCAGCGCAAATAGCAAGGGACTCTACAATGGAAAAACTCACAAATGTCGCACATACCGTGGAGAATCGATTAATTTTTCATCCCGCTCGAAATTCGCCCAAAAAGTTGGCCGGCACCGCAAACATTCTGCGTTTACGCGAGCCGCATAACTAAAACTTATATTATCACCGCATACGAAAAAAAAAACTGAATTTCTACATATTTAATTCGCACTCGGCATACGACGACGGGATTGTTCGTGCAAAATGCAAAAATGTCTGATCGCCAGATAGTTGGAAATTGGAAAAGGGTCTTCTCTACGTGTACTAGGTGGCATGAATAAATAAGAATATTCGTGCAACTCGACGTGGGGTAAAATAATGAGAGGGAAAATTTGGAGAGGGCACTCTTTGTACATCAATAATTTCGTCGATGCAAAAGCGATGCCGCGGGAAAAAAGGGTCTCCGCAAAATTCGATTACATTTCCAGGAAATCTCCCAACTAACGTGATCGGTTTTTGTGCAGAGAAAAAAAGAAATGTCAAATCAAAATTTATATACCTAAACTAACGCGTTCATTGTTTCGTATATACGCAACAATTTATAACAATCTTCTTAGAAGAATTTAATAATTTTAAATTTCAACAATATTATAGTCTTATTTTAATATTGTAATTGTCACCTCAAGAATATATAATTATTTAATTCCACTTTAAGAAAATTATAATCTTTGATTTTAAAATGTTATTTTCTACCCAACATTGTTTCTTTTCCATTCGAGAAAATTAAATCTTAAATCGTAAGAATATATTTTTCTCGATTGAACTATATAAAATGACTTCATTCAAGTACGCAATTATTCGAGCAATTATATTTTTCATTAATTAACGCGATATAATCACATTTCAAGAACTCGCAAAGTTGTTCAACTATTGTACCTCCATATTCATTATGCGATTGTGAACGTGCATCAAAATAGACGCAACATTATATAAACAGTCGGTGAAATTATTTCATTTCCTAATGTGTATCCAGCAACAATCTCGAGTACAATGTGTACAAGTACGATGTGTACGTTGCTCTTGCGCGTTATAAATTAATTTTCTGCGGATTAATGTACCGGTAAGCGCATTTACGGAGTACGTCGTAAACGTGGGATGTTAAAGACAAGATAAAATTTTATAATGTCATTTTCTTTCTTGCTATTTTGCTTACTCAATAACGAAAGGTCTGAGAAGAAGAGGTAGCGAAATGGCAACAGTGAGCTATTCAACACGCCCTAGTAGTGGATAATTTTACTTTATATTCACGAAATACCTTATATTCACGAACGGAATTATACTTGTGAATAAATATATGTACCAATTGAGGGTTCGCAGTATTTTGCATACGAAATGCGAGTCTGGGAGTAATACATAGTTACGCGCATTTCGAACACGTAAACCGCCATAATTTCCGCGGGCATGAAATTTATTGTTCCTCAGTGGCAAGCTTGCGTGAAATTCAGACAGAGAGAGACCAGCGTTATAAAATTATACACGAGACGCGACGTTTCCGGGCCAGACAGGTGCTGCTTGATTTTTATTATTTATATAGCAGTCCTCTCTCCAGCGACCTATATAAAATACCATTATGCATAAGGATTCTACGTAGAGAAAACGCTCATCCTGGGACGAGTTTAAAAAAAAAAGAAAAACGGAGAAAAAGAGGGAGATGGAGATAAAGCATTACGCAAGATGTTTTTCCGAGTTAAATCCCGCGCGATGTCCACCGATGAAAATTTCACGGTGCTTTCACTCGAGCGAGCTTAATCTGTCGGGTAGAAACATTTATTTCGACTCATGCTTAAATTAGACCAAATGATCGCCGATGGTGACTTTTTTTTATCGCCTTCTTGCTTTAATTTAGATAATTGCATGCAGCCAAAATTATAATCTAATATTAAATCCTGTAAAAACGAGTAATTTATTAATAATTAAATTTTTACTTATTTATTTTATGAAAATTAAATTATATATTATATTTAAAAAATGTATGAAGTGTTTTTATTTTTGAATATTTATATTTTAAAAATTTTAAGAAACATTTTGATTTTTCAGAGATAAATTTTCATTCGCTTTGCAGCGAATATCTATGGAATTCGAAAAGTGAAACATTTAATCTTAACATATAGTAGGCCAAAGTATTTTGGTCGTATCGATTGATCGTGGAAACTGGTCGTCTGATTTTTATCGCTTCCGATGCAAAATGTTCCCGATGTAGGATGAGGAATCGATCGGTTGATGATCGATCGGCGCGTAATGAGGTAATTTTTTAAGCAATAATATACCAATCGGTTCGGCTCTCTGCTCTACCTAGTGTATAAATGATTCAGAATCCTTTTCCATGTTCCCTAATTATAGATGCTCGTACACAACGAGTGTTGTTAACTCATGAAATCGAAACGAAATGAGCAAATTACATCGCGAACGCGAATCGATATTTTCCAACGCTGGAAAATTAGCATCCGTCGATCAAAGCGAAATATAGAAAAAATCAATGATACGCGATGCGATTGGAGCAAATGTTGGTGCAATCCGTGATCACGAAAATATAATTAAATAAATGTGTTTACATTTTTTATAGTTAAACATTTTTTTAAATATTTTTCTTGTATGATTTTATCTCTATTTTAACGAACTGAGAAGCTAAATAGAATACAAGGATCGGTGAATTTTCATGTTTTTTGGATTGAAATATTTTACAATGGTAACAAAAAAAAAACAGATAGCGGATGAAACAATGACAAATTAAATTCGCGTTATTGAAAGTATCCATCGCAGGAACAAAGCGTTTTCGCGTTAGAAGCCTTCGCACCCATTTTACTGAGAGTACAATCGCGGTGCAATTTCAGTCGGTGTTCGATGGCTTAATTGTTCGCCGAAAATTAAATAAATGTGTGTTGCGAACGCCATATCGTTTATTAATCGCGCCTTTCGAAACAGAGATTTCAATTGACGTTACTCGATACTTATTTCATCATTTCATTATCCCCAAATGTATTGCTATGCAACTGAGTGTTTACGATATCGATAATAACTGCATAAAAACTTGGCGGAATAAACACATGTTCGAATAAAACCGTTAACGATCTGTAAATATTTGAGTGCGCGCAATATTGTATCAACGAAAATGTTATATTTTTTACATAGGAATATTTTAATCGTGCTTCGCTTCCCGAAATAAATATGTAGAAACGAAGGAAAATATTCCCATGAAAATTAACGAATGTACTCTCGTCTACTTTTTTCTGTGTCAGCGAAAATCATGAAAAATTTTGTTTGGCCCGATGCCGAGGAATCGTATGAATGTTTTACACTCGACAGAGGAACTTTTCACAAAGAGAAAGAGAGAGAGAGAGAGAAAGACAGAGATGCAACCGTATTACTGAAACAGTGGCGATCTTTTAGCGAGATGTTCAGATTCTCATGTTATCTAAGAATCCTCTGGGGTTATCCTCGTATTCTCAGCAGGAACTTAAAAGTTTAAAGGTCTGACCGATTAAGTCTTTGAAACTCTAACGAGGGTGTAACGTCTAGATTAGATTTATCGGTTTTTACTTAATGTCAGATTGCTGCGAAATCTGTTTTAGATCTTTGGTATCTGAAACTTTCGATATCTGAAATTCATGATAAGATGAGATCCAAAGGGAATCTTAGATATCTAAATTATCAGATTTTAAATTTGGAAAGGACTATTGCATTTTAACGGATAGGAGTCTTAAAAAAGTGAAATTTTAAATCTTCCAATCTGTTTTTCTCCCTCTCGAGTTTGCGGGACATTGACCGATGAGACGGATTCTCTTGGAAATTCTCTTTCATTTTTTAAAGTTTTAATTCTTAAATTTTCAGCATCCTCTCAATATCCGATATTTATTTCACGGTATATAACCATGAGCTATATTATGATTGCACATTATACACCTTGCGCAACAACTTCTTAGTCCCATATTTCCCGGGCGACTGCCTTAAATAGTTTAAGCGGGTTCATAAAATTGTGACTTGATATCGATTCGGCCGCAAATAAAGCGGCAGCGATTGAATTTCAGTCGTTCGCGAGTCATTAAATATTGCGACTTGCTCGCCAGTATTAATAAAGAATGAAAATAGAAATAAGAGAGACACGTTCATTAAAATAGTCATTCATCAACACGCCTCGACCTAACATTATATGGCGATATTTTGATATTTAATTGTTTGACATAATTGGCATGTGCCTCAAATTCAACAAATTTCTATCGATAAATTTTATATGCAAGAGTATAAACAGAAATACATTGATGTATAAATAAAAAATAAAAATAATTGACATAAATAAGTAATTATAAATATGTGGGGAAAAAATAAAATTTTCCTGTCAACATTCTTTATCTTCGAGTTTATTCTTCCAGTTATACTTTAAATACGGAAAGAGTTTGTCTACACAAGCGAGATGTACAAATCGCGGTAAGATAAACTGAGATTGGCAAGATGAAAGTGCAATAATTCTGAAGGAGAAAAAGGAGGTTGAATGACATCTTAGCACGTTTGCGTCGTGTGTTGTAGATCGGCTTTTATATCTGTTCGATTTATGTTATGGCTCATTGAACATCGACTGTAGTCTTCTTTTTACTCTTTTCTGCCTGTCCTCCGGCTGCGATGGGGAATGAAGATCGATATATCGAACCCTGCAGCGACAGACACTAGCGACAGACTTTAATTCTCATTGATCATTGACTCTTTCTCTCTCTCTCTCTGTCTCTCTGTCTTTCTCCATTTAATCCTTTATATTCTTTTCCAACTATTATCAGTGCGAAATCTTGGACAGTAATTTTCAAGTAATTTCAAGAATTTTATAAGTGACAACATCCTACTTATTTTTTATTTCTGATTTAATTATTTAATTTACCTAAATTATTTAAAAAATATACAGTTAATTTTTATATTCGCACCAGATACAAAAAAATTTTTTAGGAAGAATTTTATCAAAACTGCAAATTGCGTTATTAATAATGTTCAAGATAATCTCCGCAATTCTTTTATGGCAATCCAATAAAGTAAATCCAATAAGTTTCAACCAGTTGAAAACAAGTGAAGATGTCGAAAAAAGAGGCGATTACGTATGAAATGTTCGAGAATGCATCCTTAGAAAAACGCGGCTTTACGTGCATTTCCGAAATAAATCATTGGTCGCTTTCTTTCTCAGCCGCGTTCTTTTTTTTACCGAACAGCAAGTAGAAATTGACAAATAGCGTTCTAGTTCGTTGTTCTTGCCGAAGGTGCTCCTCAGACTCCATTTTTCCACGGGATAACGATCGTTCTAGCCATCGATATTTTAATAGCATTTGTCCAAAAAACATCTCATTGATTAAATTCGCTTTCGGAATTGAGATTAAATTTGATAAATTATATAGCGCAATTTTTTAAGCTGTCTGTATTTTGCAAAAAATTTTAATTTTCTAAATTCTTTCTTGAAAACCGAATATTATGGAAAATTCTGATCAAAGAGCTATTTTATGCTCAGTTTTGATCTCTAAAACAATTTTAGAATCGTAGTTTTCTAAAAAGAGATTTACATTTTTTAAAATCCGTGTTGTAGTAAATGTAAAAAAAAAAAGAGAAAAAGATCGGTTCTATGTGTAACGAGAAACTTCATCACAAACTTCATCATTACATAGCGCATCAGAGGGCTGAGAAAAAAGCGCTGTTGATCGTGGGTAGCGCATCCTTCCCACCCGCTTATAAAGCTTTGACTAGGCGTTTGTACGCAACGACCCGACAGAATACACTCGCAATTGCCTATTCTCAATTGCAAGCTAAAGGCCGGGTTTCCTACCGTCCACCTCTTACCAAGCAAGCCTTTCCCCGATCGATCCGCGAAGCCTTGATTAGATTTAGCTCCGGCGATTGAGTCGGTCGCTTCATTACATTAATCCTATAGCATTCAATCCAGTACACTTTTCTCGAAAGGACGTTACGTCCCTTTTCTAAGTGCACTGATTGTTATTCTTATAACAGGCTTCCTTCGTTCACGCTCTTCTTTGTTAAAGATAATTCGGTAAAAGGAAACCTTAACATTGCACCCCGCCATGTCTTCGATTCAATTAATTTCTAGATAAGAGAGAGAGAGAAACATTTAAAGAACTCATTTAAAGCAATTGCGTTACACCCCATAATCTTTTTTAACGCGAGGATAAATAATCATATTTTAATTATTGGAAAATAATGATGAATAATAGTTATAATGAAATGAAGAAATGATTCTTCTGTTATATATTTTTTAACGCGAAGATAAATAATAATACTTTAATTATTGAAAAATAATGATGAATAATAGTATAATAAAATAAAGAAATGATTCCTCTGTTAGATAATATTACGTTATATAATATTACGATGTCATTTCTACGGAAGAGAAGTATATACACGAATATATACTTGAGGAAATATATCCGTTTTCAGAAGGGCAACGCTTTTCGATTCACCCAGTGTGCACAGAATCAGACTGAAAGGCGAGCTATAAATTTCCTGTTCCGTCAGTCCTTTCGTTTTTTTATTTCCGCGGTACGTTTTCACGCGTATTCGACGAGCCGGAAAAACGATCGTCGGTCAAAGAGTCGCACAATGCGAGTTTTCGCGAGCGAATACGATTCTCTACCGCGGCTCGACCAACCGGAAAGGAAGACCGATCGTACCGCGGGATTGCGGCGGACGTTTATCGTGAATTAAAGGGATCAAAGGGGGATGGCGACGTCTTCCGGCGAATGGCGGAGAATCTCCGACAACTTGAGCACTTTGCCCTCCATCCTTGCGTCTTTTCACGTCCCCTTGCTATTCGATTTTCGAATGATCGGAGTGCATGTATGCACGAATAGTCACCGAGATATATGTAAACTTGGAAATATATAAAATAATTTTTATAATAAAAAATTCCGTCAAATTGCTCGTTTAAAAATTATACGTTAATTTTTAATTATTTTTGAAATAAAAAATGTCCTATATTTGTTATATAATATTTAGAGTGAAAAATACCTCCTTTACGCGCGTATAATAATATAAAATAATAATAAAATCCACGGCCTTTTACCTACTTCTCGCGCAACTCTGATAAAAAGTGTTCGGATACGATCGATAAATCTTTCATAATTCTTTTCATTTTTGCCGGAAAGCTTCTTCGGCGAGAGAGGGAAAGAGAGATGAGGGCGGTAAGTGACAAATCGGAGGCGACCGACTATTCGTGAGGCGGAAGTTTTGCCGGTGGAATATGAACCGTGGAGAGAAACAAGCGCGAAACAGAAATGCATCTCGCAAATACGTCTGGCGATACCCATCCGCGCTCACGCGGACGGAAAATGGCGTTCCGGCGCGATGCGTTTAGCGATCCGATGATGGAAGCGTCGTTACGACGTATAAAAGCATCGCCGTCGCCGCCACCGCCGCCGCCGTCGAGAGATCATCTATTTTTATACACGCCGGTCCAGGATCCGGATGATAAAGCACTCTTGGAACTTTGCACCCCTTCCCCTATTTATAAACCGGATTTGGCATCGTCAAGGCGAACGATGGATGCTGTTCCATCCGCGGTGTAAATCTGATTAGGAAAAATTCGTGTACGTGTTGATTCGCTCAGCGAATCTTGTTAATTAAATCGTAAATGAATAAGAGAAACGGATTGTTTATTTTCTCTCTTCATGTTAATTTTCAAATTTACATCTTGAGCGAAAGAATGTAAAAATTGTTTATTTATTTATTTACATATAAATCCATGGAAATAAATAAATGAATAATAAATTCAAACTAATTTAATTTCTGGCGTTTATTAATAGATTAAATATTATAAATGTGCTTACATCTTATATTATAATTTTTGCGAAATGAAGAGGATCTAATAATGAAAAATGTGTGGCAAGAGCTTTTTTTATTCTGTCGTATGAGGGAAAACTCGCCATTATATAAATAATTTGCGGAGAACTCCGAATCTAATTTTCTCGGGAATATAATCCGCTCTCAACAATTTATGTTTTTTATAAGACATTTTCACATTTCGCGCATATTTGATAAATTTTATATCAGAAAATATGATTTCTTTCTCTTTCGCTCTCTTTTTTTTCATATGCCATCATAGAGAACTTCGTTGCACAGAAAATTCCCCGTTATAAAGCGCTCGGCGTAAGTAAGATGACCTGATTCAGCACGTCTATCCAACAAAATCCTCGGTGTATTAATTAGTCAGCAAAGCTTGACGTATATATACTGTGTACACTACATTACGACTGCACGGCGATCGATCGCTCCGCATGGAGTACGCGTCGCGATAACGTACACTTTGTCCCGCTGCATTGCTCGTCAATAGATAGACGTAATTACGTTATCACGGCGTACATGGTTTCTCATCGAGTCGGTACAATCAAACGATAATATAGGCTTAAAATTTCCAGACAAGTCTTTTCGATGTTGCGGAAGGCTCGAGAGTTTACAAGGTTTGTCAAGTTGTGTCAGAAAAGAAGATATTCATATTTTATTTTCAATCTTAATTTTATTCTTCAACATTTCAAATAAAATTAGAAAATTATTTTATAAATCTATAATTTAAGAACAGACAAGCTTAAATAGATGAGAAACTTTTTAAAATCCTGAATTTAAAAGGATTCAAAAACAATTCACGGATCTAAAAACGTGCAAATTTTGACGATATGTTAACAGACAGTTTCGAGATTGCAAAGACTTCTGATGTTACTGGGGCGAAGAATTGTGATTTATTCGGCTTGATTGTCGAATAGTTCTTTCATTCCGCATCCGAAATGAACGGAAACATGGAACGTCGCTCGTTTATAATCCTTTAAACGTGAATCACCGGTGTGTCGCTTATCGTTAAGCGATGTCAGTTTCTGCGTCAGTTGGCGTCCATAGTTATTTAAAGGCATCGCGTCTGAGTGCTCCCGAAATAGTGTGACGTGGCTGACGTGGTTTGCACCGGTACGAGCGGTTTGCGTAAAGAGAGGATATTCAATTTTAACGTTCATTTCAACAAAAAGTTTTATTTTTGCAAAATTAAAATAGGATAGGTGCTTGAAAAAATATTAAACGTCCCAGTGACATGCATCTTATGGTCAGAATTGTTTTTATCAGAATTATTTTTATTTCTCTCGTTTTACATCAGAAATCGGATAAAGATTTTGTAATCCTAGGTTTTTTATCTGGTTATATTGATATAAAAAAAAACTTGAGTTTTGTCCTTCTTCATTTTTCCCTCATTCGTGTAATCAAGTTCCAAAATAGACGTGACTGAATGGCACAATGTTCAATTTCCCCATTTATTGCGGGATTTTAGATTTTGCTCGTAAGCTAATGAAAATGACTTCCCATCGACAAGAATCTTCCATGTACGCCATTGACGTTCTTATTACAGTTGGATATTCCCGGCTAAATGAGAATCGACCCGGACATTAATCCGCTCGATTATTTCGTCTCGAGAGCAGAAGGAAGGGAAGAGATTCTATTGTAAAGCATTCAATTTTCGGTTAGTCAGCAGCTCGAAGATTAGCCTGCAACTTTTCAAGAAATCAATTGTACGAGAAATGATTGTCGAGGCAGCTTTTAATCACTTAGCGAGGCAGGCATTGTATCGTTTGTTTCGCGTTTCGTGCAATTTCGCGATGCAGCGGCCATGTTTGTAAAAAAAGCACTCTTGCAAACTTTCGGCGATCCGCAAATGGTTGATAAAAAAATTCCGCTCTCAGAAGGCTGTTTACGTGTTAAATTTCGCTAACTTTTACGCGGTTTCGTGTCGATTCAACTATTTCGCAATCACGCTCGGAGAGAAGCAAGTTCGCTAAGAAAGTTTCCTTGCACGTTTTGCTCCAATCTGGTTCGGACAATCTAACACGCTGGATACGACCATTTTTAGTCGAGTAATGCAGAGCGAGACCGATCAATTTCATGCGTTACTTTGCTCAATTTTTTCTCATTTTTAAACACGCAAAGTTGAGTTTCTAGAGCTAAAACATGCGCGATCGCCGAGTGATTGAATAGACCCTTGGAATGTTGTATATTTTTCTCGTAAAAGAATATCCTTCGCGACACGTCGCGAATAAAGCGCCAATTTATCGCGTCCTAGAGAGGATCTATTCGCGCATAGACTCTTGTAATTTCTCGAGGAGAATTGCGTACAAAGATACGCGCAAATAAGTCGCTATTGCATTGGTGTCTGTGTCAAGATCGCGTCGGGAGTTTCTACTTCTTCGCGCCCTCTCGTAAGGGCCACTCGTCCTCGACGCTGTACCCTTCTTCATTTCTCGCTCTCGACCTTACTGCACTTGATTCACCCTCTGCTTTCACCCTCGCCGAGTACGTGCCATAACAAGACGAGGCATGAGACCGAGTATATGCGACCAAACAATTCTCGAGAGCGTAGCCGCTCGAAAAATAAGGCCGACCAATCACGATGGCGCAGTTCCTTATGCGATCTTCCCCGCGCAGTTAAATATTGACAGACCACAGGAATATTGGTTCTCACAATTTCGCGATGGCACGATTTATTAGATCGGTAAAATAAATTAGCTTGCTCTCGATTATTGATTTTTCACTTTGGCGACGATTGATTTAAAGAAAATTGAAACGCGGCGATTTCGAGCAGACGTTAACAGAGAGTTATGCATACGCGTAGTTAAAGAGAATTTGGACTCTAGAAAATTAATTTGTGATATGTGAAAACAAACGTGATGAAAAATCTCAACTGAAAATTGAACGTGAAGATTGATTTGAAGAGAATTGAAATGCGACGGTTTTGAACAAATATTAACAAAGTTGTGTATATGCGTAGTTGAAAAAAAATTTAGAATCTAAAAAATTAATTTGCGATATGGAAATAGGATATGAAAAATCTGAATCGACATTTTGATGATTTTTTATTATACAGCGAATCAAAAGATAGAAATTTAGAGTAAGAGAATTGAGAAAGTAAAAACGCATCAATTTTTTTTATTATTCCATTGAATGAGGTTTATTCGTTTTCGTAATTTTACTGTGTCCTTTTTTAACGATAAGAACCCCTACTTATGAAGCGTGAAGTGCACCTTTGTGATGCCTCGTAAAGTGATACTTTCTCTAAAGCCATTCTGGAACCTTAACAAGATATTATATGATGTAATTAAAGTAGCACATTCCTTGTGAAAGATTACTTATTTTCAGCTGTAGATCATCATCATTCATTAAACATCATATCACTTATTAAGAAAAAAATTTGCAGCAAGTTTTTTTAAGTTTAAAAATTTGGATATCGAGGAATTTGATAGGAGTTAATTTGAATTTCCTAATTAGAAAGGGGTAAAATTTGCCTTTACTTTTATATTTCAAATATATAGACTTTGAAATATCAAAGAGTCTGAGCCTTTTAACCTTTTAAAATTTTGCAAAATATAGAAAACAAAGGAATAGGATGTTACTTTATTCTATGATTAATTTATGCAAATTAAAGTGCTCATCTTTTTATTATCATTCGTCTTTTTATTACCGATTCGAGGACTCGTAAGGTTTTGATCCGCCTAAGAAACAAAATTGAATATATACAATATATACACACACACACACACACACACACACATATATACATACATATATATAATCATCGAAGGTTAAGTTTATTTTGAAAATACGATAGACAAAGGCGTTGCTAGGCGGTCTTGGTGATCTCGAGGATCCAATTGTCGAGGATGAAACGATGGCACGGATGAACTCGAGAAGAAGCTATGGTCGTAATCACGTGCGATGGCACATGAATAAAGCAAACGTGTGCTAATGAGCGTCGACGGGAATAAGCAAGCAAGAAATCTGCGGTCAGAGAACCTATGAATATTAATGATTGCTCGATTTATCATTCGACAGATTTAAAAGTGACATACACAATTTTCTCGTGTGTGTCCATGCGTTTGATTTTATAATTTTATAAGGAATCCAGACATATCTCATTACATTCTGCCAAACTTAGGCAAAAAATAATACCAAATAAACCCATAATAGCAGGTAATAATGCTAATAATAGTTTATTTGACATTAAGAGAACCTCTTCAAAGTTCGAGTGAATTATATTCAGCGATTTAAAATGGAATATGTTTGTCTGGCAGATGTTCCCATCTGTTTCTCACGGTCACTTTGGAGATTTTAATGGCTACGGGCGTGACATGTTCAATGAGTTGCCAAACTCTTAGAGGCGTAACGTCTCCACATCCTATTAACTCTGAACTTGGATAACTTGGAAGATGCGCCGGTTGAATTCAAGATTGTCGAGCAAATTTGAAATTTTTATCACGCCCGGAGCTTAAGTGTTCTTCGAATAAGTTTCACAGTTTCTCAACTTAGTTTGTGAGAATGCTGAGGTGAGACGTTCATCAAAATTTACAACTTAGTAATCGCGAGAATATGGTATGTCTTCATCTGAAAATTACTCCCTAATTAATTATTTCGCCGAAATATTCATTAAGCATAATATTCATTTTCTTTAGCCATTATTCATCTTTTTGTTGCGATATTTTCAATTATCTAATTTTATTATTCTATTTTGCTTAATATTATTAATATGACTATTATTACTTTGATTAGTGTTATTAATACAATATTATTATTTTAATTAATCGAGAGTTAAAAATTTAAGAGACAGGTCTTTCAAGATTGAAAAATGAAAAATTTCACGAGCAACAATATCGTCGGAAGCGGAAGAAGAAATCACCAGCCCTTGATAGACGTTCATTTTGGCCCGTTATAACCGGCACGTGCGGTAAAGTGTGCATAACTCGAAACGACTACGGTAAAGGGCGCGTAAAACGTCAACGGTTGACCGTCAATTGTCCGTCATAACTCTGGGGAAACGCGCGAGCTCCGTTTTACGTTGTATTACTTGGCGCGGCTCGCTTTAGAGTCGCAACCTTTACGGCGGTCGTCGCGCTGCGATGACTGACACTTTAATTCCCGGTTAATCTCGCGGAGAAATCGATTCGATAGGCCGACACGCGGCTCGTGTGATAGTTTTAAGGACTAGGCTAATTTATTGCGAGCGTTGCATAGGGTCGCGTCACGCGACGCCGCGACCCATAAAGGGAAAACGCGGAATGTCGGCAATTTTTTTCCCCTCTGCGACATATGACACAAACGACGTGTTTAATGCGCGATGAATTGCTTTTTGATGGAACTTTTTGTTTTCTCGTCAACGAAAAGGTTTAACGATTTTTTTGTTAAAAAAATAGAGGAAATATTAAATTATTTATTTAGAGACGAATTTGAAATTTATTAATATATATATATATATCTCCTTTAGCGAAAATATGCCATCCGAGAAATTTACGTTTCGCGGCAAGTTCACTTGCAATGTTATCTCGAGTTTAACCTTTTGAAGTTAAACTAGCCTATAGCAGTTTTCTTTATCTACCCAACCTAGAGGCAGCTCATATTTATCGCTTGCCTCTATGCACCCGGCCTAAGGGTCCGCGTTCTCGCGATAATATTGCAACCCGTATGTGCAGTAGTAGCCATCGCCGGCGGACAAATGTTCCTTTCTTCCGCTTTGCATTATTTGCCACCGACGGTGACGACGACTAAAAGATTCGACCCGATTAGATAACGAAGTGTGCATCCAACATGCATGAGGTAGGTTCTGGGCTGGAACAAACTACGTCATTCAAATTGACGCACGATATCCGATTGCACACTCATTGTCAGATCGCGCTGTCAGCGATCGATTGTTCGAATCGGTCCATCTATCTCTGATCGCGAGGAAAATAAACAAGCGAAAACTTAAAAAGCGCACGTAAAAGAAAGATAGATTATTATAGATTTTTTTTATATGGAATGAATTTTAAAGTATAATGCTAAAGGTTCGAAGGGAAGCCAATCTTGCTTTATTTTAATGCGCGACTGATCATCCGAAGTGAAAAGGGTCGGCCACGGTCAGACGCCCTTCGTTAAACTTGAATCGATCAATTTTAAATCGACTTTCTAATATTGAGGGCATTTTAATGCGTTGAATAGGCTCTGAATTTTTCTTTCTTTTCTTTCATTTTCCTCTCTTCCACTCTCGATTTTTTACGTTATTATTAAACCGGCCCTCGCGAGAGCTCGCGATCGAAATGAAAGGGTTGAACCAGCGCGACGAATTCCACCTCGTTAGCGGGTCGCGACCATCGACTGTCGGCTGTACAAATTACTACACCCTTTTTTTCCTTCTCTCTCTCTTCCGTGCTCTCTAATTACGAGGCCGGAGGCGACTCTAACGAGTTTGCGAGCGACGCTCGTGATCGCTTTCATAAAGTCACTCGACTTTATTCCACAGGGGATCAAAACGCGCGCATGTTCGCGTGCTAGAATCATCCGGCCATCTATCTATCCGGTGTCTCGTTTCATCCGAATGACAAGACAGTCACAGGGGAAAGTGCATGCTTGCGCTACCTCTTCGTACGAAACACCCAAGAGCTTCGTTTAACCTATAGATTGCATGATCCGGCTCACATATGGAAATATAACGCGAGTCATTCATTCGTTCAATTATTCACGCTTATATTCTCCTGGGGAATCCGAAGCTACACTTTTTACGCGATGGAACGTACTCGGTGAATTTTGATATAAAATGTTGAGATGTTGCCAGAAATTAATTGATAGTATTTGAAAAGGCGTTGCTTAATTAATTAATCTAAATATTACTTACTACCAACATTATTTATTAATATTATTATCAATAAATTGCTCTCGTATATTCATCGATTAAAAATATATAAAATAAAATAAATACAAACGTGCATTTCGCTATTTTCCCATTATAAACTATCATTCTGAAACTATCAATTTATCTCTGTCATTTTTCGCTCGATACAGTTTGTCTCAGAGAGGGATTGCTGTATATTACATATTTTCCATTTTCAATAACATTTTTGCGGAAATGGCAAAAGCGTATCTGGAGAGAAATTTTATCCGTGTCCGTTAGGTGTGTCGACCGATATCGACCTCTCACCTTCTCCACGACGGAGATGACGACCTCACCTGTATTTCGACGGCGAAAAATTACTCGGCGAGTCCCAGGAGCAGTATAAGGGCTCTCGAGGATGAAGTAGCTGAGCGAAAGAGGCGGGAAAGTCACTGAAAAATTGAACATACGAAGAAGGACATAAGTTTCGCTCTCGCGCGAGTTGCGTGGTTTCTCTTACCTTACCCCATGTTTTATGCCATAAGCACTTTTACATGTGTAAGATACACCATATCGCTCGCGGAGGATCGGACATTGATCTAGGGAAAACTTTGCTTTAAACGTGATCGTTTGTTTCTTATTCTTTGAAAATGGGATATAAATATCAGGATTTAAGTTAAAATACAGGGTACAAAAATTAGACGCTTATATTCTCAATTGTCGATATTTGTTCATTTTTAATTATATTAAATATACAGGAAATCATACACGTCAATTATATAGCGTTAAATGTGTGCTTATGAATTTATGATTAATTTACATATTTAAACAATAAATTACATATATCGTACAATATATTCTTCGTAACTTTAGTTAATTTGGAATTACCTAGGTGGTCATGTCCCGCTGACAATGGAAGACTCGCGCTAATGCATTAAATTAAGTGGAAAAGGATGTTAGATCTTAGCGAAAGACAGATGAACTTACGAGGATGTGACTCTAATAAAGGTGGTCGCCTTTTATGGCCGCTCTTAACGTCAGTCGTAATCTTGCTTGTACAATCGTTCGCTTTATATGCTTAGCGATCATTTAATTGCGCTAATGTGGTTTTTATGCGATCGTGTTCCGTCATGAAATTACTTTACTAACGGTCCCATTTTACGACCCGAGATCCAATTTTCCACGCGGGTGTTAAGACGAAATATTTCCTTGTATAAAAAAAGTGCCTGCAAAGTTGATGGCTTAGTTGGATTAGCCGAGTGTAAAATTGAGCCAACGGAAGGACGAACAAAGTTATTACGAATGCTAGAAAGCCGCGAATTTATTATCAAGAAAAAGTCTCCGGTGGGAGCGGAGGCAACTTTGCAATTTCTCAGCCACACCACTTTGCAGCAGTTATCCTCCGATAAAAATTGAATGCGGAACCGTCAATTTTTGGCGTCCAAATTCAACATGAAACTTTTACTGAAGCGAGATACATTTAATATTGATCTGCATATCGATTTTATTTGCTTCTCGTTTTTAATTCAGTTCGGTCTCGATGCAACGTCCACCGTTAATAAATAATCCCCGTAAAGCCCCGCTTACAGTCTCGCGTTCCGCGCTCCAAATAGATCACCCGCTATGTGTTAAATGGCCGACGATGCTAGTAGTTTGGCAAATCTTGCGGCCTGCCACCGTCGGTGCATCTCACGCCGGAAATCTCGAAAGGCCACAAACCGGGGACCTGGCACAGCCATCGTTTGCGGTCGATACTCTCGAAACACTTTTGGTGATATTCGAAATTTGCCACGAGTACCGTTCGGCGACAGCCCGGAAACCGATATTCACGTAGATACCTCTCCAACTCGTGCTTCGCCGTTAATTCTACAAATATATAGACACGATCCTTGAGGAGGAAATCAAATTCCTGATTTTCCAGGATGAAAACGAAACGGGCAATAATTTATACGCGACAGGGAAACGAAATTGATGAAACAAACCAAGCGAGGAAATAATTTGTAAGATCGGTAGTTTCATTAAATGCTGGGGAGTTCGATTTCTTCGAGCTCTTTAATAAAGGAAAGATTAGAATTAGGATTTATTGTTCGCATCTGTGATCCCCCGAGCGACTAGACGTCAAGACGAAATTAGTTAAAGGCGTCGCGCCAATTTCCCCTGATGCCCGACACTTGAATCGGAATCGGGGATGATTGAAGACTCTCTCGTCTGTTCCAGGGGATGGCGACGTAAAGTAGCGGCGGATTACTAGCCGGCACGAGATGAACACGAACGGGAACGCGGTTGCGCAGGAAGATGGTGCCGGTACCGATTACGGCGGTAACGAGGAGACGGCGGCGCTGCTCGGCAGGCCGCCGCCGCCGCCGGTCGTGGTGGCCGCGGCGTCTCAGGGCAAGCCGGTGCTGACGCGACAGGATCGGGCAACCTTCCTGGTCGCCTCGCCGCAACTGTCCGTGTCCGGGCTCGGCGGCTCCGAGGAGAGCGGCACCAACGAGGACCCGGCGACCAGATCGGTACCGGACATCGAGCTTCACTGCCGGCTGGACGGCGAGCCGCAGCCGTCGCCGCCGCCGCCGCCCCCGCCGCAGATTCAGCAACCGATTCAGCCCCAGCAGCAACAGTCGCAGCTACAGGCGTTGTCGGCGTCCTACGGCAGTCGCTCCTCCAGGCAGTCGCATCAGTACAGGTGTAGGTGCGACCGAAGGGACTCTCTCGCGCCCACCTCTGCCCTTCACTTGGCCCGCAGTGTCTCCAGGTAGGAACGATGCAGTCTTCTTTAAAAGAAATGAGTAAATAAGGGAGGAAGTAAATACGTTCTTTGCTAAAAAGTAAAGAAGTGAAAGATAAACTCAGGGAAAGAAAAGTAAGATACAATATGATATATCGAAACACATCGGGAATTGTGTGTAATATCGTATTCTGATAGTGTTTGGTTTATCTTTCCAATATTATCGATATTAAATTAACAATGATTTTCAACGAATAAATATTTAGAAACTTTTGATTGCATCTTACATAAAATTTCCTATAGTGAAGGAAAATGTATATATACAAGGTGTTTCTTAATAAGTGCGAAAAATTTTAGGAAGTGATTCTTTGCCAAAAATTAAGGGGAGTTTTTCTCCTCCAAAAATCGGAGTAAAAATTAGGTTCTTATTTTTTTCTCAACAAATTAAAGAAATGAAATTAGGTGGATATTTTATACTAGTAAAAAGATTATTTATTAATATTTTTTCAGCCTTCCGTATTATAAGGGGATGAACTAGCAACTCCTATTCAATTTTTTAATTACAACTTTTTAATGTTTATATGAAAAATCCCCCTTAATTTTCGACAAAGAATCATCTCCTAAAATTTTTCGCACTTATTTTTCATAAGCAAATCCTTGCGATTTTTATTAATAGACACACATTACCTACGCACGCTTTCCAAGAATGAAAAATAATGAATGCTTTGTAGTTTTACATACTAATATACGTGTTTTGTACATAATTAACAAGAAATAAAATTGGAAACATAAAGTATAAAGTGCGCTTGCATTTATATTTTATATTTTCAATTTTAATAAAAAGAATATTATCGTGAACGGTCGATTATTCTTTGTAACATATTGCATATTATAGTTGTCGTTACGGTTAAATAGCGGTATATAATTTTAAAAACCAAGCATGCTCGTTGAAATGAACGATAATTGTGTCTCTTTTATATTTATTCTCTCTACAACACGCGTTAAAGGAAAAAAATGAGGCGAGCATATTTCATACAACACATACATGCATGCATGCATGTATGTATTACATTTATATTTACGACGTACAAGGGAGTTAATCCAGGAAAACTTGCACATGCTTAAAAAGGAACGGCAGTTGTATAAGTTTAAACACGCGTGGAAAGTTTTGACTCGTAATTGACAAAGTTTAACTACTCCGCGAACACAAGTCGGCTACGCTGCCGTGAACTTGCGTTTAAATGTAATAGAATTGGAGCGAATAGTCGCAGACAGAGTTTTCGATTGAAGATGAGCACGAAACGGAAACTCGCTTCACAAATTTCCGATGCCGATTATGATTTTAATTTTCTCCTATGCCAATAGCATGGATTATCCCGTTTGTTTATCCAGCATCGATACGCCATTCTCTCTCCCTCTCTCTCTCTGAAACGCTAATCTTCCAGATGTCGCAATAAAAGATGTCCGATATTTATCGAATGTATCTCGTCCCGAGCTTCCGGCTTTGCAATTTTCGCAATGCATGAAAATGCTATTTGCTGCGCGAGGAGAAAAATCCTTAGAGCGATTTAATTTTTCATTATGTGGCAGACTCTGAGATTAAGGGATTTTTATCCGGAGCGCAGAGAAGAATCTATTCGCGAAATAGCTGCGCGAATCGGCCACTTTTATCTAAGTGCGCCCGGCAATTCGCCGAGAATCACCGTCCTTTCTCGGAGAAATGCGTTGCTCTCGGAAAAATGCGACATCTCTGTTTCCTTAGACCTCGCCCAAGCGGAATGGGCTTTCCTTCTAGGAAAGAAAAAGGTCTAAAAAAGTTCCTTCCCCTGCCGCCGTCGCGAATTTCTAGGATGATCTCATGCACTGGCTCGAAAGTCAAGCCGCGAAATTTTACGTCGTCCTACAGCTCGAATCTTTCGGAGGAAATATACGTCGCGAAGGTTGTCGAAAAGAGTCGAGAATAGAAAAAGGATCTGTAAAAAAATATCGTTACTAAGAATACCGATATGAAAATCCCGACGTTGATCGTTCTCTTTATTTTACGATCGCTTTTCAGCCACCATGATTTTATTATTAGTTGTTAAAATTTATTGGAGGACACTAGAGTCTTTATTTTTATTTCCAATTTTTAAATATTGAGTTTGAAATAAAATAAAATTAATCAAAAATTTAAAAAAATTGATTCTTAAGAAAATTGAAAAAACTGTAATAGTAAAAAACAAAGTTTAGTAAAGAAGATTTGAACATGTTTACGGCGAGTACAACTTTTTAATTCTAAATTTATCATATTTTAAAATTTTTCATATTTCCATTTAAAGCTTATATCAAAAGTTTCAGGAAAAAAACTTTTTGTTTTGAAACATTTTATGAATGTATAAAACTTGTAAAAGATCAGAGACCGAATGGTATTGTGTCGATATAGTGTTTTCGTTGTATTATATTCATTTATTAAGAAAGATACGCTTTGTAAACACATCTTTTATGCTTGTGACGTAAAATAAGTATATTGAATCATGAATAAAAGATCCATTGTTATCCCGAAAAGCCATTCAGAAGCTAAGGGACTTCACTTTTCACCTAAAGTCGAAGGCGCGACGGTTAATGATATCTCTAGACGACAGCCTCGCACTATATTTGTCCTGTAAAAGCCGAAGGCTCTTGGCTTAGGGTGTTTTCAAACAAAGAGAACCCTAGTCATATTCTGTACATATTCTAACGACAAAATTGAATTACCCCTATTCAACAGACGGAGTTTGCCAGAATCTCAGTAATTTCATCAGCAATTTCCTGCACACTCTGGTCTCCTAGAAATGACGTATTTATAATAGAAGAGATTATATTTGTTGTATATTTTCCTCGATAAACTTGGAACTCAATTTTGAGAGATTTAATGAGTGAAATTATTCTACAATTTTATAATGATTTTTGCAGTCGATTAAAAAATAAAATTTTTATTAAAATGAAATAGAGAGAGTTGAAGTTAGAATTGAAGAGAGATATTTTTCAGGTTTAAATTTAGAGAAATTTGTCAATTCAAAGCTTTGCTCATGATTTGAAAATTATCAGTGCCTGAATATCTCGGAATAATTATTATTTTAAATATCTGCGGCTGAAGAGTGCCTTTGAGACACTACGAATGCTACCAA
Source organism: Camponotus floridanus (assembly GCF_003227725.1). Classification (NCBI taxonomy): domain Eukaryota; kingdom Metazoa; phylum Arthropoda; class Insecta; order Hymenoptera; family Formicidae; genus Camponotus; species Camponotus floridanus. The sequence continues at coordinate 1,032,555 of NW_020229747.1, read as the reverse complement.
TTTAGTGGGGCAGCAGTTTTCAATGAAATTAGTCCACGGACGGGTGGCCATGTGCAATATTGGATAGCGTATTTGAGACTATCAATTCGACTTTATAGTTCACGCCAGCCATAAAATTGTACCGACTATAAACGATTCGAGAGCAGCCGATTACTGCAATATTACATATTTCCGAATAAAATTACGAATAGCTCAACTTTTTTTCTCATTTAACATTTTCATCGCAACAGTCCCGCTATTAATCGTATCAAGCTAAATATTGTCATATTTAAATATTAGCTAACGAGTAATTTTTAAAATAAAATAAAAAATGAGAATAAAAAGGATAAAATTGTCGATAAATAAAATAGCGTATGATATTAAATTTAGTTAAAAGTTCACGTTTTAATTACTATAGAAATAAAGTAAAAGATAAAAATTTTTAAAATCTCTTGACAGCTGAGTAGGAAACAAATTAAGTTAAAATTTTAACATTAAATTTAAAAAGTCAGATACAGTTTTCAAAACAAAAATATTCCCTGACACAAAATTACTCGTCCGATATGTTTACCAGGAATATCTCCTCTCGAAAGAGAGTTTTTCTAGAAATCGGAAGTCTCAAGTAGTCGAGTTAAAATACTCTTGAGGGATCGAGCGAGTTTGCTTCGCTCTCGCCCGGAAATCAAAATTACAAACAGATTCGGGAATAAGGATCAATTTAAATAAATACACGTAGAAGGTCAGAATATCGAAACGAGGCCAGATATCAGACTAAGAACCGAGATGGCTTTTAGGAAGAGGGTCGAGATCCCCCTCTTGCCGTTTGAAGCGGATGTAACCGGCTTGGTTTTCTGTTTGCGAAGGGAGAGCGTGAAGAGCGGCCACCATTGCTGCCCGTGTCAGGCGCCGCCGCCGCCGGTGCTGGTCACCACGTCGCCCAACGCGCGCATAATACGGCAGAGCTCGCAGCCGGAGGCGTCCGCGTGTTGCTGCTCCGGCTGTTGCTGCCCGTTGCACACCGGCGCGGCGCCGAGCGCCGCCTCGCTGCGGCAGCTACGCGAGCCAGGTGACGGGATCGCCGGCATCGCCGCCGACTCGCTGCGGATCAATGGCGGCATCCGACAATTCCGCCAGGTAAGCCAGCCAGCCCATTTCCCTCGCTTCCAGCCTCGCCGACGAGGCCGAGTCTAATGACACGCACGTGCGCACGTGTGTCCGTGATAGAAGAATACCCAGCTTTCGATCGACAGGTCGTTAGATGAGAATTTAATCGGATATTTAATGAGTATGAATATGTATCCCGAATTTTTATTTCTCATCGGTTTACCTCTCGCAAATATTTGTTGATGTGACACGTTAATTGGGATTTACAATTAGTTAAAAAGAGGGGAACAAGCGCGGAAATTCGCAGATTATTGTTGGAAATGAATGCTAGATTAATCACGCCGCCGTTATTACGCGATTGGTATTCTTATATCATGGACAAAGAGCATTACCTGTGCGCGGTACAGCACCACCGAACTCACCCCCTTTTATCGCCACCCTGCCTCTTTCCATAACACTCCCACACACGTGTCTATTTGCCCGCCTTTCTCTCGTGTTCGTGTTTGTTTTTGTTTCCCGGTGAGTTTGTGAAGAAGGAGGAAGAGAAAAGATTGTATTTAATTGGTAAACGATTTTGTTGAATGAGAGCGAATCTCGACGGAATATCTCAATGTTACTTAAGCATCTCCTTCTGGATATAAATGGACATTTAATAGACATTTTTACAACGGTTTTTCTTCAAGTTCCCTAGACTTCTCTTGTATTATTTGATTTGGTTTAATAACTATTCTCTCTCTTTTCTCGGTACATAAAATTTTACAAGAGACGTAGATAAAGTTTGTAAAGATTTCTATCTTAAAAAAATTCTCATAAGAATGCGATAAAGATTGCAATAAAATTATAATTATAGTTATAGATTGCTATAATTATAATTCGTTTCGCTTACTCTCTTTTTCTCTCTCTCTCTTTTTTCTTAAGCTTGTCCTTTATTGTTGCTCCTCCGGTTCTCTTCATGCATGTTTTTTTCATATATGTGTTCTCATCTTTTTCATTGTTCGTGTCTTCAGTGTCATTGTTTTACTGTCAATTTGCTCAACTCTTTTATTGGTGTTTTTTCACTCGTTATATTCCTATTCGTACATCATATCTGTGTGTTCGTGACGTCGTTTGTGTATCGAATGTGTATTGTAACGTTTCTTGTCTTTCTCTCTCTTTCTCTCTTATCATTCGTTTGAACTTTCGAGGGACAGATCTCTCCCTCTTTTATTCTCCAGTGCATCCTATCTGCTAGCTTTCTTTTTACCCTCTCGCTAGAGAGATTTACCGGTGTAAGTCCGGAATTGTAAAAGTGTATGATGCGCCGAGGAAGGATATGCACAGGTTTTATAGGATCGAAATTTACAGCGTGAGCTTTATGAGAATAGCGAATTGCGTTGCTTTCGTTACGAAGAAAATCCGTGACGATTCTTCTCATCTTGATCTCATCGTTATCCGTGGAAGGTTGATGGTTTGTCACGATGATAAGGATGTCTGTTGAAGTTTCACGTGTCTCATTTTGATTCGTAGGGTCTCCTTTTTTTATGATTTCCACGCAAATCTGCGTCTGTGGATTGAAAGATTTACGATGGATGCAAAAAAATTGTCAGTTTGCGAATTTCTAGGATTAAAAAAATCTCATTCGAAAAACTTGCGAAATCAGAGATTTGTAATTTAACGAGATTTATTGATTCGATGAAGCAAAATAATTAAGGATTTTTCAAGCTAGTAATTTTTTAAATCTATAGTTCGATATTCGAAAGCTGTAAAAATGTATCAATTTTTTAAGTACACAAGTATTAGAAAAAAAGCAAGACAATGTTTTGTGAATCGGAAAAATATGCTTCACGAATTTATAAATCTGTTAAATACAAGAATTTATGATTTTTGAATTCAGAAATCCAATCGATATGCAGTTAATACGATAAATTAATCGTGGAGGATACAAATCTCTCCGCACCCTTATCGGTGGAGTTTACCTATCGCCACCTGGTGGAGGGTGGAAAGAACAACAGAGAACCACCCTTAAGTGGTGTAGCTAGAGAATTATACCGGCGGAGAACGCAACGGTCGACGTTTGCTCGACGTTCGATACCTTACTCGTTGGATTTTTTGCCTCGTGTCGTAAAAATCCTGACGGATACAGATGGCAGTCGTTGTAAAAACAATCCTCTTGAAGGGATTCCTGAGCTTGAGTGGCGGCGTCTTAATTCTTTTTGGGCCAAACACGTGTCTTGAAATATTTTTTTTCTAATTTCTTAAATCTATGATATATATAAATATAAATAGATAGAAAAAAATGTAACATGTATAATAAAATATTTTTACCAGTAAATTTTAGATGCTTCGAGGAAAGTTAAATAAATTCTGGAAAGGAAAATAGTTTGAAAGAAATTATCTAAATAATATTGCAAGATGCATGAATTTATTTTTTTATATTTCTAAATAATTGCACTTCTCAAAATCATTCTTTTATTTATGGTAAAAAATATTAAAATTAATCAGCATTAAATTTCCTTTAAAATAGCTCGAGGGGACAATATACGATTGTACAATTCTTCTTTTCCCGTTGAGGGACACTCCAATGTGTAATAGCCTCGCTCTAATTTTTTTCTGGTTATATTCGTAATTTGCTTAGTCTCTAAAATAGAAGTCCTCCCGGACGAGAGCGTAAACCGAAATTTCTGTCTTCATTAAACGAGAGATTCGCGTCGCAAAAAGGGACCAAGAAGGGAGGGAGCTTGGTGAATAGGGATAGCGGGGAATTTCTCTCGACATTGTTAGTTTAATTATGTCTCCTTGGCGCATGGAAACGCGCCTGCGGGGTGATAGTCCTTTCGCTGGTGAGGCTTCTGGTGGTGTTTTTGGCTACTGGCCAACCAGGATACGTTCTCATGCATGAAATGGAGATTTGCTACGACCAGAACCCCTTGACATTTTCCCACGAGTTGGGCAATTGTTGGAAAATGCAAAATTGGTCAATCAAAATATATACATATGACGCAGATAATGCATGCTGTATTTTTATAAATGCATTCTCAATCAATCAATCGCTTCGATTCATCTCGTGATTTTCATTCTTTTCGCGAATTCATTATACGTATGAATATGCATTTCTATTATTATTTTTTTATCGGTATTTATAAATTAATATACATGCGTAACAATTCTCTGGAATTATATTTTTTACATGCTAAATACATTATAAAATCTCTCACAAAATCTATCGAGTGTTTTTCCGATACAAATTATTTCTTATTCTCATTGCAAAAGGATTAAGTACAGTCGAACAATTTGTTATCGGCAAAATGTCAGGGAGTTTTGAAACAGCATGTTCGTGTAGCGACACTTTTGCTTTTGCATTTTGATCACGTGTGAACGATTGCAATCGTACGTTTTACTCGATCGTGTTTTATATTTTTAATTTATTATGAATTTAGAACCACGTGAATATAGAAGGTGTATTTTCGCGGCTGTAAAAATGGAGTTTTCACTTGGAATCGTGTTTTTGCTTGAAAGCGATGTCGCCGCGATTTTTCGCAATATTTTTTTCATGTTTCGATCTCTTTTCTTCTCTCTTGTATCGTCGTTTTGATATAAAATAGTTCACATTGTGCCAAATCTAGACGTTATAACTTTTGCTTAGTTGTGTGGAAAAAAACGCACAACAATCTGTTAGTCTGTCATGCGATAAACTCGTATGTGTATTGTTTGTTTCTTTAGAAAACAATAATTCTGGAAACTTTATTGTAGAATAATTTTCATTATAAAATAATTTAATTAATTACGATAGATGATGTTTTGAAAAAAAAATATATTTATTCTACATATGTATAAATATTATTAACAAGATTTTGTCGAATGTTTTATATATTTTTCTAATACTTTATAGAATAAATATAAAATTATATAAACCAATATACATATTATAATTATCGTGTCGCGAGAATTGCGCTGATCAGCACTTTTTAAAAATTGTTATTTAGACAAAATTGCAAATTGAGTTATATTTTTCAAAGATGCGAACATTGTGAGTTTCTCCAATGCAAATATTCTAAAATTATTGCCTTAAAATTCAAATATAACAAGAAACAGTTTTAGGTATGCGAGATGCATACTGCAGCTCGTAGTGCATACTATGGCGTACTATTCTTACGTGTCGGATATTTAATATCGCGCAATTTCCAGGACATTCTATCTCCTGCTTAACGACCGGAGAAAAGTATCTTCGTAGCGGTCCGAGGCGTGAGATTTTTTCGCTGATTCTAACAAACCACATGGGCACTTTCGCGATTGTACTCGTGACCAACCCTCGGTTATTGTTGTTTGTTTAGACCTGCGCGAGGATGTGAGAAATTACTAGATGCATTCGCGAGTCACTTTAATTTCTACGGCCGCAAGAATTTATATAGATGGGAAAAATAATTATCCAGGTAGAAATGAATTTTTTCGAGTGATTGGCGAAATTTTAATGAACAACTTTCAATTATAAAAATTTAAATGTGATAGAGCTCGCTTTTAATTAAAGGAAACTTTCATGTAGAACTTTAATTCTCGTGATTAAACTGCAAAATTCCTTAATATTAAGAATTTTCTCGAGCGAAAGCTGTCTGCGAACTGAGTAATAAATAAATGGAGCAACACGGCGAGTCCATGTATTATACTTCATTAGTTAATTAATTGTTAAGTAATTGCGCGAAATAGAGGGCATGTAAGCGCGATGGGACGTTCGATGTTGTTCCGTGAGCTTTTCAGGAATTCAGCATCGGTTTTCTATTTGTCCCAGGGAGCCGCTTCCTCTCATTATGTGGAATTAAACAGAAAGGATTCTGGCCGTGAGCTTTTTTCCCCGCGGGGCCTCGAATTTGAATCTTTCATCGCGCGCTCCGCATATATTAGCTCGCGGAACAACTTTTAATTTCGCGTCCGTCCCATAAGGATAATAGCCTGCATTTGCATAAGGATAACTTTCAGCCGTTTCACGCTCCAAACTATTCCGCGAGATCGCCGACCGTGTTCTTAATCGGCGACAAAAATATCGTCGAGATTGTAAAGCGTAAAACAAATTTTGTATCTCGTATCTTGGCATGACAATATATTCGAGTCGTAAATTATTTCCTTCTAATTGACGCGATTCTTGTCACGGTACGTTTGCGCGATCGAATAGAGCAGGAGCGGTAATTCAAAGTCGAACGGCCAATTTATGCGTGCTCGGTTATTTAATTTGTTACGTCATTCTTGCTTACATCAAACTTATTATTAACCTGAATTAATTGACTTCACGCTCGTAACGAACTGTGCAAAGTCCTCTCTCTTGGGAGACGCGCTCGAACAAGACAATATTACGGAACGTTTCTCGAGCGAGGAATTTGCAGGCTGCAATTTACTCGCCTTCGAGTGGTAAATCGTCGTGCCACTTTTTCCGTCTTCGGCAAATCGCTTTGGTATCCATCGGGCGAGGGGGAGAGGGTGGATAGCGTCGGAATTCGCAGTTACTTTAATGCCCTCCTCTTCAACTTTGTCGATTGGTCCATCGGACTTTCTTCCCCCTCGGTCGTGGAAGACTCGGCCGTGATGAGAACCGAATTATTCGTCGTCGCCAAGCCAGAATACGCGGCCGGTAATTAGTGCGGCGCGGCTAATTAAGCGGAGGGAAACTTAATCAATGTCTCGGTTCCTTCACGCGGACTCGGTTATTACGCGCATTAATTCCGCGCCCCGCGGCAAGACGTCGGTAAATGGAGAGGAGTCGGCGGTAATTTTTCATCGCTCTCCTTTGAGCGAATATTAATCGCGACGGAGATGGAACGTCCGCAAAATCGTTGGTGCACAATGCAGCAAAATTTATCATCTGTCTTTCTCTTCTAATCCGGTTTATCTTTGTGCGGGATTTTATTAGCCGCTGATTCTTTTGCCAATTGAAACGATGAAATGTAAACGTGAAAATTAATTTACTTCAACTTCTGCGTGACAAGGATAATATGTCTTTGCGACTCGTCGACGATTCCGATTGCCCGCAAAAAAAAACGTGTGTAATCGCACGTCGATCTCCAATGTTACATTCAAAAAACGATCCTTATAGGAAAAAAGACTGGAAATCGCGATGAGGTGCTTCGATTTCCTATGAATAAGTGTATCAGCTCTCTGAAAGAATCCGTAGGACGAACGTGATCCGATTCTTCATTCGAGTGTTTTCGATTATGAAGTGGGAAAATGACAATGATTATTCTTCTCACATTATGTCGTCACATTGTCTCTCTTCTCTTTAAATATCAAAGTCTCTTCTAATCTGATGTGATGCATATCAATCTCAGTTGAAATTTAAAACTAGGAATAATACTCTATTTAAATTCAAGGCTAAAAAAGATAAAAATAAATCTTATTCTTTTTTGGATTTAAATAATTTTGTTTAATAATATATGTATTTAAACAATTCCTAGTTTTAATAATACAATGTTTATTTAATAAAATACACGCAATGCTGAGATATAAAAATTGAGTGAAATGGATTTTTTTAGTGGATGATTTCGATTCGAGATTTATTACAAAGTTTGTGGTTCGAGGAGAGTGCGATAGCTTTACGACATTCGATGCATAACTCGACTCACACTTCCGGCCGTCAAAGTCGACGGGTTTAACTCGAAACCAAATTTACTCTTCCGGCATCCACCGAGTTGATCGCTGGTCCTTCTCGGTTCGCGGACGATGCGGAAATATATTGCCGATAAGATTGGGGTCATTTATCCATTTCTGTCGTTATCCAACGTCGTAAATCTGCACGATAGAATTCTGAATTTTCACGGGAAAGTATTTCCCGCCCTCGACTTCTTGGCGCGGATCAGCTGGCTCGCATTTTGCGGGGCGATCTCTTCGATATCACATTCGCACGTCATCCTCTCTCTCTTTTTCATCATCTTCAGCCCCATCGAGCTTTCTTTGAAGTGTTCCCCCCGACATTCGTCGTTCGTTTCATTCCTCCAATTTTGTTTAAGCAATATCGACCCATCCAGTCTTAATCTAGCAAACCCTTATGTTGGTTTACGAAAGTCAGCAGAGAGGTAAATCCGGCGTGAAGAATACTTGTTTGCTTCTTGAAGCGCACGACTGGTTTGAATGTGTACTTTAGAACTCGGCATCCGAGAGAGACCGAGAGCGAGGACGATCCTTCAACTTTAAGTTTGAGAATTAGGGACAATTGTGTCTACGGAGCGAGGATTCTTGGAGTTGGTCGAACGAGTTCGATGACAAATTTTTTTTTTTCAAACAAGTCGAGATGCCCTAAACTTGCGAAATAAGTCAACTATAAAGTACTAACAATCTTCAGACATCAGGCAGGTAACGAGAGGCGATCGAGCACGTCCCGAAATACAAAAGCTTTCCATTCATCTCGTTCGTCTCGTTCGCAACTTGCCTCCTACTTGACTTTTCGATAGCTATGAACAAGAGTGCTCGCAATAACTAGCCTACGGCCACTCGCAACACGAGCTCGTGTATTTATGTGGGCCGATATCTCTCTGGGATATGTACTCTCACCACGCCGACCATACTGTTGCACCGAAATAGGTAACTTATCGTAGTAAATCATAATAAGTGCATTACGCCAGCTCTCTCTCTTTCAGCGAGAGAAATCGGGAATAACTCTTATTTAATAAATTTAATAATAAATTTATTATTAAATTTATTAAATAATAAATTTAATAATAAATTTAATATTAAATTTATTAAATAATAAATTTAATAATAATATTTAATTAAATGCATCATGTATTTTGAATATTAGTGAAATTTGAGAATAATTAGTAATACTTGTATTTTTCAGTACGAAAAAGTTGCTAAATTTAAAGTTTCATAATTCCTAAAGTTTATAGGTAGATTTCGCGATGCTAATTTTAGTAAATGTAGAGCTTGTAACAAAATGCAACGGTATTTTTATCGCGTTAAGTGCTCGTTCGGACGGTTAGTGTTTATCATTTCGCAGCAAGTAACATCCGCGCCCTCGATCTGCTTCTCTGCTGACTTTGCGTAGATTACGAGCCGCCATTAGTTTAGCGCCGAGTTAGTAGTCGGCGTAGATGACACGCGCCTGCTTAGAAGTGACAAAAGTAGAGAACCGCGCGAGCAACGTCAGGACGAATCGAGATAAGGATAAGAAATGCAAGGAGAGAGATATCTCTCGAGCCATTTACGCCGCAAAGAGAGAAATCGTCACCTGTCTGTTGTATTTCCGGGCTGGTTGCACCAACATCCTTTGCCGGATTAAATCTTGTCTCTTCGTATTATATAGCATTTATTCAGTAAGCGAAAAATCGAATTACTCATTTAAAAAAAATATATATTTTATCACGATCAAATAAATATGATAAATAATTATTTAAAAAGAGATTTAGTTACAGCTATTACTTAGAAAAAATCTAATCATCGTTATAATCAATCAAGACTCGAGTCTGAGGTTGGATACTCGTCAATAATCAAGATTAATAATTTTGTTATCGTTTATTTAGTAAACGAAAAATCGAATTACTCATTTAAAAAAAATAAATTTTATCACGATCAAATAAATATGATACATAATTATTTAAAAAGAGATTTAGTTACAGCTATTATTTGGAAAAAGTCTAATCGTTATAATCAATCAAGACTCGAGTCTGAGGTTGGATACTCGTCAGTCATCAAGATTAATAATTTTGTTATCGTTCAAATTATAAAATCTAGAAAGAAACGAATTAATCAGAATGAATAAAATTCAACAGCACTGTGATTTTTGACAGAGAAGAGCCTAATTAAAGCTAGAGAAGCTGCATTAATTAACAGTCGCGATAATTGGTGCAACCCAAGTCCCGTGTCCGTCCACGTGTCTGTCTTTATGCTGTCTTGCACATGTGATGTCTGTCTCGTCGCCCACGTGCACCGCGACCGCCGCAGGTGACAGGAGAAAGACACAGAGGTTTTTAACTATAATTATTATTAATTATTATTAACCACGTGTTATCCCGATGTATAACGCGTCCAGTTCCCGTGGTGGTGGTGCAAGTCGTCCTCGTCGACGATGACGACGACGGCGGCGGCGGCGGCAGCGGTGCCTTCCTCTTCCACGGCCGCGGCGCCCGGCACAGCCGCTTCCGGTTCTCAGGGCGGCCAGGGGGTCGTACTCTGTCCACGTACGTTGTCGCAGGTGCGACGATCACGACTACGCCGGGCCCTCACCGAGGCGACCGCCGAGACCGTCAACTACGTCAAGACGGTGGGAGATGACGATTTTTCGCTAATCAAACCCTGTATTGCATTATGCGCGCGTACGGGTGTCCCAGGTGACTTTTGCGCTTGCCTCTCTTCTCCTCGACATTATGGAGCCTCGTAAATGAAGGATACCTTTCCCTTTGAGATTTATTCGTAATTATGGTTGTATTTGAAAATGCAGTCGAGAGGAAAGCGCGACTCCTGGGATGCTCCGTATGCGAATATGCCTTGTATATTAACGTATGCACATGCACATATAACGCGATTGGCGACGATATCGGCGGGACGTTCGACGGGAATGCTCGAGCGGGTATAAAAACAATGACGTTTCTCGTGGAAACAGTCACATGCCATGCTTCTTTCTCTTTTATAGCGTCTCTAAACTCTAAACGCCATGATTTCATTTACGCGCGCGTAAAACGTGGTAGAAACTACCACGACGGCGCAATTTGCAATGTATAAAAACAATTGGCATATAAAGGCGCGGAGAAAACTTCTCCGGAAGGCACTTGTTTTTTAATCTTTTATATACATGTCGTATATTTGTCAGTGATCGAGCATGTGTCAGCTGTTAAATACTCTCTGCTTTCATTTCCTCTTTCCACGTGTCTTTCTTCAGCTTGCTCATCTTCGAAATTTGACAACTCTTTTCGATAGAAAGTGGAATTATTCAAACCGTAAGAATATATTTAACTTGACAAATTTTCGCAGAGATAGATATTTCTGAAGCCGCGATTACTAAACATTTAAATACGAATTCATAAAAACGTATTACGCAAAAGTGTGTATTAAAAAAAAAAAAGAGATGCAAAGGCCATAAAAAACAAAAGCAACTGACAGTAAAATCCCGCGAGTTCTCCCGCGAGCACGGTTCGCGTTAAGGAAAGTGCATCTGGCAAATATTGATCGTAACAATCTGCGCTTTACCGCCGTTGCATTCCACGCGCGCGGGGGTGCGTTCTCGTAGTAAACGGCGAAATACGACGCCCGAGAAATAATAAAATCCTTCCCCCGAGCGAAGCCGAGTGTAACGCGTGTATATATACGGTGGGACGCGGAAATTTCGTCCCGCGACTATTTTGCAACGCGGTGAACGCCAAGAATGCGAGCTGTCGGGAAAGATTGCTCGACCAGGCGTCGCGAGACTTTTATTCCTCCGCGCGCGGATTTAAACCGCATACGATTTAAAAGGAAAGCCCCATCGTCCCTTTTTCCCTTTTATTCGCGGGCACCGATGAGATTTTTCTCAGAATGTTATCTTAAGAAATGTGTGATTTTTCAGAAATAATATCGGACAAAGAATTCGTACATTTCAGAAAATCTCGCGAAATGTCGATATGATGATCGCGTTAAAATCTGAAGGGTATATTGTATTTTATATACGAATGAGATAAAAATTATTCTAGACTGAAAAGAATTTTACACAAACAGTCATGATGGCGCGGGTCTCTTAATTAATCTTTTTAATTGAGTTTTTTGTTGATAATTTAAAATAACTTTTTATATTATTATTTGTCGCAAACACGTGAGAATGTTGAAATAAAATGTATCTCTCCATTAATGCACGATAAACATTGTTGTTTGGATAAAGAAGCATTATAAAAAATGATGCCATCGAGTTTGGAATTGACCCAACAAGTTTTTTGGACTCTGGCGCTCGCGTTGATTGTTGTAACTCTTTGATTTTTATCGGCGGGATATAAAAGAACCCTTCCTCGATATCTCTGACCTCGCGTAGCCACCGTAAATAATTCAATACCGGCTTTCCGCCCGCGTGAGTAATATTTCGCACAATTGTTCCGTTATTTCGGCAAAAATATATACATATCGAAAGATTTATGTGATATATTTTAAACCCTCGATGTTTCATATGAATGGTATATAAATTTCCAGAGAGTAATGCCTTTTTAATTTTCTTTTTCTATTCAAGAAGTAATATATTTAATTTTATTCACATAATTATTATTACTTGTAGATTAACACTCTCGATCACAAAGTTTTACGTAAGAGCTGAAAGAAGAAATAAGAAGGAGAGGAAATGAAAGATTTTATAGATCTCTTCTGTTGTGAAAATGCCAGATGAGTAAGATGATAAAAATTACAAATACATAAATCTATTTTCCAATTTTATTATGTTCTCCGATAGCTATGACGTAAACAAGTGTCTTGTCGCAAATAGACATAGCAAGCATGAGCAAACTTGCAGAGTTTCGTGTTTCGCAAACATTTCGGTGAACTTTCGAAGGAACGCGGTCGTTGAATGAAAATGGCGTGTGCTTCCGTTTTGGACATGGAACGCACGATTTCCTCCGGAAGTTCCCGGACATCTGCGATTCTCGATTTTCTTCGAACGAACCCCCCGTTCATACGTCGCGCGTTTCACTGTGTGTACATGCAAAATACGCTCTCACCCACGTAGTTAATATCAGCAACTTGTACACGATGATGCGGAAGTACCCACAAACTTTTCCAATATCTATCAGAAATTTAAAAATGAAGATAAGATAATATTATGTGTACGAATTTAATATTTTCTGTTATCGAAATCTTCATGTTTACTAAGAATGTCGAAATCCAAGAATCTAGAAATTTTTTTTTTAATTTAAAAACTTGTCACATTTTACAATTCCAAGATATTCTGATTCTTGAATTTTCCGAAGCATTTCTTAGTATCTGGAATTTAAAAATTCCCAGAATACGAATTTATTCATCGAAGGTTCTTACGTTTGTCGAAATTTGCATTCTGAATTTTCGTTTTCATCCGTTGAAAATTTCAGAATTCTAATATCCGCAGATTTCGGGACTCTTAAGATCCCAGAATCCTCGTGCGAATACCTCGCATTTAGCCTGATGTTCACAGCTGAACACTCTAGATAAGATGGTACTTCCGTGTCACCTGTACAGCATGCTTCCCTTCTTCCGCACATCTCGCCGCTCGGTTTACTACCGGGAGAAGTTAGTTTTGTCTCCCTTCTTCCGCCAACCCTGACCTGCATTCTCAAACGGCACCGTGGATGTGTATCAAAGAAGCGTCGACGGAATTCCGCCGGGCACGGCCGCTTCGTTCGCTCTTTATTCGGCTCTTTCATCCGCTCGTAAAGCCACGATTGACGGCATAAAGCCTTTTGTCAGCCGTCCGACGAGCAAAGAGCACGAGACTAGACGACTTAATCCGGGCTCGATTGCATAAACAAAGCTGAACGCGCGTCAAACTTATCACACGTGACTGAAACCGCAGTGTGTTTTTCAGTTTTTTGTTCGTGGCTTTTTTCGATTATCCAACGACATCAAATTCAACGAGTGTCCGAGAGTTTCCAAGATCTTTGGAATTTTTCATTCTTTTTATTTCTGCGATAAATTCAAATGAGAGTAAATTTATACAAATTTTGATGTATAAAAATATAATTTCGTTATGATATTTATTAAAAATAACAGTTCCAAATCTTCTTTGCCGATTCTTGCTATTTTTACTATTGAAACTCTCGAGGTTTTCAATTTTCAAGGATCCTTGGATTTTCCCAAGAAGGATCCCTCTCAGGATCCCTGCAATCGATCAAAGCGAAAAACAATAAATAAATGGTTATTCGCGGAGAGCGTTAAGAAAATAAAAATCCGAGCCGTGTCGTTTAATGGGCGTAAGAATCGAGACCGTAAGAAAAAGAGCTGACAACACAGATTAGAAAAAAGGCCGATCGATCTTGGACGATGATCGACGACTATGAGCATAAATATAGAACGAATCTGAAAAAGTCGGTCGTCCCACGTTTAAGAGAGTGCAGGTGAGTGTTGATAGCGATCCAACTTGAAAGTACAAAGTACAACGCATTTCCTAGATGGTTGTTGAATCTTCCCTCAAGTCCCCCGTCGTTTAAAACAAGCACCCCGTAGTCGCACACAGTGCACAAATTTAATGCGAAATTTTGCAGCATGACTCCATCTTTTATACTTATATTGTACATATCTTGTACGTAAGCGTTGCGAGAGAGACAAGTCGTCAATGCGTCAGCAATGCACGTTGCAGAAGAAAATTATAAAATAACGTCGGCAAATTGTTGACATTTACCTCACCTTTAAACGTTAGACCGGATGGAGAAGAAGATACTAAAGTGAAAAATTTTATAGCCTTGCTCCTTTTTATTTTCCTTAAATTCTTATATATTTGAATCATAATCAGAATCAAACGAATGTACACATTTCTCCCCAAAGATTGTGATTGTGATAGATTTTTGTGAAATAAAAGAGAAATATTTAAAGTTTTTTTCTTTAATTAAAAGGTCCACGCTTCTTTTAGTTGATTTTTATACCCACGTTGAATTATAATTAATAGTAATGTCAAGGCTTTTAATATGAATCTTTTAATATCTGTCACAAAATATTATATGCCATGTGTTTTATCTAAATTATATATATCTTACATTACAGGAAACTATAGTATGCATATATTTTTTTAATTACGTATTAATTACGTATTAATTTCTATTTAATATTAAAAGAATGTTTTAAATTAATTATGCTACGTATACTAAATTTATGGCGAAATTACAAATTATCATTCTAAAGCCATGTCATAAAATATTTACGTTCAAACGATAAAAAAGTTCTTTACTATGTCTATCTCTCGTACTTGTCTTATTAAAATATTCATCGGATATATTACGTGAATTATTTTACGAGAGAGTAAAAAACGCGCTAGTTACTTGGGCGCGAAAAAGACGAGAATAGAATTTAATATTTAATCGGAATAACTCTTGTCGCTCTTCTTGTACCACGCTTTTTCCCCGGTATTCCAACGAAGATCAGATTCAACAACGTCCTTCCATGAATCTGGCAAAAATTGCCGTATGTTGGATCGTGTAACCTCACCGTCGAGTGGATATTCGGCAAAAACGTGGGTGATTCCGCGAACAATAACGCCTCTCCCCCGCGAATGGACCCGGATACGCCCGGATTATTTCGAGCAACGTCGCGACGACGCGAGCTTCCAATTGCGGCTCCTCGATTGACGTTTTATTAAAATGTCGAATCTGGATTTTGAAAAGCGGTGCGACGCACCGGACGGAAGCGGGACGAGCGTCGCCGGATATTGGTTCTCGAAAGTACGATCGATGTGCGAATGTCCCGTGTTTTTTTGCCTCTGATTTTTCACTCGTCATGTTTTTTTTTCCTCGCCACGTTTCCCCTTCTCAGACTTTTTCCGCCGGCGGAAACGACCGGCGATCATCCGTGAACGCGTTATCGCTGGGACAGACAGGGCGCTCCTTCGAAAAGGATCCGAGGGTTGCGTCCCGACGTATCTAATTTTTTACAGATCTCGTTCGGAACGACTCTGTTAACGTTGCGAAGCAGCAGCGTGACGGAAAGTTTGATAACGAGGCGCGGATGTGTACATACGCTATCTCAGAAAGTGGACTGATGAAAAAAAATGTCGCGGTGGCAGGAGCGATGCCTGCGAACGAGATATCCTGTGCGAAAATGCATTAACAGAAAGAAAAGTTTTTTCACCGCAATCGCGTCTCTCGATCTCTCTTTCTCTCTCTCTTTCTGTGAAAATCCCATTTTTATCTCGACCCCCACGGCTGCGTCGTCCTTATCCGCAAAGCGTCGACTTTGATAAAGGCTTTAAGTTTCAAGGAGAAAAACGAAGGAAAATCCGAGATAGCCGCGATGGTGTGACACAAACAGAGGGAGAAAGAGAAGATATATATATATATATATATATATATATATATATATATATATGAGACTAGTTTTATATTTACTCCTATCTAACAATCTCAATTATCATTATCGAGACGACTATTGGGTAATTACTAACTACTTTCGAAATTGCGAGCTTCACATTGTGGAATAAAGGAAGCTCATCAGCGACGATAATGACAATCATTAAATTATATATCTATTTGAATATCTCCATTTCTATTAATAGTTTCTGAACTTTGGAGTCGTCGAAGTCGAACGAATAAACCATGCTCGGTCCCGAGTTTGGAATTATTTAAGCAATTTTCAACAATTATTGAAATGGCAATTGTTCACAAATGTGTTTATTTGAGAGGAATTTTTAAGAGTATAAGGGAGTTTAATTACGTTCCATTGGTTAGAATAAATTTCGCAAATAAATGATTATATAAATTTAGAATAAAAAGAGAGCTACCGCAAAATTGTTGAAAAAAATGTTCAAATTTATTTAATGTGTCATTCAAAAAATTCTTTTATAAAAATCTACATTTTTATACACAATTGCAAATTTGCTTCTTACAATTTCTTGATTTAAAAATTAAAATAATAATAATAAGAAGTTAATAATAATGTGGAAAGACTTATAAAAGGTACATCTGGCAATCGAATATGTTGGAAGGAGAATTCTAGAAGGGAAGAATCACTTGAAGAAGTATGAAACTAATTAATGGTGTAAATTCCGCTCGAGATATTTTGAATGTAGAATCTAATTAGAACACACCAAGTTGACTCAACAAAAAGCCGGAAGCTAGAGCTGGTGTTTTTGCCAGATGAATTCTCTTAGGATAATAGTGCGGTATGCATTTTATTCGGTGGCTTCAGTTGATTATATCGGAGTCCTAAATCCCGGTAATCTTTATGACAGATATACATCAAGTAGAAACAAAGTTTTACTAAACTATTATATAACACGCAAATAGAAGTAAGTTAAAATGAAGAATTTTATCAGAGAAGAGTTCTTAAATACGTTTATTTTATATATATTATTATTTTTTAATTTCTTTATTTATTTTTAAATTTTTAATAATGTATAATTATATACAGGGTGTCAGGGCAATCTCTTCCGAAAAAGAAGCTTTTGCAAGCTTACCTCGAGAGCTTTTCAAACCACTATAATAAAATATTTTTTAATTATATAATTGTTTCGAAAAAAAATATGTAATTAATAATTGCATATTTACATATTTTTTTCTTTGAAACAATTATCTGTTTAGAGATTATTTCAAGCCTCATAACTCGAAAATTATTCGATGAAAAAATACTTTATTATAGCTACAAGAGCTCTTTTTAAAAAGAGATTGCCCTGACACTCTATATAATTATACATTATTTAAAATTTAAAATAATAATTTAAAATTAATTACAATGCATATAAAATTAAAAAAAATATATATCTCAATTTTAAATATTAAGCAATAGTTCTTGATACTCGTGCAAACCGAGCACTGCCTTCTTCGACACCTTTTATCCGATGATCAAGTAAATCGCGAGTACATTTATCTCTGGAAATCAAGTATCGCGAGTTTGCGAATTCAGACACGATGAGAAACGGGAAAAGCCGCGTCGACATGTTTTACTAGCGACAAGTAGTCGTCGGAATGCGGTCGCGACGACGGTGGACGACGTGTGCTTTCCGTGCCAGTAGTACATCACGCGACATGTCAGCCGCAGCATTCGGCTGTCGTCGTAGCAGCTGTAATGAAACCGGCAGGGAACGCATGACGACGGTTATACGGTCAAGACGACTGCTTTCGAAGGAATTTCGCGAGCTATTTACGTAGATGGAGAGCGGCGATTAAGGGGATAATTCGATGAAAACTTGCGGTCTGCCGTACATCATTTCTGAGATTCTCCGAGGATCGATCTCGATGAACCGCGTTAACTTTTGATTAAACAGATCGGTTCCATTTAATTCGAGAATTGCGAGTTTACCGCGTAATTGGGAGAAAATAAATTGGAGGAGCGAAGGCGACGGTCCTCTAATTAACGCACGATTCGACATAATGCGGATCGCAGATCCGGTTTAACGAGCGGCGGGCTTTTCCGCTGACAGGAAAATGTTGAAAGAATTTTCCGGATGTGCGGACGGCGAATCGCGCGCATACGCGGCGTATAATTAATCAAATGACACGCGTACGCAGCGAATAATTAATCAAATGACACGCGTTCGCCGTTGGCCGAATTTTCGTTTATCGACGTTGACGCTGTCAGCAGATTGTCGCGGAAAATGTAAAATCTATAATAAATATAATAATATTATATTAGCTCGATTCATTTATAGAAAATATTAACTTGGCACGCATAATTTTCGACAAGAACGTGACGCGCTTTTCAAATTTATGAAATTTATTCCGCCGTCGTTCTCTCTGAATGATAAAAGTGGCGGAAAAAATCCCAGGCGAGCACGTTTTGCGTTAATAACGGTCGGCAAAAAAACCGCGAGGTTTTATCCGCGTCGTAAACGCGCGGGACGATACATTACGGCGGGTTCTGTTTTTCACGAGACCCTCGTAACGATGACGGTTAAAGTTGCACGTGGCAAATATTATCCGAAGGTTCTCGTCGTTGTGATCCATTGAAAGAGCGGAAGAGGAAGGGAGGGTTTCTAACCCGTCGCGTTACATTTCTCGCCGGTTGTATTTCTACCAGTTGTTATTTAACGCTACTTTAACGCTGCTTTTCAACGCCCCGCGTGTCTAAATTCTCTCGCCGAATCCATCTTGAACCAAGAACGTTAATTTCTCATTGTGCAATATTGCGCAAGTGTTGGATATATTAATTTGTTGGCGCCCGCGGCGCTGCGTGAAACGCAACATCTACTTTGGGGAAATGTCGTCGGTGCGGGAAATTCATGTTACGTTAACGGAATAACAATTCTCGCTTCGGGGACGCCTTAATGAATTGCGTTTCGGTAGACGTGCTATATCGCTCATGTCACAAGTATCTTGTTAATTATACAACGTCCTCTCGTCAAGCTGGTCGAATAATTGGAAGAATGCGGACAATATAGTGGATCGATCGCGGATTATGCGGTGAACCTCGTGTAAGAGATTTTGTAGAGCTTTCGGAAGAAAATGAAGAGTTGGAAATTCTGGATATATATTTGAGGTTTTCTGAATCCAAAACGACTGAGAATGTTTCAAAGTTTTATTTCTGAAACAAAATTAAGTTTAAAAAGTTGGAATCAAAAAGATCGAGGAATGCAAAATGCGAATAGTCAAAATTTCACCGATTCGAAATCTATATAACTATATAAAAAGCGAAATGTAACTTGAAATTTTGATCTGAATTCCTAAAGTTTCGGCTGTACAAACTCTTAATGATTCGTGATTTCAAAAATAAAATATAAAAATGTAAAAAATATCAAAATATTTTACTTCTGAAACTTAGGTTTCAAAATTTGGAGTCAAAAATCGAAAAGATGCAAAATATTTAAAAATTTCAACGATTCAAGACTTCGAAAATGTGAAAAGCGAAATGTTTTTTATCCGAAACTTCGACTATACAAAAGAGTTTTAATGATTTACGGTTTCGAAAATACATTTTAAAAGGCAAATATCCGTGTCGAAGTTTCGCGTTGTTGAACGAAAAAAAAAAAAAAAAAAAATAGAAATCGCTTCGACAGCGATTAAGCGACACGACAGAGCCTGATAATTCTGTCATCGCGTTTTTGTACGAGTTCAGTAGCAGCATTGGACCGATCCTCCGCCCCCCCTTCTCTTCTCGTGCCCACGTGTTGCGCACGTACTGTTCACGCAGTATGCACAGACGCCTTTCGCGAGGATTTGCCGCGAGATCCTGAATGATGGTGAGATGCAAACGATAACGTCCGCGATTTCATAAACTCGGCGTCAAACTAAACTTTGGACTTCGCGTCCAAACCTCCCCTCGTCCCGACCTCGTTCCAGGGGCCGCAATTCATATCGTCGGTTTACACATAACGGCTTTATTTTTGCATTCTCGCGCAGAGAAGGTGGTATATTGCACGTACGCCGGCGATGCGAATAACGTTCCGATCCCGGTGCGACACTTCATCGTGTAAAAGCTTTCAATCTTGGTATAATATTTGCGAACCGCGCGAAATGTGGAAAAATTTTAGCTCTCTCCATCTGTATCGCCGAGTATTTTTTTCAAACTCCGAGTCTCTCTGAATCTCTTCTCGCAATTTCAAGCTTGTAAAATATTGCAATTGTGAAATCCTTGGAATACACAATGCACTTTGAAATTTAGCTTTGAAAAATTTGTGAAATGTGTTCAGTTAAATCTGACTTTGTTTAAGAAAGCGTAAAATATTTTTGAATGTTTTTTTACTTTTCGTTTTTTTTTTTGAAGATAAAAGCGACATGATGCATCACACCCTGAATAATAGAGAGAGAAAAAAACGAGTTTTGCGGGAAGGAATTTTACCCCTTTTATCTTTCTTTTTCTCTTATTCGATTGAAGAAATGAGAGGGAAACCGAAAGGAGGAGCCCTTTCTTTTTTTGACTGTTCACTTTTTGCGAACGTTCACCTTGATGTTGCTTTAATCGTAGCGTCTTTTTCCGCACAACCGAGAGAAAATGATCGCGAGAAGAGGAATTGCAAGCTTACGACGATCCAAATTCCGCCATGACGTTTACAAACGTTTCTCTTCCTCGATTTCTCCTCTCTTTTTTTTCCCCTTCTCGTTTAATTCTATTTTTACACATCACTTCTCTATGATCGTGCTCAAAGTTGCACGATTAAAAAAGTTGTTTCGTTGCAAACTCGAGTGGCAATTTATGCGTATTTCGCGAACGAAATACATCTTGCATTTCTGATCAATCGCGCAAATAAGTCTAACGTTTAACTGTTTCGAGCTTTCGGATATTTTAAATTTCGAGTCTTTGGAGACCTACAGATGTCTCACGCTCGCACGGATATAAATATTGAATGCAATTCTTGCAACTTTAGAGTGCTTTTAAAAAATGTAACTTCTTAGAACTTTTAATTTAACTGCAAGTTAAGCTTGAAATTTTGAGGACCTTTGAGGAAGCGTGTCTTTGATGCATGTATACAACATCTTGCGCCAATTAATTATGCATATGTTTCCGTGCAGCAGATGTAGCGTACGTGAATTCGCGTAATCAACGCTCTCGCGGATCCTCGGTACAGCTGCACGCACGCCTTGTGCCCGAGATTATTCTCGCGATCTATCGCGCGCCTTACATAAATCATCATAATGGACAACATTAATCTTTCGCTATGACATACCGTTTCACGTGGCGCTTCTCGCGGAATCCGCACGGGATCTGGTTACGGGTGCACCCTTGAATAACGCGGCATTGTACCTCATGAATTATTGATATCAATATCTCCCGATATCGAGTCCGCGGGAAATACACCTCGCTTTGCAAAACAAGCGACCGCCCCGTATCGATCTTGCCTCGCTTCGCTTGGGGAAATTAAAAACGAAACGATATTAAGCCGCGCGAAATTTCGGGGCCCTTCGAAAGAGTCCGATCTCCGGACTTAACTGGTACCTTGTTTGCGCGCATCGAGACTCGAATGTTTCAAACTTTGGTATTTTGTGTTTATAGAACTTAAAGAGCTAGAGCGCTTTAGAACTCGGAAACTCAAGTGCTTTATGATCAAGTATTTTACGACTCTTTGGGGAACGCAAGAATATAAATAACTTTGGAACTTTGAACTACCCTCCCGAAACTCTCCCGTGAATTCTGAGTCTTTGGTGCGTTCGCCGCATCGGAGAATATTAACGTCTTGGGACTTTAAGAGATTCTAGAGCTCTCGAACGCATCAGCTGGACCGCGTCATATCGATCCCATCAAACCTGTCACGCGAAAATTAAAAAACGACGCGGCGCGATCCGCGGCAGCAATATAAATCGCCTTGACATTTATACGGAATGCCTAACAAGCTCCTATTGAAAAATTCATGAGCAGGCATGGCGATCGAGTCGCTCGTTGATTCGCGAGATACGAGAGTGTTCATTCGTTAAATTCCTATTCGCGGTTCAGGTGCGATTATGAGGGCGTATTATTATGAAATAATCGAGCGGACGTTGCTTACGTGTCAATTTTCGCGCGACGTCATTTACGTTTAAATAGAACGGCGAAAATAAATGCCACCGTAAATGCTTACCGTCCATTAATTTTTCGGGGAATTTTAATTCGCGAGGCCTTTCACTCTCAAAGATATTTAATGTTTGAAAAGTAGGCTGCGGGTGCAAAAAATAAAAAGAAAAATAAAAAATTCAGTATTAAATTATATTTTTCCGAGAAAAGGAGAATTGATTTGGAAAGAGGATTTGATCGAGGAAGGGAATCTGGGACATCCCGTGAACACTAGG
This sequence comes from Camponotus floridanus, assembly GCF_003227725.1. Classification (NCBI taxonomy): domain Eukaryota; kingdom Metazoa; phylum Arthropoda; class Insecta; order Hymenoptera; family Formicidae; genus Camponotus; species Camponotus floridanus. Next base: position 1,010,194 of record NW_020229747.1, on the reverse strand, counting down.
TACACACATACGGAACACACAAGCCGAATGTGTTGGGTTTATCCTTCTCTCCCTCGATTTACGAGTGTAATCTTTTCTTTTGTGTTATATAAAAATGTGCGGCACTGGAATATTTGCGCGCCACGCATTTCTCGTCCTCCGCATGAAAAGACGCCGAGCTCGTAAATCATAATTGGGCTGGAAGTCACATGTGCGATATGAACCGGCTTTTGTAAACGCGGGAAAAATAACGAAGGGACATATATCTAGATGCGCGTCGAGGAATCTTTATCCCGGTGAAAAAGAACGATTTTTCCGAGGCGAGAGTTGTGGCTGGTTATTTTTTTCCGTATCGAAACGAATCACGGCGCAATAAGAACAATCCGCGCATCCAGATTTATCGCGTCATTCCGGCTTTATTATTCGACCGGCGGAGGATTTCGCGACGCTAATTTTTCCGGCGCAAACAGGATCGGGAGACTGTCGGGCAAAGGATTATTGAATGTATTCGGGCGCAATCGCGACGGTCGTGGTCTTTTTATCGAAATTACAAACTTTATAGACTCTCAGCTTGCCTCTGTGTGTGGCTCTTTTCGCCGATATCTCGATAATGAAGATCATTTACGGCTAAAGCGTTGTGTCCGAGATTAGAGAGACTTTGTTGCTTTATTTTATCTACATTCTTTATTCATGCCTTGCTTTGTATAAATTAATTTTTCGTAATTAATAAAATTAGTTTAAAATTATTAATAAAATTATTTTATAAACTTTAATTTACTCTATTTTGATAATTTCCGTTTTTGATAATTAATTATATCTTGTCTATTTATTATATTATATATTTAAAAAACACGACCTAAATCGTAACTCAAATTATGTCCGCGATTGAAAATGTTCAGAGTTAATCAACCTCTGGACCACATTTCTCTCGAGTTTGTAGCCTTTTTATTTGTATCACGTTTCGTGAAACACAAAAGTCACAGCTCGTTTATAAAACTTGTCGTGATACATGCGAACACATTTTTTTTTGCTACAGCGACAGGTAATTACTGGTAGTTGCTGGTAGCATATTAATAGTTAGTTCGAAATAATAATTTTTTCCATCATTTTATATCGTAATATTTTCTCGTGAAAATTGCGAGTGATATTAAAAATTTAAAACCTAAGCATTGATCTAAAAGTTTGAAAGACAGCTCCTAAGAGAAGAGATTAAGAATTTAAGTCTCGAAAATAAAAATTGAGAAAAAATAGAAATTCAACAAAAAATCGTAGATTTAAGAATCGAAAGAAAAAGAATTCTTAATAATTTACAGATCTTTGTGAAAAAGTTCCGTCAAAGTAACGCTCGAACATGAGAATAGTATTTATTTTTTCGTCTAATCTAATTTCGACATTCTTTGGCCGTTTTCGTGTCGTCGAAGAATCCTAAAGATCCGAGAACTTGGCGTAATTTAGGTTGCAGGATCAACGGCGGATGGATTTATTTAGCCCACTACTCCTTTCTTTGCGCAAAAAAAATGTGTCAAGTCCGCCAATCGTATCTGGATCACATTCTGGGTGTTTCGAACAAAATACGAATCTGAATTTCTCAAAGCAGCCATGTTCAAGTTCAATAGTTTCACCCCGTCTCAGAGATATTATATTCATCGTTAAGAAAGTGGAAAAGTTTTACTTTTTCGTGAAATATTAAAAAGCTAGAACTTTTGAGACTAGATTGGACATTCGACGTTGAAAATTAAAAAGTTAGGGAGCACGAAAGCGTCTTCATTATCGGAATAATTAAATGTGAAAAGTATTACAACTTATTGCACTATGAAAAGTAAAATTTAAAATACCTGGGAAAAATTTGATACACGAGACACTCGATCATAAATGCTAAAAAATGGAGCTCTTGAAAATAGATCACCAATTTATCAATTAACGTTAAAAAAACAACTGCCACTGTCAATCCTTAAAAAAAAAATGAAAGAAAAAATTTTTTCGATATGCCCATATCACAACATTTTGTTGGGAAACTTTTGCGTTTTCTGTGCGCAAAATAAATGGCAGATTATTAAATGTCACCAATGATGGCGAACTTTATGTCGCTCTCATTTATTCCTCGTTTCTCTATCAACTCTTCGGCATTGGATTCAATACTATTGCAAAGTTGTAGCTTTTCTGTCGTCACTTATTAAAGTTTAAAGTGCTTACCGGTCTTGTTATCGCTTAAGAGAAATTTGCATCCACGGCTTTCTATGGCCGCGTTGCGATTTCCTAAATTGACAATTAAGTTTCCGAGATAAGGGACTAAAAAGTTGACTTTACTTCTTCCCATTATCTTCTCTATAGCGGGTCTCTGTAGTCTACTATACGATATTCCTTTTATCTATCCATCATCGAACCATTAACACTTGTAAAAAAAAAACCTCTCTTTTTCCCACTCGATCGCTTGATTTATCTCGTATTTGGCGCCTGTCCCGAATTTATCGGATTCTCGTTAACAGACAAGACCAACTTTGATATGTGTGTGTAATCTCAACTTTGGGATGTACCATGGACGAAATTCCAGGTTAATCTGGAAATGAAAGGGCTCTGAGAATTAATGCGCGAGTAATACAAAACGTATATAACTAATAGCGACTAATGCCGATAGACTAATAGTGAGTCGTTAGTTAATGGACAAACAACGGGATATTTCAGCAGAAATGAATAGACTGATGAAAGAGAATTATATATGATAAATCGACTATAATTTCAACAAAAATCCCGATGATTCGGGAGGAAATTTTGAGTGGAATAAATTTTAATAAGGGATAAAAGAAGAGAATTTTCTTCGAGATATAAGCGTTCAACAGTTGCCTTTCGAATCGCTAATTAATCAACTGGATCGGCATGTTTAATCTTGCGTGCGGGCCAAATAATCTCGTACCATGCGAAATGTGCCGTTGTTAATAATTCCTGAGGGGACGCACCCATCTAATCTATTGATTTATACAATTTATGCGCGTTATCCGAAATGTATTAAACAAACGTGATCGACGTGCGAATGAGTTGGCGCGAATGTTGCCCCATAATTACACTAATTACACGTAGCATGCGCAACTGATTGCAAGCATTCAAATCTGACACCTGTCTGGAAGCTTTGGCAGGCAAACCGCATACACAATCGCTGCATGCGTGACAAGCCCTCGGTGTACGAGTACGATGATGTGATATATTATTATTCATTCGTCGAAATTCAACCTCACTTTATTCCGTACAGTCGAGTATGAGCAACGTTTCACTGGTGAAAGTTCGTGCTACATTATCGATTTTCATCTTGTCCGCGTCAAAGTCGGGTTTCTCTGGAGCGATAATGAGTTTTCAGTCAAGGCAAAGGTGAGAAATTAGTTCTTACGATACCCACACTCATTTTCTTTCGTTTTTCCAAACGCATCCCTTACAACACGAACATGTTAAATAAAGAAGAGATACTTTGACGACTAGATTATTGTTTGTTACATCATCATCTGATTTCCGCGCTTCGCGGAAACAAATTTCGCTTGTTATTAAAGTTGTTGACTGGAGTGAGTTATGATTCTTCAAACTTTCGTTTGCCCGAGAGGACGAATTTTGAATATCTCAGTTGCCGCAGGAAGACCTACAAGGAATCATCCTGCGATCATCGCAAGCCGTAATCAAGTTATATAAATTGCACTGTTCTTAGAGGCGTCATTTTTCATCCTTATTCCACGTAATCTGAATGCGAGTGCAAATTGAACGGAATATTAAACGTCATACTTCCAACGGAAGCGTCGTTGGTATAGCACTCAAAGCGTTATTCGCGTAATTATTTTCTTTTATTCGCTGATAAATTGAATGTTCGAAGAGATCTCGTTAAAGGGAAAAATGACGAAGCCAATGCTTGAATGGAACTAATCGCTGGCAGAAAATAAAAATGGAAAGTTCAAGCGCGAGCGCGGGCTACCTGCTAATTTTACTTTGAAACGAATGCAAAATTCTCGCGAATATCTACGACGAGACACCCTACTCGCCACGTGCGCTTCATTTTTACCTTTAACCAACCACGTGTGTTCGATTCACAGCTCGCTATCGCTAGAATTCAGGAAGCAGCTGGCTTTGATAAATGGCAGAGTCAAGTGGTGCCACATGGACACTCGCTTCTTCATCGGCTAAACCTACTTTTGCCGTTTTACATCTGGCCAAGAATCACAGATTCAGTAATATCCGATCGTAATAAGGGTATTCGAAGCTATATTATTCTACCGAAAGTATTTTCATCTAAATTCCGTTGGCCTGATGCAAAACAATAAAATAATTAATCGTCCAAAAATAATTAATCGAGATTGCGAATGTAATCAAGATATAATGTAATAAATATATAATGTAATAAATATATAATGTAATAAATATATATACGCACACGTGCATATGTAGGTGTGTACATATGTGTTAGATTCGGGGGAGAAATTAACGGTAAATTATACATGTGAATATTCGTAGGCGTGCGGCGAGTTTGGTAGTCTTGTTTCCGGGATAGAATTCCTTTGATCCTACGTTTCGATGATTCTCAACTTCTATCGCCACCAAGAGACGCGCAGTACGCATGTTTGCGTCCTAATTTCCATTTATTGCAGTTTGCGGAAATCCTACGCAGTTGTCGATTCGACAACTTTACGCCCGTCGCGAGGAAATTATTCGCAGAGCCCAGGGGCTGCAAAGTGCGCGCGCGCGCGCGTTTAAAACCCTCCACGCGCAACTTGTTCCGTCTGTTTCGTCGAGCGAAACAATACGTTGAAATTAGCCACGCAAATATGTTTACACCCTTGTATACGCGACGGAATTGTATACCCGGTTGCTCCTTGTCCGAATCCCCATGCCGCGTGTAGTCGACGTGCGGCGAGAAGAGGGTGAAACGCGGACGGGGGATAGTTTTGCTCTACTCGCACGATGTGTGTGGCGATCGAGTAATGGAGAAGGGCGAGCGGGGGAGGAGAGCGCGAGCGCGAGGGTGGCTGCGCCGCCGCTGATGAGATCGGCGATGAGGGTGGAAGGAGAGGGGGAGAAAAGGAAAGGCCGCGGGAGGGAAAGGCATAAATGGGGAGTGAGACGCAGTCCTGTCGGGAGCGTCGCAGCGGGCGGACGCTCACCACTGGCGCTTCTCTCGCTCGCCTCGCCTCGCGCTCTCTCTCTCTCTATCTCTTTCTTTCTCTCCTCTCTATCTCTCTCTTTCTATCCATCTTCCCCCGTTCTCAGTGTCTCTCTTCCTCTTTCCGACTCTCCCTCCCCCAACTGTTTACCCTCTCCCCCAAAACCCAATCAGCATCGTCGGGCCTAGTTCTGGCGGGTGTCTCTTTCGGATTCTCGGAGCGGGCGTCGCTCGCTCGCCTGTCACAGGCAGTGTCCGATCGCACCCTCCCCCTCTTCCTCTTTCGTCACCCCCTCCTCTTCTTTTTTCGCGATCCCTCCGCCTCCCCCTCTTCCGTTTTCATCGTACCCCCTTTCGATGAGCGTGGCGCGCGACAAGTTCCTCGCGAATCGCGAGATCCATCGTCGAAGCGGAGGCTGCGCCTTCAATCGATCTCTCTCGGAGACGACGACGACGACTACGACTAGGACGACGACGACGACGACTACGACTAGGACGACGACAACGACGACGACGACGACGCCGTCGACGACGACGGGACGCCGTGATCGATGAGCGTTGTCGACGGCAGGGGTGAAGGAAAGGCGGCTCCGTGGAGGGCGACGATTCCGCCGCGGGATTGACACGAGAATCGTCCGCTTTGAATCGCGCGCGGCCAACGTGTCGGCGGAAGACGCGCCCAGGGAGACGCGAGAGGACGACGGCGAAACATCATCGTCCTCGTCGACGACGACGACGACGACGACGACGACGACGGGGATGGCGAGAGTATCGCTGCCACCGCCGGCGAGCGTGCCTCGGGAAACTCGTCGTCGTGCGGTCGGGAAACGTGGAGGAAACTAATTGTGCGTAAACTGACGCGTGTAAATATACATACCGAGTGTTCGTAGTCTGCGACAGCTGATCAAGATCGTCGATCACTGCCTTCGTGTGTGAGGTAGATCTCCTCTAGATCCGACGGAATCTCGCGAAATCCAACGACGCCTGATTAGATCGACGAGGCGATCGCGATCGCGCGTTTTTCCGAGGGCTTCTCGTCAGAATGATCCCTTAACTCGTGAATTCGTGAGATATACCAGTGACGAATGCTCTTGGAAAAGTTTGTCTGGGTGTTGAGAAAGGAAAAAAATATAAGCAACGAACTTCGCTCGGGGACTCTCCTTCCTGTATCGTTGAAACTGCGAGAGATTGTACTCCGGTTGCAATAAATTATTCCGTCCTGTTGGGAAAACGCGGATATTGTATATAGCGAATGATTATTACTGCCACGGGAAATAAAGAAGGAATTGGCATTTTATCCTCCATCGAGCTCTTGTTTTCGGGATGTTTAAACGGAAAGGATGGTGAAACAGAGGTAATAAAATGGATCTCACGAGAAATAAGGTGTATAAAAATATATAAATATATATTTAAAAAAATTTTAAAAACTCGAGTATAGATTAAAGTAGAACAATAGACTTTTATTAAACAGGATCTTAAATGAACAAAAAAAATTATGATGTGACAAAATGTGAGCGATACACAATTCGCATAAGAAATTTGATCCTGATGGATTAATTCCGAAATATTAAAAGTTATGCGCGATTAAATAATAATAACAATACATACGAAAATAATTGCGTGTTAAAAAACAGAATAATTTAACAGGGTTTTTAATAATGCAATTGAGTAAATAGATGGTGGATAGAATAGGCATGTAATTAATATTGCTTTACACAATCTGGCTGAAGTAACCGGATTATACGATATAACGTAAATAACATTAAATCCGATAGGAAAAGAGAATAGAAGTAAATAATATACTAGTGTGCATGTATGCGATATATTATTTAATTGTCGAATAATATAACAATAACTTGATAGATTGCAACAAAAATGAAAAGAGTTTCTAGCGGATAAATTGTTGGATATAGAGACTTATACGCGTTAAAAATAACAAGAAATAGAGTATAATTAATGGAACTAACATGAAAATGTGCTATGCGCGATATAATAGAAGATAAATGACTAAATACAATGCAGTCACTTTATGCATATGAATTCATTGTTCATTCATTGTAAATTATTCTGGAATTATAATTTATATATTTCCAAATAATAAAGAAAACACGTCGATATAAATAATATATCTATTGTTCATTAATTTTCTTTTTATAAATAATTTATAAAAAGTTTTCGTTTGAAAGATATTTTGTCATTGATTTATATTATATTATTTTTTTTTACTTATTTTTATTAGAATAATATTCGAGCACAAAGAATATAATATGGAGATGGTATAGCGTGTAAGAGAGAATATAATGACGGCGTAAAAATTATTTACGAACTCCCATTAATTTTGTCAAAGGTCCCTCGAATTACCTAGATCGGGCGATGTTCTGCCGAATTTGCGGTGAGATCCTTTTTGATTACCTCGTTAAGTACAAACAGCAAAAAGGGAATGGGCTCCGAAAATACGATAAGAAGGCTGACCGAGCAATATTGCTGCACAAGCACATAGCTGAAAATCGTCTCTTATTGCGCCAATGTCGGATTCATTGAGTCGAGACGATTTTTTTTTTTTATTTTTTACGACTTGGAGAGATTTTTATTTTTGCGATACAGATGGTTTCAAAAGGAAGATAATCAGCATTCGCTAACATTATTGCTCCCATCACAATTTGAAGATGATTTTCTTTTCGATTCTGAATGAAATCAAAAGCCTTCTCTTTTTTTACGTTTAGGTAATAATTCGGCGTTTTTACTAAAACTGTTAATATTTTTCGCTTGACAAGAAACTGATCAGAGATGAAAAATCATGATTAAATTTGAAAAATTTAAAAGAAATTTATTGAATCGTGTAAACAAGGTATATCACACATAATTACGTGGAACGGAAACCACGGTTAATCTAGCGGAATAATTTTATTCAAATAACATCCAGATCTCGCGTTACCGGATAATTTCTGGGCATGCAGATTAATTCCACTGTAATGAAGGAGCAAAGTGGGAAGATGCAATGCAACCACATGGTCGACCAAGATATTTGTTTGATTAAAAATGTGCCCGACAGCAAGTTGTGGCGCGTGTACGCAATTCTTACGTTAAAAATTGATTGTTTGCTCGCGATGAAATTCTTTGGAGCAGCCAGCCACGAAGAGGGATGAAAGCACGAACAGATGTGTACTAAAATTATTATTTTAATGAACTATCCATAGAAAGCGAATTTAAAAGTGATATATCGTGTTCCGTATTTTTTTATATAATATTAGCTAGCACATGAAATAGAGATAGAGATTTTTTATTTGCCGAATGGAGGATAAAATTCCAGAATATATCGCGGCGATATTCTCTCGTGAACGCTACTGTCATGGAACGTGTGAAATTATTGCTCGCGAAATAGAGCGAAATAAATTGCTTTTATAAATTTTGTATTCGCCTAACGGCGTTCGATTACGATCTACGTTAAGTTGTCGCATAGTGCTCGACAGTTTTCCTTTTTTTTGCGCGTCAAACTTGGAATCTTGTCGAAAGAAAAATTCTTAATCGTTTGGATATCAGAAATGATGATTAAATTCTTGTTCTTCCAGAACTCCATAAGACATAGAACTTGTTCAAGAATTATCGCAAGCCCCACATTCCTCGCATTGATCTTAGAACTTAGAATTAGGTGCTAAGATCATTTATCGAGTTGTAAATTTTCTCGATCTACGAAATTAAAAATTCCACTTCGAATACGGGATCTTAAATTTCAAACGGATTATCTGGATTATCTCAATCCATTAGCTTCTGAAAAATTAGCAAGACAACCTAACGTACATCGCGCCCATCTAACTTCTCGCAGGAGAGTTTATTAAAGTCATATAACGTTTCTTCTCAGATCTATACAATATACTACCATTTTACTCGAGACTCGCGACGCGATATATATCTCGGCTCCACTTTCCTCGCCGAAAAGAGGACAATGCTTCTCGGGCTCGCATCCGACCACGAGGTTCGTTTTCATGGGAAGAGCCGGCCGTGTTAGCCGCCACCGTGATGGAGGAGGAGGAATGCGAGGATGGTAGCAGTCGGCCGGCTTGCGGAAGGAAGCGCAGTCGCGAGGAGTTCCTAAGAGGATCACGCACAATGTTGCTGCGATATCGCCGCGATGTTGCTGCAGCAAGGACGTCGAATCAATACGGTGTTATCGGTTATCGAGTGCTCGCTCACGAGACGTATCACGTCGACGTGACGACGAACGATCTCCCCCGTCGCTAATTCCGGGGGAAAATATTCTATTTCGACGACCACAGACTCCCACACCTTCCTTCCCGGAGGGACCTTCCGTCTCTGCCGAGAAATCGGACAACCGCGAGTGATATGGAGTCGAGGATGAAACGAGGACTCGAATCGGGACGAACGATCGCGCTTTAAAACTAAACGAGTCGACTACGCTCGTTACGTCGCTTCGAGCTCCGGGGTTGCGAAGACTCAGACATGAGCGACTCGACGGAGCCCGTGAGACGATCCCGCGTCGCGACGCGACGGATCGAGTTCGATCAAGTGCTTCTATCCGGTGACGAACAATCGGAGTTACGTGAAAGTGCCGGCGACACTCCGGAAACGGCGGATCTCACTTGAAGAGGCGGACAATTTATTCGTAGATGTCACTAAACAGGTTGGTAAAGCGACGGCAATCGCTCTGAGCGATTAGCTGAGGACGGAATTAATGGAAATTAGATTTTTAATCATCGATTCTTGGTCTTTTGAAGAAATGCTGTAGGGTGCTCCAGTTCTAGATTAAGTCGGAGATGCTGGAAGAAGCACATATATCTCGCTCTTAGTCTCAAATTAAGATTTTGTTTGAAAGAAATTGCTCATTCTCCCTGTGGTTCTGTTACGCATTCAACTCTCTGAAGTTAACGAGACAATTCAGTAGGACATTCTGTATATTCTGTTCACACAATCGATTAAACTCGCTCACAATGCTCCTAAATGGATTACAATTTGCGTGTGATGAATGCGATTGTCATGCTCCATCGAGTAGCTGGAAATTAGGCTTTCCCGAATATTATCAGATCGCGTGGCATGCCAATACATTAGGTCAATTACTAAGGGCTAACCTACCCCTCTTTCTTCTCCCCCGATCTCACTTGTCGAAAACTTTGGTCTTACATCTTTCATTGGGTATCGTCGCGATGAAGTGATTAGAGCACGCTCGGAATTTCCTTCGCATTCCGTTCGCCGTATTTCATGTGCGTAATCTATCAAGCAGAAGCGACGTGAGGGACGTGCGTAAAATCGTCATCGTTGTGCGAAGCGTCAAGAATAAAATTGCAATGTTATAACCAGTTCAGATATGTTCGGAGAATTCGGGGGGACATGAAAGAGACCGAACGGACTCGCGTATTCCGACCGGAATTTCAGTTAATTCCGGTGTCGATCGGCCACGCAGACGTCTACTCGAATTTTCACCCCGAGCACGTTCGGCGCTCCTCAGCATCGGGGGTTGCGAGAACTGAGGAAGCACGAGGGGGAAGAAATGGTTCCCATACACCGTACGAATCAGACAATTGGGACACTTTATCACTTCGCTTCACCGGCTGCATTGAGGATGGATGGTGACCGAGAATTGAAGGAGGAGGGAGCAAAAGGGAGAATGATGGTATAGAGCGTGAACAGGGTCGAGAAAACAATATCACACTTATCGACGAAGGGGTCGCTCTTAGTTTGCGATAGCCGACTCTTGAAGTTTACCAAAGTAAAATTATCCTTGAGGAAAATTATCCTTGTTCTCGCAAAGAGAAATCGCAAGAAGAAATGAACATTCGCACATTTTCTGCAATTTCAACAATGTGAAAAATTTTACCGTAATAATCGCGCTCTGTTGAATAAAATTTTATGATAGCAATATAATTCTTGCGTTTCACATGGTATAAAGTTTCGCGTTTTAAATATGAATTGTGTACTCATACGTACTTTTATATTACTGGATTTTATGGTCTAGTGCTTGAACTTAATCGCTCTGCATCATTAAATTTAATTTTGACAAAACGTCCTCCAAAAAACTGCAATTGCCTTTTTATAAACGGCATCGAAATTATTATGACAAATATGAAAACGTTAATATATAAGATGAATATAAAATAATTTTAATATAAATAATTTATAATAGTATAATTTTAATATAAGATTAATATAAATAATTTTAGTTATATCAATGTAATGCAAATTAATACGCGCGAAAAAGTCATTTTGTTTTCATTGTGATGTAACAATTAAATCGAGCAGATATAATTAACGGAATGCGTCATGAATTGGATTAGGAAAATTACTGAAATGTTTCGAGATCATTTCGATTCACTTCGCTGAATATTCCGCGCTCGCCTGGGAAGGGATACTTCTCATTCGAGGTACGATATCGTTTCGTTGAGCACGGTCTCTCGATATCAGAATCCTCATGAAAGTTTTCTACGTAATCGCGAGGTAATGAACATCCCGGTCCGATTTTATTATCGTGCACTCGTTCAATGCTTTTTCACGCCATCAACATCGAAATTTTCTCGTTCGACGTACAAAGAAAGATAAATAAATGCCCGATGAATCGGTTCTCGTTTATTACAAGTGGAGCTGGAGAAAAATTCGCCAGGATTGGTTTTGTTAGAATCGAAGCAGGAGAGAAGAATTACAGAAATTGGTTTTACTAGAATTAAACCAGGAAAAAAATTAACGGTAATTGATCCCCAGTATCAAAGTGAGAAAAGTATTATAAAGATCGGTTTCATTAAATTCGATGTGAGAAAAGCATTATGGAGATAAAAAAATATTATAGACTTTTTATCGATCAGTATGTTGCATTAATGATTATTTAATAAATGGTCTTATATCAAAAATTACATTAAATCATAAATTATAATAAATTTGTGTTCTAACTTTTTTATGTGTATTTTAACATAAAATATTCTGATTCTTTCTCTTTTGCACAGTAATTTTAACAGTAATTATCTCTTTTATACTTTATCAGATTATTTTCATAATGATTATCTTTAGAATTCTCAATGAAAATTCACATGAATTTTTTAAAAAAGCCGGTTTATTCTATAAAACTATGATTTTCTAAAAATCTTATTATACAGCTTTGTTAGAAGAAATATTTTAAGAAATGTTATAATTAATGCTTTTTACTTTATTTTAACCATCTAATTTAATTTTGACCGAATTTTAATTGAGAATAATTCAACAATGTGAATATGAGAATTTCAAAAGCTATGAAACTTAAAAAATGTAACTTCTAATGTAAATGTAACTTCTAAGGAGTCTAAGGGAATTCTAGATTTATATTTATTTCTCCGAGAGAGTTAAGCTCGGAAAGATTTCCGAATGAAATTCTTTCTCTTTCATCACTATATGTATAAAACATAAACCATGTTATTGCAAGCTAGATAAAAATGGTTGATGTAAAAAATAAGAAAGCTGTAATGCAATCATCATTTCATATACATTAGTCATCACACACGTTTCAACGTTTATTAGACACATAATTATCAGTTAAAAATTCAAAATTGAATTTTTATAATTAATTTAACATAAATTTGTCATATATTTCTTTTTGTATATCTTTCACTTGCCTTCAGATATCAATAGTATCAGTTTTAAAATATAACGAATTTATATAGATAGATGATGTATTCAATTCGAAAAAAATTATATATATTTTTAACGATATTTGATGTAGAAATCAAATTGACACTACTTTTTAAAACTGATTCAACTCGAATCAGTAAATTCGACATGCGTCCTCAAAAAGAGACAGAGCGAGAGAGAAAAAGGGATGAGGTAATTTATATGAGTAGAAAATTACATATTCTCAATGAGAATTTTGTTCATCGTGAGTTAATTAAATTCTTCAACATGGCGATGCTCCAAAAAGCATCGTGATTCTCTGCAAAGCGAAGTCTCGGTTGAAAGATGCGACTATCTGCCCAAGTGACTTACGCGAGTTCTCTGTTAAAAGTGCTTATACACACTCACTTCTGTGTGTTCGCTGCTTCAGACGAGCGTAATTAACTGTCTCGTTACTTTCTTACATTTTTTTTTTTTTTGATAATTTCACCTTCCTTCAATTTCACCTTTCTTCATCATCGAGATGCCGAACATTCTTTCTCTCATCCCATCAAATTATGTCATATTAACGAATGGTTATATTTTAAAACACTCTCGTATTCAGGATACGATAATTTAAAGAAGAAACTTTGCATAATAAGATCTTTCAAAATATTAAGAATTATATTTTATAAATTGTAAACTTTAAAATTTTACTTAATATTGAGGAATTTAAAATATCGATGTGCAATTTTTATTAAAGCACGATTTGTTTGATTAATATTGTAACGATTCGTTAAAATAGTAATAGTTTCTTTTTTTTTATTAAAGAGAAATTTGAGACTGCTCATGACTTTATACGGTACTGTAGACATTTAAAGAAGCTCTGTCTCTTTGTCTTTCCGTCTTTCTCGCTCGCCGTCTCATTCTCTCGCTCTGTGCCCTTGACTCGGGATAAACGAGATTAAAAATTTAACAATGCGACCTACGGACGATTGATCGCCGGTATTACTTGCACTCAGCAATGGGCGACACGAGTTCTTCGTCGAGAACGCTTTCGTCGATACCGCGACATTTATATTCAATTGTTATTGTCGCTTTTTATTTATTTATTCTTATATACCGTTCTTTAAGCAAGCGCTTCAAATCTTGATCGAAGGACTTTCCATAGAATGTGAACGGAAAAACAGATTCAAATACTTTCTTCTCTCTTCACAAAGATTTAACCGTGCAAGAGACCGTTTCTTGCCTTCAAAAGTAAATGATTTTTCTCGCGCGATAACGTAAAAAAAGCTCGAAGCTTTCCTTCTGCCTTCTCGAGTCGCAATATTTTCTCTTAGTAAACATACGCTTGTAAAATTACTGACGAAAACGCGGATATACATCGGTTACGGAAGATTTTTTCACGATGTAATATAAAACATATTTTCTAGCTCTCCGTTCGCCTCCCTGCTTTTGCCGCTGAAACTATTTCACCGTCGATTACATATCCGCAAAATCGACGTAAAAACAAGGGAAAAGAGGGAGAGCGCGAAGAGAATAAAAAAAGGAGGGACAAAAGGGAGCGTTGCCGACGGGAATGCAATAGCTGGCGGAGCTCACGCTTGAAAATTGCTTCTGCTTTCCCTACTTTTCCCATTCGAGCGAACGAATATTTTTCCCTTAATCCCCGGACTAGATCGGGGCGCGCGCTCACGTAAACGCGGAAGTTGGATGTCGTATCGCGGTCGGAAGACTAGAGACTGTAAAGACTCGCAGGCGCCGTTGCATCCGAAAATTTAAAGCGATCTAGAAACCTGACATTAAGAGAAAAGAAGGAAAAATAAAAGCTGCACATCCAATCAATTTAATTAATTTACGATATTATAAAATTATACGAGAGACAGGGAATCTTGAATCTTTAAATTCAACGGACTGAGAATTTTAAACCTTAACACTTCGATGAATTTAAGATGTCCGATGCCTTTCTGAATTTTTCACGCGCGAGTTAGGATTGTGCAAGGATTTTTTCCCATTTTCTCTGGGCGAGAGAAGATCCTGATGTTTCGCGGAGGATCCGAGTTGTCGCAATGCTTTGTAATTATTTTCCCGAGCTTCCGCGAGTGTCGGTTCTCGAAGGGACGTGTTCTCCAGTCAATAAGATCTAGATCTTACAGGATGCGGAGACGTAATAATCCGAAGGACAATTCAATCCGAGATGGAGGATAATCCGCAAACGCAAAAACAAGGATATTGGCGACGTGAGCGAAATAGTCTGGGAAATATTACCGCGGAATTATATGAAAGATCCGAAGCGTCAGGAAAATTGCGGCTGCCGTCTTTACATTTTCTCGAGCATCCCTTCTTCGACGTAATCCTCCAGTGGCTTTGCGGTCGGAAGATGATTCTCTAGAAGGAAGGAGGAGGCTCGCGACCGGCACGTATCCTTTATCGTGTATCGCGTACACATAATGTCGACAATTTCATGGAACACCACCTCCCTGTAAACTTTGTTACATAACGCTCGGTAAATAGATTGTTCCTAGTTTCCAATCCCGAATCGCGTTATCTACTCTTTAATCGTTTCTGTTGCACGCGAGATGAGAATCAACTCTCCGAGAGCCGCAAGTACTCTATTTCAGGGGATGTTGCAAAAAAAATAACTCACTTTGTAATTCCAGGACGCTTTTATTTGACAAATCTCGCTAAATGTTGCTGCTCTCTCTCTCTCTCTCTCGCTGTGAATTATTGCAACAGTTAATTAAAAAATTTATTTATATTTAACTAAAAAATTTATTGTTGTACACCATGTTATACGCGCTGTTTCTAAATGGACCGTTTTTGAAATAAGCGGTTTGATACATAAATAACATGGTAACATGAAGTTTATTTTCAAATTAAACGCTTGTTTGAGAAAAATATTTAAAATTTTGTTCATAATTTTTGTCCATTAACGCAATTTTTGTCATATAACGCCTCATCGGAGCAAAATTAAAGAGAAAATATGAACAAAAGACTTAGCGAACAATGAATTTTGCAGTTTTCAATTTATTGCTGTATAGGAAAGCGTTATTATGATTAATGTTTAATTTCATTATTCATTTCGTCGAGTGATTTACGTAAATTTTCATCGCCAGTTACCTCCGATAAAATTTCCGAGCTTTCCTAAAGCACATGGCAAAATTAATAAGCGCCAGGTCGTCGTAATATCTTTGTTAAACCGCGCGTCGTGCGTCGGTAATCCGCGTGACTATTTCCTCCGAATTTCCGGAACACGAAATGTTCCCGATGAATAATAATTCCCGAACAATTCGTTCCCTCTCCGTTGAGTTAATAAAGTTGTGAATCGTCGACGAAAATCTCTCGCTAAAGTCCGGGATTAATTCGAGATCCGGATTATCGGTTAACGATGACCTCATCGCGTTTTATATCATCACGGCGTATTGACAATCGTCTCGTATCGACAGGTACGTTATGAGAAAGGTATAATCTTGACTCGCTAACAAGCGTGTGTGCGACTAGAATCGATACGCTTCCGTCTTGTAAAAAATATCGCTTCATCTTTTAGACATCCTCGTTCAGCTGCGCAGCAAGCTATTGAACTGCATTGAAATTTATCCCGCTTGTTATCTTTGAATGATTGTATTTGAAATTAAAATTGAGTGATTGCAAACGACGGGGATTCTAAAAAACTGGGAAAGAAAACTCGGGGAAACAATTGTTTTATTAAAAAGACTGCATGTTCTTTCCGGCGGAGTCGAAGCAAATATTAATATGGCATATTCGCTCTTGGCAACGTTCCCGTTTTTCGTCGATAATAGCACGGTACAATTTCTCGGGCGAGCGAGATAGAGAAAAACAGAAACACGACCGCGGGTTTGATTTCGTCAATATTGATATGGACCGGTGACGAGAGGAATTATACGAGGCTCGGGTTATTTTGTGGGAAAACACGGCGATGTATGACAATCGGTCGAAGCCCGAAAAGGAAAAAAAAATTGGACAACTGTATCGCGCGGGCGATTGGATCTTATCGATTTAGTGTCAGGCGAAAACGAGCGCATGAAGCTTGTTCAACAAGAGCAGACATAATGCTATAATTCGTGATATCTGTTGAATTATTGGCCGCACTGGTTATGGGACTCTCCCCGCTCGAAACCACCGATCCACCGTTCCCCTTTGAAGCCGTTATCTCGCGGTTCCATTAGAGAGATTATGTTCGCGAACATGGACATGGACATATGGGCGAGAAGGGGAGGGGACGTGCGACATAATCGCCGAAAAGTGGAGCGAGAATCAGGAAGCTGCTCTGACAATTATTATTATTCGTTCCAGTCGACTCTATGCATTCTCCCTACGATGCACGAGCAAAAGCGTGTTTAACGACGGTCGTTTATCGTTGTGAATTATTGCCAAGACAGAGTATATAGCATGACCAATATTTCGCGTCGCGGAAATTCAAAGCGCCGACGATCGAACCGGCCGTTTTATCCGGAAATCCGATTGCGAACTTTGCTAATCCTCTCGGTGTGGAATTTTTATCGAGGGACAGGTTGAATTTTTCCTTGCGATTTATTTTCCGTAATTTCCCGAGATTACCTGAATGGGTTCCGCGCGAGGGGCCAAGGTATTCGATAGGTATCGACTCTAATAAATTAATAAATTCCTAGACTGATTAATTAATGAATGAATTTAAATAATTGTGGAAAGGATAGATCCAAGTTTTTCGACCTACCCGATAGAAAAGTGTAAAGGATATCTGCCAGAATCGTTACAATGTACAGCTTAAGAGACGAGTATTTGAGATTCGAGAGAAGAGATGTCAGATTTAATACTAATCCAAGGAGTGTGGGCGTATGTGTGACAACTGAACCACAAATACCAGCGTTTCCAACCCCTTTCTCATCTTGTACGCTTGATTCATCTCCCTCTCTTTCTCAGTTATGCAACACCGCTTTCTTGCCAGTTTGGAACTATAATACCAGCGACAATGTACCGAGCCGAGTGTGAAACCCGAGTGCGAAGTATCGAATGTTTCACAAATACGAGCGAGAAGATCATATTCCTCCCATCTTCCTCGCTCCTTGGCGTCCCCTTTCTCTTTTTCTTCGTTTCTTCGCGGGGGCTGAAGACAGTTTTATCGCTTTTCTCGCGCGAAAGCACCCTGCAAGTCGCCGGAAAGATTGCGGCTTCACGAGAGGAAAAGTTGACTTTATTAGACGTCGACGGTAGAAGAGGAAGCAGCATAGATGAAAGACTCACGTGTGGAGAAAATTAATACGATTCGATTCAAGGGAAGGAATCATGTCACAAGAGTATCATCTCTTGATGAGAATAAATTACATTATAAATAATAAATTATAATAAGGAAAGGAAGAGAAAAGAATCGAGTTACAAAAGTGATGATAAGCTTCAACAAGATTATTATATTTTTCGTTAATTTATATAATTTTTAATATTTGACATTTTTTAAAATGTTAATATTGAATATTATAACTATTAATAATTATTTATATAATTATTTTATTTATTATTTTATATTATATTATTTATATAACTATTAATTTATCATATGCACTGTACCACAGTCCAGTGATTCAGTTCTTCCTACATTTTTATAAGTTCAAGGCAAATGCATTCCGCCCTTTAATCGACTTGATTGCATAATCGTTAATTTTTAACGATTACACAATTGAATTGTGAATGCATTTTCCAGCTGGGATAATCAACTTGGACGATCGATACGAGTGGAAGGGATGAAAAATGTCGGAAACATCGCTGGCAATTCGCGTGCCTCTTTATCGCGGTCGCGAGTAATCGCAAAGTACGGGCGAGAAAGAGAGAACTTTGTCGAGCATATACAAGTTTTAAGATTGCCCGAGCCAATCAAGCTTTGAATTAAGGAAGCCTCTCGGGACGGTCTCCATGACTACCACCCCATCCCTGTATCCCTCTTTCTGTCCTCCCCCAGTAACACAGTCTTCCTCCCTTAACCCTCCGACTGGTGAGAAAGGTCACGAGGTCATGCTGCGCGAAATCTCCCTGTCGGTGCATTCCAGCGAGTATCTCATCAGTCCCTTCCTTCCTGTTGATTATTCGCAGTTAACTAGTATCACGGGGCAACGAAACACAGGAATAAATTATGTGGAATCTCGGTGGTTCCGCGAAGAAGTCTTCTCACCTGTGATTCGAGTGAGCGAGAAGAGCGCCTTAGGGAAGATTGTCACTTTTAAACACCTCGTAAATTGCGCCTCTATCCGTTAACAAAAAATCTCACGGTCTGACGCAAATGGGACAAAAAGGGACGTGCACCATCTCTCTAGCACCATCGTTGAGTGAAACTCACTCACGCAGACCCACGCTCTCTAACTCATCGACTCGAAGACGCGCTGCCTCGTATAGAAGACAACGCGTTCGGAAAATATAGCGGGGGATCGATAGGCCGCACATGGAGTCGCGTACGTATAACCCCCATACACTGGTAGAGGCAAGTGCATGCGCCCCGTTCCGTATTCCGTTCCATATTAAAGCGCGACCGGCACACCCGGTATACGGAGCGAAATCGAACAGGGGGATACATAGACGCTCGACAACAGACTTCTCCCGTGACACGAGATGCGCTCAGATTTCTCGCTCATCCTGGACCGAAGCGGGGAGCGAGATTTGGTCAAGAAAATATTACGAGCGAAATAATCGCGACGTTATATTTTTTATACGTAATATATGTATTTTTTATAACTTTGTAATATCTTAAAAGGGTGCGGTAAAATTTGCGACCTCATATCATTGAGAAATATTTTTAGTTATTCAGTACCTTATGGTTTGTCACTTAACCCTTTCGTACCTTGGCTTTCCTAAAAGAGATGTGTTTTATATCAACAGTTTTACGATTTTTGGGGGTGCGAATTTCAAATTTATCATCAAAATTTGAATTCAAAATGACAGATTCAAAATGGCGACTATGAAAAGCTTAAATCAATATATTTAAAATATGAGCTTAGATTTTATTTTTTAAAAATATATATTATGTTTTTTCCTGAATATACACACACGTTCGACTCATAGTATTGTTATACACTTTTTTTTAAACTTTAAGTTTATAATTAGCGCATAAATTTTGTGATTTTTCGATTAATACGCGGTTAATCTTCATTTTCTAAAAGTTTGCAATTTCTAAAAGTTTGCATTTTCTAAAAGTTTGCTTATTTTTTGCAAAGTTTAGATAATTATATTGTACTGTAAACATTACATTTCTCAAAGTGCGCAATTTTTTGCATAGCTTGAATCTTCTTCTTTAAAACAAGCCAAGGTAGAAATCAATAGGATTATTTGTTTAAAAGGTACGATTTTTTTCGTAGGTGGGACATATATGTCCCGGAGATACGAAAGGGTTAAACAGCCTTCTTCTGGATTACTCGAAACTTTCAATATTAAAATAATCCTTTTCTATTGGACGTTGAATATTAATAATCTCTCTAAAATTTTACTAGAGAATACAAGATTTATATTGTTATAATTAAAAATATTTATTTTCATATATATTAATTATCTTTAATATGTGTAATTTAATTTAGAGCTTTATTTTTCTTTTATACGAAGACGGGATTTAGTTCGTCTTACCATGCGACGCTAAAAACACACGTATTGATTCTCCTTCATTAGAGCACGTTTGCTTCGGAGTAATCAAGTCGCCAGCGTTAGCACGAAGTCGGAGAGATAAACTTTTTTCCTCTCTTTTTTTTCCTTTTTAAGCGGCAACTTTGGCCTTTTCTTTGTAAAATCGAAGCGAAATCTTCGCAGTTCATGCTTATTTTATGCCGTCTGAAAGCTCGCCTGAAGCGGAAAAAACAACAAGCGATAAAGAAAAAAAAAAAAAAGAGCAACCAATAACGTTTCAATACTTCATTGCCGGCTCCGCTGGAAAAAAAGTTAACGTGATTAGGAGAGTGCGCTTTTTGTTATACAGAAAATCCCATTTAAAGCCCCCAGACGAAGTGCTACATTTTTGAATAAACATTCTTTCCCCTTCGCTTCGCGAGCCCGGGGCTCGCGTTGTATGAAATTTCGCGCGCACGTTCGAGACACTCGTTAACTCGTATCGCCAGTTGGCTGGCCAGATGGAATAATTTCCATCGATCGAAAGCCGTCTCGTGCCCCTCTCGGGAGCTTCGGCTGGAAGATTTTATGCGACCGCCCACGTTTTGCTCGATAAATCAGGACTACGCGGCCGCTATTAAGACGAGTCGTCTCGAGCTACAGCCATTTATTTCGAAGTTAGCGTGAGTCACACTCGCGAGGAGGAAAGAAGAATGATAAGAGGGAAAGGGAAAGAAAAACCTTACTTTTCTCTCCCTTGAGCATTTCAATTTCCAGCCCTTAAAAGTCTCCCCAAGGTCTTGGCAAGATACGTAGCTTTACGCACACGCTATTTATGCACGTTCAATGTCGCAAGGGTGAATTAGAAGCTTCGAAGGACGGGAGAAAATGAACCTCAATGATTTTGAGGATGCACAATTGCGCTTCTGTCGGCTTAACCGCGCTTATTCTCGCTGTTCCAGCTGCGGAAGCCAGTGTCGACTCTCTCGATCCCGGGAGCGATGAAGAACAGCGGCGGGGTGGCCGGCGGGGGCGGCGCGGGGGGAGCGGCCGGGGTGGCCGCCGGATGCGGTAGCGCCGGGGGTGCCGGTGCCGGCGAGGACGCCGGCATCGCCCTCGTGGGTGTCCACACCGAGTATCCCCGTTACATGGACGAGCGCATGCTGGGCGGCGGCGGCTCCCTCAAGGGCCAGTCCGGCGGCGGCAGCATCGGGCCCGGATCCAAGCACAAGCCCAACGTCGGCTACCGGCTGGGCAGGCGGAAGGCCCTGTTCGAGAAGCGCAAGCGCATCAGCGACTACGCCCTCGTGATGGGCATGTTCGGCATCATCGTCATGGTCATCGAGAACGAGCTGTCCAGCGCCGGCGTTTACAGCAAGGTGAGTACCGCACTAGAGCCCTGAAGAGCGTACGATGATACCTGAAGAGCATCACAGAGTGTAATATTCGCGACGGAAAATCCGGGGATTTTATTTTATGCGCATCCCCGTGTATTTTAATATATATATGAGAATACATATCCCCCGATGTTGTTCTCTCTAGGGTGAGTGTAATCTCTTCTTTCTCTCGAACGTCTCTCGTATTGCAAGGCACATAAAATATAGAAATTTGTCACGAGTTGTAGATCGTTTAAAGTGGTTCTTAACTGCAAAAACGTGACTTTTCTCGAGAGAAAATTGTGCGCAAGGTTTCGCTCCTCGAAAATATTTTATACGTGGTACAGTTGGAATGACGCGATAAACAAAATTACGTTAGAAATGCTAATCCCAAAGTGGCTGTTGACTTTTTCCGTCGCATTGTTTTCCCAAAATTTTCTCATTAATTTAATTCGATGTTATAACGATCGAAGCCGACGAACCCCCAATTTCTCATCTGATTCAACGAGACTGACTGGGAAATGCAGAATTCTGCGAATGTTAATTAAGATTCCAATAGAAAATAATTGATTTCAACCGATCGCGCGCATCAATTGTGAAAATGTTTGGATATAATTGACGCAAGGTTTCTCGACGTTCATGACTCGTACTATCGAGCATCCAATTAATTTACACTTGACTCGCTAATAGATGAGTCAAACTTTGCCCGAGGCTCTCGTAAATTCGCTTCGGATCGCTCGCGTGCGGGAGCAAACTCGTCGCAATTCAAAAGTTAAATACCGAAGGTGCGCGGCACGATCTTGGAAATTCCCCCTGGTTCTTGTTTACAAAATACCGCAAACATGACCATCATTTGAAGAATTCTCAATAGAATTAACATTAGAAACGGCCAGCAGTCGGAAATTCGATTGATGAAGTAGTTTTAGAAAGTGGTACGTGTATCGAATTTTTCGACAATTTTGTCTACTATCAAATTTTTTATTATTTGACATTTAAATATTCATTGATCGATGTTCGAAATGAATTTGTCATTATTATTTATTACCACTCATGAAAATAAAATTGATGACATTTGGATTACAAATTATGAGTTATAAAATACATGCCGATGAGAATATAATAACAGGCAAAACTGTATAATTTGTTTATTATAAAAAAATTGTAAAATAATTAATCAAAAATTTGCGCAACATATAACGGCGATAGTGGATAATTTCTAGACGATGTTCGAAATGAATTTGTCATTATTATTTATTACCACTCATGAAAATAAAATTGATGGCATTTGGATTACAAATTATGAGTTATAAAATACATGCCGATGAGAATATAATAACAGGCACAACTGTATAATTTGTTTATTATAAAAAAATTGTAAAATAATTAATCAAAAATTTGCGCAACATATAATGGCGATGTTGGATAATTTCTAGACGATGGCTATTTTTACACAACACTCTGTGTACACATTCGGTTCATTTTACGAGTGTTTGGGGCGTTCGAATATCTATAAATACCCGCAATCTGCACATTTTGCTTATCGCGGGCTCTCTCCGAGACACCCTGAATAAATTACGAGAGTCGCTGATAAATGATAAAGGCGCGCCATATCGAGTCCGAGTAGAACGTGAAGATCGGGATGGCTCGATGAATATTTATCGCCAGTCGGAATCGTTCCGCGACGAAACGTTAATTCATTCGTCATCGATCAGAGCCCTTGAAACCGCGTGAGAAAAGTGCAGAGCGATGTAGCCGCGTTAATATTGCACCGACTGGTTCGGCGAAAAGGGCAAAACGACGATGTGATTTTATACTCGGAGGAAATTCCGGTTGATTTCTCTTTTCTCGAAAATCGTGACCATTTACTCTTGCCGAATGTTTTCTTTTTATTCGTGAGATTGAATAATCAGAATATTGCCGCTGGCTGAAGCATTAATATTGAATTGAGATATATTTCTCCCTTAGGTTATAAAATTTAAAACAACGAAGAATATACAGTTAATATTTTATGAAATCCAAAGTTGATAAATTACAAGGTATTTGAGAGAGGAGCAAAATTTTAAGAAAAGATCAGCGGATTTTAATATATTTAATGGTCTCTAAAAATTAAGATTTTTCGTAATAGATTCTCGTTGAAAAAATGGATGCTCTTATTAAATCCCTACGAAAGGTTCTTTAAAAAATACAATTCTTTCTTGATATTTTGTCTTGATATGTTGAATTCCGCGAAACATCCTCTAGACATTTGTATATAGACAGATCTCTCGGAAATCGTGCCGACAGTCGTCTCAGCTCCTTTCAAACCCGAAAAGCTTCGTGCTTGAATGCTCGCGACGTGAGATGAAGACCTCCAAGACGTTGGCAAATGTATACACGACACCAGCATTTGCCTCACCGTTACTCCGAACAATCCTAGGAGGATGTAGATTGATCCCCCTTTCCCATCCGCCCGCCTCGCATCGTTATCCTTTCCCATCCCCTGGTCTCTCATCGCGAGAAATCAATGTTGTCGGGGGTGCTCACGTTATCAGGAACAACAGCTCTTTCCTTGTACAAGCTTCGCCACGTGGATCTAAATGATATATCCTCAAACAAGCAAATTCAAGGACTCTTGACAATCGATGAGACATCCAGGAACGGTTGACCAATGAAACCAGTAGAAGAACTCCAAGATACGTCGATATGAAAATGAAAAGATTCGGAGAAAATTTCTCGCTTCATATGCTTTTCTGGTCTGGTCAAATATGTGGAACTTTGGAATTGATAGAAAATGTTTAAATGAATTCTAAGAGAGAAATATGAATCGCGATAACTAGAGGTGTTTTTTTAATGAAATAATTTGGCCTCTCTCTTTTAATTTTCTGTGGTCAACATTTTTTGGAGAATCGACAAAAATAATTAATAGAAAATTATACGAAAAAAAAATCCAAGAGAAAAGCAAGAAAGATCTTTTCCATTGGATG
Organism: Camponotus floridanus; assembly: GCF_003227725.1. Taxonomy (NCBI): domain Eukaryota; kingdom Metazoa; phylum Arthropoda; class Insecta; order Hymenoptera; family Formicidae; genus Camponotus; species Camponotus floridanus. The sequence continues at coordinate 985,607 of NW_020229747.1, read as the reverse complement.
TTAAACTCTTACTTTTTTGTATCTATCTTATCTCACGTACTAGACTCTTCATTTAGAACAGTGAATCGAATTGATTTACGTTGTTGGGTTAATAATTTGAGAAATGCGTGCTGTCGAGTATTCGGTATGATAACTATGGTCCATCGGGACCAGGATCGTCGATCGATAAACCTCCAATTTACCATCGCGTTTTTATGACATATCAAAGGACACATGGAGGAAGACCGTCTCCCTTGGCGCGAATTCGGCTTTATTAAAATTCGTCCCGCGTTCTCCCGCAACAATTTTGAAACTTATGAATGTCCGGCACGCGGAATTTGAAAACGGCATGCGGTAGATTTAAACAATGAGAATTTTTCTCCACAAATATCTCGCCGATTTCCATCCGCACTGCGGAGAGTAGCAATTCCGAGTTCAAACGAAGGTTCAATGAGGGAGAAAGATGGTTCTTATTTATCGGGAAAATTAATGTAAGCCAAACTTTGAGAGCTTCAACTTGGTATAATATTTCTCGAATCGAGCAAGAAAAGTTAGACAAAGAAAGCATTGGAAAACGCATAATATCCGCATCATAGTTTTTAATAGTCTTCATAGTTGGTTGTAAAAAAAAAACTTTGTAAGTTTAGAAAAATATTTCCTTCTTCTAATATGAGTACCCTTTTATAATTCGATATGAGCGTCTGAGAAGTTTACTTTTCGTTAAATAAGATGTTTCCGCGACCTCGCGACCTTCGCAAACTTTATCGACTAAAAACGACTCCGTTGATGCGCTGGATATAACGACCGGATATTCAAGGCGACAAGCGCGAGCAGTCCTCCCGTTATATCCCCCTCGGTATATCGAGAGCTCGGTTCGATAATCGCGATTGCGAAGGAGGGCCGCCTTGACCCGGCCTATCCTTTTTCGAACGGGAAAGCTCGTCCCTAGGGTGCTTTCGGCCGAAAGCTCGCGAGAGTGTCTTTTCGCTCCTCGTCTCGACGCGACTTGTGTATTTATTCCGCTCCAAATGGGGATAGTTCTCCAGCGAGAATTTCCCTAGGGACCGCGAAAATCCCGTTGTTGACCGAGCAATCCTCTCCGCTTGATCCTGTGCCAAGAGCATAGCGATGGATTAACAATATCGATATTGCAAGCTCGAGGACAATCGCTTCTATTTCCAACCCCCTGACTCGCCGCGAGGAGACCCCTTCCAGAATTGCAGTAACAATGCGAGGGGATCGGCTGGAAAGCGTCGTTCTTTAACCGAATTTAAGAGGAGACGTCGGGCGTTTCACGGGTAAAAATGTCGAAATTTATTCTTACTTGCACCTTTTTATCTCACATCTGTTCAAACTCCGAATAATGCTAAGAGGGAATTTTCTTCTACGTCTCGGACTTTCTAGTCTTTTCATATTTCCCATATTTCATCTCTTTATTGAATCCTCGACATCTTCCAATTCATGAGTTCCTAGAGATTGTTTGATTTTTCTCGTCGTTACCTTCATGTTCGAGCAAAATGGCACAATGAAATTGCATACAAGACCCGATATATGTAGCAACGTTAGTTTCTCCGGATATTCGGATGCCGATAGTTTAAAAACCGTCGAACGATTCTGCGGTTCGCTCGTGCACGCACATCGAATTGCAAATTCGCCGAGGGCTGAGAAATTTCGCGGTGTCGTAAAGTCGAATCACCGCCGTTATATTCGTACGAAAATTTGTATGCACAGAAGCGATCGAATTATATCTCGCTGAAATTCGCTCTCAACTCGCTTTCGACCCATTGGTCGTTTTTAAGCAGCTACGTTTTATCTCAACAAACACAGCGAAAGTACAGCTTCTCGAGCGATCGAAAATAAAAAAAGAATCTGCTAAAAATAACAATTGTATTTTTCATCAAAATCCTAAAATTTTGTTGTAGCAAAAATTTAATTTAAAAGATCTGGTTACACGGCTATTAAATATCGAAAAACTGAAAAATGCGAAATCTATTTCAGATATATCAAAAAAGATATTGAAAACATTTTACCCGGAAAAATATTTCCAATCATCATTCTCTTCTCCGAGGCACAAATTAAAATGATGTACAACGTGTATCAATTTTTATCTCCCTGAAAATAAATGAAAAGATAATGCAATATTTCAATCAAGACTTTTAAACGTCTCCTTCGTACATTACTGAAACTTTTTACACCCATGTAGGTGACAGCTAACAAATGCTGGCAATTATATAAATATAAACAGGATTATTCCTCTCCCCTTATTCGCGAATGGAGGATCGATCGCGGTGACAGGGGGCGGATGAGGAATGATAAATTGTGCCGTCATGTCGTCGCAGAAATCCCTGAACGACTCGGATGACATGAAGACTTCGACAAAGCGGAGGAAGAAGACGGCAATTATGCAGTCACAGGAATATAATGTCATTATAAAGCGGTACTGCGTAACGAAGGCGAAAGCAGGTCGTCAAGGGAAGCCCCGACGGGGCGGAATAGAAAAGTCACGAGTTAACTCGAGAGCTGCTACGACGAAGGAATGGAAAAAGAAAACACTCTGTCGTACTAAACGTTGGGACTTGATATGCATACAATCTGCATTGTAATCTCGTTTCCTAACATCTGTCGTTAAATGACGAAGCGTCACGTTGTCCCTTTCGAGTATATCCTTTTAAATCCTTAGACAAATGAAGAATGATAAGCGCTACAAATTTCGTTTTCAAAATTGATCGTTTAACACCACACGGTATCTTTTTCCCCCTTTTTTCTCTTCTTTTTCTTTTTTAAAACGCGCTATTAAGGGCTTACGATCCAGTCCTAATGCCTGATAGTGGCTTTTATGCATCTTCTTTTTTCGTTGGCGACCTCCAGGCAGGATGGCCTGGACGTAACGGGCTTCGTGTGCTATGCAAGGATTAGGGTTCCCCTCCCAGTATCGCAAGATAAAAACGGGTCAGAGTGCTTTTACCGTGGTGGATTAACAAATGGATCCACCATGTCGTTCTGCCACCTTTTCGACTACCTATCGAGTTCATCGATAGGTTTTACGTACGATTTATAAATCACGTCGTATTAACTTAACAACTTTATTATTATTATTATACTTTATTGTTATCATATTTTTAGAATTCCATTCGTGTATCAAAATAGAATTTTTCATTTTTATCTTGAGATATAATCAATTTCGTTGTTAATTTGATTAACGTAGAAAAATTCTACAAACTATGAAAATTTTAGAAATTTTAAAAATTCTCGATAGTTATATCGTTCCAGAGAAACTCGAAAAATAAATTTCATAGATTCACAAAATTCTAGAAAATTTTAAAATATTTTCAAAATAACAAATTTTAAAAACTGTAATTTTCTGAAGATTAAAATAGCCAAGATAAAAATTTTTTAAAGCTTCATAAATAGTAATAAATATATATATATAATTTTTTGCATAAGTTAGTATTACATTCTTCGATTCTATTTTTCCAGAGCATTTTTCTTTTAGTTTTCATCGCCGTTATTATTTGGCGCAGTTCCTAAGAAGAAGTCCTAAAAAGAAAAGAAACGATAATTTAGGAATGAGTGCTTTATGACCTGAAGAAGAGAGATTTCCCGTGGAAAATTTCTTGGAAACTTGGTCGACGTTTATCTTCGCGTTCGCGTCTTGTCACGAGGATTAAGCTCCCCGTAATCGAGCTTTTCTGCGACGATAAGTTTCTCGAGGGTTAAATCCGCCGAGAAAGCCGATTCTTAAGTTACCATTGGCACGATGCATCCTCCTTTTATCTTTGTCGAAACCGCAAACAGATTTTCCTCTCGGAGTAGTAATCGAGAGAGTCGCAAAGAACGGACGATATTTCAAGCGAATTAACGCTAAGTTTTCTTCGTACACGTATTTTACATTTCGTACGGAAATAGATCTTTAGAATAAAAGAAAATAATTAATTTTATATTATTTTTTAGAGCAATATATTTTGATGATATAAAATATAACGTATTTATAAAATCTTCAAATAGTCTGAAAATTGTTAGCCCACTTTTTCAAGCATAATGACATTTCTTTATTCAACATATTGCCCTGTATTTTCTGTCACATTTTTTATGATTACCGTTGATAAGAATGTTTGCTTTTATTATATGATAAAGACTCCACATCAGGTGCTATTTATTTTAAATCTTGAATCGAGAATTAGACCGAGATAATTGTACACCTGTTTATTGATTTATCATCTGTTAGTTTACTTTAGGACCTACTCAATGTATTCGCAATCCCCGAAATGCGCAATCGTTGTCGTTCCATTCACGCAAATTGTAACAAATCACGCGTCGCGTAGCGAATCCAAATGAAATTTCCGATAAACGAAATTTCGACGCGAAATTTCATTCGTGACGGTGGCTTGATCGTTCGGAGAGCGAGAATAATTATTTTTCACCCTCGAGAGCCGTTTGTCGGCATTCCCGAGCTTTGATATCAAAAGGGCATCCCTCGCGTGATACAGTTCATTCTCACCAACGAAGATTAATATTCTCTAAGGATTAACCTCTTTTAGATCTTTTTAAAATTGTAACATTGAAGAAGGAGGAGAAATAATCTTCATAAAATCTATAATATGTATTTTTAGTCTCTTTAATATCAAACGCTTGGTTTTTTTAATCGAAAATTTTAGAAAGGATATTCTCTCGAATATGCTCTGATCTTTATTACACTTTCTACTTTCGTAACTATGCAGTGTTTTTATGTTTGAACAGAAGCGAGACGACTAATATCTTTGCTATTTCAATCTCCGGAAAAACTTGCCGCAAGTTTCGTCAGTTTTGAAACTTTTAAATGTCCGAACTTTCACTCGAGATCTTTTCGATCCAGATTTCTCCTCGATGGAACTTTATCTTGTCAGTCAAACAGGGTTGAATAATCATTTTCCTCTTCAAAGGTTGATTCCTTTCTCGCCCTTCAGCGTCCTCTTTCTCTTTGTCGATCCTTTGACGTCGACGAGACGTCTTCTCCGTCATGGATTAATTTTTCAGACACGTCGGACGCGCGGCAGGTTCACTCGAGTCTCTCGTCTTATTTTTCCTTGTCAGACCTACTTACAAAAAAGACTCCCCGTATCAAGGGAAGAGGAGAGGTCGAGCGATGATTGCTTTATAATCTGCTGCGAAGCGAAACCGTAGTCCCGTGATGTATCGCCGGAATCAGCCACAAAGAAGAGAGAATCTTGTCCGGCATTTCCTTCTTATTGCCGCGGAAATTATGAAGAAAACAGCCGAAGAAAATTACTTTTTACTGGGATAACGACGCGAATATTAATTCTGCTAAATTAAGCCGCAGAGTCCGGAAACTTATTACTTGACTCACGAAAAATTATCATTAGAGTTCCGTTTAAAAAATGGCGCGTTAGATTTATCGATGAAATATTTTACATCGTACGAATATTTTGTATATAAAAATCAATTTTTAACCATAGATGATTTTTATCTTCCCAAAGGTGTGTAGCGCACGTGCGTCGAATGAATGTCTGACAGCTAAAGGCAACCTAAATCCAAAATAACCGACTATAAATAACCATTCATGTTATAAATCGACGTACGCTTGTTCGAGGGATCAAAACACATGGCAGACCACGATGACTCCGTTGTCGGATAAATATCTTTTTATTGGAGAATTATAAAAAGAATTATAAAAGTTTCATGCTCCCGGGGTGACGTTAATGAAAAGTTCAAGTCCCTCTCGCATTTTTCATCTATAATACTTGCATAATTTTAAATCTGATTTCCCTGAAACCTGGGGTTTTCCAACTTTGAAGATTCTTGTTATCTTGTCAAATTAAAAAAAAATTAAACAAGATTACGATTTTTCAGATAATATTGTGTGAGGGATTCAAAATAATATTAGATTTTGAAAAATTCGATTTCGTACAGGCAGATATATTTTACATTGAATTCTTTTTTTAATTTCTGGGGTCAAATTTTGCATTTTTGCCCCAATTGGACAATGTTATTCCATCGCATTTATATATACCCTCTGTTTATTTTGTTTCCCTGATACTGAATGCCAATGTTCGAGCAGAGTTCGAAAATTCGCACACACGCACAAAATCGCGCGACACGTGTACTCTGCGCGTTCCGTCAGGAACACAAAGGAATTCGCTCTCGAAACTTGCGACAGGGGAACTGGAACAGGGTTTTACTTCAACGCCTTTTTTTTCGACAGACATGAAAAAACGCGGTAAAGGTGGTTAATTTCACAGGGCGTGACCACACAAACGAAGCGCCGCGCTCGTTCTCGGTCGAAGGCACGACATGCGCACATTGCAACACGCACGAATAGATCATGCCGTCGCTATAGTAACCTCGTGCGAATCTGAAAGCATTCCAACGGCATGTTTGGCAAATGTTTTATTCGCGATTTCCGCGATATTACGCGGCGTTAGCACGCGCGTCGACGGAGGTAAATCTCGGATATAGTCTCCCTCCTCCTCTTTTTTTATTTTTTTTTTTTAATCCATATCAAAGAGTCGGCTGGTTGAAATGCTGATAAAAGCAAAGTTAAATAAAAAAAAAAGATACACCATCCGATACATTTGATTACAAACGCATCGCAATAAAAGCATTACGTAATATTATTTAAACGAATGTTATTCCAGCGATATTTACTTGAAAATACGAGATGGCAAGGAAACGTTCAATTTCTGGATAATCCTTGTATAACGAGAGTAATCTCCTGTCATGAGGGAAAAAACAGTTATATTTTACCTTGCGAGGAGTTAAATTTAGCTGTTAAATAATAAATGGGAATATATGTAAAATATTTTCGACGATGAAAAAGATTCTTTTCTCGTGAGAGATAAAAGAGGGCAGGAATATCTCTCGGGGAATCGTGTGCGAGAATTCCTTCTCTCGCGGAAGGAAAATATAGTAGGCGGGCGAAACATACGTAATCGACGTTGTCGACCATTTCCGTACGAATACGAGGAGCGGAAGCTAATGTAATCGGCATCGGGACGTGTCGGCGCGATCTGAATGCATCCCCAGAAGTCAGGACACAGGCTCGTTGATGCGAAACAAAAAGGAATGCCGGAATCGCCGAGAGGGTGGCACGGCATATTGCCCTAATTGTCTCGATCACCCCTTTCAGGGGATGATTACCCGCTTAGTTTTCGTGATGGGGACCTCGTTACGATAGCATCTCGAATTCGGCCAGAAAGTCTAAGAAAAAAGAGAGAGAGAGCGAGTCTCCGAAACTTTTAGAAGACATTTCAGGTGCTTTGTTTTTATTCGCGCCTTGACCTTCTCAAACTTTTTTACCAAAATATCTGAACCGCGTTTTTTGCACTTTTAGATTTTTATTTTTTTTTTTTAATCCTTTTCTTTCGGATTCTCGCGTCGCTGGAGTAACGTCAAGTTAGAAGACGCCTCGCTTTTTCCCGGTATAAATAAATGGAAAATAAAACAAAGATAGATATGATAAATAAAAAGTAGAGCAAAAAAAGGGAAAGGTTCTAAAGATATCTCGTGTAAAGATACTCCTCTCTCTCTCTCACTCTTAATAGAAATAGATAAACTCTGCATTACCTTTAGATGCTACCGGCTGTGAAATTATAATCGAGAATGGAAATGCACTGATGCGGTTTCCTCAGGAAAATCGACCTTGATGAGATGCATTCGCATTAATTCATGTAGCAGCGGCATAATCCTCTCCCTTTCTCCCTGGCCGGTCATGTTGTATCGATACCAGCCTTTGGCATCGGTGCTCGTAAATTTATTACGGCGCATCACGATAACCGCGCGCAACATCGAGCTTACGGTTTTCATCTTCAAGAGGCGATAACCGATAATTGGATCATCCCATTGAAATACGTTTACGGGATAAATTCAGATGACATTTGGAAATGGATAATTGTAATCTGCATTTAGAGCATCTGCATTTCGCGTCTGCGAATTTTCCGAATCAACTTTTCACATCTTCTCATTTTTCGAATATCTGATCTTTCCTATCCCAAGCTTCTCGCCTCTGGGAAAGGTAAAAAATATCTGCAAATATTCTCCTGCACTTTTTATTATTAATATCTGATCTGAAATATTTTGTTTTAGATTTGGAGCATTTAATGTTTTTTTTTGTGTTCAATCAATTTTTTTGTGTTCATTTTTGCATATTTTATCGAGGTTTTTGGCGAAAAAGCAAACTTCTTTGTATAATAATTTTGAATAAATTTGATCGAAAGAGTCACGACAGCAATGATGACAGGTAGGCACACACGCAAATTTCAACTTGTGACATTGTTACGCGTCGCATAATGTCATGATAGTAATTTCGCGTATCCAAGAGCACCGTAGCACTCATAAAGTCAACTAAGCTCGGGCGAAAATGGATTTCGCGTTCATATTTTACGGTGCGCCTCCTAATCCCTTAATCCATTTATGCGGCGACCAGAAATCTCACCCAACCAGATACGAAAGCTTCGGTAGAAGCGCTAGAGAAGTTTTCGCTTGAATAAAAAGAGCGGACAATTTAACGATACAATTAAGAATTTTTCACAACGTATGTATTTGACAAAATATTTTCATCTATTCAAATTTTATTTTATATATTTCACAAATTACCCTTTATGTAAAATAAAGGAATCCTTTCTTGATCTTTATCTCAAATGTAATCTTGCGGATAATAATAATAGAATCATTTAAATTTATGTATCTCTTACGAGATCATGTCTGGGATTTGTAAAGAAAATTTTGCCAAGATTGATATTCAAATTGGCTTCTCTCTTTCGCTTCTACCCTTTTCCCTTTTCGAGTCCTTAATCCCTTTTCAAGCTGTACGGTCGAAAGAGGCTTTGCTCAGTCAGTGAGCTTATTGTCATCGGTCTTCCAGAAAGCAGCTTGTTATTGAGATCCGCGATTCACCTGGTCGAAAATCACGTAAACCTCACTCAATACTCGTATCGAAACTATATACATGCAAGAAGAGGAATCGGAGCTATCTCCCGAACATCATTCCTCGTTACAGAGGCGAATTGAGAGAAGAACGGTAGTTAGTTGGACATCGCAATGTCGTCCTCCAGTAGCGAATAATCTGTTGTAACTTGAACCACGGTCGATTTCACAAGTCAGTCTAACGAGATTTTGATATAAGTCTCAGTTACAAAGATACTTTACGTTGGACGCTTAGAAATGAACTTTAAGTTGGTCAAAGAACTGCTTTCAGAGAGGGAAGCGGTGATGTCGCTCTGCAAACTTTAGAATATCCGGGCGTATGTCTTTCGAGCTTACTTAAATTCGTTCAAACAAAAACAGATGCGTTTGACAATACGATCAGATCAGCGGAAATTACTGTACGTAAGTTGGATCTCGTTATAAGTTAACGTGATGCCTCGACACACAATTTGCGAAACTAAATAGGCAGCGATACTTTGTAGAAATTAACTTTCATAAATTTCGAAATGTCAGGAAACTGCAGTAAATTCAGGAAGACGAAAGTTTTGGGGATGTCAGATTTATAAAGTGCACATTTTATACCGAAATTTCAAAGATTAACGGGTTATTGGAGGCTTTCGATTCGAAATGTTTAATGACGTAGAAAAGATTAGTGATGGAGGATCTTTCAGATCCTCTTTCTTGGAATAATTTTTTGGACATAATGTTAATTATGTCTTTTGTTGATTTTTTTGAATTTCTTTTTAGGATAGAAAAATAGAAGAAAGGAAGATTTCATGTTTTTTTATAAGCACATTTTTAATTGCATCACGGATTGAAAGCTACTAATATTTTATTGTTCCACGTGTATAAAGAATGAGCAATCAACGCGCAGTTAAATCTCAAAATTAACGTTCAATTGTTCGAGTTTGATTGTTAAATCGCTGATATATAGATTTACATATATTCTCGAACCACTTATAATACACAATTCTCGATATCGAAATGCTGAAATAACAATATTTGTTTATCCGGATATATTTGTCGATCGTATATCTTATATAAAAATCAACATTGTTATAAAAATTGATAGAAAATAAATATAAAATAATTTCACAGATATATATACGAAATTTTGTATGTTTCAGGCCTCGTTTTACTCGACAGCACTGAAAACCCTGATCTCTGTGTCTACTGTGATACTGATTGGCCTCATATTTGCTTACCATGCCTTAGAAGTTCAGGTACGTATAATGCACATTTCAAAGTATTACAATTGTAGCAAGATAGAAAAATATTTAGACGTTGAAATTCACTAAATTTAAATAGAGTACAAGGACTACATCATTTCAATTTTTTCGAAAATAAAAAATCGTTATTCTACCCAATCGTTCGCATGATTGCTATATAATTTTATTATAGAAGGCAGAACATGGTACATAATTGAAAAGATGAATTCCCGTGTAATGTTAAATTAAAAATATGAAATCAGATTTTTTCTCCTTAATTTCGATTTCGAAAGAGTTAAATATCTTAATAAAATATTTTTTCCATTTTTTTTCTTTTCTAATTTATACACAATATTCGCTGGAAGATATTTGTATGTTTAAAACACACATACACCTATTCATTATTATTATTATATTATCATACCTATAATGCAAATTATATTATTGCATCGCTATAAATTGTTGAGCATAAACTATTCTAATATAATAACTATAAATAGCTACAAATTAAATTCCCGCGATCGAGACGAATAATTCCGGTGAATCGTTTTCGAGCGTATCGTTCCGAGCAGACATTACGCTTCAGTGATCGCAGAATTTAACAACCCTCCATTAGACCGTCCATTCGGTCGCGGAAATCGGGGAAACTGTATATGACAGCGTGCATGTGATTTCGCAGGTAGTATTAATGCACCGCTAATGAAAGGCCAATTACATTGTGCGCGCGATTAAATTTTATCTAGTCGACGCACAAAATCGCGCACGCTAGGCATGAATGATCGCCAACAGTAGATTATTTATTTATTTTAGATTACGGACGAGCTCACGTTGCGTTTAAATCTTTGAAACCCTAGGCAAGTGAATGAGTAACGACGTATTCGCAGAACGAATGAATATGCAACAACCCTTGGGTTTAAATCAATAAATAACGTCATGCGAGTAGCTTCAAATTTACGAGACATTTGTCTCGGCGAAGCCGCGGAATCTTTATTCCGACTTCCACTTCGTTTTATAGTGGGGAAATCTTTGCGGAAATTGCGAGTAGATCTGTCTCCCCCGCGACCCTCTTTTAAGATAACAGTTTCGTCCTGTCAAGATTGCACAGAAAATGTGCGCCGGGATTATTTGCGATTCTTTAATGCTTGGCAATTTTTAAATACAACGAGAGATCATCGGAGGGATTTTAATTTAATATGAAATGGACGATTAAATTAAGAAGTTATCTGATGATTGCGATACAATAGCGGAGGTCGAGAAAAATAATGGCGTCGAAATCGCGGAGAAAGAAGAACCGGTAAGTGTTCATTATAATATCCGGCGAAGGGAAGTCTCTCTGCTGAGCTCTCGGCTTGCTTCCGGCCTGGATAGGAAGTCGTCTTAATGAGATACCAATGGCCGACAGTGAAACGAGTTTCGCAAAGCTCGAACGTTTAAGCGTCAACTCAAATATTGACGTTACGACCGTCTTTTAAGTCTTCACACCCAAAACTTTCGAGCGATCCGCTAAGAAGAAAGGCTGTGCAATTTGGTATCCAATTTCTCCGAGCGATTCTGAAGAAACGAATTCGTATAAAAGTATATTTATAAAAGTATAAATTTGATATTAAAATAATAGGAGAAATGTCAATGTGTTTAAATTATAGGAAAAAAATAATGCATCGTAGATTTGCCGAGAATTTCTGAATTTTTAAATCTTGCTCTTGTCTATCGCAATTTTAGGGGTCTTAACATTGGATTTTTTTTATGATAAATAAATCTTTGTTAAAGTTATCAATGAGATAAAATTAATAAATCGGTACATATTAGTATAAAATATTAAATAATCAATTCTGTTGTTTTTGTTTGCCTGCATCGCGCATAATCGAGTTAATCGCAGGTTCATTTTCGAAAAACAAAATTTAAAAATTAGAAAACATTACAAAGTATGCATTATTTAGTATGTATGTATCCTTTCATGTAATATAATTCAAGAAAAAAAAGATATATAATTAGATATTTTTTTCTCTAGTTCTTCGTTTTTCAAAATCAATTAAATTAAAATTACACGTTCAATATTTGAACTGTCAAATGCGTTGTTCGTTGACATACTTTTACTGATCTGAAGTAATATAACTCAAAGATAATCAGCATCGCGGAAAAGAGGCAGAAATATTTGCAACTATTGGTTTAATATGTTTTTTTTTTTTTTTTAATGGAAATCAGTCTTCTTGATGCGCATATGTTTTGTGTCAATGTCGCTTGATAATAAAACGATGCAAGGGTTAATTTTGAATGGCAGATCAGCAGGGCTTTATTGTGAGTCTCGTCACCGAGAATATCGAGGTCGATCGCGAACTGGAAAAGGAAGATGTGATAGCTGCCAACATCCGTTACCGTATCCCAAACGGATAATCCTGACTCAATGTACCGGAAAAACGTCCTCGTCAAGCTCGCAGTTGTCACGCGATGCAATTTCAGCGCGATATATCGAAGCCTTCTCCTCTTCCGTCTTTCCGACGTCGTCGTGATATCCTTGCGATACCATAATGAGGATCGTCATGTTGATTCGAGACGGAAGCAGGCTCTGCGATTTTCACGAGAATTTCAAGCAGCAATTCTGGGATTGTAATAAAACTTTACGTATTACTAAATTTATTACAGAACGCAATTTGCATCTTTGAATGGAAATAACCAGTCTTTGAACCTTTTCGTTTGTATCGGTCATCTTACAAGTTCCACAAACTTAGTTTAATGGAATTCGCAGAGTTAATTGTCGTTAAAAAAGAAAACTTTGAAGCGAGCAATTATTTGTTATAAATTATCTAGCAACAAATATCTTGTGCGCCTCAAGTTTAAATCGGATGAGAAACACGAAAAACTCATAAACGGATTTCAACGATAATAAATCGCTCGTCTGTTATCTGTCATTTATCAGTTTCGAAGCTAAATTCGCGAGAAACTGTTTAAAATCACTTTTAACTATAGCAAACTATCGATCCAACTTATTGTCTGCGATCGGAAACATTAGGAGCGAAAGATTTTCGATGATGACCAACCTAGCTGCTCTAAGCTGGCACACGCAATCTTGCGGCAACGGCTGGCTAAGAGCCTAATGGCCTGCTGACCTTTCGGCACCTGTTGATTGTCGTTTATCAAGGATTTGCATGCGCAGATTTGCCGAGATTCACCTGACTCTGCGAAGCAAATGGGTCTCCCACGGGAAAACGTCATTCTGATTGATGTCATCTACGCAAGTTTCTCATCGTCTACTTCTTGTTCTATACATACGTATTTCGTGCTTCATAAATCTATTTAGATCCCTGCAATTATCGCGGATTCTTGATGTGTCAAATCTTGAGGACAAAAATTATACATTCTTAGATGTAAATAATTTCATTCGATTCCGCCATAAATTTAACAAACAAATATCAAATTAATGATCTCTCAGTTTTTACTGAGATGATAAAAATAATATGATAAATTATCGATAAAAAAATTGCGTTTATAAAATTATAAATTTAATGAATGTTATTATTGGCTATTGAAATCTTATGTCAAAAAAATATCTATCTATCTTACAATTTCTTATTTTAAAAGACATTTAATTTCATGTAATGTCATGTAATACCGCGTGCGTTTAGATAAAAAAGATTAAGAAAGTTAGAATATCGTGGATTTATGAATTCATAAATCATTGATGTGAAGTCTGATATTATTCTTAATATTTTAAACTTTGCGGCACTTTTGTCGTCATAAATTGCCAAGAGTTTCCCTTCCGGTTTTTCTCGATGCAACGGATTTTTTCTTCTCTCGTACTTTCCTTGTCGCGAAACCATCTTCTCCTCCGCGTCTCTACCGAATTATTCTTCGGGATAAATGGACTTGCACTGCATTATACTAATTCATTCAGGACGCCGACAGCGATGGCAGGTTGCATCTTTCGCGCCGGACGAGAAATACGAGCTGCAAAGTATCCGCGATGTATCAAGCCACGAGATATCGCCAAGATGTAAAAGCAAACGATGATGGATGTATCGTATCCCACTAAGGATCACCCGGACTTTCAGGACGGAACACAACTCCATTGTCGGAATGACGAAATTTAAAATTTTGAGGTCCGACCCCCGCTGTATCTAGGACAGAAAAACTTGAGAGATGATTTATGATGTTGCGAGTATCCAACGATCGCTCAACAAAGGTTTTTGGTGTCAAGATACCGCGATAAGTTATCACGATGATTTGCAGGAAATTTATAAAAAATTAATAAATCGGAAATTAAATACGTTTTATCACCTCGATTTTTCCAAGAGAATCTTAAATTTACCATATCAAGATTTATAAAAAAAATAAAAGACAATAAAATAAAAGATCTCTGTGAGCAAAAATGTGCTAGAACATCTGAGAGAATCGAGGAGAAAATAAATAAAGTAGAATATAAAATAAGTCAAGTAAAAATATGTGCGAGGACCAGTGACAAGAGAAATTTGTGGCGTCGATAAGAGACAAATCGCACGATACGTGCTCCGAGCAGCACGTGGATAGGAGCCTTTAAGCGAGAGCTGTTTAGATCTGACAGGATCGTTACCGAGTTAAGGATGATTTGTTGCCGAAATGGCGGTGGCGTGTGTAATGTTACAACTACGCGAATCTATGTAGCGAGATAGACGGCGATAAACAATGGCGTACGTGTTGTAGCGTTTTAATCAAGTTTACGAGCAAGGCGGTTGGAATTCATATTAATCAAATGCTCTCAAAGAGTGAGCTTTCATAACGGAATACGCGGGCTTACTTTGGTCTTGATTGGTAATTTTGCGCGATCGATATCAATATGTACTCAAAAATCCCTTTGAACGGGCGCACAATGATGCGACGATACGGCATAATTAATTTATTCGCTTGTTTTTGTTTGACAAGCATGCGAAATGAATGGGTATAATGAACTATTTTTCAATAACGTTCGATTTGGAATGAACATCCCAATGATTGATGATCATTATAATCAAGCATATTATTCTCCTAAGAATTAAAAAATTTAAATATACATATTTTTGAGATAAATAACGATCGAATAATCGTGCAATTTTCATCCTATTATAATATATATTGTATTATTATTATATTTTAATATAATGCAAATTACTCATAAATATTTGATTAGTCTTTATCTCGCAAATATGTTTATATTTTAAAATTTTTTAATTTTCTTGTACACTATACTATTATTATATATTCCATGCAATATAATAAAATTTCTAAAATTGAAAAATAATTTTAAAAAATGATTTTAATAATATTATAGTATTAATATTATAATATTATAATACATAATAGTTGAAGTAATAACTTATACTATCCGAATATTGTTGGAAGAATCGTATATATTAAGGATAAATCTCTGTCGATGCTGAACAGCATCAGACCACGACACCCTTAGATTTACGAGAAAGAATGTATGCACATGTAAGTACATAATCTGTCAATTTTTGTGTTGGACGACAGTTGTTCATGATCGATAACTGCGCGGACGACTGGCGGATCGCGATGACCTGGCAGCGGATCGCGCAGATCTCGGTGGAGCTGACGATCTGCGCGATTCACCCGATTCCGGGCGAGTACTACTTCCTGTGGACGACCAAGCTGGCAAACAAGAACGGCGACATCGGCTCCAAGTGGGTGCCGTACGACGTCACCCTCTCGTTGCCCATGTTCCTCAGGCTCTACCTCATCTGTCGTGTGATGCTGCTACACTCGAAGCTCTTCACGGACGCGTCGTCGCGTAGCATAGGGGCCTTGAATCGCATCAACTTTAACACCAGGTTCGTCCTCAAGACTCTGATGACCATCTGCCCTGGCACGGTGCTGCTGGTCTTCATGGTCTCTCTATGGATCATCGCCTCGTGGACGTTGCGACAGTGCGAAAGGTGAGTCGTTTACTAAAGTAAAATATTATATAAAGTTTTTCATCCGTTCAAGTATTATACAGATGCACAACCATGTTGAATTTCAAGATGAGGATTCGTCATTTAATTATACTTCAAAGTTTAATCAATTAAGACTTGTTTGCGTTCGATAGTTTTACTATTGACATTATCATAATAATCTAAAGTACTTTTTTCTTTGTTCTCGGTTCTTTTGTTTCTAGTTTTTTTCGATTTTCCTCGGCTTCTTTTTCATGCTTTTGGAAGCAGTGTTTTATTTCTTTTTTACATTGGCTCCGTTAGTAAAGTAACAGTAGTTGTTCCGTATTATTCACGCGATCCATTAACCAACGGGGGGGGGAAACACTGACAATGCATTTTGAAATCGTGTACAGTCGAATGAACGCGACTCATTTGCGTGCGATGATTGATCTATGACCTAATGGCACGTCCATCCATCGCGAGATTCCGCGATGTTAATCGTAAATCTCGGTATCCTTGTGGGAGAAGAGGGAGGGAAGGAGACAGGATCTCGGATTAGGGTCGGTCGTTGACGATCGCCTTTGGAATTTAGTGATTCCTGGGGAGGCTGATAATTAAATTCTCCCTGTAAATAGCCACGCCGCGATTTCAGGAATAATCAATCTTTGCCTGAGCAATATCGAGGCAGCCGGATGCCTTCAAGGACCCCGTCAGGTGCCTCGAAGCAGAAGCGAAGAAAGGATTCCTCCTATATCCGTCACCTCAATAAAACCTTTCGGTTCTTTCTTAATGGACGGGCTTTTATCCACCTACGCGCTTAACTGAAATATTTATCACTCGGCTAATGTTGATCTCCCTCTGCTTGTCCGGCATCCGGCGAAAGTCTCCGGCCATGAACGATTCTGTGAATTCGCGATCGACTGTTTCATTGTTTCGCTTGAGGGGTCGATCATTGAAATCGCGTGCGCTTTTGCATTTGATTTATCGCGTTCCACCTTTTCCGATAGTCGATTATGATAATAGTCCCGATAATGGTAGGAACATTCAACTTCCCGACACTGTGTTTCCATTGTACGAATACGCGAGTATCGCAAACGTCGATATCGCGTGGAAAATTCCATTTGGTAAACTATAAAATATAAATATATTTACGAAAGAAACTTCAATCTTTTGATTTTTATTCGGGTAATCCCTTATTTTTTATAAATAGTACACGCGTGGAATATTGATGTTTGTGATCAAATTCACCGAATAGTTACCTCCAATAAATTCATTTAAATTATTATTATTATTATATTATTCTCTCTTAATGTTGTTGTAATATTTGTTGTTGGTAATATTAAATAAATATTTGAATTTTGTCAATTATATTATAATCTTTATCATCAGCTTATATTTTTCTGCAATTAATAAATTTATATCATTATTATGTAAATATGTTAAATTCCTCTTATAATTTTATAAAATTATGCTAACGATACATGATAACCTCGCATTATTCGCTAACGTAAACTAACTAATGGTTCGAAATTATTGAATTAAATAATTATTGAATTTGCGGTCGCGAATTTGCATCTACATGAAAAATTAAAAGATCAATTTGGTAATTTTGCTTTTGCATCGCCATAAATGACCGCGGGCCCCGCGGCCAGTTTCACGCTCGGATTATGGGGTCGGAAATTGTCACGAAATCCGAATAGTATTTTATTCAGTATGCATCCGCGTATCCTACGTGACAGCACGAATTTCCACGACAGTAACGCGATTTTCATGGTACACGGTCGACAATCGCTCATGCAATCAATGTTGCTGCGAGAATAATCCAGTTCCATGGGACTTTTATGGGACGGATTGTTCGTCGTATCAAGCACGAATGATCAATTTTACGGAGGATAAATAAGAAAAATGGAAGGAAATCACGTTTGTTACACGATTAATCTTATTCGAACAGTTTTTCTCCATCAGCTTTTGTGACTGAAAACATTTATTGTTATTGAAGCTTATCAGAAATTTACAATGGTCTTAAATTTTTTTATAATATTCTTATCTTTTTTTTGGAAAGGATAAGAGGTATTAGAACACTGAATTTTTAATACGATCGATTCAGCATTTTGAACAATTCCTATTCGTCGAGCGAGTCGAGTCAAGTAGATCCCGAGGATTGGAGCTCTCGACGAGCTCTAAAAGATGCGAACGAAGATGAAATCGTGTAACGTCGACCGGACTGTGTTATGTGATCGTTAAAACCACTTTA
The DNA here is from genome assembly GCF_003227725.1 of Camponotus floridanus. NCBI lineage: Eukaryota > Metazoa > Arthropoda > Insecta > Hymenoptera > Formicidae > Camponotus > Camponotus floridanus. Next base: position 967,368 of record NW_020229747.1, on the reverse strand, counting down.
CGACGGAGATTACGCCGCCCGCATCCTCCTCGTGTCTGATAATGAATCTCACGGGGGGTATAATAATACTATCATTCATGCCCCAACTTGCCATAGTTGCCCTAATGCTTATTCCACGTATAAAAGATTGAACGTTAGGTGTAACAAGATGAATATATCAAGCCGCTATTAAAACTGGATCAGCTCATCTGATTTTTAGAAATTATATATTTTTAAATAATATTAAGAAGATTAAACTAGAGATGTTTTAAAATAATTTTTTAATTTCAATTTAAAAATTTTTACTATTGAATCAATGTACAATTTTCTAGATTTTTATTGTTGACAAAATTAAAAGGGGATTACGCAGAGTTTTTTTTTAAATCGTACTTTTAATTTTTTTTATTTTTGGGCACGTTATTTAAAATTACTTTATGTTATATATTTTAAAAACTAATTATCTGACCCAGAATACGTTTCTAGATTTAAAAAAGAGATTTTAAAGATTCATAAGAGCAAAATATTGTATTCCCCCCATCGTTTCGCTCGTCGTTGAAATAATCTCCTTATCGCTTTGCCACGACAGGTTCCACGACGAGGAACACGCAAATCTCCTCAACGCCATGTGGCTCATCGCCATCACTTTCCTGAGCGTCGGCTTCGGTGACATTGTGCCCAACACGTACTGCGGTCGAGGTATAGCCGTCTCCACCGGGATGATGGTAAGGACAGAACGTAAATCGGCACCATCTCATGATTTCTTTTCAATCGCCCAGCATCTTCGCTCAATATCGATCATCATCATAACGCGTCTCCGAGCAGATGTATACGTACGATAAAACTTTGCGAGAGAAGGAAAGAAAGAGGGAGGGAATTTTTAAAAAGGAATTTTTTTAGAAAAATAATTTGTTATATTTTATTTTTTGATAAAATCATCTTTATTATCCTTAACGTGTAATAATTATCCCGACGAAATTCACCGGCGTCACATTACAGGCATCATCAATCGCCATGGTCGTTAATCCTTACTAAGGTTACCGCAAACTGCAGAGACACAATATACTGTATGACCAGGTCCGCGGAACTCCGCAGGCATGTAACTCTCGATGTAACTCGCGTTAAGCACCACGTCCGACCTGGGCTTTATTACAGATCCGGACGACCATAATATGCGATCGATGACGATTCGGATACCAGTAGTTGACAAATCGCTCTTCGTGATTTACCCGGTGTTTCGTCCCGCTATCCCTTTAATAGTTGCACCAACTGTGTAATTAAAGGCGACGAAGGACACAATAGACGCCGCGTTTCCGCTCGCCGCTCCCATGGGAATGTGGGAAGTCGTTCCCGATTGTTATATGCACCTTCCTTCCGTCGAGCATCTCACTCGCACTTCCGCGAGTTAATTCGCAACTCCTGTTAATTCGTAACTATCTCCGAGCTGCTAACCAACGCATGGTCGATTCCAGAGATGCTGGCCAATTCCTCGTAAACTTCCGCTACGCGAGCACGATGGCTGTTGCCGGAAATCCAGTCTCCAGCAAGAATCGCAATACGCTGCAAAATTCTCGCCTCCTCCCTTTTCCATCAGTCCCTTTTAGTTAATAATCTTTCTCTTTCCTTCTTTCTCTCGTGCACGTTAAATCCGCTGGTAGCGTCGCGTAAATTGTGCGAAATTGCTTGGTCTGGGATTCTGGCTGTTAACTTTTAACGGTAATCTCACGTAGGAACATCGTGCTTTCCAACGAAACAGATAATCCCGCAATTCAAAGTAATGAAACTGATGTGAAACTGACTTGAGAAATTACAAAATTAATAATATAATTAAGACCAAAATCAGTTTTATGTTATTGAAAATAAATTTCTTCGTGCGAAGGGTATTTAAATTACCGCCAACTCTTGACAGCAATTTGAATATTCTTGGGGAAAGAAAGCACTAGATCGAAAGACAAAACCAAAATTTTGAAAGCGAGAAAGATATTGAAAATTACATTAAAAATTTTTTTTTCAAATTTTTAGGGCGCCGGGTGCACTGCTTTGCTGGTGGCAGTCGTCTCCAGGAAGCTCGAACTTACGCGGGCGGAGAAGCACGTGCACAACTTTATGATGGACACGCAATTGACAAAAAGGGTAAGACCACTTGCTCTTCATCCATAGAATTACAAGGCCTTTACGTTAATGGTAACCTTTACGTAGTGTTTTAATATGGCGGAGAATTTTTTATACTGTTGTAGAGCAAAACGTTCTTGCGATGCTATTCCAGTCCACAGTGACGTAAATTTTAAAGCAATAAAAAACTTTACAAGATGCAGCAGAAATCCTTTAATCGAATATCATGGATTATAAATTGTATTAGAGGGTATTTTCGGTTTCGATTGAGAGCATGTTCGGTTCACATAGAGAGCAGTAGAGCTCTTGGTCTATACCAATTTATAATAGCTGATATAATATAGCGGTCTTCACCGTTCCTACATCGATCGACAATCAAGAGATAGACATTTACCATGAGCTACAACGTCTTTACAATCGAAACTTTTTTGCTTAAACATTTATTGAACTTGTAAGTGGATTAAATATCGAGACATTTAAGTTTTTTGATTTGCCGGGTCATTTTCGTGGAAAATTTCATTCTAAAATGACGTAATATTTTAATGACGCATTGTTAAATTTGATAAAAAGCAATCCCTGAAATAAGAGAGATTAGAAGTAGAATTTATATAACATGATGATAAAATATGTAAAATAGTATTTTCTTTTGTTTAAATAAGCAATTAAATTATGCAAGGTATTAACTGAAAATTTTACAAATATCAGAGCTGTCTATTGTTGCAATATCATAATCAACCATGCGTTATACATTATATAATACGTTTATTCTGCGCAAGTTTCTGAGTTAAATAAGATAACAACTTTTAATGATATGCATAGCAAATAAGTTTCTGAAGTGAAACGAGCTATCTGTGTGTATCAAAGTATTAAATTATATAAATAGATGCAATTATATAAAAAGAGAAGTGCTAAATTTTATATAAATATAAATATATATTATTATTAATATTATTATTATATATTCAAAATATTGTATTATATTTAATACATTTTATTTTTTACTTTAGTATATTTTAAATAAAATAAGACAGAAACTTTTTTAAAGTTTGTAATTTACCAAATTTTAAAAAGATCCAGAAAAATTAGATTCTCTTGAACGATTTTCTTTACTTGAAGAATTTCTTGATACTTTTTCATTGCGATATCTAAATCGCGATCGCGATGAAAATGTCAAAGGATGATACGAACATACGTGTGAAAGATTCGAAAGTATAAAGTTGAAAAAAAAAGTTATAATAAACGGAGAATGTTATTCTAGGCTAGGTTTTTCGAGGCACGAAATATATTCGTCAACGGTATCCCGTAAGAATCAGGAAAGCGAATTAAGCACGTAATAAGAGCATGATGGATATCGCTCTTCATATATATAGCGCGACGTAATTTTCCGGTTAAACCATATAATAAGAAAGTATCTCACTGTAAGTAAGGTTGCCTCGGAAATAAGCAGACTGCAAAGTCGATCGGCGAAGTCGCTTTGACCTTTAGGCAAAACAGACTTCCCTTCGTCCAATCTGAATTCTTAACTTTGACATCGTGATGCTTGAGATTCGAGACAGTAGATTAAAGGACGAGAGAAAAGTGAAAAAAGACTATCGCACGTGGGAAGTTTCTCTTATAAATTTATAAAAAAAAAGAAAATTCTCAAATATAAAAAAATCTAAAAATCATAAAAAAAATCCGTAATACAAATCGAAGCATCGATGTCAGACGTGTAGTAAAGATTCTGAATCCGATAGTCTGGTTGAAGTTCAAGGACTCGAGTGCAAACACACTTTCATATGAGGATAAGAGAAAGCGTTCCTGTCAAAGTAGATAGTATCATCGTATCGTCTATCTAGATGATAGGTCGAGACTTGAGACGAGGAAGTCAGTTAATGTATCATTGTCATCGTGAAAGGAATGTGACGTCGATCGATTCAATCCCAACAAAGTTTCAAAGAAATAAAAGGCAACTCTCTCGGGGGGGTAAATCATAAAGTTGATAATAGAAGGCCTGTTTGAACTTGTGAGTGCTTTCCGATTATTGCACGAAAAATTTTGACATTTCTAGAACACTTTGCAACAAGAATAAATGCCATAATTCATCGCCACGTTTCGCTAATTTTAAATTCCAACACGAGGAACAAGTTTGGGGCGAAGAATTAAAAGTTGAGAATGTGCACAAACTTGTTGGTTTAGAGAAAACCTTGTCATTAAGATTTAAAAGTTAATAGATATAATGACACGAATACATAAAAATAAGACGAGTGAGAAACTCGCGAATTTCTTTAGATTTGAAAAATTCAGCGTTATTTCGAATTTCAAAATATAGAAGCCGGAAAAGTAGATTCTAATATTGTTCTTTCTTTCACGAAGAAACCATTGGCGACTCGTTGCAAATCATGATGTATCGATTGCTTGTGTCACGGATAAAGGGTTAATATGCAGCGATTCGCAACCTCTTTTTCGCAAAGAAATAAAAAAGATGTCTCTAACTTCTCTATTCCGATACGTTCCATCGTGCTTGCGAAAGTATTTCTGCTCAACATGTTGCAAAACGATGTCTTTAATTAAAGACGTTGAGATATAATTCCATTCCTGGTGCAATTTAAATTTGTCATATGTCTGCTAGTGAGTTTAAGCTAGAGCATAAGTACGGTCGCTTCTCTCTCCACCTCTGGATCGAAGCCTTCAACCATACGGCTACTGAAATAATTATTAGCCAGCGTTATTTATAAACCTTGCAAATATCAAGGAGTGGTAACGTAGAGCCATACACATAACTATATCGACGCCGCTTTAACCCTCAGATGCATATCGCTTTTTTCACGTCATTGCATAAGCGAAATCAATTTGATTTCATCAACGGTACAACAAAACGAATGTCAAATCCTCGAAACGAATTTTTTTCCCCTCGAGGGTGTACAGTTTGCAGCGAACAAATCAATCTTTCCGAGAGAAAGAGCTATACTTTTAACGATTTAAAAATTTGTAGAGTCCTTTTAGAAAGTTTTCTCGTTAAGTGAGAATAAAGCGAAAATGTAAATTATAATTGGAAAATGTATATTCTCAACGGATCATTAATCATTCTTCGAGACAAATTATCCCGTGATCTTGAAAGAGTTAATTAACCGTGACATAATGAATACTGTCGCAGCTAACGAGTTACGCGATTAATAGCACGGTATAATGTTTACTTGGCAAATATATTTTAAATAATTCAACGTGTACGCGCGTCGTAATTTTCAATTAAAAATTTATCAACATTATTATTTCATCTTACGTAAACAAGGCTACAATCCCTCACAGGATGCGCGTTGTCCAAAACAAAAATTTGTAAAACTTCCGAAAGAGGAAAGAGAGAAAGAGATTTTCAATAAAGTATCGATGATTCGTTGACGAGAGTCAGCTGATGCTGAATGGATTGACAAGAATGGCCCGGTCTGTTGCAGTTGAAGAACGCCGCGGCGAACGTGTTGCGGGAAACGTGGCTGATCTACAAGCACACCCGTTTGGTGAAACGCGTCAATCCTGGACGCGTGCGGACCCATCAGCGGAAATTCCTCTTAGCCATATATGCGTAAGTCGATATTCCGTACTCTCGGTTACGATAACAGAAACACCGAGTGGATTGCGCATGTAATCGCATAACTCTATCTTGGAACTGCCTCAACATTTCAGACTCAGAAAGGTGAAAATGGATCAGCGCAAATTGATGGACAACGCCAACACTATAACGGACATGGCCAAGGTAAGGATCATCAGCGCTAATGATGGAAACTGCTCTTCCGCTTACAAAGCCTGACGGAATATTACAACAGCGAGCGGATTGAAGAGGGATTGAACGGGATTATCTCTTGAAAGCTTTTTTTAGGCAGAGCAGTTTTTCGAAAATAAATTTGTCTTCAAGTGTTCCTTTTTATCGTAGGATTAATAATATTCTTTTTATTGGCATTTATTTATTTCTGATAGTTGTAAATATCTTCTCCGCAAACGGATAAGAATATTAACCCCGTCAACGTGTAACGTCTAATCTACTCCGACAGACGCAAAACACCGTCTACGAGATCGTCTCGGACATGAGTACGCGGCAGGACGCGGTGGAAGAGCGTCTAGTGGGTCTGGAGGACCGTCTGGTCGGCCTAGAGGAGAAGCTGACCTCGCTGCAGGGTCAGCTGGAGCTGCTGCCGGAGGAGCTGACCCGCTGTCTGGCTCAGCACGCGGAGCGGATGGAGCAACGGCGTAATTTCCTCCATCCGGATACCGCGGTAGCCATGGCAGCTTCCGGCGGCGGTGGCGGCGGCGGAGGAGGAACCATCTCGTCGGGCACGAGCCTGGGCGTTTCCGGCGGTGGCGGTGCATCCGTTGCCGCTCACCACCCTCTCGCCAGCCTCTCCAACTCCCCTCTCCTGCCGCACTCGCGCAGCGTGCCCAGCGCACCCAGCACCATGTCCCTGCACCCGTGGCCGGTCAGCCCGGTCCTACCGCCGGTCTCCAGCCGGACGCCTCACCTGGTGCCGGAGACTGGCAGGCATCACGGCCTCAGTCACTCCGCCACGGTGACCACCACGACCTCGCAGTCGGCCACCAGACTCACCTCCCAGGCCGGCATGGGCGGGTTAGGCAACAGCCAAGGCTCGGACACGTCGGCGCACAGCTGAGTCTCGTCTCTGCAGCCGCAGCATTCGTACTAAAAGGCCCGAGACGCCGGTTTCCGCGTAATCGCAGACCGCGGCCGTGCCGCGACACTAATCGGTGATCACCGACATATTATATAGTCGACGTATAGTACTGCCGGGGTATATCAAATTGTACGTTACGGTTGTACGTAGGTCGGCCGGAGGTTCGCACAAATAAATATGAAACAAATTCCCGTCTAGAGCAATGTCTCCTCACTTCTACGTTGGCTGTATCCAATTGTCGTATCGCGATGATTCGCATGAATTTACCGATGTCTCCGCTGGAAAATAATTCCTTCAGTTTCACGATTTGTTTTTTAGCGCAAAAGTATAATCGTCGGATGCCGCGTGGATCACAAAGAGACGCTGTTCTAAGCGAGAACGGTGACTAGATTGATCAAACACGGCCGTCTGTTTTTCGTGCGAAACTCGTCTAAGGATGGGCCTTGTTGCGTCCCGCGCGCACCTTCGGGTCTCTCCTCGAGAAGTTGTGCTTTCGTTGAAATGCAAGATGCACGGGATTCGAAAGAATTCAGAAATTGCGGCATACGTAACGACTGTCTGTGAAACGTTGTATGCGTTATGTTTCATCTTTTTGCTCTCACCATATTCCTGAAGTATTTATGCGCGAGAGGAATCGACTTTCTACATCCATTTAATCGCCTACTTTCGTCAATCTTCTCGATTCCTTCCAATCCTCATAATTCTTAGCTAGTCAATTTTGACACAAGTACGCAATTAAAAGGGATCTGGATTTCTTTTACAAGACACAGTCGTGCGCGATCGAGAGAATTAAACATTGGCAAACACTTTATAGAATAAATAATCGAATCGATCGATCTCGATCGATTTCAGACGGACACGGAGGAGAGGAACTCTCAAGGTACGCGCGGCTTCTTCCACTAGCTGCGCGCTGCTCCCCTGCCCAACTTGCGTGCCTGAATAACTGTTTTCTTAATAATTAAATGTACATTTTCGACATACACACAAACACACACACACACACACGCACACACATACATACATACAGAAAACTCTCCACCTTGTATCTCTGTATACCTTGTGAAGAGAGCGAACAGGCATGACGTGTGTGTACAGGAAGCGTATGCGGACAAGGACTAGCCCGGAGGTAAACCAAACTGGCTCTTAAAGCCTTTTGCGCGTGGTTAAGGTAAACCATCCCTTTCCCTTCCTCATGGAAAGCGCGCTACAAAAGGACTGTTATATTCGTATCTCATACGTCGCACTCAAAGTCTAGGATCTCGCCGATCCCAATGCTCGAGGTAAAGTATAAAATGACCTATATATATAATGAATCGTTCGTATGTGCATTCTCTGAATGAGAGCGGCTATAAAAGCGCAGAACTTGCATTTTCTAACACGTTCGGATATAACTGAGAATCCATATTTTTTCCGTGTAAATCTAATATATTACAAGTGTTACAGATGTTTCAAACGTAAAAGACTCGGGATTACGTTTAACGCTAGACGTGCAATTACTCCGATAGGGTTGAATCGACAACAAAATTGCAAAAATTTTTTTTCTCATCAGGCGCGTAAAAGGACGCTTTAAGGGCCGGCGCAAACCTGACGGGTGTCCAGGAAATAACAAATAGAGAGAGAATGCAAAGTGATCTTATCCGCTTTAACGTCCGTAGGTTACGTAGGATATTATATTGTTAGGTGTAATACTCTTGTACTCTCTATGGCGCACGGGTACAAAAAGCGGCTACGTTTCCACTGAAAGGAAGAGGGAAGGGTAGGAAGGGGGTGAAGATTTTTTATAATGGAACCGCGACCGCGCGCGGGGATGGCGCGGCGCGACGCGAGGGGGGTAGGCTTAATTAAACGAATCGACCAGACACAATGGGAAAGTAATTATTTGCCAACGACTTTCCGTTCGGAGGCGTTCATCAGGCTTTTTCGTTCATGTCAACAATTATCGCCATTCGAATAATCGCCCCTGCATTAATTTTTGATTGCTTATATATATATATAATATATAAAATAATTTACTATGCAAAGGAAACATAAACTATATAGCTGTCGTAATTATCTCTTTTATCTATTCATTTTTTTGCAGTTTTTTCAGAAATGATTAAATGGACAGCTAAAAGCTGCTTTGAAGTACTCGGCGAAGAAGAGACGATGAACAAAAGGAAGCCTGATGCGCCAAAAATACAGAGTGTTCCGGAAAGAACCGAAATGCAAATTTGCGACTATCCAATCGGTCGTGGACAATCCAGATTTTTTAGATCTGAAAAGATACATGAAGAATCTGGATTTACAAAGTTCGATTTTTTTCCGGGACACGGTTATACGACTTTTGCTGTAATTCGCAGCTGTAACACAGCGCGTTTATTCTTTCCTACACGTTATTAGTCCCGAAGATGTTCAGATCTCGATGCATCGGCGCGATGCGGTTTGCCAAGGCAACCATAATCGTGCACGACGGCAACCGAGATTCTATCGAGGCTCTACGAGGCGAGCTCGCGCGATCCTCATCCCTTCAGTAGTAAATTATCAAGTAATTTTTATTTAAGAAGTTTTAAAATATTTTAAAATATTTGCTGTCTTCTTCATTAAATTAAGAAGAATCCAAATAATTATTTATTAAATTAAATTGAATTATTTATTAAATTGAATTTATTTTTCGAAATTGACTATGAATCTTTGAGGACGAAAGTGTTTTTTTGAAGAACATTTTTGAGAAACATTTATGAGAATAAATTGAGTCCAATCGAATAATTTTATTTCTATCTACTTCGTGTAAAGCTTGTATTCATTTTTAATATTTTACTCATTAACATCCGAGTCTCAGGTTTAATTGACGTTTATTAAAGGCTGCGAATTAATTTCGTGAAAGGGATAAGATTCGGTCGAGCCGCCTTTATCCTCGACCGTTCACAAGGAAAAGCTCACGCGGAAAAAGCTCACTAACGCGGATAAAGCTGGGACCTGGTTTGTCTTGTCCGTCATCGTTTCATTTCGAAAGCGTAGTTTCGCGGCTAATCGCAATGCGAAACGGGACCAAAACAGACACAATTTTCACAACGTTCTCATCCTATCCCTCTCTCATCGTGTCCTTCTTTTCTTTTTTCCTTTTGCTCTTCTTTTTCCAGTTGGGCAGATTTTTCATCTAGATAAGAGAGTCGACTAAGAAAAACTAAAAGAGTTAAATGAAACTGTTCGATGATTGGCGTACTTTGCTATCTTTTAGTAGATTGGAAATTCACTCTGGGATAAAAGTGGTTTCCTTATCGAAAAATAAAAAAAAATACCGTTGATATGAAACATTTATGCGTTTTACTACGAGTAATCTTTTTACTCTTTTAATATTTTATGTACAAGTAAATTTTTCGATAGCAAAATCGATTAAGGCAATTACATGTATTGGTACAAGAATGGAAGAATTCATAGAGATACTTCTTTTTCCACGAAGAAAAATGTAGTAAACTTTTACCATCTACTCGCTTAACTTTCACAACGTTTCTATTTATCTTTCATCTATTTGGTATAATTCGTAAAAAATATCGAATAATTTTTTGTATTTATAAAATGAAACACTATTTTCTCGAAGCTTTCTCGTGTCGATCGATACTTTGAATTTAGAAATTTTTTCACTTTATCGCGTAGAATGAATTTCTATCGGAATAGGAAGATTATCTCGTGTACGTAAAAATGACTCTTTCATTTAGTCAGCCTCTTTATCTGAATGAAGTTTTCAATCGAGTAACATCCAACTGCTTTTTCTTTTTAATCAGTTTTCCTTGGATTATTCCGATATATCTTCCCCCTTTCTTAAGTTTTCTTCCCCTTTTTCCTACTCTTTTCCTGCTTAAAACCGGATCTGTAATAGATGTAATAAGCCTTAAACGTAAGATATTGACCAATCACTGTTGAATGAAAGGAGAATAATTGAATATGATTGATAAAGTTCTTACGACTTAAAGCTTGCTACATCTATTGTAGACCCAGTTTAAGGAGCATTCCTCTTTCGCTCGCGACTCAACGCACTGGACACGACAACTCCACGATATTTTTATATAGATTTCTTAAAAGTGCATTATGGTGCCAGGAAGACCACGCCAAGTATAAAAACATAAAATTAAAACAGTCTCAATATCGAGTTCTTAGGTGATAGACACCGATTCGATAACATTGTTATAGTATGTAATATAGAAAAAAAAGGAACTCGAGTATGTAGATGATTACCGAACTCTTCGACGTAGTGAAGTTATACATGATATTATGATGAAGGGGAGAAAAAACTATAATTGAGGGAAAAAAATGCGTTTGCTCGCGAATTACACATATAAGGGTACACATACAGATACGAGGAAAATTAATGAAAAATTAATTTCGTGTCATTGGATATATATGGAGATATTGCATAAAGTTTCTCTCTCTCTTTCTCTCTCTTTCTCTCTCCCTCTGCGTCGAATTTCAGTGTAAGCAAATTAATAAATTTGCAATTGACTTTATATACTTCATACTTCATTTATTTCAGTAACTAAAAAAATAATTAATTGAAATTTTTAACTGCAATTATATTTAAATTTTAATGTAGTAAATTTGTAATGTGATTATATGAGCTGTGAATTAAAATTCAAAATGGGATAATGTTTATGTAGATAATTAATTATATATTGATATTTTTTATTAAGAACCTATATTCTTGAAAATTAACACTTAGAATGATTAGAATTGTTTGAGATTTCTATACAAACTCTTTAGAATTGTATCTTAATCTCTTTACTTGTAGAGGAAGAAAGATTTAATTAAAATTCATCACACTCGAAATTTGACGCAGACTTGATGAATATCTTATACGATCTTCGTTCATCTTTATATTTATCTATTTAGAGAAATTCGAGAGATGTTAAAAAAATCTTGAATATTTATCATATTAGATTTAAATGAGAAATTTGAATCAATTCAAACTTTAAATCTTAATGTAATTTTAAACAATTTGCGAAATTGTGGTTCAGAATGAGAGAAAACAAAATATTAATTCGTCTTAGGAACTTGCGAAACTTTCTCAAAACATATAGAATTCGCGATTCTTTAAATTCTTATACAGGACTGATTTCTCATAATCTTAAATTCTTGTAATCTTAAATCTTGATTCTTTGAAATATTTTCAACTTCTTAATTTCTAAATTATCGAATTTTCGGACATTAAGTTTAGTGTGCACTGCAAAGCAGTGAAAAATAAATGGTTTCTTCCTTTTTTTACGCGGTAATCACGACGGTTCGTTAACCGAAATCGAAAAAATGATCAATAATTTTTAGCGCGATGTGAGTTATTCATTAACGTTAACGATTTTAAGGGCCAATCGCGCGATGCGATACTTCATACGGAAGACGTGAAAAAAAAATCGAAGGTGTCGAAGATCGGAGAGCGGTGATCAATTTAAATCTTTACACGCAGTTAATAAAAACTAACAGTAAATAAAAAGAAATGAATAAATGAGACAAAAAGCAGTAAAAAAAAAAAAAACAGTTAAACACACGCGAGCGCAGTCTCGAGCGAATTTATATGAGCATTACGGTTATTACTATCTATATTCGTTTCTGATTGTTATTGTTATGATTATTACGAATATTACGAATTATATCGTCACACAGGACGATGAATAACGATAGAGTTTTAACTCTCAGAGACACACTTTATGGAAATCTTATACCAATATATTATACCTAGCGGGCTCTATCGCCATTTAACTGTTACGTAAAATGACCAACAACTTAATTAAAGTAAAAGTATTATCTATTAATCTACATAGGGTGACCTAGCGACCATGTATTAAGGAATCCTTGTTTTTAACGAGCCCTCTTTTCCTCTCTAACTCTCTATCTCTCTCCCTCTTTCTCTCTCTCTCTCTTTCCCTTTCTCTTTCTCTCTCCATTTTGAGAGCATTGGAAGAACCCACACAAGACGCAGCGTAACGCGTACTGTTGTTATACTTGTGCTCTTAATACCGTCTCATTGTCTTCATTATACAATAGATAGAGAAACTTGATTCATCTCATTCTTGTTCCATTCACTTCATTCGCATCACTTGATTCATTAATCCGGGATCCTCAGGTACGAGAACTGGTTCCTTAGAAATGTCTGCTTGTTCGCGAAGCTTTTGAACGTTGCCAGACGCGAATTCTACAACAACTCCTTCAAATCAATTCAAATTCTTCAAAAATCTAAATTTCTTTGTCCGCCCTTTACAGCCTTGAGTTATTGAAATTTTACAGATTTGAGTCCGTTAAACACACATCGACCTGTTGTCAGATTTCGAAATCATAAAGTATGAAAGTAATCACGAGGTCTTGGAGTGTCATCTTCGTCGAACATCACGCGAACATAAATACACATATTTTTAATGCATGCAGGATATTATGCGTCATAATTTATTCATTAAAATTCGATTTTACACGCGTAATATTATGCAATATGCGCCTATATTTATAATCCATTGTAACTTGTGCTGTTACAGCTCTTACATATATATTGTTTGCGCGACCATAGCTATAATATTTTTCCCATCTCCGCATCATGCACGATGATATTACATCATCGATAGATTCACGATCTTGGAACAAAACGGACTATTATTAACGATTAGAGAAAGTTTCCTTCCTACACAGGTTTAGGGCAATAGGTCTATATATAAATATAAAGCATTATACACATATAAATATATATCCAAAGAGAAAAACCCATATACATATATTCTAACTTGGCTAAAATATATAATATCGTGTAAGTTGTTACTATTAATTAGTCTCTCGATTACTTTACGACGGCGGACATAGGGCAAGGCACAAATTAGCATACATATATAATTACGTATATATATATATATATATATATACATAAAAAAATATATATACAGAGATAAAGTAAAGTATATACGTATATATGAGTATAAAATGAAATACACACACATTCGTTAGAGAAAGGACGAGGGCGCGCACTGTTTAAAAAAGAGAAAAAATATTAAAAAAAAAACAAGAGGCATGCGAGTGCATCATCGCGGTAGAAACTCGTAGGGCTTTAAAAAAAAAAAAAGTGGTTTTGATACTATACGAAGCACACACCGAGAGAGCGAACTTTTCTTACGACAAGACTTAACGATATTTTTTTAGACTCCGCTATAATGAAACGACTAAATTAACTTCGCGGCGAACGGAACTTTGCGGCGCACGTTCGACCGGTTAACGCGTTCCTATCAACGACTATCCAGAGATCCAGATTATTCTCCCACCTCCCATTTGATCAAGTGTCGTCTAAACACGTGGATTAACCCGGATCTAGCCTAGGATCCTCGCGATTTTGTATCCTAGAGACCGAAATCCTCAAAACTTGTCGATGAAGAATTCAGAGAGAAAGCAAAGGTTCAAATGGGAACTCTTGAATCTTCGGAATTTTGTATCTTCGGAAACCTCGGATTCTCGAAAAATTCTCTGTTTAAATCGTGAACGACGCTTTTTTCGGATATCCTCGAGACTTTGAATTCATTATATTGAAAAATTAGAGACAGCAAACGTTGAGGATTAAATTTCGAAAACTCTCAGGACTGTGCGTCCTTAAAATTCTCGCGGTTTACACAACAGAAATTATGAAATGTTCAACTTTAAAAAAAAATCTTTGAATTTAGCAGTGTTATAACTTTGGACTCCTCATAGGATCTCAAATCCTCGCAATCTAGATGTTTATGTATATTCGGGACTTTACATTTATGAATTTTTCTCCAAAGTTTCAACTCATTAGTTATTATGTCAGATCGATACCCTGACGATACAACATACCGTATTAACGTTAACACTTTACTCAAATGATATCCGATAGCATAACGTTAATATTATCTGCCAATCGAGATTCCAGAAAGATATATGTAAAAATAAAATACGCTTAAAAGCAACCTGGAGTGTCTGTCTCTCGCAAAGTTTTGCTACATTTCTGAGATTTATTATAACGAGCGTAGAAAAAAAAATACAAGAGATACTGCCCGCCAATCCTGGAAAAAAAACACGTTAAATATTCTTTTTCGCAAAAAAAAAAATTATCATTATTCTTGGAGAAAATCAAGTTGCAATTATTTTCACGACTTTCGTATAAATTTTTATACTTTTTTTTCGGACATACTTATTTCTCAATCATCGAACGTTTCGTTCACACTCACGAATAATGATGTGTCGTCATCAACGATCTTCAGACTCCGATCGGTCTCCTTTATCAAACTCCTATTCGATACTTTAAAAACCAGCGATTCGCGAAGCGATCATCCTACCTAGGGACGTGGGAGATCCTCCCGAAAGAGACTCCTTCTATCACGCTGCATCTTCTGTGTATCCTTTCGATATCGAGCCGGCTCGCGACAAGTCGAGCTCACAAGAAAGTAGCACACAGGGTGTCGTGTTAATACTTTACATCTCGTTGCTCGAGAATTATATAAGCGATGTATCGAAAGATTGTTCTTATTATAGTTATAATTATATATATAATTATATATTTATACGTACGTCATGTATACAGGATGCTCCAAACTTTTGATAGCGAGTCCGCTTTCATCTACGAGTTCTTTGACCAACTTTTGAAGTTGTAAATGAAACGAAACTCGATAGAGCCTCAGACATTCTGTCTTTGATGGAACTATCTATTAATAAGAAAAAAAAATCTTTAATTTAAAATTCGGCTCTGCAGAAACTTGTAAAAGTTATTTTCGAATCTATTTCAAAGCTCTTATGTAATTTGAAATTTTCTTAAAATGCGGGGGAGTGATTAGAAATATAAACTTTGAGTCCACGAAACATAGAAAGTAATCATTGGAATTGTGTATTATTGTGTATTATTAGATCTTTGGGCTCTCTTTAAATTAGGAATAACTTGAAAAGTTGCGAGCTTTTTAAATTCGAAAGATGATCAGTTTCTAGAGATCTCTTTAAGTAATTTAATTAGATAGTTTCCTAAGTACAATATATAATTATAACTATCGTCACAACATACACATGTCGAGATGTAACGATGTCGATTGTCGAAGAGCAATCAGGCATTTCTGTGATTTCTAGACTTGAACGATGTAACGACGCTAACGAGGTTTTCGCTTTTAACAAAGATTCACGCGGACGATAGCGCTTTATGGATCGCGAGAAAAAAAAAAGGAAAAATAATAATAATAACAATAAGTCTTGACGAGAAAAAGATTATTTTTCATCGCTCATTCATCACTATTTGCGTGCCAATCTTCCCGCGAGAATAATTCTTTCGATATTGATTCGAGAAAGCAGTTCTCGTCGATATACAATTGCTATTTGAATATTTATACGAGATATTTAAATATAAGAAAGTACTAAAAAAAACTCTGCTCGAAAATTGATTATTTTAATGAATTAAATGTTACCGTTCTATTTTTTTAAATCGCTTATATATAATCTTTAGGAGTTTTAAAATTAACTTAAAAATTATAGTTGCATTTGGACGCATAATTCTCCTTATGTGTAAATTAAATGATGACAAATCTATGCATTATAAAAGGTTCGATGAGTATTTCAAGAGAAAAGTCGCTAGTAATTAATATAATTATCGTCAACACGGAGAGCGCATTATCATAATTAACGATTAATAGTTTAAGACGAAGGGGGAGAGATGCTATCGTCCGCGTCGCTTTAATCTAAAGGAACAAATCCCACGCAACGAATCTTGAAAGTAGTCAATATCTAATCAATTCCGAGGATAGGATCAACTTAGGGGATAATTAAATGGAAGAAGAAAGAAGAGGAGAGAAGCATAACCCCAGTAAGTTTATAATAAACGAGAGGATGTTTCGAAGAGGAGAGGAGAACGACAAGTATCTTCCATTATTAGACTCGACATCAACAGTGATTAAGAGCGTCGCGACGAGTAATTTGCCAGTAATTGCGGGATGCGATTGTGCGTCAAGTATGTACATACATCACGTGTATTTAACTATAATAGCAGCGACAGAAACGTAGCGCATATTTTTAAAGGAGAGGAAATATACGAACGCCATGGCACTAAGCGATTTAAATTGCGATCCTGCGTTAAAAAAGTAGGGCCCGGTCGAGATACTCTTTGAAAACTACTAGTGTAATTAAAACGAAGCTGATCGATCACCATTTAACGAATGGGACGGAACGCGCATATGTAACTATTACGATGTCTATGAACCAACGCGTTTTCATGCCGAGAACAAATAAATTTGCAAGTCGGAAGGATGCGTTTTGAATCTTTTTCTTATTTCCTGTCTCAATCCTTACAATTAACGCATTACAATAAGGATAAAATAAAGCAGTTATTCAATTAAGAAGACTGAGTTTTCTTCTGAAGAAAAAATAATATACAAGTTTAATAATCTTAATAATTTTTCCCTTAAAAAGTACTTTCTACACTCGTCACAAACATATTAATTAATGATCATTTTATTTCTCACAAAATAAGCTTGTAATTACAAGCGAAACTAATATCCTAGTCAAATAAGTCAAATAAATTCTTGGAAGTTCAACTTAATGATAAAAAAATCCACAAAAGATTATATAATAATGGAATCATTTACAGTTTGTATATAAGGAAAAAGTTATATTTATGTTCTTTAGACACTCGCATATTGCAAATGAATCTGCAACTGATATCAATTTTGCTAAATTTCTCATACATAGCATTGCATTAAAAAAAAAGTTATTTTCTGTTACATTTAAGAAAAAAAGAAATAATATATAAATAACTCATTACTTTGCTTCCTCTTGTACTTCCGTCGTCTTCGTTGCTTTCTCTTGAATGCCCTTATTGGATGTCTCACTTACGTTTTGCTCATTAATGTTATTTGCGGGAACTGTTCTTGACCAAGAACAACTTCGCCGATCGGGGGATTTCGGCATAGACCAGGAACTGCTACGTGATTTTCGTCTGGGTGATCGTGACTTGGCTCGCGTGACTTTAACGACGGAGGCGGATCTTCTGCCACGTCTCTTCTTATAACGGGTCCTGAGGCTGCTGCGGGATTTGGAGCGACTCCTAGACCGCGATCTTCGTCTGGATCTAGAGCGACTTCGTCTTCTGGAGCTCGACTTTGATCTACTGCGCGATCTAGTACCACTCTTGCGCTTTGATCTGGAATTTGATCTTGTTCTTCTTCTAGAGACGGATCTACTTGTCGATTTTCGACGACCGCGGGATCTAGAACGACTCCTGGATCGCGACGATTTGGAACGGCGTGATCGCGACCTAGAGCCCGATTTTGACCTTCTACTTTTAGAGCGTGAATCGCTTCGTCTTGCACTGCGAGACCTGGAAACACTTCTAGATTTCGTTTTGGATCTCGATTTGGTTCTCCTCTTCGAGATGGATCTACTTCTCGATTTTCGACGTCCGTGTATTCTCGATTCCTGCCGCTGTGAATCTCGATCCACTAAATGCGTAAAATACTCATAATATTCACCATTGTATAAATAAGGATTGGTCAGTGCATAAGAATTCATCTCGAATCGAGGATTATATCTTCGACCCCTTCCCATAGGTAACATGGGATGATGATGGATTAATGGATAGCCTGGCATTGGTGGCCTCAACATTTGTGCTCCCGGATACCTTGGCAATGATATTCTTAGTGCGTGAAATGGCCCGGTCGCGATTGGCGGTAACATCGGCATCCTCGAATCAGAGTACGAGTGTGCATAAGGAAGATTTCCAGTTGGAACAATGGCACCTGCAATTAATGACATGATATTGTCTTTCCTTCTTTTATTTTTATATATGCTAATAGATTTTATATAATCAAAATTACCTGTAGATGAAGGTGCGTGATCGTTCTTTATCAAGACACTCTTGAGTTTCTTCTTATTCGTTTCTTCATTTGTCTCCTCTTCCGTGCTATCCGAATCGGAACCATCGTTTCTTTTCCGTTTTTTCTGCGATTTCTTTCGCTTTTTCTATAAACAATAACATAATTGAATATCGTCATATCAATGTTAATTCTTAATATCTTCACATTGCATAAAAATCAACGATAGTAATACGAGTGTAAGATTAAACAACATACTTTTTTCTTCTTTTCTTTCTTCGCTTTCTTCTTCTTGGTCTGTTTCTCTTTAATTTTCTTGTCGTTTTCCGAATCTAGTTTATTAACACTTTCGTTCACTTGATCGTTTTTCTTTTCATCTTTCTTTGTTTCAGCACTTATACTTTGATTCAACTTAATCTCATTATTTTCTACTTTTATCTATGATTACAAAACTCATAAATAACTCTTATTTGCTTTTGTAAACAATTATTACATATTCTTTGTTACTCACCTTTATCCTGTCAAACAGTTCATCTAATAATCTTATGCTTTCCAACTGTCGTTGAGCTTTTATCAACTTTTTTTCTTCCCTAGCAATCTTCATTGATACCTTGTCCTCTTCTTGTTTACGATATGTCGTGAGTACCTTCCGTTTTCGTTTTTCTTCTCGCTTTCGCTGCCGGCTTACTTTTTCTATCGAATCTGCCTCTTCTTTTTTTCTATAATTAAAATAGAAATAGTTTAATATCGTATATACAAAATAAGTATAATTCTCTTTATATGCGTGCGTATACATTATTTGCAAAATATTTCTTTTGCTTTAACACTTACTTTTGTTCCTCTCGCCTCTTCTTTTCTGCCTCTTCTTTCCTTCGAAGTTTCTCGACCGCCAAATTATCCTGCGCTATCAAACGTTTTCTCTCAAATTCTCGATGTGATATCGAATTGTCACTCATATGCTTGGTCTTGTCAAAATCAACCTGCACAAGAAATATTTCATTTGTTGAAAAATATATATTTCTTTTTGTAATTGTTATTTTATTTACTTAATCCAAACTATTGCAATACATACTTATATAATGTATACTATTTTTCACATTACATTGTACAATTTACAAAATTTCAGGAAATGTTTTTTTATATTAGAAATGATAAAAAGATATTTATGTTAAGATAATGTATTTTTTACTAAGTACCTTTATTGTTGCAGTTAGCGAATTCTGATCATCCTTCTTCAACAGCTTCATGCCACGCAGGGCATCCATCGCTCTAACAAAATCCATGTATTCGTTGTACTGTATGAACGCATCGAAAAAAATACCATCTTCGTAACTGAATTTGTGTATGTTAGAGCCGAGCCGCATCCTGGACCTGTAGGGGTCTGCGACAGGCACATCTATCTTTCTCACTGGACCCCATTTCTTGAAAATCTTACAAATGAGCGATTCACTTGGAACGCTCGCATCATCTTCGATGAACCATTTAACCGGCAGACCGGTAATGTGGATAGTATCCGGCCTCTCGCCAGGCTTCAACTCGTTCATATGTTTTGCGTCCCTGAAGTAAGAATCCCAGCTGTGTCTGGTAGGGAAGTCGTCCTTGGCCTCGGCCGCGCGGACCTTAATCAATTAATTAATTAAATAATTAAATATTACAATTTTTTTTATATGCGACTTTACTAAAATTGCAGTTTTTAATGTGTTCCAAGGCGCATCAACTATGTCATTATAATTAATCAATGCCAAATTATAAAGTAAACTTAGCTGTACTTTCACACCTTGAGAACGGTGGGGAAGCCGGACAAATTCAAGCGCTGCGAATCCAACCTGGCCAACACCTTTGGCAACCTGCAACGGTCCCGCAGGTCGCCTTCCAGCCGGATAAACTCCAAGCTGCTCTTGGCCACTTTGAGAGACGCAAATTCGTCTGGCAGGATGAGTGCACGTATCTTCTCCATTACATCCCATGTTGATATTGTTTTGCCTGTTCATAGCGCAGTTAAGTTTCTGTAAGAAGCTATCTTTCCTATAGCTGTTACAAGTGCTCGTGGCTTCGCACGGATCACTTGAAATCATTGGTATTTTCTTCCATCAGTTGAATATTACATTATTCTCCTTTTGGTAGAGATTGTCCAAAACACAAACACAAGTATATAATTGCGACGATGTGATAAACTTGTTGCAACAAATCGAAGAGAATTAATGCCAAATTAACAATAGACAGCAAAAAACTCTCATCTGTCAAACTCATTGATTATCATGTATCGAATAAATATTGACAAGGTGCTAAGTAATAATAAAAAGATACAAAATCATATTGTTTACGAACAATATAAATCATTTTTGCAAATAATATCAAATGAACTATATCAAAATAATTAATATTACAAAGTGATCATCGAAAGAAGTGTTATTCCAAATTTAGTTTAAAATAAATAAAAGATATAATCGTACAATTCCATTGTTGTGCAATTCGTTGCATCGCAAGGCTGTTTCTCAGCCAGGAAAAGGAGGAAGAAAGAGCAATAAATAAAAAAGAAGAGAAAAGAAGATAAGGCTCATGGTCCAACCTCAATGGAGGAGGCCACCGTTGTATGACGCTGATGTTTTTACCTGGAGTCTTCAGTTGGGGCAGACTGACCGACACGTTAACTTTGGCAAGCGGTTTCAGATAAAGTAAGCGCGGTGGATACAACGGCACAATGTCGCTCAGATCCCTACAGCTTCCAAATCGATTAGCAACCTCGCTACTGGGTTTTTCACCTACCTGCTTATTGTCGCTCATCGTCGGCTAAGAAAAGCTACAGAACTAATTAGGGAGAACAAGACTCGCTAAGATTCGCAATCGTTAATTTCAGCCTCAGCCTGTTTAGATCCTCACTCTCTCTCTCTCTCTCTCTCGCTCTTTCTCTCTCTACTCCAATTTTTGACTATCTACTTGCGACAAGCCGGCGGGATGAAAACCCCTCAGTAGGGAGGTTGCACTCGATAATCTTCGCCAGGTGAGGACGATGCCGTGCAACACGCGCCGTCCCGTCACTCGGCGAACGATCGCGGATGCATTGATCTTCATGGAGAAGACGTTCCTCGACGCGAACGTGCCTCGTATTCGCGCTCTCCTGTTTTTCTTGCGCGCGAGAACTTGCTCCAGACGTGAGAAGCTAAACGCGACGTACGGATGATACGACTCACGCTACGAAAGTTTCACTTCACCAGCATGTCGCCATGTTCAAAATTATGAGGACCTGGGTCTTTTGCGCATGCGCGGGATTAAAACTCTAGTGAAATGTGTTCGAAAGTTATCCAGAGGACAGAATGACGTTCAATTGACAGATCGGGACAAAAGGAGCAGAGATATTTTTAAAAATGACAAATGACATTTTTATTTTTAATTACGTTATGTCTTTTGACGTTGAAAATGAGTGTCGATCGACGTGAGGAGGAGGAGGAGGAGGAGGAGGAGTGAGAAAAATATGAAAAGAGATAATGGGTGGATTCTGTAATTTATAAAGTATTTAATTTATGTTTTGTGGTACAAAAAATATTTTAATTAATGTTTCGTTTGTTTATTTTCTTTTATTCATATTTTATTTTATTAATCTCTATATGAAATTAAATAAAGATTAAATATGAGGAATTTTTTATTATGTTTTTAATTAATAATAATTTATTATATAAAAATATTAGTATATTGTTCTCTTAAAATATTAATATATTGTTCTCTTTTCACGCTATTATTGGCTTCGTAGTTCAAGTCCACGTTTTCAATGTCTATGGAGGGAGTATCGCTTTCAGGGATCACCTAAAAGTAAGGCACTAAATATATGAGTATTCTATACTCCGCCATTTTTAATCCATCCCCCCACCCCATATAATCTCACTAACCTATCTACTATAATCTCAGCTTAGCGACGAGGCGAGTGACACGAGAAACAAGGAGGGGGAATGGATTAAAAATGGCGGAGTATAGAATACCTGTATATTTAGTGCTCTACTAAAAGCAGGCCATGACATTTCTCAGTCTTCTCTTTGCTCATAGGTAGAATTTCCGAACGCACTCCTAGTAATATATTTCTCTCTATAAAACAGCGCCATTTATTTGGACTTTGGACGCGTCGCAGAGTCGTTTCGCGTCGAGGAGCTTCGCTTCGGGAGGATAAAAAAATCCGGAGGATACCCTCGCGGGAGTAGGAGGTGGAGGATGATGCGATCGTGAGCGGAGATTCTTCCTTTTACAATCGGAGTACTCTAGTATCATGCGAGCATCAATCATCGTCGCTTCGCGAGCCAACAGCAACCCACGTTCCAACAATCGACGCTTGAACAATTACGTTTGATTCTGAGGAAGAAGAAAAAAATATAACGAGTTAGGATGTCTCTGAGCGCCAGCGCGGAGAACCTCTCATCCGAGGGACAAGTGAGTGTGAATCAACATCTGATTCTCCCACGTATGACTCATACCTCTGTCGAGTCTATTTTTTCTGTCTCTACACACATTTACACTGGCCTTATGGCAAATTAATGTGGATAGAATTATGCATTATGTGATTAAAATTTTCTGTCAAAGATAATATTGTGTAATATAATGTTTTACAATGTTTATCAGAGTAGCGAGAGATGGAACATGTGCCTGGAATTGGCATTGGAGGGCGAACGCCTGTGCAAAGCTGGCGATTGCAAGTCTGGGGTAGCATTCTTCCAAGCAGCGATTCAAGCAGGCACAGACGATCTGCGGATACTAAGCGCGATTTACAGTCAGCTAGGCAATGCGTACTTCTATCTGAGTGACTATGTTAAGGCAATGCAGTATCACAAGTTGGATCTGACACTTGCCAGAAACATGGGTGACAAACTGGGGGAAGCCAAGTCCAGTGGAAATTTGGGCAACACGCTGAAAGTTATGGGCAAGTTTGACGAAGCTATGATATGCTGTAAGAGACATCTAGAGATCTCCAGAGAAATCGGAGATAAGGTATATTCCAATATTATTTGTAAGTCAATCGTGTAATGCATGAAACTAAAATTATTCAATTTTAATAAAAATATAAAAGATTAAAAAAGAAAAAATAAAAAAGCTTTAAAAGTCAAGATTGTATTTCCATGAATTAATTATTTATTAATCCTTATTATTTCTTAATACACAGCTTAGTGAAGGAAGAGCTCTGTATAATTTGGGAAATGTATATCATGCTAAAGGCAAACAGGCAGGTAGAATTGGTCATCAGGATCCAGGAGAGTTCTCTGAAGATGTTCGACAATGTTTGCAACAGGCTGTACGCTATTACGAGTAAGATTTCGATTATTTTATAATTATTTCCCATTAATTTTCAGTTATACATTATTTATAATATTTTTTTAATTAATACTTTTCACTTTTTTATAGAGAGAATTTGGAGTTGGTGAGAGAACTGGAAGATTCTGCGGCACAAGGCAGAGCGTGTGGTAACTTGGGCAATACGTTTTACTTGCTGGGCGATTTCCAACAGGCTATTTACTACCATAATGAACGTTTAAAAATTGCTAGAGAATTTGGCGACAAACCAGCCGAGAGGAGAGCCAACAGTAATCTCGGGAATTCACACATATTTCTGGGCGAATTCGAGAAAGCTGCACAACATTACAAGTAAGTATTACAACTTTATCGAATCAATTGTACATTTTGATGTTCAAATACATAGAAAAATTGCTCGATTTTTAGGAGAACTTTAGCTCTTGCCCAAGAGTTGGGTGATCGCGAGGTAGAAGCGCAGGCGTGCTATTCTTTGGGTAACACTTATACTCTTCTACGCGATTATTCGGCAGCCATCGAATATCATCTGTGGCATTTAGGTATAGCTCAGCAACTAAAAGATCGTGTTGGCGAAGGACGCGCCTGCTGGTCATTAGGCAACGCCTATGCCGCAATGGGCAATCATGAAAAAGCGCTGCATTATGCAAATCTGCATTTACAAATCTCAAAAGAGTTGGAAGATGAAATGGGTCAAGCTACCGCGCAGATGAACATTGACGATTTACATAAAATTCTTGGCCTGGAAAAAAGTCAGCAAGAGAGTAACAAAGAGAATCTAAACACGCAAAAATTATCGACAAATACAACATCGAACATTCCGATGACTACGCCTTGCAGATATAGGCTCAGACGACAAAGCATGGACAATCTCGATCTCATAAAGGTTTGCATAACTTTTTTTAAAGAATCGCGCTATTGGGAGATTAAACAAACAAATCGGCTTAATAATTATTGCAATTTACTTCCATTAAAAAAATTTTTTTTCATTACATAATTTAGCTATATATTTCACTATCAAAAGATATTGTAGAAAGCATTAAACTGATTAAGAATTATATAGAAAAGATAAAAATTAATTTTATTTGGAAAATGTAATTCTATTTGTTAAATAGTAAAACTAACAATTATTCATTAGCTTACACCTGATACAAAGCAAAAGGATAAATCAGAAATCGTATCGGACAAAGGCAACAATGTCGCATCGCAACCATCTCAGGAAGAAGATAACTTTTTCGATCTGCTGTCCCGGTTTCAATCGGGTAGAATGGACGATCAACGTTGTGCGCTCAACACAAAACATACCTCCAAGTGTCGAACGATTACGTCAGAAGTATCCGATATGGAAGATAAGTACGTAAAGATATTCTATCTTAAATGGAGTTATGATATATTCATGACAATTTTTACATTTTTAATTAACTGATATCTCATTTGCAGAGATGGCGAGGATTTGCTAGAATTAATTGCCGGAATGCAAAGCAAACGGATGGATGAGCAACGAGTGACATTACCTTATCTGCCGGGGCTGAATACTAATCAGGATGCGGACGATTCCTTTATCGAGATGCTCGTCAGATGTCAGGTTGATAATTTCAACTAACATGCAAAAATTCTTATTGCTTCGTTACAAAATTTTATTGTTAGGAATCATATTTCATATTATTTATTTTTTTATACATGTGAATATCGAAACACATATTGTATTTGCGAAATGTCTTATTGAGAAAGACAAGAATCATGAATCAAGAATCATTGCTTTCAGAGTTCGCGTTTAGAGGACCAACGGAGTCCTCTACCAGCTGCATCAACGTTGCAAGATGCCGAGGAGGAAAGAAGTCGAAGAGCCAACGGAAATGTTCAATCGGGTTCTACTATGCCCGAGGAAGATCTATTCGCTCTAATTCAAAGACTTCAAGCCGGACGGATGGAGGATCAAAGAGCTTCTGGACCTGGCAAAGCATGCTAAACCTGCTAAAGCAAACGGTGACTTAAATCTTCATGATACGTTCCACTTGTGCTGAATTCTCTCGCCTTATTTACCTACCTATCCTCGAATCCTCTTCTATTCGTTTTTTCTTATCGTCACGCAACTCTATTATCTCGATTACTTAATAGAAAAAGATACTATCTAAACAGCTTAGTTTTGATTAGAAAAAAGCAACGATTTAAAATGTTTTATTATAGGAGTCAAACAATGCTAATTTGAAGTGCGGAAACATTCTTTTAAGTGTTAGAGGGAAAGTTAAAAGAATCAAATAGAAAATATTTCGTAGTTGTAAACGTACATTCAAGCAGCTATATTGATAGTTGAAGAAGAGTATCTTCAATATTTATTACACTCGAGAATACTTTCTCCAAGATTCTATACTTTTTCTTCTTCATCCAAGATTCTTTCTTTTCTTTTTTTTAATCTCTTCAAGTTTGAGAAGTATCGAAATAACGGATTCGTCCGAATTTTGCACTCAGGCCTTTGATTCCGTTCAGATAGACTTAATTCGCGTAGACTGTAATGTCTGTAACAGTGAGTAATTGATAATCAATATTCTATAGCTAGCGACTGTGCTAAAAGTATCAGTTGTATGAAAGCATTATAGGACAATGCAATAATGAATTTTTTGATTTTGACCGTCTAGTGATAACTGCCGTTAGTATCTGGCTTTGATCGAACATTGAGTAAACTGAATACGAGAGCTATGTTCGATATATAAGTTATTTGTCAATCGTAAATGGGAATCGCGAAAATGTTACATGTAATGCATTTGCAGATCTCTACGACTTTGACAATTTATGTGACACGCCAGTATAACTAGCACCGGTTTTAGTATTTTATCAAGAATTTTATAATGCCTGTTTTACACGGAGCTATAATTGCGCGCGCAAAACAGGTTTCTCAAACACTGCCAGTTTGAGGATGCGAATTATTTTCGGACATTCGTTCATGATAAACACGGAAGGCCTTTTAATGTTCGCACATCCTCAACAGAGATCACATAGGTTTATTATTTTATATACATATACATATATATTTTTTTGTGCGTATTTTTCAATTTACTTCAATATATAAAAGACGAGAGAGCAAGATTATTTTTTAAAAAAATATATTGTGCATAAACGTTATACACACAATGGATGAGAAAGATATTCATGTGCCGCCGAGTTTCACTATCTAAATAGTTTCAACTATTTTAGATTGCAACAAATAATTGTGAATGAATAACACCAACAAACAAATGGAGCGAGGAAGAGTAAAAAATTAAAGTGAATTCACGAAAATTTTCGGTTATAATCGAAGGCATATAAAGCTTTCAATTATTAGAGCTTTTTAAAATCTACTTTAATGCAAGATTCTTTTTTATTCTTATTTAAAAGTCTTTCATCTTCATTATTATGTAAATGTATGTAGTCAATGAGGAAAATGCATTATAGGTTGCATCGATTCTACACAAGCACAATTACACTTTACTTACTTCACTCTCGCATATAAGATACTTAACTACTCTCTCCGCTGGATGAAGTATTTTTTAAAAGTTTTAGATAGAGAAGAAATTACGAATCTTTATAGATGAAAAAAATAATGGTGTGTGAATATTATTTTTTGCTTATACATTTAATAAGGACAGAAACTCCTAATGAATTAGTGCCAAAGATTCTCAATGCGCTAAAAAATGAATCTGCTGAAAGAGAAAAAGAAAGTTTAAATAAATCTCTATATTTGTTACACAAATAATATTATTCCTGTGAAAAATTGATTGTATCATAACAAAGTAATAACTATTGGCGAAGGTCTATGTCTATTTAAAATTGACCAAGTACTAAGTGTAATCATTCTATTTATTCTCCACGAAATTATTAAGATAATTACCTTCAAGGTATATCTCTTCATTTTAATTAAAACTCTGGAATTTTAAAAAAATTCGTATTATTATCTAAATAGATTTATTTATCTAAATTATTAACAAATGTGGAGAATGTGTATAGTGTGGCGTGTCATCTGTTCTAATGATCAAATGTATATATAATTATAAGCAATTCCACGCTGATTAATATGTCGACTTAGCGACGAAGCGAATGGCAACGATGTTATTTACGTGCGCGCCAAAAGATGAAAGAAATATTGATAATAATATAAGTTGATAATTGGTTCAACAAAAGTGCAAGAGTAGTGATATACTAATTACCGAATCGATCGATACTGAGCATCTTTTGCTATATATTGTTATGAAATTATAATTAAAGAGAAATCTCTCGTGTATATATAATATGAAATAACTTTGATTTTGTCGATTAGAGAAGGAATTAAAAATATTGCTGAGACTATTAAATGACAAATAAATGCTGATGTAGGACTTTGTAGGTCTTTCGTAGAATTT
Organism: Camponotus floridanus; assembly: GCF_003227725.1. Lineage (NCBI taxonomy): Eukaryota > Metazoa > Arthropoda > Insecta > Hymenoptera > Formicidae > Camponotus > Camponotus floridanus. Next base: position 939,165 of record NW_020229747.1, on the reverse strand, counting down.
TTACCAATTATTTTTTTTAAATATTTCTTAGAATACTTTAGACTATAATTAATTTTTACTTTATTCTTTTTTTATAACAAATAATTGTTACAATAGACATAAGAATATAGGTTCTTCTAATCGAGTTTTTAATTTACGATTACCGGAGATATAACTATACATTCCATTCTGTCCATATAATAATGTTATAATATATAAAGGATCAATAAAATATTTACTTTTTTCAGAAAATTGATGTTAATATTATTATTTAATATGAATTAATATTTACTCCATTATATATTGTATTTATATGTATTTATATGCCATCTGAAGATGCCGCTTTAAATATGATTTTCCTTGCGATATCTTCCCATACAATATGTCAGGAAAATCTAGAAATAATCAATCTGATGTCGCAAATGTACCGTGGCTGGAATGGAAGGATTCCGATCTGAACAACGAAAAGTGGGGAGTTCCCAAAGATGGTCCCGATGGATTATTCTTGGATACGGAATATGTCGCAATGCCACAATCCTTGAAACCTGACCGATGGATAAGAGCGAAGGATTTACAGCGCTTAACTGTACTGTCATTTACGTACTTTAAATATAACACACGCAATTATTAAATTAATACACACATTATGATCTTTAAGCTTTAAAATGTAACAGGTTTATATTTTATTGTAATAACGTGAATCACAAATGTGAAATATTCTTCAGAGTCCATTGACGGTATACACAACGATTGTGGAATATCCTGATTTAATTACGAACAACAAGCATTTATTACATAGCGAGGTATTTTTCCAATTTGACGTCAATGGCTTAAAAATTACTACAAAAAAATAATATAATGGCAATTTCTACAATAGTTTGTAAGATGGTTCATTTCCACGCTGAAGAATTTGCAATATTGCGGCCGAGAAGGATTGCAAATCAGCGGGCAAGACTCGAATTTCACCTGGGCCGATAGTCATAGACCCTGGTACGGTTGGATGCATGTGTATTCCTTGAACAAGGCTGGAAAGGACATTCAACATCGACCAGTGATAAATCCGAATGGTGGATATAATGTTCTCGCGGTGATATAGAAATTTTTAAATAATTTAAAACGTAGTTGCTCTTCATTTTTGTTTCGCACCATATCGAGAACAAAATTTTTACAATAAATTAAAGTCGCCAAACAATAATTCTGTCTTAATCAATATGTCATAAGCAACAGGCGCCTTTTTTTAGGAAAGTATATTGTAAGATTATATCATATGGGATGCTGGCGTCGTATTCTGGTAGATGATACCATACCCGTAGATAAAGGCGGTAGACCCCTTTTACCGTGCACCTCCAACAACTTTGAGCTGTGGCCGATGCTTCTCGCCAAAGCATTGCTCAAAATTGCCTCGCTCACCTGGACGGAATACCGCGAGATCATCGACTTCCATCCAATCTCTTGTTTAACAGGTTTATCCATCCGTCGTTTAATTCGTCAACATCATTAAAAAAGACACTAAAATCACATGCATTCTTTGAACAAAGCGTACCTTCAAATTTTTATTAATTTCTAATATAAGATTTATTCTAAAATTTATTATCTGACATTAACTGATAATCATCTTGATTAATCTTATCAACAATTTCGAAAGATTTTAAATAAATAAATGAATTTTAATAATACGTAGGCTGGATTTGCTTGACGCTAAACGTCACACACTTGTCGCTACAAGATAAATGGGACCTGCTGATGAAATATTCTGAACATTTTGAATGGACAACGCAAACTACTCGTGGTAATACGAACTTAAGTGTCAAACTTACATGCTTATGGTTGTTACTATTGCGTTCTATTTACACTTCCGAATAGAAAGCTCGAATAGCATTATGATCGACAAGACGAGAAGACCTGGAGAAACTTTGCGGTTACTCATCGAAACCGAGAAACCTCAACCGATCACGTTATTCCTTCTCTTGGCTGATACCCGAGAACTCGGAAACAAAGCAGTACCTGGTCTGTCACCTTGCTGGGATCACGTAATTCACGTCGTCCAGTCACGCGACATTCCTCTGGATCCCAAAGACGTAAAAAAGTTCAAAACTATCTCAAAAGTGTTAAAAAAATCACAAAAGTCTAAGAATAATAATTTTCTCTAGAAAAGATCTATTAAAAGAATATTAAGAGTATCTCAAGACATTTTTTATTATTTTGTTAGATGTTTTTATTTGGATTATAATTGAAGCTTTGAAACTTAAATTGCTTCCCGAGGTAAAACCGCCATTAGCAAAGTGGAAATTGCATCGCTGGTTAAAATGGGCCATTTCGCAAAATATAATCGATCCCACCGATTATTTCGTTCCGATTCGTTACTTGAGGGTGATCAGTCCTCTCGAGGAATGCGACGAAAGTGATGCCGCAGGAAATTCGAGTTTTCCAAATGAAATCGAGCAGTCTGATAAATCTGCGTGGAGAACGAAATCTCAGAAAGCATCAGATTCATTCACGATGAAAGAAGGAACAACAGGAAATATCAGTCGATGGATTGACTTTAATATGATGGCACCACACATAACGGAAATACAATTGTTTTATAAGCTGAAGTATTTTCGGTGCACGATTCAAGTAATAGGGGATATGTTAATAAAAACAACCCACAGGAATCGCAAAGCCATGAACAAAGTCGAGAAGGAGAAAACAGGTAATTCAGTTTTCAGAAATTTATTCTCATTATGCTGATGTCAAAATTTAATAAACTAGTAGCTCTATTCAAATTTCCAATATTTATTTATATTACAATATTTGCCTCTAGACTACAGATGACTTCTTAAAAAATGTTCTTTAGTCATCTTTAAGATTTTGAGAAGAATAATAAATTTCATCTTTTAGCCTTTTTACATTGATTAGATTCTCATAACTAAATTTTCAAAATTTTTCTCTCTAAAGTTTAGACTTTTAAATCAGATTTTTTTTCTACGAATCCAATAAAATGACATGGATATTTTTTTCTCTCTGAATATTTATAGAAATATTTTCAGAAATTCACAATACAAGCGAAATTCTAAAGTCAAGAAATAAACCCTTGTATTTATTCTGCGACTCGCTGGAAAATAAATTCTTCTTGATTAACCTTTGCACTGCACCGAAAAAGAAAGAAGAATCACATCTAAAGGATTATCTTATCTTGGAAAAATACAATTGGTTTTTCGGATCAAATCGATCGGATCAGACAATAATTATTTCCACGATCGGTAGTAAATCAACCGTCATAGAACTGGAAGCTGGCAGACAACTCTTACGAATTTATCGCCGTTCGGAATCTAGTCTGATGATCATTTCTTCTGATACGGATTTTCATCTCGGAAATCGAGCGACTGTGCAACAACTGATGACCGCAGAATCCGATAGAATAGAATGGACATCGAAGATAATCAAGGATAGTCTCTGTGAAGCTTTTCGAGCGTTCGGAACAAATAATTATCCAGTAATGTTGAAAAATTACTATCGGAGTTACATGCTCGATTCACAACACATTCTTTTGAGAGAAGATAAAAATTTTACTTCGCTGATACACCAGTTCTTTGTAGAAGAACAGGTCCGATTAATCAGGAAAATCGTTCCCGATAGCGATCTCGAAAATATCCTTCGATCTTTGAGGATATTTTTTCTGAATCCAGATATCAGACTGAAATACTATGACTTGACAAAAAGTCAGAGAACACTTCAAGATCTTGAGGCCATGAAACCATCATACAATCATATCTCTGATTGCAATAAAGCAGCCACGATAGTTCAGTCCTTCTTCAAGATGGCTCTTGTAAAAGGATACAAACAACTTCATAATCCTGATCATGCTCTACATATGCAAGTTCGCAAGGAACTTTTAAAGATATCTGATTTATTTGATTCATCTATCGTAAGTCAGTTGCTGAGAAACGTCATCAATCGTCATGACAGTTTGCGCGATCTCTATCCTTATTCTGAGGATTTCGCGCATGTTCTGAATATCCAAGAATTCAAGGGTGCTCTCGAGAACATCGGACATGAACAATGGTTTCCGATTGTCAGACTCGTCGTGAATACCAGACCGGCAGAAACTGTCTTTGCAGCCTTCGAATTGCTGATCGATCTTCCTCGAGTCGCATTGCGCGTCTTCAACAATCAAAACGAGCACGAAGTAACGCGTATCGTGAATCACGTGGCTCCAGCTCGCTATAAATATCTGTCGGACGGTTACACGGTATTTGCTTATGGTTGGAACGAAAAACACCGTATCAGAGAATTAGATTGGGCGATTCGCATAATCACCATGAAGGGAGAACCAATTCTTTATCAACCTGGTGAAAAGCAAATCAAACCTCCTAAGCTCACAGTCGATGAATTAGTCGGTACTTACGTTCCGAACATCAGAAATTGCATCTCGCGATGGGTTCTGCGAGCGACTTCGGGAACCATCATCTCGATAAGGTTTACAACTTCCTACAATTTGGCGAAAGTCAGAATGAAAATTACCGATGAAGGAAATAACATTTTGGCTGATGTAAGAGGCGGTTCTAAAGTTTTCCTACCTTTAATTATCTTAAAATGCTCACTCAAGAATGAAAATTACAAAATTAAGAAGGGAAACCAAGAATTAAATGAAAAGTTTACAAATGCAGTGGAAGAGAAAAATTTCTATTACATAGATGCTTTCGTTCTTGACAACAGTTGGCCTCTTACAGATGTTGAATGGGCTGTCGCGAATCAAGCGAAGATAAAAAATGCAGAAAACTTCAAAACGAAGATACAATCTGAGATTAAAGTATCAAAGTCAAATTCATCGACGACGAGAAAAGATTTGAAACAATCGAACAATAATCAACCTCTAGAACCGCCATATTGGATTCTTCAGGTTGTTCCTGACGTTCAGGATGCTGTAGAAGTATGTACAATTTATTCATTCCACCTTAATAAAAAATATCTAATTATAAATAAAAATATCTTATATATATATTTAAAAGTAATATTAATTACTAAAGAATTAACATATTTTTAAATTTCTTATTTTCGTTTAGTTTTATTCTTTACATGTGCATTTACGTTAGGTTTATCAAGATAAGAAAAGGGAGCGAGAAATAACGCTATTAAAAGAATCCTGGTGGTCAAAAGATCCAGGTAGGTTCAACCGCGGAAAAGAACTCCGGGAGGCCTTTCTGAACGCGCACGCCTTAAAATCTGAACCGGAACCGTCTTCAAATCAAAATGTAGAACAATCGAAAGTAGAAGACGAAGATATAGCATTCTGTCTGTCACATACGAGACAACGTAGGACTTTGAAACCACCAGGATTTCATCGTCTGCCTGCTTTAAACCTGATAAAGTACGCGAGAAGAGATGAAGTCGCAAGACCTTATCATAAAAAGAAGAACTATCACGAAAAAATGCAAAATATGAAAATCGATAGTCAAAGAAATTATTCTAATTATTTGGAAAACTTGGCCGAGTTGATAAACAAACAACTGCGAAGATACGAAAAGTTCTTTAGGAAGAAGGAGGAAAATTTCTGGGAGAGAAGAAGTCTGATAGATGCTGTTTACGAGTCGAGGAAGAGGTACATTGAAAGTCTGGTATCCGAAAGAGCGAGGACCAAAGAGAAAGGGAAAAAGAATTGAAAAAGTTTATTTTGCCGAGGAACAATAATTTATTTATCACGTTTGCGAATATTTTAATTCATTAATTAATCGCTACATCTAAAAATAAAGAGCGCTGACGTAATAAGAAGATAGATTGAACTATTAATCGTAATAAGCGTGTGGACGTGCGGTTTTACGATGTTGTTTCATAGCATCGTTACGAGGCTCCCTGTTCATTCGCGAGATGCGCGTTCGCTTCTCGCTTCTTGATAACTGTCCACGATCTGCCTTTAATGACGCTTCTCTTGCCGCCCAAGAAAGAAGTAACGGCGATCCATCCCGCTTATTTTTCACCTGGGACCAGTCCACGCGGTCTAGCAAGATTATTATGACACTGCGAGAGGAGACATTCACACACGAGGGAGACTGCTTCGATACGTACAGCGGGTGCAAGGAATGAATACTTCTCAACATTTCTCATGAAAACTCCGATAAATCGTTTGTTTAAGTAATGATAGAATTATTGTCAATCGCAATTTCAATTTTAGAATTTCCAATTTCCACAATTTTAATTTTAATTTCTGTTTTAATGTTAATTTTACTTTTCTTGCATTTTTCTCGTCTCAAGTCTAAGTCTTTTTTTAAGTTCATTGCTTCTAAAATGGGAGCCTATCGTACGCATTATACGTCGCGGCAACGTACGCGCTGATTGAAGGTGCAGCTGCCGGCTCGAGATCGGCGGTAGTCCAGCTAGTAATCACAGTCGATCATGTTTGTGTTGGACGATCTCTCGTCTGTCGCGTTGCGAATTACAATCACGACGTATCGATGCGTCTTATGCGAGTCGCGCGCGAGTATCGCGTATCCAGGTATTTAATCTCGGAATGCATAGCTTTTAAGCCAATATAAAATGTTGCTATTATTTCAAATTTCAATTAGGGAATTATATTTCAAATTAATCAGAATTTTTTCGGAATAAAAAATATTTATAATAAATATTTATAATGAAATTATTTATAATAAATGTTACAATAATAAAATAATTAATTAATAAATAAAAGCATCTAATTATCTGTAGTAAATTTCATAGTACAAAAAGAATTTCATAGTACAAAATTTTTCCAATGATATAATTAGATGCTGTTATTAATTAACTAATAAAAATTAATTATTAATTAATTATTAAAAGCATCTAATTATATCATTGGAAAAATTTTGTACTATGAAATTCTTAATTTACTACGGATCGCGAAGAATATCGTAAGCGCGAAAGTTGCACGCTTGCATTCATAAGATCTTCACGAAGCAATCTTTGATTGCGAAATAGCATCTATTCCGACATCTGACACGATGTCGAACCCCCGGAGTGAGTTCTCTACTTTGCATACGAAAGAAAGCGTTTGATTCCACGGATAAGCCAAGAGAAACGAATAGCGGCATGCTTGACACGCCTCGTTTGCCGCCTGGAATTCGCATGAGAAAAGTCGAATTACAAAGCTCAGTGAACTTGACAATGAACAAAACAATAATTTAGGATTTTTCATGTATAAAGAAAATTTCCAATACGCGTAAATATCATCTTTATTAAAAATGTCGGATTATAGAGTCCAATTGTTATGTATTATAATAGACATTTTTACACGAATATCGAGCATGAAAATAATTGAATATCGAAAGTAACTGAACCCACGTGGGTGCGACAGGCAAGAGGAAGTTTTGCTGCTGACAAACACTTGGTGGATGCAGATTTTACCGTATTATCGATCATCTCTCTCTTGACTTGTGCGAGTCGGACTCGGAATACCGAGTCGTGCTCCAATATGCTTTATATGCGCTCCCATTAACCATGTGTATATACTCGATTCTCTCTCTTTGCTTTTCCATTGTATATACGTATATGTTACGCACACTATTGAGTCGCTGCATTCCCACCCGCATATCATTAGTCTGTCCGAGGATCCTGAAAAGCTACGTTAAATTCCGTCAGCGACAATTACGTAATATCGATGAAAAGAAACGGAGCAAAGTCCATAATTTGATGACGTTAAAAATTTAAATCCCACGTTAAAAGGTAGATTATGTATTAATAAACTATATATATTAAAAATTTTTAAACAATTTATAAAATTTTAATAATATTTCTTTTAAGGTTGCAATTTGTAAATTAATTTTCTATTGAATATTGTATTTTTTCCTATGACTTATAATCAATTATTAACGATAAAGTATCCGTATATATGTAAGATTATAAATGCATTACATGTCCTACATAAACAATCTCCGGAAGCGTTGACTTGCTTCTAAATTTGATACAGAACCCAAAGGCCAATGTCATCCGGATTTCTCAATCGAAGCTGTAGCCTCATTTGATAACGTCTGAATCAAGCTCCGCATTGTTAGAAAATTCCAGCATATTATAGTTCCTGGGAAAGATTATAAAAATTTATCTGACATTAACTAGGAGATCTTATGAAAGTATGTTAACATGCGGGATAACTTCGCCAATCGCTCCTTTATTACATAATTATCATAACTCTTGGATAAATATGGGGCTTGCAATAAAATTGATTATATAAGAAGATTATATATAAAATGCAATAACATTTTCATTAATCTGAGAAATATAATTATCAAAAAATATCAAAGATATATCAATTATTAAATAAAATGAATTACGAATAATTAATTTGTTTAAAATTGATCATTCTATTTTTTCTGTGAAAGGATTAAAATATATCGATTAGCTATAAATTTAGAATTAATTTAATTTTTCCATCAGGGGAAACTTTACTTTATCTACAATATTTTCTTTAAAAATTTTGAAGTGGAAATGTATTAAAATCAGTTTCAGGAAGAAGCAGCAAAACTTTTTTCGAGGGAGGATTTATTCCCTCGACTTCTGCTAATTCTAAATGAATCTCAACTCTTGAGTTGATCGTCGAAATAAATTAGTACCGATTAATATACTGACACGAGCAAAAGAAGCTTACTCTCCCGACTTCCGCCAATTTCACGCAAATCGCATTCTCGACTGATGATCGATCGAGCATCGGAGCGCATCCTTTCGAAACACGCGTGTACACGCGTACGTGTCTTCACACACGCGTGGTGTTAACAGCCGAGTAGAAGGGGTGGGTCCGTCGTCATCGTCGTCGTCTTAACCCAAAGAGGGGGAGAACGAGATCGGCGATGTGTGGACCGGAGGAAGAGAAGAGAGACCGATACAGAGACAGAGAGCAGATAAAGATGGTCGAAGATGCTGAGAAAGAAGAGAGAGAGGGAGAACCTTCCCAGATGAGCCCTCTTCTCGACTCTATAATCTGTAGCTCCAGTCTCGCGTCGAGTCCCGTCGAGGCGCATCATCCGTCTCCCGTGGGACTGATCGATCTCGTGCGGGCCCAAAAGATCGATCTCGGCCCGCCGAAAACCGGAAGGTGTTCGCGGAAATCGTCAAATCCTTTTATGTAACTTTTGGTGACGTGGGATTTTCACGAGTATTCAAAATCTGTACGTTTTACATGTGGTTGCTGTTTTCTGGATATTCAATTTACACGCACAATAAAATCGCAACGCTTTGTGAAGAGAGATATATAAATTTAGAAATATTCATATTTTTCTAATTAAATAATTGTAAGTTTATTCTTTTCAATTTCGCGAGGCTATTTATCAAGAAATTCAGAAATTGTAATTGAACATAAATATTTATATATCCTTTATTAACTTTTCTACAATGCCCTGATTCAAACGAACAGTAGTTGATTGTCTCTCATTATTTTGCTTAAATATTTTCAAAAATTTAATATTTTTAAAACATGAACACACTTTTAAAAAAAAGTTTAAAATTTCGAAAAAGTCCGTTTTCTAACTTCCACACAATTAGATGCAGAAAGAGATGCAATGATTTAATACCACATTATCAATCATTACATCATCGATCATTCGTGACGCAAATAAAAAATTTTTAGATTGGAAGGTCGAATCAAAAAGTGCTGACCTAACCGAGCAATTTTTTAAGCCGTCTTTAATCGCGTTTATTTACGCGTGATCATTAAAGATCATTACGAGATTAATTGCGTGATTAATCGTGCGTAATCGTTATCCAACTCACGCGTTTCAAATTTGTTAGTGTGAATTTGCAAACAACTAGAATGATATGATAGTTTTAATAAATATGTCCGAAAAAAGTTTGAAATCTTTTGAATCTTCATAAAAATTCACAAGAATTTTGTTTTCTTGAAATTAAAAATTCTCTTTTGTCTTTTTTCCAAATTTATATTTCTTTAAGAAAAGAAATATTTCTCTTCTTTCTTGTAGAAAAAGAAGACAAAATAAGAAACAAATTTTGAATAACAAAGAAAAGATTTTTACTCATGGTGAAACGAAGTTTGTTAAGGATAAGGAAACGTTTCGTTTCTCTTCGTAATGAAAAGCTCTTAATAGACTCGATAACGCCGTGGTGTAGAGTTTATGAGCTCATTCGTTACGGTGGTGTATCTCAAAGCTGAAATTACGGTGTCGAAAGCTATCTTGATACGTTCCTTTATAATAGAACACGCGAGTACAAGGCTTCTTTTTCTGCAGGAATAATGCAGAAATAAATTTATGCGACTTTGATAGGCTTCCCTGGTCCTGCTCTTTTTTGTTTAAATAATGAGCGAAACATTTACATATAAAAACATTTGGCACGATTAAAGCTTCTTTCTTTCTTTTTTTTTTAAAGAAAAATCGGTTTTATCCGAGATTTATTTTTTCAATAAAAGAATTACGTATTAAAATTGTGAACAAAACTAATAATCAAAACAATAAATATCTCTACAGAATAGATATAGGATATCATACAAAATTAATTATCATTAATTAATAATAATAATAATTAATTTACATTCAATTAAAAAAATATTATGAAATAATAATCGTTAAATATCGAAGGTGAATTCTTTCAAGCATAGGGTTGAATTTAAAGATTTAAATTCATAAAGGCATTTTAGTGTAGAATGAAATTATTTGCAACAGTAGTGCGAAATTAATCGTAAACTGTCGTCTCTCGCGCGCCGAAACGCCAGTTATGGTGGATATTTATATCAGGAGATAGTTGCTTCTATCTCATCGTACTAATTTGGCGTTTCCGGAAAGGCATCGCAGTCACGAGCAAATTATCGCATGTTGTCTTTCTCAGCAGGAATTTACACAAAATAGGACAAAATAAGAATGACAAAGGAAGAAAGAACACATAAGATACACGTGAAAAAATTTCTCTGTAATTAAAATACATATAAAATATGTCTTGAATAAAATTCTTGAATGATTTCAAAAAATCTAGATCTTGCACAGACAAATTATTTGCACGATAGAACGTTGTAAGGGAGCCATAAATTGTTTTTATAGACGGTGGAATGATCGCGACGACTTGGAGAAATCCCTCGAGATCGATCAAGGATCATGCGCGTTAGATGCGCGAGCTGAAAGGATAATCCGGCATAATCGAGGAAGATAATCGGAAATAGGAAGAGTCGCGAGTTCCTTGCGCAGGATGTCCGCGTTATTTCTGCTGACGGCCTGGATCGTCCTGGCGTGTCGATTCATCCAGGATGGGGTAGCGACGGGGCAACGTTACACCCCGAGTCCTTCCCAGGACCTGGACAATACTCTGCAATCAGTGCCACCTGTCGGGTGAGTATAATCGTGATACAAACGACCCAAGCAGCCAATCTTCGAGTGATGTGATCGCAAAATTGATATATCGTCCCGCGGAATCCTGACCTCGGGTTTTCTCTACCGACAAAAAAATCTGATGTCGCAAACACCAGGAAGTATAGAAAAATTGATATCGGAATATGTTAGTTTTACGTAATAAAATGTCACACAAATAGATGCACGTGCAAAGAAACGAAACGTCACGTGTCTCGATGTCCTTGGGGAGCAGCAGCCGATCATTTAAAAAGGTTAAATCGCCTCGTGAAAAATGCGAAATTGTCGTAATAGGCCCCGGCATCTAGCTAGCAACGCGGATCTTGTCGAGAATCCGATGATCCCGTCGCGCGTCCTCGGCGAAGTTAAACGGCGCGATAACACCTAATTAGGTTATCGGGGCTGTTACGTTATACGCCAGCGACGCGTTGAATTCTCTATCCGAGTAGCGCCTATTTTTCGCAATAAGAGTCAAGTTTCGCCGATAAAGTCCCGCGCTCGCCTTCGCGGCTCCGTTAAATGTTTTCGCGGTCGCGCAAATGGGATAATAAACGGGATTAGCTGCACACGTACATCCATTGTGACCAATTGGCAACGGTATGCGCGCGAATAGCGGAATTATTTCTCCAGTATACGAGCTAATTTATCTGTCCAATCTTGCATCCGAATTCTAAACTAATCTTCTAGAGAATCCCCAAGAGATGAGTTCCATTTCAGATTGCTCTCTCTCTCTCTCTTCAGTCAATTCAAATACAAATGCACGCGCGTGCGTGACCTAGTAAGGAGTTATTTCAAGAGAAGAGATGGAGAACCTGCATATAATTATGCGAAATGTTACGATTCCAATCCGACGTGGGAATATATCAGTGGATCTAGTTTCATGAAATAATCTCTCTCTCGCATGGCTTCGACAGGGCTTAATTTCCATCGCTAATCTCATCGTTATATTAATAATACCGCGACTCTAAATGGATGCTCATCGTCTTATTGAGGCTCGGATAGAAACTAATTCGCTCGTGCATCAAGTGTATTTAATAATGCTGTAAAATTGATTTATCTAAATGATATTCCCTATAATTCGATTATAAAATCTTTAATCATTGCAATGATTGAAATATAATTTTTTTTGCAAATATAATTTATTCGTTAATGACTTGGAATATGAAAAAATTTATTTCATTATTTCTTCTTACGCACGTTTAAGGGAAGATGAATGCAATTTTGTTCAGCTTTCTATTTTTTATCTTTTATCTTACCATCCCTATCAAAGTTTAATATTAATCTCATGTTTCGAGTAGTTTCGGATTAAAATGTAACACCAACGCAATAAGACAAGGAAGATTAAACGCAGATTCTATCTAAAATTATATTCAATTGATGTTATGGTATTAATGGCGGTCTCCTAATCGTCGCCTGTTAAGTAACGCTACGAAAACAATGCTTTTAATTGCTTCTGACAGGATGCCCGTTAATACATCTTCATTAACGATGAGCTTGGTTAACCCTTCCGGTCGCTTACGTCTCCTTTGTCGGTACGTTTAACCGCGTTTAAATCGTAAAGACAAAGAGATATCTTTTTTTGTCGATACTCATCTAGGACTTTTCAACTCGAGCAACTTGTGACCTAGTTTAAAAATAATTTATAAATAAATTGGAGCTTGCGCAATTTTCTAGCTTGCTATTTTTAAATAACTAGTGCTACTAAAAAATTTAGACAAATTTGCACGCTTTATATTATTTAATTTACATTTTTTAAATTATATAAAACATGAAATAAATATAAAATATTTGCATACCTCTCTGCCTCTGTGTCTTGAACGCTTTACGAATAAAATGCAAGATACATCGGGTGTAAACTCCCTCGCGTTTCGCGAGTGCTTCCTCCTCTTTCGCGCGAGTTGCAGCTGCATTATCTGGCCAGCGTTTGATAAACGCGCGTCTCCACGTTAATTAATTAACGCGGATAGAACGCGGACGGTGTGATAAGCGCACCCCGGAATACGAGATGCGCGTTTCACGCCGCGGATCTTTATCGTGACATACGCCGTTGTGGATGGACCGATCCGTCATCATCCGGCTCATCTCCGCACGAGCGGTTATATCGCGTTGGCGATTTTATTGTTTCGCTGAATGATGAATGATGCCTCGTGGCGCGGCCTGCCATTTCGATCGTCATTGATAACTCGGACCGGGAACCGAGCGCAAGAGAATGATCGATCGCGAAAGAAGGCTCCTCCAGGATGAATGCGGTAGCGCAATAACCGAGATATATATCGCCGGATGTAATAGAATAACGCTAACATTTATTGGCGAATCTCGAGCTTTATATTTTTTCTCACAACATCGTATAATATTTTTAGTGTAAATTTATTTAAATGTGTGGTACAATATTTGAAAATTTATAAATTTGCAAATATATAATTAATTTATAATAAATGTATAATAAATTTTCGAAAATAGAATTTCGATTCTATGCTATTTATTCGAAAGGAGAGATCCGGTCTCTCATTTTGCTTCTTATCTTGTTTAATGGGACAAGGTAAAAGGATGTATTAAAAGGGTTGATTTTAAGTTTCTAACGGGATCACCGTTTAAAATTATTCACGGTTAATTCAGACTAGTTTAAACTTTAAGTCGCATATTACGGCAGGAAGTGAAGAAGCTCTTTATGTGGAGGTAATTAGAACCGCTATCGCAACTTTTAACTAACGCAACTCAATGACTAGGCGCCATTCGCGATGCTTTATCGATGCCTCTCGATCGTTTCAGAGTTTACCCTTGCGTTTCGAAGCTTACATTTGCCTTTTTTCCGTGGCTGCTATTTAGTCTCATTCCTAATCGCGACCTTTTGATCGCTTTAATTTTAATGGCACGCAATTCGCGCGGTCGCCTCAAAGCCATTACAGCCCGCTTCCAATTGAACTCTTACAAGCGGCAGTTAACTAATTAACCGAGTTCGCATTAATTGGGTCTGCGATATCTAGATGCTAGTCGCTTAGTAGGGCGTTCCATTAACACGCGCATTAATTCCTCGTCGTGTCAATGGATGATAATTAATCATAATTATATAATTATATAATTCATATAATTATATAATTTAATTTTTAAATTTATATAATTATTTCATTTATATAATTTATATCATTATATAATTTATACAATTATATAATTTTCCCATAATGAAATAATATTATAAAGAATTATAGAATGTTAATTTAAAATAAATATTATGAATACGGGAAAAGAAGTGTGAGAGATACGATTTAATACCCATCAGTTACGGAAATCCGCGCCGAGATCTTAAAATGAAGATATCGGTGTCGACGAGTGCGTTGATTTCAGGGCTCGTTAAGCTATCATTACAGTCGGGTGTTAAAATTACACCCTGCCGAGACGCCACGTGTTGATCGGACCGCGATACAAGTTTGACGGTGGGTCCAATCTCTCCGGATCTCCATCTGCATGTAAATTGCATTAAAGCTCTTGATCGCAAGACGATCGATCTCTTCATCCATGTAATTCCTCTCGTCTACAAAATTGTTATTATTATTATTATTATTATTACCGAATGTCGCTGTAATTTTCCAATTACCGAGATCAATCATCGAAATGACAACCGGCATTTTGGCCGAATTTTATATCGTCGCTGAGAAAACATGGCGATAATAAAGTATCGCGCGAGGCGACTCGCAGAGGAGAAAGATTTATTCTTAAACGAGTTTGAAGAACGAGAGTTGAATTTTTTATAACGGCAAATTGTTTAAGTAACGCGCTTGTTTCTGGAATGATGATTTAGCGGCGTAATCGCGTGTAAACACTCGCTTACATCTCGAGCAGTTAGAGTGGGCCACTGTGAGCAAGATTGCTCCATCGCTTGTGTGCTTTTAATATCGTCGTATGCAAACATCCGCCTCACCGAGACGCGATATTTGATGTGCCTCCGCGGGGATGATATGCACCGGACGCGTAAGAAAGTCAGAAGCGAGGGGGAAGAATGCGAGGAACATCGAGAACAATTAATCTCCTTCGAGACGAGAAACGAGCTGTCAACGTTATCAGTGCTGGAACACGAGAGAATCTTAGTATCCATTCGATACATTAATGAGATATATTTTGATTATCGCGAAAAATCTTGCGTTGAAATCCAAGAGTCTTTTTTCTGTTTTTTTTTTTTACGAATTATAGGACTTACAAGATCTTTTAGGGTTCAAAGTTCTCGGGGCAACCCTACAGACCGCGTTAGATAACAATCGCGCTTTATCTGCCTTCCTCCCGCGCGATAAAGAGAGCCGGCGATGCCCTGGCGTTTGCGCGATTGCGTCGAGAGGCCTAAGTGGCGGCATTTTATAGCAGCTGACGTTAATTACGAGGCGCCAGACGTGAATGGCCGCCTTGTTCCGAGGTGGTACTCCGGCCTCTTTCTCTCTTCCCAATCTTCCTGGTTTTTTTTTCCTTTTTTTTCGCTTCTCTCTTCTTGCGCGTGCCACGATGCCGCGGAAATGCCGCGTTTCCGCCTGCGGCCTCTTCAAACTGGCGCCGCAGGAACTTGTGATTAATCATAACCTGGAGCGTAACTTTGGAGGCTGATGAGCAAACTCTTTAAAGTTTCCGAAAATTTATGAATCTTTCGAGAGAGAACTTTTTCAAAAAATAGGCAAACTTTTTGTGTCTTATATGATAAATCCATTCCAATTATGGGGATGGATTTTTGATATTATAAATATATTAATATATGATTCTTTTTCTCCATTGCTTCTCTCTTAAATTTTTTTGCGAATGTAAATCCAAATTTTGCGTTACTGTTTTCTTAGAAACTGTCTTTCAATCTTGTTTAACCAAGTTAATTTTTTAATTAATCCAATTAAATCTACATTGTACCTATTTTTATGCAAACATGTGATTCCAAAAAACTAACGAATATTTAAAAATCTAGGCCGAACGTGTGCAGATCAAGATATAAAAACTACTGCTGCCCGGGATGGACAAAGAAACCAGAAACGGGCCTGTGCGTTATTCGTAAGTAAAAGCACAAGTTACTCATTGTTTATTGTTAAGTTTTAAATAATATATTAATTTATTAACGTACACATACGTACGTACGTACGTTCATAAGAAAAACATGAGAACAAGCCAATTAAAAAATTATTATTAATAGAAAAAATATAAAAGTTGAAAGAATTTTAACTTGTAAATTAAACTTAAGATTTTAAAGTTTTATTATAAAACAGATATTTAAAAGGTTTAAAAAACAGAATACAACTGTTTCGTTTTCTTCAAATTTCACAATGAATTTAACTACACCAATTATTATTCAACTAATAAAATTTAAAATATAAAGCAGTACAGTACTAATTACATGAAAATAAAATAATAAAATGAAGCGTAGTCCGATCGAGGATAATAATCCTTACGATATTCTGGCGTGACCTCCTCCGAGATATTCGCAGAATAGAAAGCGGTTATTAATATTGCGCGAGAGGAACCGCCTATCATTATATCGGTATTGCTCGCAGTCGATGATAATGATCGATGCAATTACGTAACGGACAAATAGGCATTTATGCGACACGAACGGCCGCCTCGAATGAAACTGGTTTAATGACCTGTTATGCGCTTCCTGCTGATCGCATTGTCTGGTAACGCGGCCGCGCTTCGTTCGAGATCAGCATCCCGCCAATTTCCGGGTGTCTGATAGCGTTATTAATTGTTAATTAATTTATGCGATTAACATCTTATGGGTTCAGCGTTGTTGTCGAATTAAAATTATAAAATAATTGTAAATATTTCAAATGGATATTTATTAGAATAAAACATCAAATGAAACATTTATAAATATATTCTGGGTCTTGCGAGAATTAGTGCAATAACTATTCCGTTAAAAAATATTATTCAATATACTCTTAAAAGTATGCATATTTCAAATCTCCTAAATATATCGTTCATATTTTAGCAATTTGCATAAGACGCTGCGGCTCTCTAGGAAGATGCATACAACCCAATATTTGTTTATGCGAAGGTGGCGTCGTCGCATCCTCCTGTGGCAACGGACAAAGCAAAGGTGAGACATAACACCGAATGATTCTAATCATTTCATAAAACTGATAATAATTATTAATAAATAAATAATTATTAAACAATTATTTAATAAATATTAAATAATTATTTAACAATTATTTATTAATTAAATTATTTAATAAATATTAAATAATTCTTTATTAATTATTAAATAATAAATATCTTTACCGCGATGATTGCGGAATTTGTCGAAAATAAAATTGATTACTTTGTAAATTTGTCGTCGACAGTCATCACGCACGAGACAGGAAGCGGCAGCGAGCGCGGCAGTGAAACCGGTAGATGTAGAGTTCATTGCCTAAATGGAAACTGCGTGGATGGTCGATGTCAATGTCGCAGTGGTTATCAAGGAGAATTTTGCAACGAACGTGAGTTGAAACACATATCATGGATCGAGATAAATTTTAAGTCAAATGCATACATCCCGCAAAGTTAAATTATAATTTCCACAAGGATAATGAATCGGAAATCATTTCAGCTATTTGCCGAGAACCTTGCCTGAATCAAGGGAGATGCATCGGTCCAGATCGTTGCGCATGCATTTACGGCTACACCGGAAGACGTTGCGAGACCGATTTCAGGTAAGAAACGTACATTTCCGCAGTCGCTCGAGTTGCTTCGCGTTACACAGCTGTTACGTTCCAGAACCGGGCCGTGTTACACCAAAGTGAGAAACGAACAATGCTTGGCGAGTCTTCCAAACGTGTTTTGCACGCGGCAATTGTGCTGCGCGACAGTCGGCAAGGGTTGGGGCCACCCCTGCGAGAGATGCCCAGCTAGATTGGATTGCGAACAGGGTTACCTGAAGACCAAGCAGGGTCAATGCATCGGTAGGGTTTTCTTCTTTAATTATGTAATCATTTAATGTAATATATAACAAATATAGGGTGATAAAATTTTCCGCATTTTCTTCAGATATCGACGAGTGCGAATCGATTCCCGGACTCTGCCAGGGCGGAAAGTGCTTGAACACCCTCGGTTCGTTTAAATGCGAGTGTCCTGAAGGACAGGCGAGGGACCTCGATACCAACGAGTGCAAGGACAAAGACGAGTGCCAGGAAGAAGGTATTTGCGCCGATGGTCGATGCATAAACACGATCGGCGGCTATTACTGCCATTGTAACCCGGGATTCATACAGAGCCAGGATCGCAAATATTGCATTGGTAAATAGTTATTAATAAAAGATTTTACTAGTTTCAATCTTCTAATCTTTATTTTATATAACTATTTTTAGTTTCATATTCTTTTGCCTATCGTTCTATTTTAATTGACTAATTATTTTTCGACAGATGGCAGACAGGGATTGTGTTACACGGCGGTAAATCGTAACGGACAATGTAAAAATCGGCTGGCGATGAGGTTGAGCAAAAAGGATTGTTGCTGCGGCAAAAACATGGGTAGAGGATGGGGTGACGAATGCTTTATCTGTCCCAATCCTGGCAGCGGTACGTACGCGTTTTCAGGGGAAAATTAATCTAATTGCACAAACGGTAACTTTCCTTGACGATATTAAATTAAATTCGATCTGTAAAATTTCGTACGCGGTCTTTGATCATTCATCAATTCCTCGAGAGACATTCATCAATTCCTCGAGAGATACTCCAGACTCGCGAGAGAAATAATGGACGAAGACGCTAGATAAAAGCGATCACTTTTACGACGACTGGCAATTCTACAGGATCCACGTTATTACTCAATTGTAGACGATTACAACAGGCTTTGCTCGCAACTGCAGTCAATCACCGAGGTGAACGAGTGCGTGCTGAGACCGGACATCTGCGGGGACGGCAAGTGCATCGACACCAAAGAAGGCTACGAGTGCGAGTGCTATCCGGGATTTACGAGAAAGCCTAGCGGCAGATGCGAGGACGTGGACGAGTGTCTATTGGGTTATTGTCAGGGTGGAATCTGTCACAATCAACCCGGCAGCTTCACCTGCGACTGTCCGCACGGATTTGTCGTTTCCGGCGATGGCAGATACTGCACCGGTAATCGATTGCTCTTCCTCGACGAAGGAACAACAGCTTCTACAAAATACGATATTACACGATATTTTTTTGCAGATCACGACGAATGCCAAGACACCGGAATGTGCACCAACGGACATTGCATTAACATGAACGGATCCTTCAAATGCGAGTGCAACGACGGTTACACTTTGTCGCCGACGAGGAATACTTGTATAGGTGAAGAATAATGTAAAACGAATGTTACATTGATATTATATTATAGAGAATTTGCGCCAAAAGTTTGTCGGAAATTTCAGAAATATATTTATAAATTATATTAATATGTTTAAAATATTTTTGAAAGAACTTTTAATATGATGATGACTTGTCCAAACTTTTTATTTTAGACATCAACGAGTGTGTAGAAAATCCGCGAATCTGTCTGAATGGCCGTTGTGAAAACACGCCAGGATCCTATCATTGTATTTGCCAATCGGGCTTTACTCCTTCGAGAGACAATACTTTCTGCGTAGACATGGACGAGTGTTCTACCAGTGGAATGTGTGAACACGGCAAATGTGTCAACATGGAGGGCTCTTTTAAATGCGTCTGCGATTCCGGCTTCAGGATCGGCCCTGATCAAAGTCACTGCATCGGTATTGATTTCATCAATATAATTAATAATTTCGAAAATAATATCGCATTTTCAAATTTTCAATGTTTTAATAAATTATAGTTTTTCGAAAAATTAATTAATTAATTAAATTGAAATATTTGAGGGTTTTGCAGAGTCAAATTAAAATTATGCAAAATTTCATAAAACCAGAAAAATTTGAATATGCGAAAAAAGTATGTGGAACAAATTATTTTTATATAATTATTATTTATTTGATAAGATATCGACGAGTGTATAAGTTCACCCTGCCAAAATGGGCGCTGCATCAACACATTAGGCAATTTTCAATGCGAGTGTCACCCGGGATTCAATCTAGGTCCTGACGGCAGATCCTGTTTAGGTTCGTACTATTTATATTTTCTATTCTATCTAATATAAATATTAATTAAATTACATTTTTTGGTTAAATTAAGAGAGAGATATGTATTTAAAAAATATAATTCTTTTATATACTTCTTTTATATGGATGTTTCTTTTTTAGAAATTATTTTTATATTATTTTTTATATAATATAAAATAATTATGCTACATTTTAGATAATTTTGCACGTTTTTTTAAATATTTTCTAAAAAAAAATTGACTAATCGATTTTATTAAAAAATGAAAAAGCTCTTTGCTTATGTGATTCGTTAAAAAGACTAATTTTCCATTAAATGATTACTAATGATTACTAACTATCTACTTCTTTAAATTTTGACGAAAAATTAAATTGAATTTTGCTTAATAAAATGAAAAATTGAATTTTTATCGGATGATTCTGCGCTGGTCAGATACGAGAAGAGATCTGTGCTATTCTCAGTACAGAGACGGCCAGTGCTCCAACCCGACCTCAACTGCCGTGACAAAGTCCAGCTGTTGTTGCTGCACGGTCATCTTGGGCCAGCCGTTAGGCTGGGGCAGCACTTGCCAACCGTGTCCGCTTCCGGGCACCCCAGAATTCGAAGCCTTGTGTCCGCACGGTGCTGGAATGACTTACAACGGCGATGGTAAATAAATGGATGTCTTGAAAATTCAAGTTTATTGATATTTTTCAGAAAAAGAAGCTATAAAATATTTAAAAGTTCTAAAAATCCAAAATACAAATAGATTCCCATAAATTTTCGAAATATTTTAACACTGTAAAATTATAAATCGAGACTTTTTTCGTTTCGATTCAGTGAATTTTAACGTCAGTTAACGAATATTATTCACAGACATCAATGAGTGCGCCCAGAATCCCAATATTTGCATCAATGGCGGATGCGAGAATCTTATGGGGACGTATCGGTGCATCTGCGACAATGGATACGAGGTTGATGCAACGGGAAAGATATGCACCGATATCAACGAGTGCGAGCTAGAGGATTCTTTGTGCAGTGGCGGTCAGTGTCGAAACACACCCGGTAGTTTCCAAGTAAGGGAATTATTTATTAAGTATATTAATTATTTTAGTATATTAAATATATTAAATATTCTGTTAATTAATTATTTAAGTATATTAAATACATTAAATATTCTGTTAATTAATTATTTAAATATTTATATATATAAATATTTAACGAATTAATCGAACGAATGCATTCCGTTTCATCTTTTCGTTCGATATATATAAGTATGTAATCGGACGATTACATTCTGGTTCACTTTTTCGTTCGGTATATATAAATATTTAATGAATTAATCGGACGATTGCATTCGGCTTGCCATTTTACTCGCCGCGTTACAGAGAATATCGCGCGAGAGAGGCAGGCAACATGCGCGGCGTCATGCACGATTTCAACCGTCCGCGCGCAGAAAAACGGCTAATTTATATCATGACTTCCGGATGCGATAGCGATTTCGTTCTTTTTGCATAAAATTCTACACCATTTCGCGGCACTACCGTTTAAATCTCGTCCCGATCGCCCGACGAGCGGCTGACTTACAGTGAATATCCGAAATCTGCTTCTTGGATTCACACTTAAGTGTAATATTTATATATATCGAATAAAAAAGCGAGTCGGAATGCAATCAGTCGAATAGTGAATTAAATGTTTATATATACCAAACGAAAAGATAAATCGGAATGCATTCGTTCGATTAATTCGTTAAATATTTATATATATAATATTTATATATAATATTTATATATATAAATATTTAACGAATTAATCGAACAAATGCATTCCGATTCATCTTTTCGTTTGGTATATATAAATATTTGATTCACTATTCGACTGATTGCATTTCGACTCGCTTTTTTATTCGATATATATAAATATTTAATTAATTAATCGAACGATTGCATTCCGATTCATCTTTTCGTTCGATATATATAAGTATTTAATCAATTAATCGGACGATTACATTCTGGTTCACTTTTTCGTTCGGTATATATAAGTATTTAACAAATTAATCGAACGATTGCATTCGGCTTGCCATTTTATTCGCCGCGTTACAGTGAATATCACGCGAGAGAGGCAGGCAACATGCGCGGCGTCGTGCACGATTTCGACCGTCCGCGCACAGACGAAAAACGGCCAATTTATATCTCGACTTCCGGATGCGATAGCGATTTCGTTCTTTTTGCATAAAATTCTACACCATTTCGCGGCACTACCGTTTAAATCTCGTCCCGATCGCCCAAGGAGCGGCTGACTTACAGTGAATATCCGTAGAAGCGCGCGGTAACGAGAGTCGTCCCACTGTAATCCGATACTATATACTATACGATCGCGACGAAGCGATAGGCGGGTCACTCTCCGAGACATGATGGTAGTTTGCGATATATCGCAATACCGCGCCGAAAAATGACCCGTCCTTTTAGTGGCGAGAAAATGATGCGCTATCATTTCCACACCACCTTGCGGTAGATAGCATGGTGCGCTTTTTTTATAGTGGTTTCCCCCATAGGCCTATTCCACTCTCAATTTGAAAATTATTCAAAATACCATTACTATACGCTGAATATATCGTAAATGTAAAAAATTAATGGTGACAGTACCTTTACAAAAATTGATCCGTGGTTGAAAATCCCTCGATAAAATGTAATGCACACGTTGATAATGATGCGATGATAAAATGCCTCAAGAATCCTTTCTTCACCTAGTACACGAAGGCGCACTGCTGGACCGGTTATCAGGATATTATGCACGACACCCAGTTTCACATAATTTATTGCACAACACGTAAAATTGTACGGCCACTTGGTTTTCGTGCACGCCCGAGAATGATTTCATGTAAATTGCGGCCGCACGATAAGTATTTTCTCCCGCTAGTCCGTATGCCACAATCGTATCCGTATATTCCTGCAGAATACACTTCATTTTCTCTGTTAATTTATTACGCAAACACAAGATTTTTATTAAAATATCTTAGCTCTCGCACGCTGTTACCAGACTGCGTACGCCAGCAGTACGCAACTACAGCTGACAGCTGAGCGGACTGTGAATGTAATCATAGTGCGCAGGCGTCGAACTCACACTACGCTTCCATTCACATGTCCATTCAGCTGTCAGCTGTAGTTGCGTGCTGCTGGCGTACGCAGTCTGGTAACAGCGTGCGAGAGCTAAGATGTTTTAATAAAAATCTTGTGTTTGCGTAATAAATTAACAGAGAAAATGAAGTGTACTCTGCAGGAATATACGGATATGATTGTGGCATACGGACTAGCGAGAGAAAATACTTATCGTGCGGCCGCAATTTACATGGAATCATTTCTCGGGCGTGCACGAAAACCAAGTGGCCGTACAATTTTACGTGTAATAATTATGTGAAACTGGGTATCGTGCATAATATCGGGATATCCAGTGCGCCTTCATGTACGAGATGAAGAAAAGATTCTTGAAGCATTTTATCATCGTATCATTATCAACGTGTGCAATACATTTTATCGAGGAATTTTCAATCACGGATCAATTTTTGTAAAGGTACTGTCACCATTAATTTTTTACATTTACGATATATTCAGCGTATAGTAATGGCATTTTGAATAATTTTCAAATTGAGAGTGGAATAGGCCTATGGGGGAAACCACTATAAAAAAAGCGCACCATGCTATCTACCGCAAGGTGGTGTGGAAATGATAGCGCATCATTTTCTCGCCACTAAAAGGACGAGTCATTTTTCGGCGCGGTATTTCGATATATCGCAAACCACTATCATGTCTCGGAGAGCGACCCGTCCACCGATTCGTCGCGCTCGTAGTATCGGATTACAGTGGGACGACTCTCGTCACCGCGCGCTTCTACGGATATTCACTGTAAGTCAGCCGCTCCTTGGGCGATCGGGACGAGATTTAAACTGTAGTGCCGCGAAATGGTGTAGAATTTTATGCAAAAAGAATGAAATCGCTATCGCGTCCGGAAGTCGAGATATAAATTGGCCGTTTTTCGTCTGTGCGCGGACGGTCGAAATCGTGCACGACGCCGCGCATGCTGCCTGCCTCTCTCGCGCGATATTCACTGTAACGCGGCGAGTAAAGTGGCAAGCCGAATGCAATCGTTCGATTAATTGATTAAATACTTATATATATCGAACGAAAAGATGAATCGGAATGCAATCGTTCGATTAATTAATTAAATATTTATATATATCGAATAAAAAAGCGAGTCGGAACGCAATATTTATATATATAAATATTTAACGAATTAATCGAACGAATGCATTTCGATTCATCTTTTCGTTTGGTATATATAAATATTTAATTCACTATTCGACTGATTGCATTCCGACTCGCTTTTTTATTCGATATATATAAATATTTAATTAATTAATCGAACGATTCCATTCCGATTCGTCTTTTCGTTCGATGTATATAAGTATTTAATCAATTAATCGAACGATTGCATTCGGCTTGCCATTTTACTCGCCGCGTTACAGTGAATATCACGCGAGAGAGACAGGCAACATGCGCGGCGTCTTGCACGATTTCGATCGTCCGTGCGCAGAAAAACGGCCAATTTATATCTCGACTTCCGGACGCGATAGCGATTTCGTTCTTTTTGCATAAAATTCTACACCATTTCGCGGCACTACCGTTTAAATCTCGTCCCGATCGCCGGAGAAGCGGCTGACTTACAGTGAATATCCGAAATCTGCTTCTTGGACTCACACTTAAGTGTAATATTTATATATATCAAATAAGAAAGCGAGTCGGAACGCAATCAGTCGAATAGTGAATTAAATATTTATATATACCAAATGAAAAGATGAATCGAAATGCATTCGTTCGATTAATTTGTTAAATATTTATATTTAAATATATTAAATATATTAAATATTCTGTTAATTAATTATAGGTATTTTCACAATTTTTTCAACATGTTAATCTACATGTTTCAAATTAATTAAATTACTCTCTTGGAATGTCAATTATGTGATTTTATTCGCAGTGCATTTGTCCAACGGGCATGAGATACAACACTCAGAATCAAATGTGCGAGGATGTGGACGAGTGCGAGGAGTTAGGACCGGACGTCTGTTTCAACGGCGTGTGCATCAATACTGTGGGAGCTTATGAATGCGAGTGTTTCCCGGGCTATGTTCTCGATAACACCGGTTACATTTGCCGGGGTACGAGATTAATTTCTTCTAATTTTTTTTCTAAATGCAAGAAAAATTGATAAATAAAAATAAAGATAGAGACTTTTCTTCCTGACTTTCTTTGATTTCAGACAATCGAAAAGGTTCGTGCTGGACCAAGATGGTGGATGGTCGGTGCGAGAATAATTTACCAAAAGTGGCTCTTCGTTCCGAGTGCTGCTGCTCGGTCGGGGTAGCTTGGGGCAGCCCATGCGAAATTTGCGAACATTCTCTCTGCGAGTGTTCCAAAGGTTACGCAAAGGTAGACGGCAAAGACTGTGCCGACATCAATGAATGCGAGCTCAATAGCGGGATTTGTAAGGGCGGCGGTACCTGCGTCAATACGGACGGCTCCTACCGTTGCGAGTGTCCTCCCGGCCTCACTCTGGACGCAACGCGTAAGCTAATTAAATCGTCATTCGTTGTTTTTTTCAAAAATGAAAAAAAATATTATATTTTCCTGAAGGACAGAATGTTAGTTTTCAAGCGTTTAATCCTTTTATTATTTTCCGTTTCAGACACTACTTGTATTGACACTAGGCAGGAAGCGTGCTTTCTGGATTACCGTCATGGCCAGTGCGCTAATTCTGTAGAGGGCCATTTCTCCAAAAGCCTCTGCTGCTGCTCCGTGGGTCGTGCCTGGGGCAGCGAGAAATGCGAGCTGTGCCCCAAGTTAGGTACACCGGCCCACACGGAACTTTGTCCACGGGGAGATGGCTTCACCGAGCGACAGGACATCAACGAGTGCATCGAATTTCCAGGGATGTGTCTGAACGGCAGATGCAAAAACACGATCGGCAGTTATAGCTGTAGATGCAATCAGGGCTTCGCGCTCGATGAGCATGGCATCAAGTGCAATGGTTGGTGACATCTCAAAAAATTCCTGCATTTTTTGGATTTTAGAGAAAAGCTTTCTTTCAAATCCTGTGCCAGATAGGTGTAAAGATTTAAATCTATTTTTGACTCTTGTATTACCTCGAGAAAGATTTAAGAAGAATAAGATGCAAGTTGAGAGAAATTAATTTATATATAGAAATAATTAATTAAAATTTTAATTACATTTGCAGATATCGATGAATGCGAAATCATGCGTGGTGTTTGCGGGAATGGCACCTGCAAAAATACGCCCGGCGATTTCCAGTGCGATTGTAGTCCTGGTTACCGCAGCAATGACATTATGAAGATTTGCATGGGTAAAATATAAGAGAAAGTTTTAAAATACGTTCCAAAATATTTTCTTGGAATAACGTGATATATTTCTCTTTTCAGATATAAACGAATGCGAGGAGACGCCGGGTCTGTGTCGCGGCGGTACCTGCATTAACACTGAAGGAAGCTTTAGCTGTCAGTGTCCTCCGGGGCACGAGCTGGGCCCCGACAAACAGACCTGCAAGGACATCGACGAATGCTCGAGAACCAGCGGTATATGCTCGAACGGCGTTTGCGAGAATATGATGGGCACTTATCAGTGCATTTGCGATGACGGTTATCAGCAAACGGGCCTCAGATCTCACTGCGAGGACATTAACGAGTGCGCCATCAGCAATGGCGGTTGCGAGGACATTTGTCTCAACACGCCGGGCAGTTTCTCTTGCTCCTGCCGGTGAGAGATCATTATACCTTTCTCTTAGAAAATTTATGTTTAACTAAGATTATCTCCAGGATAATAAAAAGAATAATAATATTTATAATAATAATATTTCGACAGCACCGGCTACGCTTTAAACCTGGACGGCCGTACCTGCGTGGACGTGGACGAATGCAAGGATAATCCTCGAATTTGCAACGGAGGTAAATGCAAGAATGTACCGGGTGGCTACACATGCAATTGCACGAACGGTCTACTGCCCGGCAGAGACGGCGTATCCTGTATAGGTAAATTCTTTTCTTGTATCCACACTCTATTACCTTGTTAAAATTATATTAATTAAAATTATATTAATTAAAATTATATATAACGTATAATATAATCGTCTACAATATTGTTAAACTGACAGATGTCGACGAGTGCGTGATGCAGCCGCAAATATGCGGATTCGGCGAATGCTACAACACGATCGGCTCCTTCAATTGCCGTTGCGAGGAAGGCTACTCGGTGAAGCCAGCGGAAGGACCAGCGTGCACCGACGACGACGAATGTCGATTGAACGCCTACTCTTGCAGCGAGTTCGCCGAGTGTCAGAACACCCAGGGTTCGTACATATGCACGTGCCATGATGGTTTCACCGGGAACGGGATTGAGTGCTGGGACATCAACGAATGCTCTACCAACAACGGCGGCTGCGATTCCAACGCGCACTGTATCAACACCGAAGGCTCCTTCAAGGTATGTATCTTGAAGACTTCCGCTTATTGCGGCTTACTATTGAATTATAAACGTTTGCATGACCTGTTAGATTTAATTTTTATTGTTTATTCAACAATGCTTGCAGTGCGTGTGCGACGCCGGTTTTCGCGGCGATGGTTACAACTGCAAGGACGTCGACGAATGCGCGGAGGACAGTACGCTTTGCGAAAACGGACACTGCCTGAATTATCCGGGTGCGTATCGATGCGAATGCGAAATGGGCTTCATGCATCCGGACGAGCGTAGCGAGCAGGCGTGCGTGGATATTAACGAATGCGATATGTTTAACAATCTGTGCGTCTACGGCCGCTGCGAAAACATCTTTGGCATGTTTCGCTGCGAATGCAACGAGGGCTATAAACTGGACAATTCCGGTGGCAACTGCACCGACGTGGACGAGTGCGAGAGCCCGCAATCCTGCCAATATGGTACTTGCATCAACACACAGGGCAAATACATCTGCAGATGCCCACCGCATCACGAGCTCGTGGAAGCCGGGAATGCCTGCGTTGGTAGGTAGAATCATTTAAAATCCTAGATATTCTAAAATTTCGAAATTTTAATGTAACTTGATGTATTTAAAATTGGAAAATTATTAGATTTTGATCTCCCGAGTTTTGATGTATTTAAAAAAAAATTAACTTGATGTATTTAAAATTGGAAAATTATTAGATTTTTATCTCCTGAGTTTTGATCATTTTAAAGTTTATAATAAATTGGAAAGTTATTAGATTTACCGATTTTTATAAATCTGATAAAATAATTTATGTAAATATTTTATCTACCTAATATTATTTTTTTTATTTCTGATTTACTATCGCTCACACAGATAGACGCGAGTCGCTTTGCTTCACGGGCTACGAACATGGCACCGGAAAGCCTCAGTGCATCTTTGAAGTAGCGACGTCGGTGACGAAGGCAACGTGTTGCTGCAGTATTGGCACTGCCTGGGGCAACAATTGCGAGGAATGTCCACGGGTTGGCACGAAGGAATACGATCAATTGTGTCCTAGCGGGCCGGGATACAGGCCGAATCGTGTGACTGTCATTTTGGAGGACATCAATGAGTGTGTAGAGCATGAGAATATCTGTCAGAACGGACACTGCACTAACACGTTCGGTAGTTTCATGTGCTCGTGTAACGAAGGCTTCATCCTGGATGATTCCAAGACCAGCTGTATCGGTAAAAGAAACAAACGACATTTTATGTTTCCCAAATTTTATGTTTCAGTTTATAAAATCCCTCTCTATATATATTTTTTCTTTTATATAAATTTTCTCTTAAATTTTAAATTTTCTGGGTTATTGGATTCGCGTTTCAATATTTTAAAAAAAATTATACAGATATAAACGAATGTGCGTTACATCCACGAATATGTGGCGTTGGATACTGCATCAACGATCAAGGAAAATATCATTGTGAATGTCCCGAGGGATACATGGCGATGCCTGGAGGAAGTTAGTATATATACACAGCCAAATAATTTAAGAAAAATATTTACTTAATATTCACTTCATTTTACTATCGTTGAATTCATTATATTATTACTTGGTATGTTATATTACCGAGAAAAAAATTGTGATATATGAAATTAAATTCTAATTTTTTCTCTCGAAATTATAAGATGTAACTGTAACATGTTTGTCTTTTTAGAGGAATGCGTCGATATGAGGAAGGAGTCTTGCTATCTCACCTACGATTCTGGTCATTGTCTCAATCCCATGGTGCAGCCGCAGACAAAAATGTTGTGTTGCTGCTCCATGGGAGCCGCATGGGGTATTCTTTGCGAAAAATGTCCCGGCGAGAGGACTCGTAAGTAACATGTTCGATTCCTGCATCTCGAGATAATGCTCAATCAATATGGTTTCTTCGTAGGTGAACACGAGATTCTGTGCGGATTGGTACCAGGTCAAATCATGAATCCGATCACGAATCACTCCGAGGAGATCGACGAATGCGCCCTGATGCCGACCATGTGCACCCATGGCCGATGCATGAACACGCCAGGTAGCTTCGAGTGTCAGTGTGAGCGCGGTTACGTCTACGACGAAGATTCTCATCAATGCATCGACGAGAATGAATGTCTACAGGTGCAACTTTCAAATTTTAATTCAAAAAATCTTAATTTAATCTTAATTTAATCTCATTTTCCTTGATATTTAAAAACAAGATTTAGAATCGTAATATATAACAATAATCGATATATATTTTTTATAATATCGAATAATACTTATCAATAATATATATTTACATGTCGTTTCGATTTATTTTAGATCCCGAATCCCTGTAGCGGAAACGCGCAGTGTATTAATCAGCAGGGCTATTTCGAGTGCGTGTGTCCGGCTGGTTACAAACTCGGTCCAAGTCAGCGTGATTGCATCGACATCGATGAGTGTTATGATCGGCCAGGCATTTGCAGCAACGGTGCGTGTAGCAACCTGCAAGGTGGCTTTCAATGCATCTGCCATGCTGGATTTTCGTTGACCCGCGACCGGGACAACTGCGTCGACATCGACGAGTGTCAGCGCAATCCGAATATATGCAACAACGGCACTTGTATCAACACCCTGGGCTCGTATAAATGCCAGTGTTATCAGGGATTCAAACTCAGCCCGAACAACGATTGCGCAGGTAGGTTGATAGCTAATTCTTAATCTCTTTATATTTTTTAACAATAATTTTCTTGCGTATTTCGATTATATAAATTTATTTCAGATATCAACGAGTGTCGAATAATGCCATTTTTATGCCGCAATGGTCGATGCCGAAACACGATTGGCGGCTTTGTCTGTGAATGCGCGGATGGTTACGTATTAGCTCAAGACGGCCAGCATTGTCGCGATATCGACGAGTGTGACGAGGTACGTCATGTAGATTTACTGACAGTTCTACTTGTTGATTGAGGCCCTCTTTTCTTTGTCATACATCCCTACCTAGCATCTTGAATATATCTTGGACAGATCATATTAAAAAACTTTTAAAAAGCGACGAACGAAGGAAAAATATTTCATCCATCGATATTTTTACAAACATATATATGTTTACATCATGTGTATATCAATGCGTTTCTTAAAATTAATTTTTTTGAATTGTTGCAGATACCGGGATTATGTCCGTCTCCGGGAAAATGTCAGAACTTGATGGGATCTTATATATGTAGCTGTCCACTAGGATACGAGCTGGACCATACCAGAAAAAGATGCGTTGGTATGTTTAAAATTATAAAATTATAAACACATTCATTAAAATTATAAAATTATAAACACATTCATTCATTATATCATGCATAGCTCTTGTTTAAGACAATCTATTCTAATCTTGTTTAAGACAATCTATTCTAATTTTGTTTAATCATCTTTCCCTACAGATGTAGATGAATGCATGGAGACTCGAGACATTTGCGAAAATGGTCAGTGCATCAACACGGAAGGCGGTGTGATCTGTGAATGTCCGGTCGGGTATCAATTGAGCGAGAAACCGAATTCGCTTAAGTGCATCGACGTGAGGGAAGAACAATGCTACGACAGCTATAGACGAGGCCAATGCACCCTCCCGCGGGAGGGTGGGATGACCAAGAAGCACTGCTGCTGCACGATGGGCAGGGCTTGGGGTCGCTACTGCGAGGAATGTCCGCCGGAAGATAGCGGTAAAAGATCCTGTCCAAAATAGTTTTCTCAATAAAAATTATTGAATTTTATTTTAATTAATTAATTAAGAAATTAATTTAGATTTTTTAATCATGAATCTGCCGTAAAAGTAGTTTTCTCAATAAAAATTATTGAATTTTATTTTAATTAATTCATTAAGAAATTAATTTAGATTTTTTAATCATGAATCTATCGTAAAAATCTTTCTTACTTTTATATCAAAAAAATTGTTTGCATCATAACGTATAAAAAAAAGGTATAAAATATTAAAAAAAAAAGAAAGATATAATCTTGTTTATCCAGAGGAATTTAAGAGGCTGTGCCCAGAAGGACCTGGACGGGATGACACTGGGATCGATCTGAACGAGTGTCTATTTATGCCGGACGCTTGTGTCGGTGGCGAATGCATCAACACGGACGGCTCGTTTCGATGCGAGTGTCCGACCGGATACGTCTTGGACGAGACCGGAAGGCATTGCGTAGATCTCAACGAGTGTCTGGGCGTGCAGAACATTTGCGGAAACGGCACCTGTCGCAACATTGACGGCGGTTTCGAATGCTCCTGCAACGAGGGTTTCGCGCCGGGCGCCAATCAGGTCTGCGAGGACGTGAACGAGTGTCTGGAGATGGGCAATCAGTGCGCCTTCCGGTGTCACAATGCGCCAGGCTCTTTCCGATGCATCTGTCCGTATGGCTACACCTTGGCGCCCGATGGCCGCCATTGTATTGGTAATTAAAAAAAATATATTAAAATGTTATTATTAAAATATTCAATTCAATTCTTTATATTTAATGCAAATTAAATCCTGCGCGCATTATAAATGAAATTTTCAGATGTCGACGAATGTGCCACGCCGGCGAACGACTGCAGATTCCAGTGCAAAAATCTCATCGGCACCTTCATATGCATTTGCCCGCCTGGTTACCAAAAGATAGGAATGGCGGACGAGTGCAAGGATATTAACGAGTGCGCTATTAATTCGGGTCTCTGTCAACATGGCCGTTGCGTCAACTTGGACGGGAGCTATCAGTGTCTATGTCATGACGGTTTCGAGCAGAGCTTGGACGGAAAATCGTGTATCGGTATGAGAAGAGATCGTGCAATTAGATTAATAAATAAAAATATCATGTAAACTGTCACGATTCCATTTTTTATCTATTTTTTATTTTCAGACCGAAGGGTCGGCTATTGTTTCCTGCAAACAATCGGTGGCAGGTGCACCGCCAGGACTTCGGAATTGCGCACGGTCACTAAAGCGGATTGTTGTTGCACTATGGGAGCCGCATGGGGGCCACATTGCGAAATTTGCCCATCGAGGGATTCCGACAATTACAACGAACTTTGTCTGGACAAAGGATTTTCCGTTAATGGACAAGGTACAATATTTTATTATCTATTTTTAATTGATTATATCGATAAGGAGCGAGAATCTCGCTCCTTATCGATATAAATAAAAAAATTTCAGACATCGACGAGTGCAAGACCATACCGGATCTTTGCAGAAACGGTCTATGTATCAATACTCTAGGCTCTTACAGATGTATCTGTAATAAAGGCTACAAGGCCGACAAATCTGGTATTCAATGTATCGGTAAGCTCTCCTCTCTAATCGAAATATGTGATAATTATTAATTGAATTGAAAATTAAATCATATGGAATCGCGCAGATATTAACGAATGCGAGTTAACGCCGAAGCCGTGCAAGTACAACTGTCAAAACACCGAAGGCAGTTTTATCTGCTCGTGTCCATCCGGCTTCATCTTAAATCCCGACGGTGTCAGCTGTAGGGACTTGGACGAATGCGCGACCGGGAATCACTTGTGCCAGCAGAATTGCATTAACACACCAGGAAGTTACACTTGCGGCTGCCAGGAAGGCTACAATCAACAAGGAGATGCATGCCATGGTTCGTCTACAAATCTCCTAATTACTTTTCTCTTCATTTAATTAACAACAATTAATGTAAATGTATAAATGGATATATTTTTCGTTACTCGCAATCTTTCCCTCTGCGTGCTTCTTGTAATATAAGTTTCTTACAGATATAAATGAATGCGAACAAGCGGGTGTTTGTCCGAAACCTGGGAAATGTATTAATACTCTTGGCAGTTTTCAATGTCTGTGTCCAAGGGGCTTTAAGCTAGACCATTCTGGGCGTTTCTGTACAGATCATAATGAATGTGCCGACGATGTCAATTGTGAACACGGTTGCCAGGTAAGCATGTAATTATTTACTTTAGCTTCTTTCTATCATTATTTACTACTTTAGAATTTTCTTTATAATGATGAACATCCTTTATGCAATAATGACCATACATTATTTATGCTTTCCGTTTCTAAGAAAAGACCTTTCCTTCGTTTAAAGACTTCGCCTTCTTTTCACAAAAACTAACTGCACAATGTGCTTCTAATTTTTTCAGAATTTTATGGGAAGTTACCGCTGTGGATGCCCGGATGGCTTTGTGCAGCACCTTTATTATAATCAATGTATTGACGAGAATGAATGCAACACGTCGCCATGTGGCGATAGTACCTGCATTAACACGATTGGTGGTTACAAATGCGGTTGTCCGGACGGTTATCAATTCGATAATAATCTGGCAATCTGCGTGCAAGTATGGCATTCGCGAATTTCCTTTTATTTTATTAATATTTCTAGAAATGTAGATGTATTTTACTTTGTGTCTCTTTTCTCTTCCAAGGTAAGTGCCGGATGTTTCGGCAGCCCTTGTGCCTTCGGATGCACTCCAAACGGAATCAGCGGGTTTATTTGCGGCTGTCCCACCGGTTATCAGCGAATAGGACAGGTTCGTTTTCCAATCGTGTTAAAAAAATGAAATGAGCCGTTTAAAATGTCTTGAAGAAAAATATAGGAATATTTATATTAAAAGTATATTTTATATAAAATTTTTATATAAAAATATAATTTATATAAAAACTTTCTGCAGGGTCACTGTCTGTCTACGATTAATCCCTTGTCGCAAGGACGCTACAACGAAGATATCGGCAACGTGCCAACCTTCCAAATCAATCCTGATTCTTATCACATACCATCGGCCGATGATAAGACAATTTCCACAGAAGGATGTTTCTCTTGCAAGGTTTGTATATCACGTCTGTTTTTTTTTTCATAGCGGAATAAATGAGATTTAAACGCGGGTTTTTGAATTAGATAAATGGAAATGGGCGACACAGAAGAGGCACTAGAAATAGACTTACCAGTGAAGAGGCGAGGACGAGGAGAAACAGAATGAAAAAACGACGAAACTCCAGGCTGAAGAGGCATCATCACGGAATGGAGCACTTGCTTAAAGTCAATCTACGTCAAACGAGGCATCGCACACGGATCATCAAGCTGCAATCCGCCATCAAGGTAATTTCCTAGAAAGAATATAATCTTAAGTTAATATCTTCTTCTTTAGAAAGCTCCAATTGAAAATGAGCTTCAACTTTATCATCATCTCACAGGGCGAGGACATGAATTACACTATCGCGCGGGGCAACAATGACGGACACTTCGAGATCGTCAAGGAACGCGGCGTTTCCGCCCTGCACTTCCGGCACCGGCTGAAAAATCCCGGCGAATTTCACGTGGTGATCCACGGTCGTCCCGAAAACGCGACGGCGATGAGAACGGAGTGGGAAAAACCTCTAACACTCACAGTCCATCTCATAGTCGTGGAATGAGATCATCGGAAGGATCGAGGATAATCGAATTGAGAAAACACTGCCCGACACTGCGCGTTACGCTTTTTCTTTAGTCAATTTTTCGCGAATTATTTCAAGCTACGGTAAAGTATTAAAAGCACCGGAAATGCCAAGGTGGGAGGAGCGCGAATGACGGAACGGTCTGTAAAAAGAGCTAATTTTTAAAATGGATCAACGTGATTCGAAATATGAGAGGAACGTTGAGCGTTTTGAATCTTTTGTGTTCACTCGCGCATTATTTAGCTGCTAGATAATAAATATTTTATTTACGAGCAATAACAATTATTTTTACGACTGCCAGTTTATCTTCGATACATCTACACTGCCAATGTAACCAATCGAGTGCCTTATCTTTTTCGTCAGATTTTTACATTCGCTGACTTATATCGAATAAAAAAATAATTCATTGACAAGAGCCTGAATGAGATTCTCCAGCAACTCTTTGCGCGTCTCTTTGTCAAGAAATGTAAGAGCGTTCTTTCGATTTACTGCCTGTACTTGTTACATAATACGATTTGATTAGAAGTATAGTAACACGTTAGAGATGTACAAACGCTAGATTATTATATATAGCTTTAAGCGAGCGAACGCGCGTGTAAACAGAAACAAATGTAGCTTTATATATTTATAAATTTTAGCTCGGAAGAAATACGGCACGAATGTAGTTTCGTGTACAAAACCAGTACATTTGACTGCGCTGAAATTTCAAAGAGGACTTCGTAGACATATATCGTCGATATATATACGATTGCTTGATTATACGTTATTACTTCGTGCCTATACATAGTAACGATTTTAATTATGTATAATACTAGAGAACATGCCAGAACTGGTATTATATATATTTTATATATATAGGATGTGAATAAAGTTTATTTAAAACAATTTCTCTGTTTTCTCGGCAACAATCGTGATAAACAAAATCACTGATTAAATAGAATCTTTTGTGCCTTTTAATCAATTATTCATAATCAATTATTATTATTATTTGTTATTATTAAATATTCGCCATCAAATATTTATGAGAAAAATTACGAGAAAAAGATGCAAAAATGCTAACAATAAAGCAACCGATCTCCTTAGCAAATAATTATTAAAAAATAAAAATTATCGATGGGAAAATATCGATAATAAAATAACATCGATCTTTCCGTCCTCTTCGTATAATAATATTTTGAAATTTATTAGGAAGAAAATAAAAAATTGATGAATTCAACAAACACCTAAATAAATGGACTTTATTAAGAAATTGATAATAAACTCTAACAACTCAATCAACTTGCGTTGATCTTTAAAGATAGCTTCAGCTCCATTCTGCTCTGGTTGATAATTTCCGCATTTTTTTAACATTCGCGAAATAAAACACACATACAATTGCATTGCAAATTTGATTAATTAAGTATAAAAATAAAATTTAATCTTGAGTTTAAGTTTTTACGATAAATATTTATGTTTATTAACCCGCTTTCATTTTCAATCTAAACATCGTACTTAGTCTCGTTCCGGTAAAAGAGATTAGGTTTTCTTATTTATTAGACTCTTTTATACCTTTTAAAATTCTTTTCTTTTACCTTTCAAAATTTTTTTGTTTTATCAAATTTTTTTATAAAATTCTTTTATTATTTTAAAACACATTTTGAATTTTGTTTTCTTTTACCTTTTACTCTTTTGAAAGGATTCACCAAAATTTGGTAAATCAGAACTCTTTGTGTGTGTAAGTCGTGTATGTCTTCTTTGTATCGAACGCACTGAACGAACGTTTGAACTTTTAGTTCAACTAAAACTCAAAGAAGGAACTAAAAGGTGCAGAGAATTCGATACAAAGAAGGAACTAAAAGGTTATGGCGATCTTAAACAATCGTTTACCTGTTTACAGTTTTCTTACAATTCGTTCCACCTAAATCATTCACGATTTACTATTTGACTTTACAAGAGACCATACAATTGTTTCCTTCTCTTCCCATTTTTTCTCTTATTTAAACAGTAAATTTTTCTGTTTGTAACATTATATATACTGACTGTAAATAACTCTGTGAATGTTTTACATTCAAAAATTTGAAATAAAAAAATTTAATCTCAATACAGTATTTTTTTATATATATAAAGGGAAAATCGAGCAGTTGAAAGACAAGTCAAGAATAAAAACTTTAATCTTTGGAAATCACTCCAAATTTATAAGTCATATCGTGCACATAAATCTTTCCGGGATACAACATGCAAGAAGGATAATATTTGACATTAACAGTGTTGGAATAATTTTGGGGCGACAAAGCAAAGCCACCATGGCGGCGATAAGGAATACCTTCTTTACCATAAATTTCTACTTCTCTCTTCTCTCTTTTCTTTGTCTGTTTAAAATATATAATATTTTTAACAATTGCCGACATATTCAAATCTTTTATTTTAAAGAGAAGTAACAATATTATAAATTTTAGAAAAAAAAATCTTGGACTTTAAAGTCTTTTAGATGAAGAAATTTACTTCTTTAAAATATGACTCAGTCTTACCGATTCTAAAGAATTAGTTTCTACGGAATTAACTTGCGTATCCTGGCAGCCTCCCCATTCGTGATTCTTCAAATCAGGAGGATAAGCATAGTCAGGATATGGCAACTCATTGCCTGTATAAATTCGCAATCCAGGATGATTCGAATAAACTTCAAGAAATCGCCCGGAAGTGGGATGCAAAATTCTATATTAATACATCGGCGAAGTAAACTGATTGAAAAAATAATGTATAAGTACATCGGAATAAAATTAAAAGAATTACCGTGCGTGGAAACGATAACACCAGCAACTGGGACTATTAATGCATAGATTGTGATTATAACCGCCACCCGGTATGTCGAATAATCGACGTTGATTCAACTGAACTGGTAAACGCAGTTCGAAGGGTGTACAATCGACCGGAGATATAATACCGATTGGCAAATGGTTTTTAACGTCCATAAAAATCCAACTGTCGGCATTGACGATGAGGAGATGTTTTTTCAATTCCTTCGAGCCGGTGCCCTACAATCGAATTATTTTAATGTTGCCCCAACAGAAGATTTAAATAAAATAATATTGATTGAGAAAAAATAAATTTGAACTCTTAAATCTATTTGAACTTTTAAATTTTCTGATTTTTACTTCTTTTTAAATTGTGCCTTTTTAAATTATTTTTTCTTTGAAATGGCATATAAAAATATCTGAAAGGAAAATATGAAATTTCTTTGTAATTCCAAAAGCTCTAAATTAACGCAATATTTCTTTCCTTGACCTAAAAAAAATCATTGCACTGAAAATTAAGTTGTAAGAAAGTATAATTCAAATATATTATTTTTATCGAAAGAAATTTCGAAATCTTTTCTAGCAGATAAAAATTGTTATTTTCGATGAAACCAAAGCTCTACGTTTAATTCTTACGTGTCCGGCGAGATTGAATAAGCAGTAATTAGTGATATTGATGAGGGTAGGTTTTGTGCTGGTGGCGCGAATGTTAATGTGAAGCTGATTATCGTCCGTCCAGGTGTACTTAACTTGCGTTAACACATCACCAGGATAGCCTTCGCTATCGGCTCGACTCAAATGTGACATCACCTCGTCAAAGAATATAATATAAAACGCAATAATTTTTTATTATTTCTCGCGCTCGATTTTAGGCAGAATAAATTACACCCTACCACTCGATTGTTCACTATCTGCGAGTGCCAATTAACATTGTCGAACGCGACCGTGCCATTATTATAATTATTATCCTTTTTAATCGTCGGAGGATAAATTACATTGCTGAAATGCATCGGAATGTGATCGGCAACGCGGCCAATAATACTTCCCATATATCTGTTTTTCAGGTATCCTAATTAATAACAATGATAAAAATTCAAACTTGAAATATAAATAGCTAACAATAAATATTATACGCATCCAATATTCTTCAAAGAATGAACATTTATTTCAGCAAACAATTTATATATATGTATACCATCCATATCATCAAATCCTAAAACAACATCAGCGAGTTTTCCATCTCGATTGGGAATTTTGATCGATTGAATGCTAGCACCCCAAGATATCAAACGAACAATTCCCTTGTTTTTATTCGTCAGAGTGTATCTGGCGTGGAGCATTCATGTCAAAATAAGTCATCGGTCAAATAAAAATTGAAAGCAAATTTTCGAGAATCATTTAAGCTGCTTATTTTTGTAAAAACTTCTATTCAAATTTGATAAAGCGAAAATATTTCATGTTTGTCTAAATAAATATATCTAGCTGTGATTCAAAATATTAATTTCCCATAAAATGATTATAATTATACACAAGTTAAACTTCTTCCTTTGTGTATGTAACAATAATATGTAACAATAATAATAATACCTAATAGCAATACCTTCTGACAATCTCACATAATTTTGATGGTACCATACCACGTGGCCTTGGCACAAATCCAAAGCCATCCTCTTCGATCAAAGTATCCTTGAAAGACATGTTTTGAAATTTTAAAATAGAAATTTTAAAAAGTATTCATCTCTGAGTTGTTCAATTCATTATTATCACAAAAGAGAATTTAATTGGAACGATCACATTGAGATTTGGAAGAGAATTTCGAAAGAAACGTCTAGCTTACAATGTGATACACTGAAGTCAGCAACTTGGAATATACATTTCCAAACTTCTGTTTCATTGCGAGATATCGTCATTTATATCCTCTTGACATTCTTTCAATATATTACGCAACATTTGCACAGAAATTAATCGCAATCCTTATTTAATGCAAAATTAAATATATATGTTTATAAATTTTTTCTTTTAATTTTTCTTTTAATACTCTAATATTTAAAGTAAAAATGAATTTTTTAAAATATATTTTAAAGTCTTCATGTATTAAAAATGCAACACTTTCACGTTTTTTTTTTTACCTCTGTTTCCTCTCTAAGAATGTAGAGAAAAAATATTCCGAAAGGATATTTCAAACCTTAATTCAACGTATTGTAGGTATCCATGTCCTGCATTTGACAATCCCTCCTATTTTGTCGCCCGGATACCCTTGATATTTTTTGTCGCCCGCAAAAAATCGCGATGTCACCGCGATTTGATTATTCCAAAAGATACGACACCTTTTATCGTCGCAGTCCGCGCCGATCGGAGTCTCGGCTCTCCCGGCTTTGGCCGCGCTTCGGAACAGTCGATGGAAATAATTACATTAATGGCGTCGCCGACAAGAGAGAAACAGAGAGAATAGAAGAGAGGGAGAGAGAGAAAGAGAGAAGGAGAGAAGGAGAGAGAGGGAGAGGAAGAAAGAGAGAGAGAGAGAGCAGCAACCCCGGACGCGCTGCCTCCTCGCTTCCCTCCTCGTTCTCGTGTGTCGGAAAACATCCCTTCGAATGGGAGCGGAGGCACCTCGGCGGAAGCGTAACGCTCTCTCCCACCCCTCGCTATCGCCGCGAGTTATATACAGAATAGCGCGTTCCTGCACCATCTCGCGCAAAGCAGCGCGAGCGAGCGAGCGAGCCCGCGCGCGCTTTCTTCGTC
The DNA here is from genome assembly GCF_003227725.1 of Camponotus floridanus. Classification (NCBI taxonomy): domain Eukaryota; kingdom Metazoa; phylum Arthropoda; class Insecta; order Hymenoptera; family Formicidae; genus Camponotus; species Camponotus floridanus. The sequence goes on along the minus strand of NW_020229747.1, from coordinate 898,435 downwards.
GACAATGGCGTAATGCCATTCTCGACGGCGGTAACGCGACAATAGTGCCGCATCCCGCCGCTGCAAAGTAATTATCTTAATGTTCTCTGACGAGCCGGTGCGCGCAATGGAGACACTCGTTGGAAACGACGACGACGACGACGGGGACGCCCCGTCGAGGGGTTGCTCTAGCTACCGAAACGCACAGATTCGTCTTGCGACAATCCGCACCTGTCTCTAGGAATACGATCGATATGCGTGTGTATGTGTGTGTGTGTTTGAAAACCACGAATCGCTCGTTGCGCAAAATGACGCATTTAATTATTATCGTTAAATTAGGTTCAATGCAAATATGAAAACTTTTCTCTAGATTTTAACACGCGATGTATAAAATAATCAAAAGGCTAAAAAAGAGACGTATCTTTTAATAATTTTAATAACATATCTTGTTCATTGCGTTGAAAATTATAAGAGCGTCGGTTTTTATATATCATAAAGTAAATATATCCGTTTCAGAATTTTTTAATAGCAAAAATTTAATTCAATAGTCTAATTAATTTTATATTAATTTAAATCTCTCAAAATTTAAAACAGAAAAATTTTATTTTCTATTTTTTTTTCTAATGTATCATGTTGTTACTTTCATCGAGAAATTTTATTCGTGTACTGTAAAGCCTTTTTATATATATCATAAATTATTTATTTTATATATCATAAAGTATATAGAGTTTATATATCCGTTTCAGAATTTTTTTAATAGCGATAATTTAATTCAATAGTCTAATTAATTTTATAGTAATTTATTTATAATTTAAATATAATTTTATATTAATTTAATTCTCTCAAAATTCAAAGAAGAAAGATTTTATCCTCTATCTTCTATTTTTATCGAAAAATTTTATTTGTGTACTGTAACAAAGCCTCAATCATGAAAAAATCTGAAAATTATACAATAAAGAATAAATGCATTTTTCTCGACATAACGTAACATCCTTTGGACACGTTTCGTTTTTCGTTTTGCATGCAAACTGTAACCTCAAGACGCAATTTGTACGCTTTGCGAGCGAAATCACTCGCAATCGATTATACGTGCGGAAAATCACGCAGAATCCTCGATAGAAGGCCTCGATAGAAGAGAAATCCATAATTCCATTGGTATGCCTGCAAGCGAGTGATCCTTTGTCACAGGTCCTAGATGGTGGCAAAGGAGGGTTACAGATCCCGTCTCTAAGAGAGAAGAAGAGAGGCAGAGAGAGAGAGAAGGAGAGAAAAGCCGCGTTTTACCGTGACCACGCAACGTTCGTATTAACCCCCTTCTATTCTCTCGTTTTCTCTCACCCCTTCCTTGCTCGCACTCTTCTCTTTCCAATCTCAATTAGTCATTACGTCTCACAGCATAGGCGATGCCCTTCTCGAAATTCCCTTTAGAGTCCGCGCCTGGTTTCCGCATTAATTGCGTCTCGACGACGCTCGCAACCCCCTACACTCTCTCCCCCTCCGCCCACCACCTTCTCCTCTTATATAGGGTGTTTTCGAAAGGATTAGTGTCGACGCCACGAGCCGCATAATTCGACTAAAACCCCTCCTCCACTCGGAGAAATCAGATCGACGACTAATCCACCCTTAACTCGGCTTGCATACGCTTGAATCGGAAGCTTTTCGAAGAACGCCGGGCAATATTTTCCGCGATAATGGACGCGCGTATTAACGATGTCGTTCATTTCCGCAGAGATGATCCGAACACATTATATTAACTGGCACATTATATTATCTGTATTTTTTTTCTCGCAAAGATAACGTTCTCAAGAAGCGAAAGAAATGTATAATGGATTTCTTCGAATTTCGAAGACAAATGCGTCTTTCTAAAGATTTGTCTCGCACAAACGCGGTTTTTGGATTCGCGGAGACTCGCGGCCACCCACACCTGTCTCTTCTTCCTTAAAACGGGTAAGAAACACCCCGTAGATCGCGCACGTGTATCTTACGCACGCGGCGACGTTTTCAGCACGAACGGGTTCCTAGGGTTGCACTTCGCCGACCCTTTCCGCGCTCTCTTTCTCCCCTTCCCCCCCTCGCCCGTTCACTCGCGATCCCTGCCACACCGCTGGATACAACCAACCACCCACCCACCTACGAAACCAGGGAGGCAGTCGCTAATTACGCAACGCGTTCGAGCGTATTCTTCGGGGTGGCGACGTGGCACCGCGATGGAGATCCGGATTTCCCTTCTCCATCACCCTGCTTCTCTCACCGTTGCACCCGGGCTTTCCTGAATTTGCTAGGCCCTCCCTCTCTCTATCTTGTACCCATTAAGCTGCATCCCCAACGGACATTAATTGCAATAATAATAATTGCAATAATAATAAATTATTATTATGATAATAATAACCGAATATTTCTCATCTATTATTTTATAAATTTCACAAGCGGAAAGTTTAATTCGCTAATAAGAGGTATCAGTATTATTATCATATTATTTTAAATATTTGTTCTATTATTTAAGTATTATTTCATATGAATCACATATAATTAAAAAATGTGTAGATATTAGCTAATTTTACTACCTGTCACTATGAAATATAATCCAACGATACAATTATTTACTCAAAAGCCTCAAAATTATAAATTTCTAAAGTTTGCAGTAAATCTTTGGGGATTTTAAAAATATTAAAGATACTACGTTTTAAGATATTTTTGAATCTTGTAAAATTCTCCGATTGTTGCGAATGAAGCTTCACTCTCTATGCTCTTTCTTTCACCTTCATGATCGTTCATAATCAGCCTCCCTACCTGCTGTGAGCAGGATGGAGCTTTTATCGCCTGCCGGTCGCTGCCATCTTCTCGCCCCGTCGGTCGAGCAGCCAACCAACCGATTTAATTTGCAGGATCAATGTGTCGGGAACGTTGCGTGGATAATCTCGCGCATCCGAATTACACGGTCCACGTGCGATCCGATGCGGTGCGCGCGCGAAGACGTTACATGTCGCGTCGACAGGATTATTAATTAGCTCGCGTCATAATTGCTATCTAAGCGAGAGCATCAAGTTTGTATGGACTTTGGATTTTACGGAATCACGCGACATTGGATCATCGAGATGGAATCTTGAATTGCAATCGAGTAATATCTCGCGAAATGATTTAAGTAAATACGTATGTGTGTTTACGTTAATTTATCAAGCGCATGAATTTATTTTCCATCAATAGATAATTGGACTTTCAAACACTGGGATTTTCGGTCCTTGTGTATCTCCGCGTCTCTTTTGAATCCGAATCTGGGGATATAAATTCTAAGAGCGATCATTAACGCGAGGGCGAACAATTTTCATGAACGGGCACGGAACGAGAACCCGTGAGTGTCGCGGAGAAGAGGATGGAGAAGAGGAGACAATATATCGGACGGGCTATACTTAAATTACCTAGGAAGCATTCATACGTGGGATAAGCATTGTCATCCCAAGGGATTGTCTCGCAGACACCTCATGGGCACGCTTTATACTACGCGGGGGGAGCCGCACAGGGGTAGAAGAAGCCGAAGCGATGAGAAGAGGAACAGGGAGAAGGGGAGGGATGAGGAGAAACCTTTATTAGGTAGATAAGCGAGATGCGAATGCGTTATATAGATGCCCATCCTCGTTTTACTCACTTCAATGCCTAATGGAATTGAGTTCTTGCAAGGGAAAAAGCCCTCTCCCTCCTCCCCCGTCTATCCCCTCCTTCTCCTCCTCTTCGTCGAACCGGGCTGGGAAAGGAGAGGGCGGGGGAGGACGACGGGCGAGGACATGAGATAATTGGTATTTTGTCTCGCCGAATCCTTTGTGCCTCGAGTTTTAATTGACTTCGAGATTTTTCAATACCAATTTGCACCCGACTGCATGCGGGCAAGAATGTGTGTATACGCGCGCGTGTGCGTGTGCGTACATGTGTGTGTTTGTGTGTGTGTGTGTGTGTGTGTGTGTGTGTGCGCGCGCGCGCGAGATATTCGCGGAGAGGCCGACGGAATGGCGACCACGTCGCTGAATTTTTTCCGCGACGGAAGAGACGCGCTCCTCGTTTTTCCTTCCGTCAACCTTTGTCGACGCCGCGACGAGGGTGGGTTTTGTTTTTCGGGGTGGCGCAACCCGGCGAAATAATAAATTATTAGCTGACGGACTTGCCGTCCCTCGACTTTTTTATCCGATCGCATCGAAATCGATGATGAAATATTTCGACCTTATAACAATGTATTGACTTAAAAAAAAAAGTAATTCCATACTTCAATTCTATTACTTCGTCCTGTTTTATTGCTAATCTGATTATTCCATTCGCGCTGAAGCGTGAGTTTCGATTCGATATCGAAACTTTTAATAGCAGAGTTTCCAGTAAGATCGCTTATTAATATTTGCGGATATTTGCGGACAATTATGGAAAGATAATGCGATATCAAATAATAATAATAATAATAATAATAATACTAATAATAATAATAATACTATAATAATAATAATAATAATAGGAAAGGAAAACAAAGGGGGTGTTTTGATTGCGGTGGAGGAAGATTGTCGAATATTAATCGTAATAAAAGCATAAAACAGTACACTAATACTGTTCACTGTGAAAATGAACGATGTCTATTCGTTCGCTGAACGTCCTTCGGGAATCAAAAAGGCGAGAAAGGATAGACCAGGATGAGAGATGAAGGAACTATCGAGATAGGAAACAGCGGCGCGAGAGCGCACATATTCTCTCCTTTCGTTGCTTTTCATTCTCTAATCCAAGTGCCCTATCGTCGAGAGGATTTTTTGCATTGTACCCGTAGATTTCCCATAGGAGGGTAACCGTCAGATTTCGCCCAGCATTGTTTCACGAAAACGGCCGCTCTCCTCTCTTTCTTTCTCTTTTTCTTACATATATGTATAAAATAGGGTCGAAATTCACTGTGGAGTAGACTTCCAATTGATTACACGTTGATGACGACGAAAAAACGACATAAGAAAATAAGCAAGCGTTTGCTTTCTCGTTATTCTTATCGAGATCGATTATCCTTTAATAAATTTGTTTTTTATTTAAATGATTTCCGCGCGCGAACAAAATTAATAAATGCATAATATAAGTATGAGAATATGATAGAGAGATTGATAGTTTTATCAGTGCTTTCTAAAATTACATAATTTTTTTACATCACAGATGCATTTATATTTCAATTATATTTCCCTCTTTTTGCTACTTAAAATTATAAAATAGAGACATCAAATTTAATTAACATTATAAATAGTAAAACAATCTTAAAATATCTACATTTTGAAAAAATCTTGAGTAATTTATATCCATCATATTTTTTAAGTGAAAGTTTAAGTCACGCATTGTCGTGACAGATAGAAAAGATTAGAAGACGGATTCTAGGGTCTAAAAGTCTGAAAGAAAAGAATGGGAAGAATGGGACATTTAGAAGAAAAGAATTTCACAAAATAAATTTAGAAGAAAAGAATTTCACAAAATAAATGAAGTTAACGGGACAAGTTATTCTTTGGCTATCCATCAATGTTTCGCCTTAAAATACGCTTTCTCTAAAAAAAATTATTAACAAATGTTTCCAAAAATAGAACAATTATTAATACTTGACAGTAACTAAAAAAATTTTAATCAAACATATAAATAAGATTAGAACGAAAAGAAAACGGAGACTAAGAGATTGTCTTAATCCGAAACAACTATTCGATAAATTGAAAAAAACGAAGTGAAGAAGGAAGAATCCAAGAATGCTTTCTTCTCAATAAGAATAAGCGCGCGAGGGTAATCGCACGCGACAATTATCGCTTCGCGGTGGCAGACGGAATTCCCCGTTCCCTAGACAATATATAATAACGATCCCGGTCTATACACATGCTATTTGTACTTCATCATATCGAGGTAATCGATAATAATAATTGCAGTCCACGAGCGATGTATATCGTTGAGCCGAGCGAAGCAGAGCAACAAAGTGCGACGGAGCGGCGACGACCAATCGAGCACGAGGGGTTGAACCTGCTCGAGTGGGGGTTGAGGATCGTCCGGTCGACCTTCGAACTAGAGGCTACACGCCCATGGTTTGCAACGAAAACTTGGGTGCGACAGAACAGGAATGAGAGAAAGAAAAAGAACGAGAGAATGGGAAAAGACAAAGAAGACGACAAGAGAAAATGACAAAGAGAAAAAGAGGACATATTAGCTGATGGAAGGAACACGAACAAGTCAGTGGCTTTCAGAGTGTTGTGCTAGTGGGACCGAAATAGTGATAGACCACGTGCACAGATCCGTAACCTGCAAGGATACATTATTAAAAATTATCTGCAATATTAAGGTTCGAAACATTAATTATATATAGTATAAACGTAATAGTATAAATGTGTGTAAAATTTCTCATTGGATTGAAATAGCTGTACGATGAGCAGTGCTATTCTAGATAAATGAAGAATTAATCGAAAAATGGTTTTGGGAGCCATTTGACATTAAGACACTTTTTTCGACTTAAAAATTGTTCATTTTTTATTAAGTAAAAAAAGTATTCATTAAAAAAAAATCCTTCATTCGTGTACTAGATTTTTATATGTAGAAAATGCCTGTAAAATTTCAAGCAAATCGTGTAATGGTTTTTAAAATATCTTGTTCACTTGCCGATTTTGAAAAAGTGATTTCGAGAAAAACGCATTTAAGATCAAGTTATGTTTAAATAAAATATAATTTTTTTAATTTACACAGAATCATCTATTCCGGGCTCATATAATTTTAGTTTATTTAAATCTTCATATATTGACTTAATAGCCCTTAAAACATCAGAACTGAAGCTTTTTAGTCGTATTTAAACAAAGTTATACATTCTGGCGCTTCATGAAACATATATTTATAACTTCGTCAATTTGCATCCGATTAACTTGAATCTTTTAGGAAATATTTTCAATATGATATACTTCAAGAAAATGTAAAAACATAAAAATCGTTCTTTTTTTACTTTTATGACTTAGACGTAATCCTTTAGTACGAGTAGAAATAATATCTTAGCAAGATTTAATAATGCTCCATTACATAATCCTCATATAGTAAAAAATATTATGTGATAAATGAAATGTAAATCTTATATATGTATATATAAGAGTGAGGCATTTAAAGTTAGAAGCTATTATCTCTAAAAGTACACGTTACAGCAAAAATTATTTTAAATAAAAATTATTTGACTCGAAGAGAGACATAAGAAGATGACATTGATTTGATCTTTTGGACAGTCGTTTGAAGGTACCTTTAATTTCTTAAATGGAAACCCCCATTTTACGTTACATTTTTTTGTAACTTACTTCGAGATCTTTTTAAAACATTCTAATAAAGTATTTTTTTATTGAGTACTTTTCGAGATATGAAGCTTGAAAAATTTCATAATTTTACACTATAAAATTTCTCGCAAAATATTCGTTTTTCGACTATCTTATCTCAATATCTCAAACTTTTATGCTCAAAATAATGAGAGAAATCAATTGATATAAAAAAAGCACATAATTGTTTCGAAAAAAAAAAATGTAATTTGCAATTAAGTTACATTTTTTTTCTTAAAAATAACTGTGTATTTTCTTTACATTAATTGATTCCTCTAATTATTTTGTACATAAAAGTATTAAGGTAAGATAATCAAAAAATGAATATTTTACAAGATATTTTACAGTTTATGTAAAATTAAAAAATGATTTCAAGCCTCGAAATGTATCTAACGAATAACTCGAAATGTATCTAACGAAAAAATACTTAATTATAGTGTTTTGGAAAGCTCTTGAAATAAGCTATAAGAATATGTAATAAAAATGGGAGAGTTCGGTTTAAAAAAATCAACTTGATCTTCATATGATCTTCAGTACTTCATCCAAGGTCAAACTTTTATCATCATTAGGTGCATTTTATTTAGTCCTACAACTTTGTTCCTTATATATTTTTCATTATAGTTGATTATTTTCGAGATATTTTAACGTTCCGAAACTTTTTGAAAATCCTGTATATATTATATATTGTACATAAAAATATATAGATGATTTAATAATAATTACTCGCTATTATTAACTTTTTAGAAGGAACGGCGAGGACGAATTAAATTAATAGGACAGAGGATCATCAATTGTGGAGAAAATGGATCATTTTTGTGCGTGCAGCAGACCCAACCTAACATTTGTGGGACGCCAATTGCTTTCAAATATCAATAATGAACAACAAACTCCTTTTACATCGCATACGCAAACGCGCATTAAACGGCCTATGAACCCATTTATACTCTGGTCCAGCGAAAAACGCAAAAAGATTGCGAAAGAAAATCCAAAATTGCATAATTCTAAAATCTCGAAGCAATTGGGCCAGGAATGGAAAACTCTTCCACAAGAAGAGAAACAAACATTTATCGACAGGTCGAACCAGTTACGCGAAGAGCATAAAAGACGATATCCTAACTATAAATATTGTCCGCGAAGAAAAACCAAATCAGAAGACACATCTAAATCCATTAATCCGCAGTTAGTGCTATAAACTATACTAATGATCAATTAAATTTATATATTGGGTATTTAAACGGTATTTCGTTCAGCAGTGGCTATGCTTGTTCCAGCTGTCGGATGCCGTTTTCTCCAGTGGCTCCATTCCAGTATTCAAATATTGAATATCCTCAAACTTCATCATATTATTCTGACACTGGGCCTCCTGCCATGTTGATGCCAGCGAATATTGCCACTGGGTCTTCCACTGTGACAGCAAATATTCAATGTGACCCTCATAATGCCTTCATATCAGCAAATGATGGACCGAATTTTACCACCTACCTCAACGATAACGATGATGGACCGATTACCTATCATCTACTTCGATAACAAAAATTATCTCTTAAACTAAAATTATCTCTCAACCACAATATAGTTGTTCGTCAGGCAGCAAATCGATGAATCAACGGCCAGAATGATACATCGTTATAAATTTATATTTTTCTAAACATTTCTTTTTAAATTGCAACAGTCATATTTCATGAAATGTACCATGCATTGCGATATGTATGTATCAAAAAAAAACTTAAAAACTTAAAAAGAGAGAGATAGCATTAGATTTTTAATATTTGTACATAATTATAGCTTAATAATTTTGTAAAAATATTAAAAGTTTAATGCTACCATATAAGGATATAAAAGATAGCGCTGCCCTTTACATATATATATACATGATAATATTAAACTTTTAACATTTGTACGAAATCAAAATTTAAAAAGAAATGTTTAAAAAGACATAGGGCAGTATTCATGTTCTTATTTCAAAACCGTCTTAAGTAACGTCTTAATACAACTCTGTGTTGATTTATAATATCTTAAAATTTTACTTAAGACGATCTTAAATATAAGAATAGACTATGTAACCACCACCAATAGGTAAATTTGTAACGATACATCGTTACTCAACCGTTGATCCTAAAGTCTGCTACATGAAAACTCGGACAAATTAGTGTTTTTCGGTTTTTTTCAAACAACGGTATCGATTCTGTTCGGAGTTTTTAGGCAGAGACTCTACTTTTACTTTGGTAACGCAATATATCACGTCGAAAAATTTCGAATAGAAAACTGCCCGATATCATTGTTCGAAGGAAATCAAAAAACGCTAAATCAGATCAAACTTTTGCTAATTATTTGATTCCCTGCAAATATTTACTAGTGTGCAATTGTTGTGCAAATATTTACTAGTGTGCAATTGTTTGGTAAAATTATCCAAAATAATAAATTTTTAGTTTAATTTTTTATTGTTTTATTATTATTTTCTAAATTTGAGGGATTATTCTTTTTAAATTTATACATATATTACGACATAATTATTATAGACAGATATAATTTGAAAATAAATTACAATTGCCCACCATGTTAAAGATTAAAAAATTGATGTTTTAAATCCGATGTTTTCTTTCTTTTTTTTTGTAATCAAACTTTATATTTATTTTTTAACTTGCCATAATAAATTTCGTCTGACAATGAGAAGAACTTTTTTTCTCTATACTATTCAAAATTTATTTTTTTATTTATTACTATTAATTTTTATTTTAATATTTTCTATTAATTATATTACAAATTTTTTAAATTTTAAATCAGGTTAGATTAATTATATTGATTATAATAATAATTATATAAATATAGAGGAAGAATTTAATAATAAAAAATTCTTATAAATAAAAATCAATATTTCTTATATCAAAAATAATATTAATTTAAGGTAAAATTATTTTTTTTATTTCTTATATCTTTAATGATATTTACATATAAGATATGATTTAAAAAATATATATATAGATATCTTACATATAAGATATCTATATATATTTTTTTAAATCAAATCTTATTTCAAATTTATTTTAATCTTATTGAAATAAATTAGATAGGTAAATTATAGTTAATTAATTATAGTTAAAATTTTAAATATTCTTCATATATTGTATTCTTATTTTTCATTACTTTGGTTTCCACCTGCATTACATTGAAACAAATTTCATCATGCTATTATAATATTTAAATCTCGTTTTTTTGTTCCACAGAGGCTGTAATAGTGCGTCCCTGCGGATGTTTTCGCCACCCGTTGTATACCGTCGACAGGAAGTACGTCGATGGAAGAAGATCGTCTTCGCGCGCGCGTTGTTAAGATATTAGAAGTGCGTTATTTAGAAATGTGCGAGTACGCGAATGCGCGAGTGCCGATCAGTTGTGTCGTGCGCATTCGATATATCGTTCCGCAGACGTAACAATATAACTCCCATTTATAATGCACAGATTTTTGTGAATTAGCTTATTTTCATTTATCGATTACGAATAATTAAAATATATTGTAATAAAAATAAATTTACAAATTTTAATAAAATAATAAAAGAATTATGCATCTTCTTACTCTTGTTCTTTCTGGTAGTCATTATTATAACAACGAAAAGAAAATTTATTTTTTTGTTTCATTTTTCCTATAATAAATAAATAATAATTTTTACGGGATATTTATCAATGAATTTTTTTTCAACAAGGAAAAACTAAAAAGCAAAATACAGAGAGAAGGGGAGAAAAACATCTTAAGTATAAGAGATAAAAGTATATTAATGTGTTAATTAAAATGTTTTTTGTATTTTGGCAATTATTCTTTTCTTTCTCTGTTTCTTAAGCATTTTTCAAGAATAATTTATAAGAATGATTTATAAGAAAATTTCAAGAATAAAGTCTCAAGGTTAATGATTTTACCTTTTCTTTCTATTGAGCTTTATAGCTTTATAGTTCTTAGAAAGAAGTCTCCAACATAGAAATTTACAACATTTGCTAAAAGAAATATGGAATTTCCAAAATACATAGTTTATATAGGTAAGATTTTAGAAACTACGGAAATTTTTTGAACTTCTTTGTAATAAAAAATTTGTGTAAAAATTTTTATAAAAATATTTTAATAAAAATATTTACAGAAATTGTGTAATATTTTATTAAATAATATTTCACAAAAAAAGAGGAGCAAAAATTATTAAGTTAATCATTCAATAACACTTACTTTTTAAATTTTAATCTTGTAATATCGTATTTGTTATAGTTTTCTTATAGCAATTTACAGCAATTTACAGTTTAAATAACTAATAAATAAATAATAAATATAAATTTTTCTCATCAGCCACGTTGAAATTATTAATAATTAAAACATAAATTCATTATTGATATCATTATTAAACATTAATTTTGTGTTGTTATCAAACATTAATTATTTATAGTTTAAAAACTTATTTTTATAGGTACATATCTTTCTTACTTATTTTTATAAATACATATCTTTCTGTTAATAAATAGTATCATTAATAATCTATCATTATAATTAATCTTCTTAACTTATAATTAAGAAGATATAAAAATAATTATAGGTACATATCTTTCTGTTAATAAATAATATAAATAGAATACATTAATAGAATCCATTTCTATCGAGATTAAAAAATTTTACATTTGAAGAATAAGAAATTATTACTTAATTATATTGAAAGAAAATATGTCTCTTATTAAATAATCTCTCTAAATATATTTAGATTAAATAAATCTGAAATGCATAAATCATTATAAAAATCTGATATTTTAAAATAACTTTGACTGATTTTTTTGTTACAGTTTTAACACACGAAATTTAAAAGAGAGTTACCGATTCATTGGCAGAATTTCTTGTCGAAATTCGTATTAGTCAAGAATGTATACTGCACAGCATTCGGACGATAGCATTGTGCTGATCGCAAGAAACAATGTCCACTCCGGGATGCCTTTCTTCGATTCGAATAGCACAACAATGGATTTAATGGAAGACACTTGTGATTTAAACGTTTGGAACGCTCAAAATTCGATCAGTTAAAACGTAACCGAAATATAACCGAACAAAAGAGAAACCAAAAAAAAAGAAAATAACGACTTAAAAAATGCAAAATTTCGTCCATATATTATGTAATCTTCAAAAGCGCATTCGACTCGCTTAAAAGTTAAAGCTTAGTAGAAGTGCACTTTTAGAAGATTCCGAGGACAACCTAAGATGATTAGAACAAAAAATATTCTTTTTGTGCTGGTTTAACTTGTATGTCATTCATGACATGCATAAACAAAGACGGGCAAATACGTAGGCACAGATTTCGCATATTCAAAAATGAGACAGAGAATTTTGTGTTGGGTAACATTTTAAATCATGTTAAAATAATGAAATAGAAAATACATCTTTGAAACATTGCTTTTCTTCTAATATATATCTTTTTTCTCGTGTATTGTTAATAGTTAAAATAACATACGCATAATCTATATGTCTATGATTATAATTTTCTATTTATGTCAAATAAAACGAAAAACCTCTTATCAAAAATAAACAAAAAGGATAACACAATAATTATATATATATATATATATATATATATATATATATATATTATTACGTTTTCTCAGAGAGATAAGAGAGATATTATATTTAGAAATCTCGAATTGAGCTTTCACATTTTTCTGGTATATTAAACAAGGAAAAATCCGTACCTTGTGCACAATAATCAGTATTATAAAAAAATTAATTTTTTATAAAATTGACAATCATTCGCATCATTCTCATAATATTTAAATTTGCGTTTTACATTGAGAATGTTATTTATTATCTTCCTAACTTAAACATATTATAATTACATATTATAAATATATAATAATAACCTTCAAATTATATACTTTATGCATAAAATACTACATTTTGGAAAACTTGAAACAATAATTATCATTGTCAGATTATTTATTGGGATTAAATTTAGATTTAACGAATCGTTTTATCTTTCAAGTGTTTATGTGTTGGATTATGTTATGTTTTTCTGATCTGAAAGCATTTCAAACGAAGCTAGATTAGGTTTCTCTGCGCGTAATACCTGAACCGCCGGTGATTAATTAATTAAATTAGTTTCAGCAATTGAGACGACGATGGCGGACAAGAATTCCCCTCGGCGACGTTTGAAAGCTGGCGTACAGCAATAGCTAAAGGGAAAACCAGAAGCCTTTGTGCAGCCTTGAAGCCAATCGAAAAAAGGAGTTTGGAGCGATTGCGTTGCGTTTTCCGCCTTTGCGGAATATATATTGCAATCGATCGTTCGGAAAAGCGTTAATCAAGGCAATTTACAAAGAGGCGATATAATTAGCACACAACGTAATTAAAACGTGCACGCGGCAAACGAGGTCGTTTAAAAAAAAATTGCATTCGCTACGCGAGACAGTAAACAGCGAATAGCGATGCAAAATGCAAGAATTTATAATATAGGAAATGGAATACAGATTTATATTCCGAGAATTAATAATTAATGGAATTTTTTAATAATCAATGCAGATGAAAAATGTTAAAAATGTGAGAGTTTAAATTTTCAATTTTTTCAACGATATTAAGAGAGATTTTATTTTTCTCTTCGAGACTGCAATAAATTCTTGGAAAATAAATATCAAGCAAATTAGTAAAAATTTGTGAATCTTAAATATAAATATGATTTAAATTATAAACTACAAATTTTTTCAATTTTGCACTTTTCTATTTTCTTTTACACATACGCTTCTCACTTTAATATCTCTAAATATCTTTTACCGATTATTTACACAATCAATTAATTTTATTTTTCAAGCGTCACTTTTGCAATTATTTACATTTCTCCAAGACAATAGTCCTCCTGAAACTTTCAGAATGTTCGAGAGATGTACGGCTTCGACGCGCAGTAAACTTTGCGCGACACCGAATCGTGGCGCCGTACAAGCAAACTTCTCAGCTTTTCTGCGCCTGCCAAAACTCCGTGGGAAGGCCTTTATTAAGACGCGCTAAATAATTAAGAAATCCACTTAGATCCCACATTCATCAGGCCGATAAACCGCGCCGGAATCGACTATACTCCGTTGGCAGAATTAAAGTCGTCGGAAATGGACAATAGTCATCGAAGAGAGACGTTATTCTTGGGAGTCTTTCACGGTGCCACTTGGAGAAAAACAAGCCTTTCCCATTTCCGACAAAAGTCTCAAGCATCAGCTTGTCCGCGCTCGAACGTCCCCGGAAGAAGTTTCCGCTTTTGCGATTATGCTAAGACCTTCATTCATTATGATTTGATTCAAACGAGAATTTCCAGTTGCCTGGCTTCGATAAATTTCGCTTTCTGATATACGTATATAATGCACTTGTCGGTAAACATGATCCGTTCCTGATCAATGAATCTAAAGTCAGAATTTGCGAATGTGTAAAAACACGAGGACAAATACAGTCCTTATTCTAGGCCGTCGACGAGTAACTTTTCGTGTATCTCGAAGTATCCTGAAAGCTAAAGAAAGTTCGAGGGGAAGAGGGAAGCAAGAGATGGAAAGGGGATAGTCAACGGAATGGTACTCCGCGGACACTACGCGGCTTCCCTTTCAGAAAACATCCCGCCACTGCCTCTTGACCCCTCGACAGGAAGAAGATCGTGAATGTAAACCCTTTAATGGTCTCGGAAGCTTTTTGCCTTCGCCTCTTCAGGAATACGCTCGCCCTGAATGCGCGACGCGATCATCAGTGAAATGAATGACACTGGATGCTTAAAAAAACTTGAGATTATTTGCGTCTCGTTAAAAATCGGCTTTATCTGTATGATTAACTCAACCCGTTTCATTAAATTCTAGTAACGCGAGTCCTGTTATGTCACAAAAATGTCGAATTATTTCAAAATCTCAAAACGAGAAATGAATCTGATCATTCGTCGAATCTATCGAATCTTCCTTCAAAATCTTTCAAAAATCCATAACTTTTGATTTCATTTCTTTTCGTTAACGAAATTTTTCAAATAATATAGAAAATTAATGCACTGCTTGCTTTTTTAATCCATCAATGCCGTCGATGAGAAGAATACAAGTTAGAGACTCGTATAAAGCTTTAGAAAAAATATTCAAAGGACACACGTGTAAAAATGTTTCTTTCATCATTATCGATATCATCATGTCTTACCCCTCTTTCTTTCTTTCTCCCTGTTCGCCGATACTCGAAAAATCTCGTCACGAGTTAAATTCTACATCAGCTTCGGTATAATATGACCCAAGGTTTCGAGTGGATCGTTTTTCTTTAACCCCTTTTCTTTCTCCGTTTGACTGGTATTATGCGCCACGTTTTTATGTTTTGCGACGTCGAGTGAACACAGGCATTGATCTTTATCCTTGTCTAAAAATGCGAGGGTCTCTATTCTCATTGCAGAAAAGTTTGCAAATTCTAGATACTTTATACGTCAATGTTACAATTTATATTAATTTTATTGCAATTTTTTCTTCATTTTCGAAAAATTATCGAGCTTTCAATTCTAAGAATTTTATGGTTTAACATTTGTTTGATACCATCAAAGATTACTCGTGCCTGCAAATTTTTACAGTTTTATATTCATCGAGGCAATAATGAATCGTGTGTCGGCAGTGAAATACATTAATCGAATCAGCACTGATTTACTATGCCGGCCACAGGCACAAAAAAATGTTCGTGCTCGTTAAACGCCGAATATATGACGGTGATATTTGCCGATGTCAGTGAATGGCGTTGAAAGACAGAGATACAGCAACATGGGGAAAACGAAGAAGAGAACGATTGCGGAGGGTTGGCGAAGCGAGGCCGAGCGTATGTTTTGTCTCCGACGGTGGGGTGATGATTGATGACGCGGTTAATGATATTTTATTAGATAGACACTTTGGAGGGTCAATAGACAACACGAGTGGATGAATAATAACTGCATCGCGGCGACGCTTATTACAATTATTCGGTGATGTTATCTCGGTGTCAAGCTCGCTTCTTCAATGATGACATCTATTTTATTTCTCGCATTTTATTTTTCTATTTTTCAACTTTAACAAATTTAAAATAATAATAATAATTTAATAAATTTAAGAATAATACAATTTGAATATTTCGATGATTTAATAAAATTTGCAATGATTCTTAAAAAGTGATGAATTAATTACCAATATATATCAATTGTTAATATAATTGTTCAAAGGGTCCGTCTTGATACGTGACAAAAGCCGCATTTTTCGGATTATCCTATCGGCATTCAGAAAATCCATTTTCTCGTGTAGGTGGTAACGAGCCATAAATATGGATTTGTGGGGAAAAACCAAGAGATCGCCATGCACGTACAATCGAGACAACAAAGTGATAGTCTTCCTTAATATCGCATTTACGATTTAGCTTATTACTCGACTAATTTATTAGCCAACCATTTTATCGGCCAGCTAGTTTATCGAGTGCATTTTCAACAAAAATAGCTTATTACATTATTAATAAAATATTTTACTAAAAAATTATTTTTGTATATTCTTGAATAATTTTTTAATTATTAAATTTAATTATTATTGAATAATTCTTTAATTAACAAGATGAGAAATAAGAATATATGAAACGCTTGTGTGAAAGAGCAGCCGCCATCGATAAAACTTCCCAAAAAATTATCTAATGTATAAATGCGACAAAAATATCGTCTTATCATATGTAACAAATACAATCACCTATTGTTCGTTTCTGATCGCTTTGAGTCTCGTCAGTTGACAACGTCGAAAAATATATCTTGATGCGATACAACACGATCGCATTCCGCGAGACGAAGCCGCGATAGGCGTCATCCAATTAGCATTAATTACCGGTTTCTTTTTAATTAGTGGGCTCGCCTGAAATATCGCACATATCATTTTTCGCACCGTCCTACCATCGTCCCTTCCCCTTATCCCCGCGACACAAGAGAGAAAGAGAGCCGTATCACATTATCGGATATCAGACGAACGCTTTTCCGCAGGATGATTTTCTTTACGAACGATTTCCGTGCTCTTCGAATGCGTGACGCCATCGCGATCCATTGCTTCCGATCGCTTAATTACGCAGCGATTGCGACGGGTAGATTTTAATTAGCGATCGCTAATTATTCACATGTCCGACGCAGCTAACGCAACCGTGTCCTTATTGTTCGCAATTGGCGCAAGCGTCTCTAATTTTAATTTCAAAGGATCGTGTAATACATATATATATATCGTCCCTCTTATCTTATTTACCACTAAATACGTCAATTGTGCGGATAAATATTTTTAAAAAGAAAGCTATTTAATTCAAAAAATGTATATCTTATAATAGAGAAATTTGCCTCAATTTTTCGAGATGTCGAAAAAAAACTTTTTTTATTTAAAAAATCTATGATACATTTTTCAAATTATTACAAAAATGTAAATAATTTCACAATCTCTTTTTAATTTATCTTAATAATATTATATTATTATTGTTATATTTTACTTTTACTCTATTTTTAAGAAAGATAAATATGTATTTTCGAAATTTCTTCAAATGTTGCACAAGAAAATAATTGCAGTACTAATGAAAAATTCACACAAAATTTCCTTTAGAAAAAGTAATTCTTCTGGTCATAGCAATTGTGTTTAAATACGTTCGATAAAAAATTTTGTCTATTTTTAATAATAGAAAAAATAGCCGAGAAAATAACTTGTAACATCTTAAATGAAATCTAATACGAAATATATAAAATGAAAAAAGCGCAAATGCTTTTCGTAAAATAAATAGGTAATATCTGTGAGTTAATTTAAGTTGATGATAATTTAATTGATGAATCAATTTCAAGTTGTTAATTGCAACGAGATTAGATTGTAAATAATTTGTACACTCGTATCTTCTCGCGAGAATCTTTTGACAAAATTAACGTGGACAAGGACAGATCGCCCAAGATTAGTTAAAGTAAACGGTTGGTGCGAGAAGCGATCTCAGGTGAGATGGGTCTACAAAAGCGACGGCCAGGCGGCCGCTACCGAAGCACGGTACTCGCGTGACTGAGCAAACAAGTGGCACGTCGGGAATGTTTGTTAATGATAATGACCATTAGAACGTTGGTCTGGACCGCGCGTTGGATCCCCTCGCGATGATGATTCTTTCACTTAGCGCATCTCGGTGCGTCCGTCGAAAGCTCCTGTCTTATGTTTGCCCGATGATAACAAAAAGGACACTTCGTCTCTTTCTCTCGGTTGCCTCCTCGGCTTCCGAGAGGAACGGGAATTGTAGCAATCGATACGTTTCTCTTTCTAGACAAATATTTTCATTACGAGTCCGTTTGTTTATTTCAACCTCACGCCTGTCATCTGATTCTTTCTCATCGAGGATTTGTCCGTTTCGGAGCGATTGACACTTTCTCTATTTTACATTCTCTTCACGGTTTTTAAAGAGATTTTTACACAATGAATATTATCGTGTGTGATAAATGCAACTGTAATAAGAAAATATAAAAAGTTTACATAAGTTTCTCGTTTTCTTCTCGTAAATTAAAAAATAAAAATTATCTGATCAAAAATAAAAAGCTCGAAATCTAGAAAACTTAATGATAGAGATCTTCATAAGCCGATTTCTTAAATATAATTCATTATTTAATTTAAATCTAGAGAATTCGGTAAAATTAATTATTTCTTAATGGATGCATATTTTTATTGCCTTCTCGATGTAATTTTGTAATTTTTATTCAATTGTTTGAGTTGCTGATATTTTCGAAACTGTCGGTATGAATTTGAATGTATTAATGTATGTCCGATAATTTGTTAAAAATGATTTAAAAAGATTTCTAATTAGTGAAATTATTCTCGGAACGTAAAACTTCCGCCACAAATTTCGAAATGAATTTCGAGTCGACAATTTGTCGCTTCGGTCGCTTATGGAATTCGTTGTGGATACGCGAGATCCCACGGGGTCCTCCCCTGTCGCCATTAGTACGTGACGAATTTTACACGTTGGTGAGAATTACATTAGAGAGAATGACTCGCGAAGGCCCTTCTTCTTCCTGCGCTCATCAAAGGGCGCTCACTTCCCGCGTTTATAAGTCGACGAAATTAATTCCGTTCTTCGGACGGCCGAGAAAAGAAGAGAGAGAGAACGCTGATGTCCCTTGCGTCTATTTACTCCCTTCTATTCTATTCACACAGTCGCGCGATTTCTAATCCGCGATATAATCCGAACGATTATTCGTTGTTAACGCATGTCGTCGGTTAACCATCGGCGTTAAGTGGAAAATTACGCACCTGCCCGTTGTCCAAACCAGTCCTGGAGATTAACCGCTCTTGTGCGGACGCGCGACGCTATTTACAAACTGGCTTCGCGTCATCCGCGTTTCCAGAGATTTTCTACAGAGTCGAGAAATATATAATTGAGATAGCCTTGGCAATAACATAGCGTGTGTACCTCGTGTGCGTCGTGATTACCAATAGAAACCCCACGTTTCTCCCTTCTCTCCTCTTTGAAGTAAAAGACCTTCAGCATCGTTGACATTTTCTCAAGTTTTAGGTCATAGAGCCATATTTTATCGACAAAAAATTCATACGAAAATATTCGGACCTCCAAAAGAATATTTATCTAAACGATTTATAAAAGCAACTTATAATTAACGCAGCTTATTCTATGTCTGAATTCATCTCCGTCTTCCAAGAACCATCGTTTCCTAATCGAGTTAGGGGAATAGGATTCCCTAACGGCGAGCCGGAGGTGTTAATGCGATCGAGTCCCGCAAACAAACGCGTCATTAAATCCACCGTGATGGTTTCGCGGAGGCCTCTCGAGGACGAGGACGACGACGACCGTGTCCGTGCGGACGCGCTGCCAATGTGTGCAACGTGTATACATGTGAGGGACGAGGGGGAAGGCAACCTTGCCCCGTCCGTGCATAAACAAAATGGCCCATAAAACCTCGAGGCGCTAATCCGCGCAGAATGCCGCCGCGAGGATATTGTCAAACCCTCCTGCGGACCCGTTCGCTCCGCAGCAGGACCAGCTGATTCATACGGCCATATTTCACGTCTTTATGCATTCGCGAATATTTCAGGCCCCGCCGCGTCGGCAACGGCAAAGGAGGGCGGAGGGAGGGGAGGAAATCTTCGGCTACGCGGTACATTGGCACTGCGAAAAATTTCGTCTATCAAAAGTCGAAGAATTGTCTCGATTAAGTTCCTCGACAAGTCTCGGCGAGTGCAATTTTATAGGAACCGAATTAATCAATTAATACCTCGATAATTAAATATTAAATTTCAGAGAAGTAAATGTCATTTTCGCAAAGAATTGTCTTTTAAAAGGTAACTTTTATAATAATATTTCATTAAAAAAAAGACACACAGTTCTCTAGATTAATGATATAAAAATAATATCTGTCGTAAAATAATTTTCTTGACGATTATATATCCTATAGCTAAAACAATTAAATCTCAAAGATATGCAAATTAATGTCAAAATTAAAAGATAATTATATGCATTTATAAGAATAAGCTGAATTGCTAGTTTGATTCAGATCGAACCGACCCCGACGCAGCAGCCGATGACCGTAAAAAATTCATAGGCAGCCGGGCATTCTGGTATCCCGTCATGAGATACAATGATCGCTACCGATCCCCGTGTCCTGAGCTTCCAGTCGATTGAATCACACTGTCTTATCCAGTCGCCGATGGTCGGAAGCCCGAGAAGCGAGACGAGGGCGAGGGGTGCCCGCTATCTCATGCGTCTCAACAAACGGGGGGGCATGTGTCGCGCGATGCAAGCGGCTATTGTGCCCGATTCGGAACGATTAGGAGCCACTAAATAGTCCGGACTGATCCACTCAGGCCGAGACGAGTCGCTTCGCCTCGGAACACCTCACTTAATCCCACAAAAGCGAACGCATCGGATAAATAAGCACGAAAACGAGGGGGACGGAGATCGGCCGTGGAGAAGGATGATGCGTCGAAAAAGATGAAAATAATATCTCTCGATGTTAAAATATCTTGAATCAGGTAGCTATCTCTTCTCCTCATTGATTCGCTCTTTTAATTGCCTCAAATTGATAAACATATATAGGTTCAGGTTTATAAAATATGTATCTTCAGGAAGTGATCATCTGTTCTTCATCTTCTTGTTTATGTAAATCTATGACCAAACCGATCAAAGTTAAGAAAGCTGAACGATTAAAATCGCTGCCAAGGAAAAGAGACGAGAGCGATGGTGAAGAATCCAAAGATCATAGTCAGACCGCCGGTTCCAGCATCATGGAGCCTCGGAGCCTCCGCTAATATCCACACCAGCAACAATCACGGATTAATGGCATTGTCCGCGCGTATCTACTCGAAATGTACGAACGCGCGCAGGTCTCTATGGTTGTATATATGTACACACACGTACACACGTACACAAGCATATAAATGCGCCGGTGATGCATCAACAATGGCGAGTGGGCTCTGCTCGGCGACCCAACGAGGTATTACCGGGCGAACAAGCATGCAGTTTGTCCCCCATTGTCGTCGCTCGATACAGTGGGAATAACGCACCCACCCCTGCTCTGTATTTGCAGTATTCGGTGCTCGACAGTGTCCGTCCGCCCGCTGTGTTTGCCGTCGCGCGGATCTCTTCTTACCCCGCGTTTATATCCGATTTCAAGTCGGCCATTGTCCCTGGCGTTGTCATTGAGCTTGATAGGTGAGCAGAATCGTCGTCGTCGTCGTTCCATTCTCGCGCGGCGGAAAGAAAACCCAAACTATTTTACACGCATGTTGTCAGTCATCTTGAAACAAGAAGATGATCAACCAAGAGATTCTTTATTATCTCAACGAGATGAGAGTTTGTCGACATTTTAGAGATATTTTTATCTGTTTCGGAGGATAGGATTCCCGTTTCGTGATATTAAGAAATTAGCTTGGGAAAGAGCGCGGAAGGGAATAAAGAGAGGAGAGTACCGCCGAGTAAGAAGCGAAACGAGGGGCGAGCGACGAGGGGCACACGGTGTGCCCCATAGGTGTACGCAATCTGCGGACAATGAGCGCCGGTGCGCGGAACAATGCGGTATACAAGCGACGTCACAATGCAGGGATCAGCGAAACAATGAACGGGTCTCACTGCGGATTACAGGCAGATGCGCGGCTTCGCGCAGCGAGCCGCTCTTCCTCTCGGCGGAAGCCGCATCTCCACGATTCCTGCGGAAGAGTTCCGCGGAATAAATCGAACGACAGTAGCGCGATATCGAGATCGAAGCAAGTCGAATCGAATATTTGTCGATCTCGATGTGTCTCCTCCGAGTGGCTCGCAATCTCTTCTCGACGACGCTAAACGAATCGCATTGTCGACGCGAGAACAATCCTTAAAAGACAGCTCGACAATGCCTTCCTCCCCCTCCCACCCTGGACATCCCGCACTTCCGCGGGGAGAGGCGAAAATCACCTCTCTCTCTTTCACGATCCCGAGGCAATTCTGCTCGTAATTTTGTTCTACGCCCGTCGTCTTCGGGCGGTCGACAATCGCCAATAAGCCGCTCAACTGAGATCCAATTTAAACCGTTAATTACTACAGAGCTCTCGGTTCATTGCCTCCCCTGTCTCCCCCCTCGTCCGCCCATTCCTCTCTATCGTCATATCACTTCCTCCAGCCACCCTCTCCGCGACCGCATCTATCCGGTCCGCCCCTATCTCGGCTCGCATCCGAGCGCGAGCGCGGGATGGGGAGGAGGGGAGGGGATGCGGGAGGCTGTGTGTATTTTTCCAATTTAAAATCCTATCTCTTAATTTCCTACGTGTCACCGCCGCGTCTGGGGATTTTTACGGAAGCGATCGTATCTCGCTGTTCCGCGAACGGCTCTCACTGTTCCTATGCGAGAGCACCGCGTGCGCGATACCGATTCTATCTGGTTTATTTTTTTCCCTCTTCCGTCTTCCCGCTCTTTCCGACTCTCCCCCGCTCCCCTCCTCCCCTCGCCTTGCGACTCAGCTTTTTTTTTTTTTCAATCGCGTTTGATGCGACGTTTGCGCGAGGGAAATTGTGCGGAACGAACGGCTCTTCCATCTTGACGTTCTCGCGATCGTCCTCCTCATCTGCCGTGACAGTGGGTCGAATCCGCGCCATTACATTAACGTCGGCACGCATTCATTCGAATCGTTTGGCTCCAAAGTGGTATTTACATGACATTCATGAATGTGTCGATTGAAAGTAACAATTTACATTGTCGGAGTTTGGCCCGATGAATGTAGAAAAATTTTTAAATTCCCTGTTTTGAAACTTCATCGTCGATTTTTGCATTCTTGGAACCTTGCGAAAGCATTTTTTCATCTTATCTTTAAACATTTTTTAGTCTTATGTTAAAAGATTTTTCAATATTATCTTTTCTTTTGAACACAATGCCACTTCGATAGCTTTTCATCATTGTTCTTTTCCTTATCCGCATGTGTTCAGAAGATACATTATTTAGATATAATATCAATCGTAATCAATTGTGATTTGAAAGTCCTAGTGATTACTTTATGGAAGAAAGAGTTATCCAGAAGAGGATGCAACGTTCATTCGACTAGATTGCCTTTTACCGAGATAGACAACAATTCTCTAATCGCCAGTTTAATTCCGAAATTTCCCGATAGCCCCCGTGTCCTCTACATTCGAACCGACCGTCCCGTTCTATCTTCGATTCTTCGTATTCTCCCCTTATTCTTTTTCGAGAAAGTCGTCGCGGCTCTGTCCGCGAAAGCCGACCATGGAGTTCGCGACGATGACATTGGCGAATGTCGTGGCCGGAAGTGAGGCGAGGGAGGAGAAACTCGATGAATCGGGAGCGGTCTCGGAGAGAGTCACAATTAAACTCAATCCTATACAAGTTGTTTTTTCTTTGACTCATCTCGCCCGCCCTCACATGACAATTCCAATTTAACCCAGGCAACCTGTCTTCCCGCTTTCGATCAGCTCCGCCGCTCTTTCTCGCCCTCTGCCCTTCTTTTTCTCCTGCGCAAACGGAACAACGATGATGACAACAACAACAGCATTGAACAGGGTTGGGCAGACTTTTCATCGTTTCAATCAGACACGACCATCGTTCTCCAATAAGAGTAGTGGGAGAGAAGAGGCAGAGTCGGTTTCTGCCAGGCTCTCTCGGTTTCAGCCAATTCGTCGGCTCTCCCGAATTCAATGCATGTTTTAATGAAACACTGCTGGCCTGCTGCCCATTGTCAGCACCATTGTTGCATAGATGACTGGTTGATCGAAGGCCCCTGCTTTTACACGAAAGCCAACCCTATCTTCCCGTTGCCCACCCTCCAACTTGGTCTCTCTCTCTCTCTCTCTCTCTCTCTCTCTCTCTCTCGCGTTATCCTAGTCCTCGTGAACCGTCGCTATTTTGGAAAGGATCCAAAATAACGCACAAGAATGAAATCGGACGTTCCTTTCCTTCCCCAACGTTAATTACACTTATCTTTGAATAAGAAAAATCAGATTCTCACGACGCAATTCTTCAAATACGAATTTAAATCTTGAAATTATTTTAACTCCTTCTTTTCAGGTACCTGTTTAAATAAATTTCACTCCCGGTGCTTAACGCATTAGACACTCACGCATGTTACGGCGGCATAATGTCGTTACAATTAATCTGCAATTGTCGAGCGATGAGAGAGCGAGAGAAAGAGACAGAGAACGTTAATGCCGCGTGACGGGCGGAGAAATAATCTGCCGCCGACGCGCGGTCTCGATTAATTTAATTAACATCCCCGGCCGACAATATAACGGGGACGACGGCGCGTTACTGTTTGGACCGCTAAACGCGACCATTTATTTAATTACGCCGCTTTGTGCGGCATTCACGGCCTTCGTCGGACCTGTGCGTCTCGCCTTTTTTTCCCCGACACCACGCTCCCAGTTCGGATGGAATGCCGAGCGCGGATTGGCGGTGATAAGATACGCGAGCCTTTTCAACCACCAGCAGAGAGAACCATTGACGCGCGGCGCGCCGACTTTTTTTCCGTTTATAAACGGGACGGACGGGGAGGTGGTGGCAGGCCCATTGTTGGGGTATCATCGGCCACCCTCCGCGGGAAACGAGAGTATGGCGGAGGAAGCTCGTTTGTTTCATCAACGTTGACGTAACTCGCCTTTCCCTTCCGTGGCGATTCATATTCATGCGTGCCAAAGCGCGCACCCAGTCAGTATAGGCGGCACAATAAAAATTCCGACGCAAACTCGTCAGTAGTGAATGACGAAAGGCGACGGACGGACGGACGACGACGTTTTATCTGTCAGCGAGCGAGGATGAGCGACAGCACGCTTTGATTTATACAAATTTATCTTTGCGAAAACTTCAGGTCCCTGAAACTTGGAATCTCCATTTTTCAAAGCTTCAATGTATTTGCTTTTACATTTTAACGGTCCATTGATTAGCTATTCATTGCAGAATGGAGTCATTAAAAAGAAAAATCATCAAAAAAATATTAGGTAAAACTTTCTTACATAAGATTTTTTTTTTCAAACTTAAGACTTTCTTTTTTAATTCGATATGTTCATTTAGTGATAATAATAATATCGTTGTAAAACATACATATCGATGCTAAGTGGTTAATGTTTATTTAAAATTATTTGACAAAAGAAAAATAACAAAAATTGTACAAGAACAATAGAAAATAATGGAACGAAAGGAATGAAAGATCTACCCTGGTGCATGAAATTTTGGGATGTTCACTATTATTGATGACAATGGATTGAAAAATGCTAAAAATCTTATCGTCTCCTTCCTTTCTTCTTTGAATTCTTTTATTGCCTTTGTTATTTTGAAGTTCTGTTCTGAAGTTTATTTGTGGGAGAAAACTTTAGAGCTTGTCATTTATTATGGACCGGATACTATATAATCTTTTCACTCTTTTCCTTGCCTTAATTTATAATATTTTTTTCCTTAATTTATTTAATTTCATTCGTTTACAGATATATTTAATTACTATATTTTTAAAAACAATTATGTATAAGTGGAAAAATAAAAATGGACTCTTATCCAATAATTATATAGTATACTTGTTCAAAGTCAAAACTTACTTGATTTTGTTCCTATCCGATTTCTATCGCATTTATTCGTATCCGATTAAATATTAAGACTAGTGACTTTCTTCCACTCTGGCAAGATATTTAAAAGAGGGAAAAAGAACGCCGCGATTAAGAGCCTTGCTTCTCCCTCCTTTCCTCCCCGCAAATTAATGTGCGAGCCCTCGCGCACGACGAAAGGGTTGCTAATTTCTCTAATTGAATCGCCGACCTCCGGCCAGTCGCGCATTATCAAAGATCGGATCCGAATTTAAAATTCAGAATTCACTCTTTACATACCACGCCAACCTACGCTGCTACAAAGGAGCAGAAGGGAGGAAGAGAGTGAGAGAAGACGAGGGAAAAGGGAAAAAGATGTACGGAAAGAGGAAAGAAAACGTGGCAAACGGCGCGCATTTCGTCGCCAGACTTCAAACGCTAATTGGCATTGAAGAAAGGTGGTGACGATGGCTAAATACGCGCGAGAACACGAGGGGGTGTTTAGCTAGACCCCTTTTTACACAGCAAAACATACGTGAACGTGCGCGACAACTTTTCGAGGACGGCGCGCGCTCAAAGCGCGAGGAGGCAAAAGGAGTGAGTAATTAATTATGACGGTGGGAAGAGACGCACGGTAAATTATACGGTATTATATTAACGGTATTAACGCGACAAACGTTCGACATTGCGTCGGGATTACGTCGGGATAAGTTGACTGTATTCTGAGAAAAGAAGAAAGTCGTGTCAGCATCTCGCTTTGCGTTTAGCCTCTCAAATCTTACAATAAAAATTGAAAGATAATAAATTATTTCTCAATAAAAAATTATTATAATATTTCAGAGAGTTTTTTTTTACAACGATAAGCGTTTTTCTCGTGAAAAAAGCGCGATATAATGACGCGAATAATGTTTTATTAAATTTTTCAAACTTTCACTTTTATGCTTTCTACGATTTAGATTATTTCATAATTTAGGATTCTATTCACAGTAGCTTTTTACGACAAACAAGATACGGATACTAGATAGTCTCTCGTTTGTTACTGCATAACAATTGCGGTCCGCACATGGTTGCATGAATTTCTGGAGCCGCTTCTAATAAGCACCGGCGACAAACTGGACTCCTAGCGTTAGGTTCGTGAATAACGAGCCGAGGTTGCTGGTGCAACCGTAAACAAGAGATGGAACTGCGCGACATTGTCTCTTGCCGCGACGCACGCAACTATTAGACGTTTACTTAATTAGAGCGGCAGACTGCGTGCAAAATTCAGCAAGGCGAGTGTCGCAGCATCGCGCTGTTGAATCCGTCACAGCTCGACGATCAGAAAAAAGAGTAATTCCCAAAGTCCTTTTAAAAACGCGCGTGAAAGTGAGTCGCACTTTGCAGAAGATGGAAAAGACTTAGCGCAGAACATCTTGTTACTTAAGATTACTCAAAACGGAGGGTTTTCTCACAAAGAAAGATTCCAGAAACTAAACATGCTTAAAGAAGGTTTTGAATATTAAGAAACATTTCGCTAAATTAAAAATTTCGTAGTTTTAAAAAATTACATTAATGCCATCAATGCTACAGTATCTTTATGGAAGAAATATTTTATACATTTTTTTTAATAACATAGAATATGCAAAGCTTCTAACGTATAAGATTATATCTGATTGAATTCATTTTTTCTAAATCTAGCATCGTAGAAAGAGAATAGTAATGATGCATTCTTTATAAAGTAAATCGTTTTTCTTAAACCTTCTTCACAAGATAAAAAATTCACAGTACGCAACAGACATTGAGTTAAATTGGATATTTGTACCGCAGTCACAAAAAAATCCAAAGAAAACTGGGACTTGTAATCCCAAGATTTTATATGAGTAAGCCGACATCAAAGACAAGAATATCCGTGAAAAACTAAATCTGAAGCGGAGTTAGTGCTTTGAAAAATGCTTTTGTAACATGTCATTTGTAACAATGAACGCTTAAAGAAAAATGTTTAGCGAAAAAAATTGGCCACAAAGAAGCTATCTAAATATCTACGTTTACGCAGTACAATAAGCGAAAACCAGCCCATTTTCAAAAGTCCATCGTCATAAAAGTGTCGAAAGAAGTGTCGTGTCTCTGCTTTAGCTAGCCAAAGAATCGAGGTCACGTTTGCAAATGATAAGCAATCGACCTGATTTGGCAAGCTATTACCTGAAGTAGATGCGAGATTTATACAAAAAAGTCTTTATCTAAAACCCAAAGTCAATTGTAAAGAAAATATACGATTTTCCGTTCACACAAAACAAAAAGACCAACCGAAACGAATCATTTGCTATAAGCGATCCTTTGTCGCACTGTCGACTTTTCCGAGATCAAGCTTCTCTCACCAGGAACAAGTTGCGTGCGAATAGTTTTCACGGCAGGTCCTACACAGGACATATTGCTTTCCGTGGGATTGAAGTGCTTCTAAAAACAAATCCTCCCTTCTCGCCCCGTCCCTTCTTGAAATTAGAGCGATTCTTGCGGCTCTCTAGACGCGCGCGTTTCAAACACGCACGAAACACATACGTTTACGTACACCGACAAACGCTTTCACGCATTACATTCACACATGACCCTCTTCGCGCGATATAATGTGTCCTTTCTTTCCACCTCCCCTGAAACTAACACTACGCATTAGCATGACAATAGCTAGATTAAAAAGGAAGGGGTATGGATGCAGAATGTGTGTGTGTATACGCGAGGGGAGGCGGGTGAGCTGACATGTATAGGCGAAACAGAACGCTTTACGAGCGACCCAAGTTTTTTAACAGAGAACGACCCCTTCTCCTCTTTTCAGGTGAACCGATTGCGCGCATATAATCCACCCTTGCGAAGAAAATCGATCATCTACCTGATCTATCGAAATGCGGCACAATAAAACCCTGCAAGTCAACCGTTTCAAGAATTTCAGGCTTCGCCTGAACTTTATAACGTGTCAAATATTAAGCTATATTTAAAAAAAGGACATAAAATACTGTCGAAAAATTTAAGCACATATTGTGAAAAAAGTGTCTCTTAAAAATAAAAAAAAAATATATTTTTAGCTGCAAAACTTTCAGATCACAACATTCTGAAAATTCAAAACGTTAAACATTTGAAATCAAAACTATTGTTTTGCAGTTAAAACAATTTAATTTTAAATTAAAGTTACTAAAAGCTAATTTTTACGCAACTTGAGAGATGTATGATTCGAAAATTTTTTAAGTTTTATATTCAAGGAAAATTCACATAATTATTAAATTCTTAAAATACTAATATATTTCCATTTTTTTTGAGAATGCAATCGCTCAAAAATTTAAAGACCCAGTTTTTAAATTTGCCGCAACCAAGGAGTTAAACTAATCTCGCGCAACTCTTATTCCATCCGGTGCTTCTCTAACCGATCTATCCCAGAGAAGCCGCGTCGCGCATGATTAAATAATCCGTGAAATCGGCCAATTAAATGACGCGATTGTCGAGGAGTGCTCGAGAAAGGTAAAAGATCAGACGACCTTAGAAAAGCGACCGAGTCCTTTGATGCGAGGCGCAGCGACGCGTGCGAGGATCAGCGTCGTCGACCCCGTTGCGGAAAAACCGCGACGAGTGGAGGCCAAAACGATCGAGTGGATGACGCGAGAGGGAGAGACGAGGGGACCAGGGATGGTCTCGACCTAATTCGAGGAGACAGTGATCGCGGTGACATCCCGGAAAGCGATACGCAATCCGGTGAGCTCGTGTGCGGCGCATCTGCGGCTCGTCCTGTGCAGCGGATGAATATCGTGGAGTTCTTTTTTTTAGAGAGACAGAGAGAGGGGAGGAGGGGCCGAAACCGAGGGTCGAACCGAGAAAAAGCCGCTGGAAGCGATGAATGACATAATTGAATTTCACGCCGCGCCGATTCCGATCTCCGATCACCCTTGAGCCGCGAAACGGAAAATACTAGCGCATCGGAACTTTAAAGCTTGACAGTTTGTAAGAAATATTGACGTTTGATGGAATTTTGAGGAAGAGACGAACGGCGCCGAATTTTCGAAAAGGCCGCGTTGCATCGGAATCGGTTTTGGCGGAAGGTTTGCAAACAGGCGTCACTCGCACATCCGCGCCATTAACCATCCAGCCGGGGTTACACTATACTTACGATGTGTAAGGAACAAACGCGGCGGCTGAATAGTGTTTCGTATGTTCCGTCATTGACTGTAATAGCGGGGTGGAACCCTCAATAGACGCCGCCGCGTATTCACGGGATTGAACGCGCGCCGTGAGCATTTAGCGCTCTCCCATTGTCCGTTTGTCCGGATGTCAGCATCACTCTCCGCCAATCGGAGAGTGATGCTGACATCCAATCGCCATTGAAAATCGTTAACTGTTGACTGCGAAGTCAACTGCCTGGTCATTCGCGCGCGTCGCGGCTTCTCTCCCCGTGATATTTCTGCATCTTTTTAGGGAAACCTATATCCGACAATTTTTGTTTATAAAATTTGAGAATTGAACATACTTTCGCATCGCGTTCAATCTCAATGATTTTACGCAAACTTTATTTTTTTAGAAAATTGGTATTATTTTTCAACTCAATAAACATAATGCACATTTATAAAATGTTGTTCTCACCCCTGAATCTTTAAGCTTGAATTTTTCAAGTCGTAAATCAAAGAATTGATTGTAATAGTTAGTTTCTATAGTTGCCTCGAAACTCGTAATTTTCCCACGCAAACGTGTGACGTTTACACGTAACGGTACACCGTCATTCGTAATAGTGTCGGCGAATGGTCGAACCATTGTGCCTCGAGTGCACGATAGTTCCGCTTGGGAAGTAGGTGGGTCTGACCTTGGGTCCGTTGCTCGACCATGCGACAAATTCGCATCGTACAATCTCGCATAGAGAGGACTGCCAAAATTAATCGCTACGCATGGTAATTTAAAAAAAAAAAGAATTTTAATCACCTGTCAAAACAATTTAACAAAGACTTGTCGAAGAAGCCAGATGTGTGCGCCATTAATTATTAAATATTGTTTAACAAACGATCCATCTTTACTCAATTTGAATCATCAATGGTCGTGGTCATGATGACCTCCTGCTTAAACACTCTCAATTTTCACCCTTAGGTTTCCCTCGAGATGACTTTGACACATGCATAAAAGTTATCCAAGATTCGCTATTGTTTATACCACGTAAGAGAACGCGCCTCTCTCTTTCTCCCTCCGTATCGATAGAATCGAAGGGTCGCTCCGTCTCGCAATTGTCACCGTCAGGATCTCCGCGGCCCCGCCACAATAGACGGCAATCACAGCGGGCGCGCGCGCGCGCACCACACAGAGTGTCAAGTCTCCTCTAATTGTGCACCCTCCACAATGGCGACGGGAAACGACATGGGCGTGCAACCTCCGTCCATGGTAGCGTCTAATGGCCTTTGTATCGCATCGATTAACGCTTGCGGATGACATTCATAGCCCTTTCTTCCTCCCCTCCCTCTCCCTTCGCCCCGGAATATTCGTGCCGGGGATATTCCGCCGCCGGTACACCTCGCGCTGTCCGAGGTCCCTGAGAAAAAGGGAGCGAGGAGGAGAGAGGAAAAACGCCTCGGCCAAAAACACGCAACTCCTCCCAGAAACATTCGCGAACTGGTTCCGTCGTACCCTCCCCCCCCCCCCCCCGCTCGCTTCTTTCCCCTCAGGGTAAAGGAAACGGGATAAGGGGAGAAGGGGGTGCGCATCGGAAACGGGGTGAACAATGAGAATTGAGTTTCATAACCAGAGGTTGCGCGGGCACAATGTGCCGAAATTGCGTTACAACGAGGGTTCGGATTTATTATATCGACGGCGGCGGGTCCATGACGGACCCAGAAATGCGAGGAGGGGAGGGGAGGAGGCTCGACATGTGTTTTCTCGCCACGCCGAGGTTATAATTACCCTTAGAACACACATACGCACACGAATTGCACGAAGAAGGCGCTGTGAAAAAAGGTGGGAGGGGTCCTCCGCGCCCCGTTGATAATCGCCCCGTAATTTTCGGCGAGCTCACCACCTCGAAGAAACTCGTGTGAGATTTTATCGCACATTCCCGCGGGTCGAGAGAAAGTGATGTATTGTTGATTTTAAAGGGACGAGAACGTCGGTCTGGTTCTTGAAACTTTCTCTCTGGTGTAATAAGTTTCACTCTAATTTAAAGTGGGGAGATTTTTACAATTTTAAAATTTACAACGAGCCATTAGATACACTATAACGCGCTTATAGAATTTACGATATATTTTTTATCGTGGTCACACTTGCCTAGAAACTAAGAAGCTTGAGATAAATGTTGACAAGTGTATTGTAATTCTTTAAAAACATGCATTAGTACTCAATAGGGGCCATAATTTGCCATTGCTAATTTTATTTTGATTGGGTTTACAAAAATACCACAAGCTATTATGTATCCTTTAGAAAATTTAGGCATTAAGATTTGTAAAAACTTATTTACAAAAATTTTTCATTATGCTAATTGGGGTTGCAATCACTTTGTGATACATATGCCGACACTTTCCTGAAAGTTACATTGACCAAACGTTGAAACTTTTGTTTTGTTGAATGACGATCAGTCCGGGACTCACCTATAGTTCTTCTGAATAGATGTTATCTATGGTATGTTTCAGCACAAAAAGATGGACGTTTCTTTTTTCAAAGGCAAAAAAGGAGTTTAAACGAACCATCAAACACACGCCACTTGATTTAATATTTGCGAAGGTAGTAATCAGAGTTCTGATCAGAAAAAGTGACAAAACTAGACATTTCCTATCCTCATAAAGATGTCTTTCAAGAAATTGATACTTGTTTTGACAATACCAAAGTCATGTATTTATCTGTTTACTAAATTGCACACGCCAGGCGGTCTTTTTTCCAGTTGTGCGGTTGGTTCCACCGCAAACCGACGAAGAGTTTCTTTCTATGGCAGTCGTTTTAGCATTTTAAAAGCATTCTTGAACTCGTCGATTTTTTGCCGCGCAATCGCCATCAAGTCGATCGGTCCCGCCGCAATCAGAGAGGTACACGTACTATCCTGATGAAAGTAGCTCGATAACGGGCTGAATCAGCGTGTCACAATCGATTCCGCGCCCACGCAATGCATACAAATTAAGATTATCTCCTTCAACTGCTAAATGTCCTCTTAATACTCGAACATATTTACCTAATTCTCTAGTAATTCCAATATTTTTTGAAAAATTTTAACTTTGGAGAAATAAAAAAATATATAAAAGCAGGACAAAAATATGTATATTTTCGATGAAAAATGTTGTTCGATTGCTTCAATTTTTTACAAATATTCATAAATTAATAATCAATAATATATCTTCCATAAATGTTTCTCTTGGCACTCATAATGAATCGAGCATTTTCGCGACCACTCGACTCTTTCCCAGACTTCGCGAGAGAGAGAGAAAGAGACAAAACTGACGCATAGCAAAGCCGCGGCGATAATTAATTCCCCTCTTTGTCCCAAGTGTCGCCGGCTGTAAATGAGGTTCGTGCGGATACCGGAAATGCATCTAACTAGACACGTCGCGCAGCTCTCGCGATGGTTACGAGCCCCCTCGGTCGAGCGGGGGGAGAGCGGTGCAGAAGGGGGTGCCGCGATGCACCCACTTGTTCCGTAACGGGGTATAATATATAATGAACATATCAGATGGCCGCCGGCGATGTCTGCCGGGATTACATATTTGGATCCTATGTTAATGCTGTGCGCGCTCCGCCATACATCAACGACGGCGTTATTGTGATTCGGAGATTGAATGCTCGCGCGCGCGATGCGACGCACGAAGCCGCCGTCCCGTCCATCTCCGAGAGAGAGAGAGAGAGAGAGAGAGAGAGAGAGAGAGAGAGAGAGAAAGAGAGAGAGAGAGAGAGAGAGAGCGGATCGATCCGCGCCGCTCCGGTGTGAGACATTGTAAAATACGGCCGACAGTCACGGCACCCGCATCTCGAACGAGGTCGATAAAATCGGACGCGTGAGAGACCGCGGATCGGGATGCGCGGATATATATCCGTGTGTGTGTGTGTGTTTGTGTATCGCGTCCGTCCGTTGAAATCGAGCGTTTGGTGAGACTTTGATTAGTTATTACTAGGGCTGTTACCTTTGACAATTTCGAAGACTTCAAGATTCGAAGCTTCGAAACATATATCCTTGCAAATTCATATAAGAAATATTTGTTGAAATATTGTAAATAAAAATGAAAATTAATTAATATATATACAAGAGAAATTATTGAAAAAATTATTGAAAAAAATTCTTAGATTCTTAGATATTTTTCAATTGAACAATTTAACAACATAATTGCAATATTTTATTCAGATTTTTTCATACAATTTTATAAATGTTTATTTATCGCGGCAATCGAAGCTTCGAAACTTTGAAATTTTGATCTTCGAAATTTGAATATCGAAGTCTTTAAAGTAAATCACCAGGTTTAATTATTACGCGGCCAATGATTCACGACGATGAAAATTCGCGAAAGGTTTGAGAAAATATGACAAATCTGACGAAAACTTTATCATTTAAAAAGAAATTGATAAATGAAGGAAACGTAAAAATCTACAAGTATTATTTGTATCGAGATTTTCCGAAATATTCTAAACTCAATGAATTAAAAAAAATCAAGATATGTATTATAAGAATCAAATTTATAAATTCTTACGCGTTTTAAGATTATTTAAAAAAATTCAAGTCTTCTCGAGTTTACCATAAAATATCTCGTCTTCAAACAAAAATAATAACTATTTAAACATGCGGATTTTTGTTCGTTTCCATCAGAATCTTCCTGCGTTATGCGCGAGAGATAAAAGATGCTGCGTGCAAAGATGCATGAAGAACTTTCTCAATGGTCTGTACTTAAACATATGCATAAACGGTCGAAAGGGGTCTTGTAAGTCGCCGGAGCTTCGCAGGTGAAGCGAAACAATAGGAGCTGATGGCGTTTGATGGATATAACCCTATGACCCGGCTAATAAGCCTTGGAAAAATAAAGAACGACGCACGGCCTCTCGTCGTTCGCCGCGTCAAAGGAGAATTCAGATTGGACCGCGAAAATAGCCATTCCAATAGTCGCGACGTGATTGACGTAACAATTATACGTATCATTTGCGAACGCCTTCGACGAAATCGCGCAATTAATATGGAGACGTACAAGGAAGGGTTGTCCAAAACGACGAGTAATAAATATGGCATTCCATCTGAGATTTTAACTCGAGTTTTTCAAGATTTCAAATCTCCTAATTTTGCACAATAAACATAACTAGAATTTTATTTAATTTTTTTATAGCGCATTATGTAAAATTATTTTTTTACCATGCATTTATGTCGAATTATTACACCTCAAACCGATTATGAATATTTAATACTCGCATTCATCAAATGAATTTTCGAATTATTACATTTCAAACCGATTATGAATATTTAATATTTGCATTCACCAGATGAATTTTCAAAAATTATTACTTGTTTACATCTTGTGATTGCAAACAATCAATACCTTTGTGATAATCGCCCCCCAGTGAATCGCTAATTACACCTCTTGTTTCACCTTAGGCGGGAACGGGATTTCTTCGGGAGCATCGCGGGGAGCTATGTCGAGACGGAGAATTCAATTATGCATTGAAATCGAGGATCGCTATAACCGAAATAACGCGCCGCGTGGCTCACCTGCCAAGGTACATAATGCTGGAACAATCCGTGGGCGTCGAAGCGAGTAATGCTCGCTGCCATCGTTACTGCTCTTTTTTCGCTGCCTCTTTCCTCCCCCGTCTCTCCATCTTCCCTCCTTCTCTCACCCGGTCCCCATTCTCGCGTGGTGCTTTTTTCTCATTCGACCCATCGGGCCCACCCGTGGCGAGTCGATCATCGTGCTCATACGCTCGACGATTTCGTTGCATTTCTAAGCAAGTCCCAGGAAGCCCGCGCTTCCCTCAATGGTCGGGGTCGGAGGGGATTCCAGAGAATCGGGACTCTAAATATCAGAACCGAAGATGTTAGAATTCAAGAGAGCAAATACTCGATGCTCCGAAAACTCGAGGCTCTAAATAAAACGAAACTTATATAAAGATAGAGTACCGTTGAATAAATTGTGCAAATGTGGTACAAAAGGTGAGATGCTACCGTCGTCGTCGTCGTCATCGTCGTCGTCGTTGATCCCGTGCGGGTCCCGGGAACACTTTCGACTTTCAAGGAGAGAAAAACGACGAGCGGGAAGGAAGAAAGGGAAGAAAGAAGCGCGCGCGCGGCGCGATTCAATGTTTTTGTTATATCTGCCAACTCACCGGCCGTTCGTGAGAAAGCCTTTGTGACGGACAAACGTGGCCCACAATGCGTAAATTAAAAATCGACGAGCCGCGCCTGTTTTTCTTCGGAACGCCCCGTACTTGCTATATTTTGTTTCCTGAAATAATTCGCCCCGTCATTTCCTGTCGACGTCGTCGAAATTGCGTAGCCTATGACGTTGCTGACCGTTGAAATCCCATGAAAACTCCCGCCTGTCAAATATGAAGAAGAAAATCTTACGGAAATGTTTCGGAATTTAAATTTTACCTCCGACTTTTCAAGAGCGCAAATTTACTTTAACCGTTTCATTTCAACGAATACCAATTTAATATCAATTGTAATTTGTGTACAGTGTAATTTATGTAAATTGGTTAATTTTTAAAATTGCCAATTTGATGTATGCATAATTTTAAGTTTCTGAAAATGCTGAATGATTCGCGATATTATTAATCTACTATTAGCCCTTAATAATATTTTCAAACGCTGTTTCGCTTTGCAAAGAATTAATCGAAAGTAAAACTATGTCAATCATTCTTTGGGCATTGTGTAATGATGACCTCGACTCACCCTATCCGCAATTTTATTAGGTGTGGAATTCTACGGGCACGAGCCATTTGTGTTTCCACACTAAGAATGCGATATCCAGATAATTTAAATTAATTTTGAAATCGCCTGAAATAAATTTATTTAAATTAATTATCTAATTACTCGAGTCCGAATATCTTAATCCGAAAAAACGGATAATCGAACAAATTAATTAAGCAGATCTTTAAATATTAACAAATCTGGAATTTATAGATCTAGTCTGCTAGATTGCACTTTATAATATTTTTAAATAATATTTTTAATTAGCTTCTCTCATCATCTTATTTCATTAAAAAAGCAACGCATTCTTCAAGATATCCTCGAAAATTCTGTGCGTGTTGTTGGTTGCTTGACAAATATAATTTACGTTTCTCTAAACACTGAACTATTTTAATGGAATGAAAACTTTTTTAGAAAAACTCAGATAGTTCACCATTCCCGAGGAAATTCAAGAATCCAATTTCACAGGTCTACAATACGACCACCACCATTGTTCGGGCCGGTGCCAAGCAGTCTGGCAGTCTCTTTCTCTCTCTCTCTCTCTGCCTTTCTTTCTCTGTCTCTCTTTTTCTCATTCATTCATACATGGCTTGTAGATAATCTCATTGTTGGTCCCCGGTAACTTAGGCGCGGCCAGGATCCAGATGGTTCGACATTTACATTTTATCGCGCCCGCACCACGAGTTCCGATAATTTTATAATCCATGATCACACAGCGGCAATCAAATATCACGATAATCGATCTGGAAAATGCGTAGGATACGAAGAATATCAAGAATAACAAGGACGTAATTGTAATCTCGATGATTCATAAGATACTTGAAACCGTTAATTGATGATTGGACACTTGCGAGATTCTTATAAATAATTCTTTTAGGAAAAATTTTTCAATAAATTCTCCCTTCTATTTTTCTTTGCATATAATATTTCTGTGTAACTTCCCTCGATGATCTTTGAGCTTTGAATTTTCAGAAGCACCGAAACAAGGGGTAGAGAGTCCGCACGCACTTTGCGGTGCACGCACGTGCAACCGCGGTGCACTTGGAGACGCGCGCAAGAGCTCCTCTCTAAAAAGTCTCTCTCTCTAATGCAGTCGCACGTGTGTGTAGTAGTACCATGAATCACGTGTCGTTCCCAGTTGACTCAAGTTCATTCGTCGGACGCCGACAATAGCTTTGTGCCGGTCGTCCGGTTAATGGTGGATACATAATGTAAGACCGAACGGGGAATAGTCGTTGTTGCTCTCTTCGAGGAATGCTAATATGACGGACAGTCGTCCCCGTCGCCCTCGTCCACCTCTGGTCGCTCTGAGTCCTCGCGCCGTGGGTCGAAACCGCGGTGGTGTACGGGGTGCTCGTAAATTTCGGGTGAAACTCGAAAGAGAAAGAGGGTAGGGGTGGAAGTTCCAAGAAACGCAATTTCATATAAACACCTCGTTATTTACGAGCAATCCTCTTATACTCTTCATATATTCGCTTCGCCAGATTCCAGATGTAAAAAGTTGCGGCGTCGCGATGTCAGCTCGTTATGGGACATCGCGAATTTGAATGGTCAGATGTATAAATTAATTTCAATAGTGGAATTATAAAGTTCATTTATGAGAAGAAACGTATTTATTTAATTATGTATATTCTTGGGGCATTTCAAGGCACCTTGTTTCTACTAAACTTGATTTTAAATTAAGAAATTTAAAGCATCAGTCCTTTAAATGTCGTTTAATCTTATATATATTTATTATTATTTATTTATTATATTTATTATATATATTTATTATTATTAATCTTTGGCACTTCGGAATCTTTCCGGCTTTTTACCTAACAATGCATTCTCTTAACTTTGGCATGTTAAAAAATTTCCATTATCTTCCTGCTTAGATCGGGATGAAAAGCGTATTGCTGAAAATGTTATTAAGATCGAAACAATACAAAGAGTTCTCAGCGAAACGTACAAAGACCTCGGCTACTCTCGCAATGCTCGAGAGCTCACAAACCGATTCTCGATTTTTGTTCCCGTTGTTGAACGGGCACTCTGTCTCCATTTCCCTCCCCTATGTGTATAGCTCTTTCTCTCTTTCTCGCGGAGCATTAATAAAATAACATACAACACGCTCGACTTCACAGGACCGACCAGTCGCGTTGTGTATAAAAGTCATTAACGTATTCGGCGGCCTCGCGCATTTAAATGATGCCACAATGGTGCTATTCGCGCGTCACAATGGCGAGCATATACTCGTCCGCGACGTAATGGCGTCGTTGGTCCACTTTTGACTCGACGACTCGACAGGGTGAGAGGGAAGAGGGAGAGGAAAAGAATAGAGAAATACAATGCCAGCATCGATACTGATCTGTCTATTTTACTGTTTCCTTCTTTGCATCCAATGCAAGTTTAAAGCATTTGAAAATTATGTTTTGTACATCTGACTCGTGCGAAATCGCTCGAGTATCGTAATTGTTCGCCAAATCTTTCAAATCGAACAATCGCTTTTAATCTTTAATTTTTATGGAGAAAGACATCACGCAAAAAAAAAACGAATTTTTTTAAAGATATCAAAAATAATCTTCTATTGTAAATTTCACGATTCTCTTTCAAAATCGAATAAAATCAATATAAAAATAATTATATAGGAATATTATTTTAAATATGAAATTTAAAAAGAAGAACTTTTGTTGCTTCGGAATCCTTTTCTTTCTTTCTCTGAGAAAGAGAGAATCAAATCACACGTTTATTAATTACGTGTTAAATAAAACACTCCGCACTTTTCGTACTCTTCCTGCCTATTCCTCTGTCCTCCTCGCACAATACGCACCTCGTGTACAACGGTCTCGTCGGTGCGCAAGAGGTACACAAGAAGCGCAGGTACTCGACTTTCAATGACCGCCCCTGCCCCCATTGTACGCGATTTCAAAAGGTATAATTACGCTCACCTATGCCACGCTCGAATATCGCCGGGTTTTGTCCGCTCGCGTGAATTATCCTCGGTTCGATCGCGTCAATTCTCGATAAGACTCGCTTTTTATCCCGACTCTCCCTTTCTCGTCCCGTTTCTCCCTCTACCCTTCCACCCCTCCCGCCCCTCGCTTGCACCGTTGTTCATCGACGTTCAGGGTGGAAGTTGATTAAAAGCAGAGCGCCAATCCGGAGTCTCGGACAGGAAACTAGTTTTCCGACACGCTTGTAACGCGACGCTTTCAAGATGCGATACCCTTCTTTCAGATTTCTGATATTACAGGAAGAGAAAGAAAGATCTCCCTTGACTTCCTGCAGAGATAACAGAAAAAGACAAAGAGAGAGAAAGAAAGAGAGAAAGCAGACAATCGGCCTGTTCTCGGAACGTTTATTATGAGTGAAGAATATCGTCAATATTAGAATTTAAAAGAAGATCTACAATTCAACATCTATAACTCTCATAATCTAAAGAGAGTATAAAATTTTTCAATATCAAAATCTATGTCTTGCAATCAAAAATTTCGAATTACAAATTTATTCTACTTATTATATTAAATATTATTATATTAAATATATTATTATATTAAAAATTTGTTATATTAATTCTAAATTAAACATTCAAAAAATTCTAAACTGTATAAGATATTTCTAAATCTAATGATCTAAATATTGAAAAATAAAGAGAAAAATTCGGATGAGTGGAGGCACGCATGAAACGGGAAGATCGAGTCCCTTCGTTCCGGTTCCATTTTAATTAATAGCGCGCGGCACGCGGCAAAAGGAGAGTTTTCGCCAACAAGCACGACACATCTGTCCGGGTTCACAAATCATTTCTGCATTGTGAAGCGTAGTGAGCTATGGCACAACTAGACACGAGAACGGAGCGGTCGCAATTATTCATATCGCTCGAACTAGTCCGATCGAGTCCGGTCGTCGTGTCGGTCGTGTATCCTCTCGAACCACAGTCCGGACATTAAATCCGTAGAGATCGCTCGTAAACGTCAACCCCCGAGTGAGTTCACGCGCGGTTCTCGCCCCGTATAATGACTTTCACTGTCTGTCAAGACAATACGGCTCGTACCACGAGATATACATCGCATCCAAACACGGAAGTAACTCTCCTTTAAAGCGTCTCATTTAAGGCAAGGAGAAATATCGGCGATCAAACGTATCTCGAGATTCAAGTTGTGAAAATGCGTTTTAATAATAGGTATTGTATTGAAGAAAATTAAACGATAAGACGAGCAACGCACGACAGGTTTCATTCAATCGGCGATTTCGAAAAATGTGAAAAATTCCAAAGTATGGCTGCATAAATAAGCAAGAGCGGAGTAATTTTTTTTGCGACTGGGAATGCGAGAGGATGAGAAGATTCACTCGCGTTTTCAAGTTTAGGTATACCTGCGGCGGCATTTCCGCAACATTTTGGGGCACAATGGCCGCCGAGGAAATTCGCTGACAATGAACCCTCGAGAAACGATTCCGCGGTCTCGCACAGTGGAAACACGCATTCTATGAACCGAATGCCACTTTGAACGCTCTGCTGAACGTCGTCGAATGGCAGGTGCTCGTCTCGCCGCGAAAGACCCATTGAATAAATACTTTTCGGGAATCCACTCGGAGAAGACCGACTTGCGTCTACGCGAATTTAATCTTACAATAGCGTTGCTCTCTCGACAAATCTATCCGCGGATTTTCGCGAATCACGAACGCGTCAGATTATTATGTCGACAATGTTGAAGATCTCGAAGAATTTTCGGAATCTTGCACATTTTTTAAAAAGTTTCCATTTCATCATGGTAAACATAATTATATAACAAAGCAATCAATAATATCAATGTAAATTTATGCATATATTTTTGTTAGAAAAACTAATATATTTCAAAGAAAGAAATTTAAAAAAAAATTTTTTTTAAATAGACCAATACACAAACATTTTCTTTTCTATTTAATATCAGAAAAATATTACTGTATAAAAAAATTAATATTAAAAGAAACAGATTGAAAGAGAGAAAAAAGAAAGAAGATGATAACAAATAAAACAGTCGCTCAATAGAATCAGTCCAATTGGGTCTAAAAGATGTCTCGATTATTTTGTTACTCGTGGAAACCGGAGTTCGCTGAAAATCTCCACGAGCGACAGAGCGGAGATAGAAGAAAAGAACAGAGAAGTTATTCTTCTCTCGGTACAGTCTCATTCATCAAAGCCCGGTATAAATTATACGGCCTTCTGTGCAGTTAGCGCTCACTGTTGGACAGAACCTGTCGCGCGTGGATGAGAAACGGAATCTTACAGAAGATCAACGTAATCTTTATACAAATCAGTAGGTTTGTTAAGGGGTTGTATCCTTAAAGGAAGATCAACCCGGTAAATACCGACGAGCAGGAAGAGGAAAGGGGAGAAAGCGCGACGGGTGGGGGGGGGGGGGGAAGAAATTGAAAAACTGGAAGAGGAGCCGTAAGGGCGATATTGATATACGATGTTCGCGTTATAAAGAGAACCTGATCCGGACAGCGGACCGCTCATTGTCCGGCCACGATGTATTTGGACAGTCAGTTGTTAACGGCAATGAGACCGGCCATTGTGGCGCCCATTCGCCGTGGACAATCGCCCATTATGGCGGTGACTGCCTTCCGTCGCGCGGCTCGCCCGTAATTACATTACCTACCCGCGTTTCGCACCGCACCGCACCGGATTCGCGTTAACCCATTGTTACCCGCGAACGTGTCCATGGGTGTCCGCGAACGCACCCATCGCTATCGGTCGGCGCCGAAAGAACGATCGATTTTGTGAATTTTACATACGCGCTATTTTATTACCGATAAATGACGCATAAGGAGGGATTTGTCTCTCAAGGGGATACTATTCTGAGATATTATTCTATATTTTTCTCGATAACATATATAATATGCAAGCATCTAAAAGATCTTGTTAGCGAGTATTATCGACTTATACCAATGGTAATGATTCTTATATTATAGCTTTTCCGATACCTGAACCATCTGAGGTTATTGTCAAGTTTCGAAAGATTTCTTAGAAACTTATCGAGATAATTTTTGAAAAAAAAAAAAAAAACATTCTTACTATCGAAAAAATTAGTACAAAATCAGAAAATTGCTTAAAATTGTTTAATTACAAGTTTATAAGTATATAAGTTAATTCTAATCATAGTTTACAATGCTTCTTCTTGCAATAATTTTTAAAATGTGTGAAAATTAAAATATTTAAGAGACTCTTTTCTGTTTTTTGAAATTAAGTAACTTTAAAAGATATTGTACGTTTTATATTTTATTAAATAATTCATTGAATGAAAAATTTTGGACATACTACGCCTATGAGATACCTTGAGGTGCCAACCTGTCTGGCCAAGACAGCCCCCACTAGAATCGAATCTTTTTCCCGCTCAGAAAGAAGAAAATAACGAATTCAAAATTCTTGACACTATACAAAGAAATAATTCATCTTTAATTTCTTCAATCTATGATACATTGTTGCAACACGAAAATTATTTTATTCTTAATTTCCGTTATTTTATCAAATACTCGCCATATTCAAATTACATTTTATAAAATCTTTAGAGAATAGTTAAGAAATGAATATTTAAATTTCTTGAAAAAAATAAATAAATCACACAGACATACACACGTGAATACATCTATAACATAAAAGTCTAAAAAGTTATTGTTATATATCCAAAAAATACCCATCTCTTTATAATATACATTAAGTCTTACATATCGCTCTTTTTAATCATGTAATCATTTTTCTAAATAAAAATTTAATACCATAATAACTTAGAAAAAAGTATGGTAAAATTTAAATATCAGTAAAAGTGTAATTTTTGGAAATATAATAATATTTCCTTTATCCAATAATGGAAAGACATTCCATTAGTTTTAACTGAAATAATATACAATCTCTGCAAGGAAGAAAAGAAAAACGCCAGACTTTGTGCAAAATTTATTCCCTAGCGTTTCCCTTTGCTTCAACGGTTTCGTATCAATTACACCGGGAGTGCAACCCTTTTCTTTCTCTGTAACTGGTTATAATACAGAAATATACACATACGTACAAGAAAGAAGTATGTATACAAAAAATATTACATTATTAAACAAATTAATCCTAGTCAAAAAGGAAGAGAAAAAAGCGTCTCTATTTAATAACACAAATTTTCTTTAAAATATTGAACTAAAATAAAATTAAAATATATAATAACAATGATTTTTGTCTATATTTGTATATTATTTCTGTAGTCTCCCAAAATTTAAATAAAT
Source organism: Camponotus floridanus (assembly GCF_003227725.1). Classification (NCBI taxonomy): domain Eukaryota; kingdom Metazoa; phylum Arthropoda; class Insecta; order Hymenoptera; family Formicidae; genus Camponotus; species Camponotus floridanus. The sequence continues at coordinate 854,061 of NW_020229747.1, read as the reverse complement.
TTTACTTTTAGAATTTTTTTAATTGATTGTGTAATTTATAAATTTTAATATAGAATCTTTTAGAAGAAAATTTATTTTAATCGAGCAATTTTTTGAAAATGTGTGGCAAAAGTTTCTTTTTATAGAAAAAAATTTTGCTTTTCTTTATAGAAAAAAATTTTTCTTATAGTTTATATGTTATTAATCCTAATTTTCATTCTAATCCTATTCATATGTTATCAATCCTAAAAAAACTTCTAAAAAGGAAGACAAATATTATTAACAATTCTTAAACCATTTCATCCATCATGAAAAAATATATAGACAATTTCTTGGAGTTTCTTTAACGGAAATAAAAATCATAATTCCCGGATTCTTTCATAAATTCTTTCGTAAATCTTTCCTTTCCTGGATGTTTCATGTAAACAATACAATAATAGAATTTTTACTCGTGGGAGACCTATTATTTGCTAAAAAAGAACATAAGATTATAATGTGGGCTATTCTTGTGCGTAGACGTGGTCGCATCATGCTCTGATTTGTATAACATTTTGTAAATAGGTTCCTTTTAGGTACAAAAGAAATATACGAGAAGGATTTTTGGAACTCGAAAATTAAGGCACTATTTTGTCAAAGGTTTTATATGGTTCTATTATGGTTCTATTATGGTTCTATATTTTTTAAGAGTTAGAAAGTTTTTTTTATGATTAGTAAATTATATATATATTTCTATATTCTTTAAGAGAATTAGTTTTCCCCCGATTAATAAATTATATTATTAAGACAAGACTTTACTTTGTATATTCTTCTCAGACTCTATATACTTCATACACTTGCAAAATCTCTAATATATGCGGATGATATATTCAAGAATCTCAAATTAAAAGTCGAAAGAAAAATGCGTGATAACGCGAAATTATATACACTCAAGATACGTAAGATACATGAAGTTTGAGTCGACAAATAGCCGAGAAAATCTCGCGTGAGATCGGACAAACGGCGACGGAGGATGCTGGACCGCGTTTTTTCATTAATCCGCAACGGGGAGAGATGAGATTGCGATACTGTCTTCCGTGGACAGTTAGACCGACCATTGTCCGGCTTATCGCGACGAAGGTGTCCCACACGAGTGAAATCATCCACGAAACAAAGGGACGCTAAGGTGTCAGGAGCGCCATAGTCGCGCACAATGCCAGGTATCCAGCGGACGTAATATAAGTATACAAAAGAGATGGCGTGTCTCTTTCTTTTTTTCCTTCTATTCACGGGATACACCGCGCGACAGTCCTTTATCTTCGGTCGGCGAACATTGAGAATTGACAGAGGCCATGATCGATATCGAACCGATCGATTTGTGCGTACAAGGCATTGTTTGCGCGATCCCAATGTCTTCTCTTTTCATAACGACACGGAGATATCGATCGACAAAATCCGGAAAAGAGATTTATACTTTCTCCAGAGACCATCAGTTGAAAGATTCGTCGATTCTATTTTATTTTCGTCCGTTTTTATTAATTAAATTATTTCGATGGAGTTTTAGTTCCTTGTAGATTTTTCCAAAAAAAAGATTCGAATATTTGTTTCGCTTAAAAAAAAAAGATTAATTTCTTGCCGCAACCTTGTTTCTCATCGGCTCAAACTAATTTAAATCTTTGAGTAGGAAGATTCAACTTGCGCGTGAATAACATCCCTTAAGCATCCTCCGATTAAAGAAAGATATCTGTTAATCCATTCAAAACTATCCTAAGCGTATCATCAAGCGGTTGACGATTTATGCCTGGTTCGAGAGGAGCATGTTCGTAAGCATCTCGTAACGACGACCTAAAGTGAGCCATTCTCGCAGCTCGCACAAGGAGCGAGAGAACGAATGAGAAAGAGAGAGACAGAAAAAAGGAGAGGATATCTTGCGAGTATAGCGATCTGTATATGAATGTGCCAACTTTTTTTGCGGCCATACGATACATGATACTTTAGCGGGGTAACCGGGGGTCCGCGAGAGATCGAGGCCAGTGGACCATGGATCCCACGAAGAGAAGAGAAGCTAAGGGTTCTCCGCTTTTCAAGCTGATTGGAATGGAAAAGAAGAAGAAGAGAAAGACAGGAAAAGAGAGAGAAAGAGAGGGGCGGCCGACTCGTTACCGGCTCCGAAGAAGGGGTTGGATATCCAAACCCTTTTGCCCCGATCGAATCGAGATAACGTCTGCGCGACTTGATACGTTGTACCGGCTCTTTGTGACACTTCTACCATCGGTAGCTTTTCACCCTTCACGAAGATAATAGCCAACTACTGTTTTTTTTTTTTTTCCTTAGAAAATATATCATTTTATAGTTTCGATTTTTTTTAATCGAGAAAGGAAAAATTCATGTAAACATATTTTTAATAGAAACTAATAAACTCTGAGTTTCGTTTGTATCTTTGTGGATACTCTGCATTCATGAATTATAGATAGAATTTTAAAAACGATACAAAGAGAATGGTAATACTTTACATGGGGAATTATCTTAAAATGTAAAAAAGATGATTCTTTTCTTCCTGCTCTTCTCTTTTTAATGCATTTCCAATTTGCCTTCAATGTATCGTTGCTTCCTTAAAAAAAACAGAACAATGAAAAAGATAGATCATGGCGAGATGCTCAAGAGAGCATGGTACCTTCTCGGCGGAGAGAGCCAGATGGTCCTCGCTTAGGATCCGCTCGCGCGTACAATCATCGCGGAAACGGTAAAGAGAACACGCTGAGGACGAGGAGTAACTTTTTCCGGCGCACCCTTCCGCGTTATGTTTCCAAAACATCTAATATCTGCCGCCCGGTCGAACATCCTGAAAGGATCATCCGCCTCTTCCCGCCCTTCATCCATCGCCCTGTCGCCGCATAATATCGATGCATCCCCGGAGCAACATAGGTTTCTGTTGCGGATCAACGAACAGCCGAGGAACTCTGCGCGCGAGCGGAGTATCCTTCGCAGGACTAGACAGCGCGATTGGCAGGCGTGAAGAATCGCCGCACAATGCGCGGGGATGCCACGAAAAATACCATCGATCGAACGTAATGGCCGAGATATCCTGAATGAATCGTGCGCGGCCCGTCCAAGGATTTTCCGAGAAATTACGCACGCTCGTGGAGATGCAAACGTCTACCTTCTGTAATCTATGTCCGCCTGTAATCGAATATACATGCACTTCTTATTTTAAATACATATTTTTCAATAGCTCAAATTGGAGAAATTGCGATCCTTTTCAATGTTAATGTATAAAATAATATCGGAGAATTGCAAATTCTTCTTTTCTTCAATTATATGTGCAAAGGAAGTTTGAATAAATTATGAAATAATAAATTAGATGTAATTTTCTATTGTTATAATTTATATTCAAGAAAAATATTCTTTCCTTATAGAAAAAATCTTATTCCTTATTAAAAATTATATTTGAAACAAACTTGAATTTCCCCTCTTCTCTGCGCTTTGAAAATTCTAAAATTAAAATATCTTGTGTGTCCAGAATTGGCTACAGGTTCGTATCGCGCCGACGTGATTAATCTTATTATCTCCCGATCCCGATTTATACATTCGGCATTCCAATCCGCGTTTATACCGCGGTTCGAGGAGGCTGTAGAATGGGAGAGAGAAAAGGAAAGAGAGAGAGAGAGAGAGGGAGAGAGAGAAACAGTGAAAAGGAGAGGCCTGAAACACACACGTGCGTTCCAGCATCATCGGTCCGGTCACAGGGCCGTGCATTCCGATGTCGGTAGTAATATGCAGTTGGACGGGTTCCCGAGTTGCCTTTTCTATTTTTATACGCAGCAGCGCACGCACAAACCATCATCGGTGCTTCCTCTCCCTCGCGCCGATCTCTCTCTCTCTCTCTCTCTCTCTTTCTCTTTCTTTTCCTTCTCTTCCCTATTTCCCCCCTTCTCCCTTCTCATCTCTCGTGGGCCCTACAGAGGCCTCTCCACAGATCGTACACGGTTATATACACGAGAAAGCGCGAGAAGGGCACGGCTGGTTCGAGGCAGACAGCTTGGTGCCGGTGCCGAGCAGCATCCCTCCTGCTGGGCCAAGACCGCAGCATTGCCTTTACCACCGAGCCAGCCTCGGACCCTCCGCAGGTCTCTATATATATGTCGTCCAAGGGCCACCAAGATAAACTCGCTAGGCACTTGATGTATTTTTACGCTATAAAAATGATTACGCGAGTCGCTTTTAATCACAGAATCTCGATATGTAACGACTGCTCCGCCAAATTGTATTTATTTATTTAAGATAAATAATTGTATAAGAATCGTGCAGCCCTCCTTCCTCCACTCACGTCAAAGATGGAACATTGTTATTGTGATAGTGTCAAGAGGGATGAGAAGTGACCAATGGCTCGGGAATTCGTGTTCTAATATGCAGATTGCACACATACACACTTGGCTCTCTAGCTCCAGAGGTATCTTACAAAGTCTCTAGACACCTTCAAGTATATCTCATCTTACGTTGGAATAATATCGATAGCAAATAAGGCAGCTAATCTCTCGCGCGTTAAACTAAGAATTGCAAACGCACCAAAAATGCATAAGAAAATAACGAAACGAAGAAATTATATAACGACGATGGAATGTATATAAAGTTTAACTCTAATCCTAAATAAACACTCTTGCTGCATTCCTCGCGTCGGTTTACAGGCTGTTTCATCAAAGGAGTCTTAACGTACTTCAATTAACTCCAAGAGTATTTCAAAATTCGCGTCAATAAAACAAAACAGAACGTTGCGAGGAGACAAATCGGCGGAATTTCGATGGAATCAGCTGATTGAAGCTTCCCATACTTTGCCGGACCGCGAATCGTCGTCCCGTTCCATCTCGCCGGGGCCTATTTAGACAACGACGGCCTAACGTGCGGCCGCACAATACATGTATAATACGTTAACGGTTAAGCCGACTGTCTTCTCAATTCCGGGGTCTGTGTGGTCCGCCATTGAGTCTTAACTCTTTGATGCATCGTGCACATATTCATTCGCTCTCGCGTCGCACAATGCCCATAGTGTCCATACACACGGCATTGTGTGACCCGTACGCGCCGAGCGTTAAACTCTCCGTTATACGCACGTACGTGCGTCGGTATCGGTGTGCGTGAGCTCATAATGCGTGCAATAATTCACTACAGTAAGATATAAACTTCACAATTATCTCGGAACGAACTCGGCGGAGATTACGAGAGATGCGTCTGGTAAAATCGAATCGCTAATCTTGGATCGATTTATTCCGATTTTCTTTACAATTATATATTAATTTCATATGCTAGCTTGTAAAGTAAAATAAATTTATTTTAAAAAAATTAATTTAATTTAATTTAATTTAATTTAATTTTGTTTATACTTTTAAAAATATAAAACTGCGATATAATTGTTAAGTGTGATATATTCGAATTTTTAGAAACGCTCGAGAACTCTAGCGTAAAATTGGCATGAGAGATTTTACTTTCGATTAATTTTACTTAAACTCCTTAGCAAAGTCATTATTCATCCTCGAATAATAATTCCACAATGTTCCCCGCTTCCTTCTTTTCATTTAATTTCACAGGCCGAGCTGTCACTCATCTCGCCGCTCGTTTCTCTCTAATCCCGTTACACTCGTTTTCTTCCTCTCATTCTTACAGTCCCCCGTAACCGATCTCGCAAATTCGATTCGCCGTCGCGAATTAAAACCCATCCGTCTGACTGGCACGCGTATCGCGGCGTAACACGGCGGCCTTTTATCGGTAATGAGATCCCGCCCGCGCCAAGCATGCATTATTCCTTCGTGCAACGTGAATTAAACGAGGCGTCGTACTTCTTGCCGACGATGAAAAATGAACGTGGCCCAACTTCCGAAACTCGCCTAGACCGGCCGTCCGAGCTTCCGGAAATTAACGACTTTAATTCCGGTCTATTAGCGGCACGCACGCGCAACGACACGCGTGCTACGAATATTGTGTTCTTGCATTTTCTGACGAAAAATAAGAATAAAAAAATCTTTTTAACGACTTTGTAACGACTTTTCATAAAGTATACACAGAAAAAAATAAGTGTCAAATCAAAATTTATATACTTAAACTAACGCGAATGTTCGTGAATGTGTCGATGAAAGTAAGAATTTAATTAATTTACATTGTCGGAGTTTGACTCGATGAATGTAGAAAAATTTTTAAATTCCCTGTTTTGAAACTTTATCGTCGATTTTTACTTATCTTATCTTTAAACATTTTTTTAGTCTTATGTTAAAACATTTGTCAATCTTATCTTTTTTTTAACACAATGCCACTTCGATAGCTCATTGTTTTTTTCTTTATCCGCGTGTGTTCAAAAGATATAATATCATCATGTGACTATACACAGACAAAAATAAGTATCAAATCAAAACTTATATACTTAAACTAACACGTTCATTGTTTCGTATATACAACAACAATTAATAATCTTCTTAGAAGAATTTCATAATTTTAAATTTCAATTTTATAGTCTTATTTTAATATTGTAATTGTTATCTCAAGAATATATAATTATTCAATTCTACTTTAAGGAAATTATAATCTTTAAGGAAATTATAATTCTACTTTAAGGAAATTATAATCTTTGATTTAAAAATGTTATTTTCTATCCAATATTGTTTCTTTTCCATTCAAGAAAATTAAATGTTAAATCATAAGAATATATTTTTCTTGATTGAACTATATAAAATAGTAAGCAATTATTCAAGCATTTTTTTTATAATTTTCTTTTATTATATTTTTATTTAATTAACGCAATAAAATTTCAAGATTTCCATGTTAAAACTAAATATATTTTTAAAACAAGAATGTCCTTTTTTCTGTGTATTTTTAATGAAAAATAGAAAAAAACAATGTAGAGATTTTTATCAGAAATTTTGTATGCAACGAAATACTCGATTATTTGCTATTCTTGAAAGCTATTTTATCTACCGCACGATTCACGGGTTTACATCCTTTTACCGCGTATTAATTCTAGATAAGGTGAAAATTGTGTGCGATACATCCTAGAGTTAATTTAACCCTAGGATATATTGTATCGCATCCTTAGATGACGAGGAGAAGTTTGTTCTCGCATCGTAAATTTGTTTGACTAGAGGAACCGCGTCGTTTTCCTTTCTCTTTCGATCCTTTTCTCTCGTTTTTATTGCCACGTATACGGATAGAAAAGAACTACAGTAGTAATGGCAGTATCTAGCGGCATTAAAAGCTGCTGTAAACCGACCGTCGACGAATCCGTTTTGTGTTTGACCGAAATGATATCTCAGAGAGCGTACAACCTGGCTCGCGGCGGAAGTGGATAATCCTAAAATGTTAATTCGCCTATATGCAATACTAGAATATTATAAAACCTTCTGACATTCCATGCGAGAGGGAGATAACTGGTCAATTTACACGCCGGAAACTTACACAAGATGAGATTAGTTGGACGCTCTATTATCTATTCACGGATAGATAAATAATCGTGTGGAATAAAAATATTTTCTTCCTGCAGTTAAGTCATAACAATCAAAGTATGCCAGTCTAAGAGAGAGAGAGATAAGGAGGCTCTCTCTTGCAAAAGTTTCTCATAATTGCGTTAATTACAAGAGACTGCGTTTAATGATTCAAAGCGAGCGACGTCAGACATTTTACGGCCGCGCGAGGACATATTGTTACGCAAGACGAAATCCTTTTACAACGAGGACCTAACGAGACAAGAGAAAAAGACCCGCGATGACGCCGAGGGGCGACGCCGATTCTTTTCCGACCGGAATATCGTCTCGTTTTCTCCCTTCCTCTCGGACGAACGATACTCCAGTCTCGTCAAAGGAGGACTCGAATAGGGAAGAAAGGAAAACCGGACACGGGGACCGCACATCGCCGTCACTTTTCGGACGTGTTTCGGACAACACGCACACGGTTTGGCGCGTTCCCAAAGGCATCGACCTGGAGGCGGCCCTGCCTCCCCTTTCGCGATTTCACCCCGATTCTGATGCAAATCGGGGTCAGTTATGGCGATGCGTGCCCTCTCCTTACCCCCGCCTTACGACTAGTACCACCATTGAAATAACATTAATCTACTGCGGCACCGAGCGGCTGGCACGTTCGATAATTCGTCTCTCTCCCGTAGGTAGGTAGCTGCAGCAAAGTCTTTGACATTTTCTCCGCCATCAATGGATCGACCCTCCTTAGCGGGCCTCATTGTCACTTGTGTGTGCGGCGACCCGCCAACGAATAAATTACGCCCGGTCACCTCCAGTCGAGTCCAATAATGCGCCGCGCGATCGAATGAAGCCCGAGAATGCCGTAGTGCGTAATTTTAATGCCCATTGTATTCGAGACGTTTTTACGATAACGTGAGATGTTACGTTTTATTTCACAATTAAATTCCATATATTTCGCTCGATTATAATATTCCCACAATATTAGGTTTATTTAGACTCTAAGGAGCTTTTATATTACATCTCGATAATAAAATTAAGAAATAATAGACGCGTATAATTTCTTGGCGTTAAAATGATAATTGATCTCTACATCGGTGTTGATTATGGTTATGATGAGCCATTTTTTGTAAAAATGAGTGTTTATCGCTCACGTTAAATGCTACAAGATTAGTCGTCGCAATTTATAGAAGTATGACTCTTGACATGCTACGTACATCTAACGCAAATAAAGGAGGAAAAAAATGGAGTAGCGAGACGCGTTTAGCGAGAGCGGCTAAGTGGAATTTATTGCAATCTCGACAGTCGCATTACCGAGCATTATACATGAACGCACGCGTGTACCTACGCTTAACAGATATACGCGTTATGTACGCATGCACGCGAATACATAGGTATCCCCCGGAGGTGGAGTAAGAAAAGAAGGATTTATGAGATATACCTTCGGAGACAGATTCTACAACTACACCGCGGGGCAGAACGGACTATGAAAAGATCAAAAAGCATAAGCGAAAACAAAGTTGCATATATCATGTAAAAAGTAATTTGGAATTTCAAGATTTATAAAATATATGAGAAAAATTTAAAGGGAAATTTTAAGACAAAAATGTATCCGAGACTTTTTTCAGATCTCTTCTTCTCGTTTGGAAATATTTTACGCGCTCAATGATATTTCTAATGTAAGGAAGAGGGATTCGCGCAATTTCTCCGTCGTAACTCTCGTGGAGGCTGGTCCATAAAACCGAAATTAATCGCGCCAAAACGTCCATTTGAGCACGAGCCTCCCGCGAATAAAAATTCACCTCCTCGGATCCTACCTGAATATTTATGCACTTCTCTCTTCCCTCTCTCGACCATCCGTTTTCTTACGAGCTTACGAGTCAAACGACTCGCTTTCGGTCGTTCTCGCGGCATTCGTAACGCACAAAACACCAAAAGAATACATTACGTGCTTTCGTTGTCTGGGCATAGCTTTCTTCTTCGGGGAATTTTTTTTTTTCGGGACTGAAGGCAAGAGAGAATTCAATCGCGTGGATGAAAAAGAAAGAAAACGAATCGAAGTCTCACGATGATGGCGGCAAGCACAAGGGCGGTTAAAATGTTGAGAAAGGTAGGATTTGTATCGCGAAGGGGTTATATGGATTTCACACGGATACGGAAAGAAGTGAAAGGGATTAACAAGCACTCGAGTCTCACCTGCCATGGGCAAAATGACCGTAAACCTATCGTAAGTACGTTAAAGAAATTCCGTAGGGATCCAAGAAAATTTTTGATTTTGGTTGGGGACGCAGCCGAACCCTTTTTCTTCCTTGGGAAAAATTTGTTATGTTTAAAAGTTCCAAACGATCGGCTTCAAGCGAATCCATTTCGTCGAATGCGAAACGGAAAAGATTTTCCTCTCGTCTTTCATTTAAAATACGAATTTGCTGCATATAATAATTTACAAAAAAATAATATTACAGGATTGTAGACGCCAAGTTTCATAAAAGACGAAAGAATTTTGTCAGATTTGTCTCGATTAATAAATTGCAAAGAATGCACGTGTTTAGAGAGCAATCATTTTTACGCTCTATTTTCTCCACGTCTCGTTTTGTTCGAGAAATTTACTCGAACCTGAGCTTTCAAAGAAAACACGCCATAAGTCCCGTGCATTTAACGGCCGGCCGAGAGGATAAACGCGTCGCGCGTCGCGACCGAGGACGAAGCGCGCGATTCGCAACACGCGATATATTCCACGCTCCTTTGCATAATACGGATCTTATAAGGGTACAAAACGCAGTTCAGGCCGCGGCCTGAAATATCACGCTTGGCCTGAGCTCAATGGGCCTCACATAGTTTACGAGCGTCGCGGCGCGCGGTCTCCTTTTCCAAGGGACACCCGATAGAGAAACCTTTGTCGGGCCCACCTCTGTGCGTCCACAACTATCCTCGCTCTCTCTCTCTCTTTCTTTGCGTCGCGTGTGTGGAGAGCTTTAATAGCTCGCGCGACAAACACTTTTCGAAAGGAAGAAGGAGGCATTTCTAAAGATATTGCGTTCATTTAGGAGAGTTGAACGCACGTCGATTATCTCGAATGCGTTCAATAAAATTTACATGCTATCGTGCCTCGTGGAATTTTATTTTATGCAAAATGACGCAGCGTATCGTAAGATCGCGATCGAGGAAACCAAGCCCGAGAGGATTCCCGGCTAGGATAATACTTGTCAGCGGCGAGCCGCGGCCTCGAGAAGTCCTCGGAGCGAAAAAAAAGAAAAATAAGTTATCTCGAGAGCTCTGGTCGCAATAATGGATCGCTGCGCCCCGCGTCATTGATAAGGCACACAATCGGGGATTCCATTAGAAAGTATCAGGTCAGAGAATACGAGGGGCGAGCGGGCTGTGGATAGAGAGGACGGCAATGGAGAAGGGGTATTGGCGAATTCGGACACGGGCTATCCATTACGAATCCGCCGGTAGAAAATTCTGTCCTATCAATCTCTCTACTCGTTTCCTTCTCTCCTGCCTCTTTATAGAGCGTATGCTATCTCTGCCCGGCTATCTATCCATCGGCCGGGATGTCCGAGAGCACGAATCAAGCGTTAATGCATGCCAAGTGTGCCGAAGAGAAATTAATAGTCATCCGCGTTCGCTGCCTTTCTCACGCGTTTTTCACACGACGACGTCCGGCCAGCCCCTACTCCCTCTCGTCGCTTGGAAAAATAAATTCCAGGATGAGCTGGCGGGACCGTCAATCGGGATTGCTGTCTAGTTTGTGGCGAGAGTGTATTTATCCGTTTCGCGAAGCACAATTTCGATCCTCGAAGTAATTAATTAAAATATCGCGATATAAAGGAGACGTAATCCTATCATTTTGATTTTAATAAATATTGCGGCAGTTTATTTATGATTTATTTTTGGAAATAAATATTTTTCTCGATATTTCAAACTTAACATATGTCCATGAGAGAGTTCAATTATTTTTAATCTCATTATATTTATTTGTTCCTATTATTTAAGTTATATCTTTCGTTCGAATTTTAATTTATTTGTAATATTTTAAAAAAAAATATTGATAATATAACAAATGAGTAAAAAAATTACTAATCGTGACTAAGATTTTAACATTTTTTATATTATAATAGCAAATTCGTTCCAGGTATGCCGTATTGATCGCGCTAAAAATTGATAGTCATCATCCGAGTGTGACCTTTTACCGAATTTTATCCAAGTTCCCACGAAATCGTAGGTCATCATCTTGTTTAAGTGACCATCCCATGCAATCATGCAGAGATGTGAAGGCGAAAAAATGGAAAACATCTCCATTTCGCGAGTGAACTAATTCTTAAAAGCGTAGAAGCGGAATTATACCCTGTAATAAATCATCCGATCGATATCACGTGGTCCTGCACAGATTCGTAAATTCTCGGATCTTTAACACAAATTTCTTTTCACACTTCAAAAAATTTTTTTATATATGCTTTTTTCAAATATACCTGTTTTTAAAGCCCCGTTTGCAGATTTGTCAAATATTCATAATCTCTTACATCATCAGATTTTCATTCTTCGCGACTCGTTAGTCGAAGCGCATCAATTTTTGTCTCGGTGCGAAAAATGGGGATGAGACGCGCGATAAAAAAAGGGTTCCAGAACAAGGAATGACAGGGGGGAGAGGGAGAATGATACAAGAACAGAAACGAGAGAAAAAAGAGGTAGAGAAAGAGAGAGAGAGAGAGAGACGGAAAAGTTGTCGGATCTCGCGATCGGCAAATTGAGAGACTTTTCTACGGGGGTCGCATAATTACGCGACATGTTTGATACGCGCATTAACGGCATTACTGCATTAATGACGACGTGTCCATTATGTTCTGCTTGTATTATACATCTCCACATATATAACACTGATGAATATCACAAATAACATTTGGATTTTGCGCATCTCGCATCCCTCTCTTCCTCCCTCTCTTTCCCACCCCTTCGATCTCGTTTTCTTCTCTCAGGTGGAAACGCCTAACCGCCCGTATTCCATACACCAGAGAGTTTCTTCCTATCCGTATCCCAGCGCATCCATCCGTTCGTTCATCCGTTTGTCCGCGTTCATGGAGAGGACGCCGCCGCGGAAATTCCGAGTCTCCCGATTTCTATGTCGCGGCGACGAAGGCGTGTGCACGAGCTCGAACGCCATAACGCGCATAGTTTTACGTCCCACAAACTCGTAATTAGACCGCCGCGTGGCTCCGAATATCTTTCCTGTTTCTCGCAAAAGTTTCAAAATCTCGCCTCCTCCGTTTCCCGTTTGTCAATGTTTCGTCCCTTCCAGCGTTTCGCTGCCTTTCCCTTCCCCGAAATCTCTTTGACGCATAGAGACGCCGTATTCCACTTTCTGGATTTTTGATGGAGTAATCGCGCGAAAATGTCGGAATTAAGTGAGATTCGCGGATAAATATTCACCGCGGAAAAATCACTCCTCTCTTTAAGCGGCTTCTCGATCCCAGAACCAGTGCACAGAAAAAAAGCACATGTTTTGAAAATATATCTAGTTTTAAGAAATCTTGAAATGAGATTATATTGCGTTAATTAAAGAAAAATATAATTGCTTGAATAATTGCTTACTTGAATAAAGTTTAAAATTATTAAATTCTTCCAAGAAGATTATAAATTGTTGCGTATATACGAAGCAATGAACGCGTTAGTTTAAGTATATAAGTTTTGATTTGGCGCTTCTTTTTTTCTGTGCGGGGTGACCGAAGCAAGGCTCGATTTCTGCGACATTTATTTAAATAGAAAGCAAGAATAATAAATATCCTCGAGATATATAAAAATTTAAAGATTCACTAACTTCTTCAATTTCGCCAAATAATGTTTGATGATTCTAGTACCATTTGGCATCATTCGTTGTTCGTTTTCAACCGCGACTTATGCGAGTCCCATTTCTTCCCAATCATGACACTATTGGAGTATTATCCTCGCCGTGGACGGTTTCGTAACTCCGCGAGGATCATCTGGCGTCGATGACGCGAGTCGTGAGGGCCACACAGGGTCCTAAACGCGTCGGTTCCACGCGTTTTCGAACTGTTGCCGTGCTAACGAACGACCATAAATAATGCCGTTCCATACACACACGGCATACCCACCGGGAGAGATGCCGGTTGATTTATTGCCGCGAGCATTCGCCGGCGTGTATGCCGAACCTGATTGGTGCTCGCAGGTGTTGCGCGTTCGCGAGGAACATGCCGGCCACGGCGCTGTCAAGTCAACGTGTTCCCCTGTCATCCGGAATCATCGATCGCGCGTTCCTTCGCCCTTCCCCCCCCTCCTTCGCGGCATTTTTCACGCGCCGAGAAATAATCGTTGTCTGACATTCGATTGGACGCTACACTCCTCGGGCGCCGACATTCCGAGCATTCCTGCTCCGTATTTAAAAATCTCGCAATTTCCAGAGTCGCGCGCAACTTCAACTTTTCTGCGAGAGCCTCATGCTAGAGTTTTCAATTTTCGACGAGGGAAAATTCTCCCTCGCGAGATGCGAGTTGCCACGAACTTTCACCCCCTCGATCGATAATTAATGTTTAAATATAGGGATTTGTATAATAAATGTAATTTCATGAATTAATGGAAACGCGCGCAACGCAAAGTTGCAACACACCATGATCGCGACATGTTCTCGAGGCGATACATCTCGTTGCATCTCGCGGGCCGTGTCGGCCAGTCGGACGGTGTTTGACGGGCTCCGACGGCTGTCAGATACGTCGCGATAGTGTCTAACCGAGCACTCGATCGGATCTCGCCGCGAGGGAACGATAGCCGCTAATGTACGTCGCGGGCGAACAAGAGGTGCCACCCAGGGCGCGATAGCAGGAAGAAAGAGAGATAGAGAGGGAGAGAGAGAGAGAGAGAGACTTCGCGGCTCCGTTTTCTCGTGAAATGACACACGCGCGTCTCAAGCAAGCGGCGACTCGCTATTCCATTCGCCGCTTAAAGGACGACACTACGCGCCGAGAATATCCGTCGTGGCTGTCGGTCCATCGGGATACACGTAATATAAACGATCCCGCGAATCAAGACGCATAATGACGGTGATTATCGCTGTGTACAGGCAAGCAACGGCTGATCCCTCGGCTCTCGAGTCGGAAGATCGTGGGCTCTTCAACTCCTAACTGTAATCAATTTTTAATCGATATAAAAACACTGTTCCTTATACGCAGCAAGATCGTAAGCATCGATAAACAGTTGCGTGATGACTAGATTGCGATCAATAAAACAGTCGGAAAGATGGCTAAACGTCAGGCTGCGTGTTTCTCTCCAGCAAAATTCCACGTTTCTGATATTTAAGGAGAAGGGGATGCGCGTAAGCGATTATATTTTCAATTAAGAATATTCATTTCAATTTTAATTCCCAGATGCTTGCATCTGGGTAAAAAAAACAGCGATGCGACATCCGAAGCTGTCAATCACGCGGGGCTCCCGCCTCGAAAAGTCGTTTCTAGTATTCTCCCCTCGACCCCTCCTTCACCTGGATCAGGATCCCCCCTCCCCCCCCGAGCGGAAGAATCTACTTTGCCGAAGGCCGCGATTGAAATAACATTCAATAAACATATCGATACACCGGGTATCGTCTCGTACGGCTTAACTTTCACGAGTGAGCGAAAAAAAGAAAAAAAATAGGACAGAAAAGGGGAGCGAGAGAGAGAGAGAGAGAAAGAGAGATTCGTAGACGGATTCGCCAATAGGAATTCCATACAATGCTAATTAAGGAAAGGGTTTATTCCCAGCCAAAGGGCACGAAAGGGAATTTGTAACACACGTGGGTCACAATAAGAGCGTTTATGGGACACAATATCCCGCGCGTCCCGTAGGAAGGCGCACCTCGCCCCTTTTCCCTCAATTCTCCCCGTTCCGCCGCCTCGCCACGGAGTTATCCTGTTTCTCCAGGACAATGCAATTTCTCTTTTTATCGGCGTGGAGAAGCGTAACGGATCCTGACGAGAGACGGCTCTCTCGCGACCGATTTCCGCGACGATTATCAGAAAATATTATTTCTGCATAATCGATCGGGGACCGTGTCACCTGGCGAATAAATTCGGAGACAATAGTTACGGAGTTGTCATCGGCAGAAACGAATCTCGAGGTGTCGAATTACGATCCGCGAAAACGTCTGGGAAGATCGGAGCGAAGATTCTCTGCTCGCATCAGCGTGAGAAAAGAAAGATCGATTTTATCAACGCGATTATGTTCAATCGTACCTGTATAAAATGAATGAGCAATCGAAACTGTTACATTTCGATAGTTATTTTTATAGCGGAAAGAATTATAAAAAAATCACAGCTTCAAGTCTCGATTAAAAATTCTCGAGGAAATTTGAAGTATGTATTTTTAATACCTAAAATCCTTAACAAATTATATTTCTAAATTTTTCACAGTGCACGTTTCTTTATTTCTCATCGCATTCCTTCAGTTTGTCCAATATTTTTCGCACAAGATTCACAAAGAGTGCAAACATGGCTCCTGACGGACTAGCCTCTCTAGATTTCTGAGAAAACGCCACTTGCGGTTTAACACGCTATTTGAGTGATTGTGTGCGAACGAATGAGCGAAAGGGAGGATCATCTGTCGAAGGCATCGGCTTTCGTCGCGTTTCGAAGAGGACGAGGGAGGGAAAAGCCGCGAGAAATAAGGGTGTCGAAAGTCGCGGGGTAAGATCGCCCCATCTTCGTCTCTCGCGCCAATACGAGTATACAAGTGTCAAGAACACGTGTCAGGATGCTCGAGCACTACTTTAAAAACGTCATCGAAATTGCTCCTCGCTTTACAAACTCACGCAGACAGCGAGATCTACTAATCATTACGATAATCTGTGTGTGGGTCAAATCTCAATTCTTCATTCATCCCTTAAATTTAGAGATCAATTAAATCGTATCGACGTGATATAGAAGAGCTATTGAAAATAATTTCAAGATTTTTCATCCTCCACCATAAACTTAATTCCGTCTTGCCACTTTTACACACATCTGTCGTTTCTAAAAGAGTACTTCACATTGGGGAAAAAAAACATTGTTCGCAGACAAACACACGGGCTCGGTTCTTCGAACATCCTCCGCGGTTTTCTTTCCCTCGATCGAGACGCGGAAGACAAAGAGCGACGGGATCGCCGGATTTAAGTATCGAAGCAAACAACATTTTAATTTAAATCCCTGGGCGAGCCGTCATTGTGAAAATCGCGGCGCGCGGATACGTAAATAGATCATCTCGACCACCGCGCCGGATAATTATCCGTTTTTCCGGGCGAGATCTGTTTGTCGGGCACTTCTGCAACCCCGGCTCCCATCGCATTTTCCCCAATCTTCTCTCTATTCTATTTTATCGGAGCGGTGATCACTTTTATTCCGAGTTGGTTCAGCGGGATTCCATGATAGCATTGATTAAGATATCCAACGACGTCGACGACGTCGACGTCGTCGTCGTCGTCGTCGATTCTTCTTTGATATCTTGATTTATTTTCCCTTCGCGACGCCCCTCGCGATTGTTCGGCGTCCTCTCTTCGCGACTTCGACGCGAATTTGCATTCGAGATTGACGCGAAGCCAAGAAGAAGAAGATGAAGAAGAAGAAAGCGATGACGACCCGCCGCCCTCGAAAACGATGCTGACGTAAATCGGCTAAACTCGACGTTTAATTTACTCTCGACGGGAGTATATCGACGACAATTATTGCGCGGATTGAGGATCCATCTTAAAGGAGGGAGAGGGCAAGCAACGAGGAGGAATTCGTAGCGAACAATGCACGAATTTCTCGTCACCGAATAGGACCGATTTCGTTCGCAATCATAGTACTTTCGACGTAATCGAAGAAACACCAAGACATCATTGCATGAGGGATTCGTTTGAAAAAAATGCTCCGGTAAATACCATTCAAGTTTCGTGTAATCGTGTTTACCAGATTTGCCTCGATAACTTCATGAAAGATTGCTTGAATAAATTGCTCGAATAAATCTCACACATGTTTGTTGTAAAAATAATATATATTCGACTGCAATAAAATTCTTAATACTTTATCCATTTCCATAATGTACTTTCTTAAGCTGAATCGGTAAAGTTAAGAGATTTATCAGTAATTTATTTTTTTTTTTTCAATGATAATAATTCTTTTCAAGAGAATAAAGATTATAAAAATTAATTAATTGTATTTTCATTCATGATTGCGAGTATTCATATATCTATACAGGTACTTCTTTTCATGCTTTTGCGATATAATAATTAATTAAATTTGAAAATTATTGAAATTTGATAATTGTTATCATTTTTAATACTATTGGTTTTATTGTAAGTATTGTTTTTAACATTCGTCTCGTTGTTTCAATGCAAAATACATAGCTCGCATTTTAAAAGCTTTACACGCGTAAATCTTTATCATGACAGTCATTACAATTGGGCGGTGGATCGCAAATTGGCAGTTCATCGTGCACGCGTGTGCGCGTGTGAAATGGCATTCGCTGCAAAATCAAAAACCGATCGGACGGATTCGCGGGCATTGCGAATCGTAAATCGATTAGCAAAAGAATCGAGCACGTGAAAGCAAATTGGAGGGCTTGTTTACTCGGTTCACCAAACCGGATATTCAGCAGGGCGTAACAGCGTAATGGTGTGTAACGAAAACAGCAGCATGTGTATATCGCACTCTGGCGAGATCATGTATAGTATATAATACACGTTTTCGGACGCGGTACAACGATTGCACAAAGTGCACCACGCGCTGAAAAACCGCAGTGTACAATGTGAATATTTTAAAGTAAATATTGCGAATCTGTGAACTACAGAATAAATGTTATTTAATTCCACGCCAACGCAATCATTCATGATGCTTCGACTTTTTATTGTCAATTTAAAAAAAAGAAAGAGGGAAGTCATTCTTTATCAATGACAATTAAGTAAAATTAAATTTTTATTTTTTAAACTTGAAATATTATTCTGTCATAAATGGCAGTATACTTAATAGAAAGGCATTTGTATATTGCCAGTTTTCCTCTCCAAAGGAAAAGCTGCTTTTTTCGCAACAGGATATATTCCATGGTAAATTGTCCCCACCCCGAAAAATTACAGCTCGATTTTTCTTTCTCAAGTTTCATTGTACTCGTGTACAATATATTATAAATATTATAAATATTAATCATAAATCTTTAAATTGATTGATCGAGTATCCTTCTTATGAAAATCTTTCTTTTTGTAAAAAAAAGTGATATGTCACCGATAATAATAGCATGTTAATGAATTTAAAAAAAAAAATAATTTTGACGTTTTAAATTTAAAATTTTTTTTTGGTCACCATAGTTTTTTTTGGTTATCATAGTAACATCCTTCTTCTCTTTTTATTCAGCCAAACAATGTCCATGTTGTATTCAGCAAATTTTTTAATTCAAAACTCTCATTTGTAAACAACATATTTCTGTAATTATGATATGATAATATATTCATATTATAAAATGCTCAAGATATGGTGCTTAGAAGAAACTATTTTATTGAAATGTTCTACTTCTATTAAACGATTTGTTTTCAATAAAACATTTTGTTATTGTTGTAAAATTTGAAGTTTTATTGTGAAATTAAAAATCTAATTATAGAACTTGAAAAATATATGGCACGTTCATACTACTGTGCATAGTTGTGTACATTTGTAAATCTACAAAGAAAATTATTAAATTTTAAATATTTACATATTTAATAAAAAATAATACTTGTGCATATGGAAATGATAAAATTGATCAGTATCATTATAAAATTGTGCAATTATATATAATTGAATATTGCATGTTATACACACAAGTAATTTTATTATTACTTGCAATTTCTCAACAAGTTGTTACATATTAACAATTAATGAAAGTCATATAAGGTATTCATTTAGATGGAATTAAAGTCATAAATATATTCAATGGGTCTTTTGAAAGATGATTCATTTAAGAAAGACTGGCATAAGACGCATTTTAATTCGCAAGCCGCTCGTAATCTTTATTATTGAAACATAATTTATGATACCGTTTAGCAATAGTTATATCCAAAGAAACATACTGATGTTTAAATAGTAGTTGATGCCGGCCGGGATTGGTTGCTGCAATAAAAAGAGCTTCTTTATTGGAGATCCCGACAATATTATTGGTCCCGAGAGCCGTCGGGACGACAAGAGTTAACGAGTCAATCGCATTTCGACATCGCTTCGAAAACCCGCCTACCGATAAATAATGTTTTATTACTTAGTTCGTTCTGCCAATCGCTCTTACTTCTGCGGGCATTAAATTAAATCTACAATATCAAAATCGAAAGCCGATTGCCACGCCTGGTTCACCAGTAATATTGTCTGGTAAAAAATTGGTTCACACGATATACTCTATTATTTATTTTCCAAGCAAAAGAATAATTTTTCCCAAAAAACAATAACAATTTTTATATGTTAATTTATTATACATAATTATGCAATTCAAGTAATTTAAAATTTAATTGATATATTCAATATAATCTTAATTTATTATAAAAGAATTAATTCTTAAATGTTAAATCTTAAACTTTTTGTATCGAGTTTTTAACAATAAATTAAGAATCGCATCGGAAAATTATTTTATAAAGAAACGCATTATAATTCAAGACTCAATGTGCGAGGATCGCGATCTCAACCAGCTAATAAATCGACTCGGTATCACGCCCAGACTGTGGCTGATTCGGATGGTAATGCGAAGGGTGCGACCTAATATATAGTGATGGCAATAATAAGCGTCGCCAACGTGGGTTTCGATGTCAATGGCACCGATTTTTCTCGCGAACGACGAGCATTTGATTGTCAGCGGGTCGCTTTGAATTTCATAAGCAACTGACTGCAACTGACTAAGCAACGTTACATTAACGGACGCCGATGACATCTGAATGTGCTACTCGTTTTCGCAAATTATTTATTTAAATCGTTGACACGATTTTTGATTAATAATTCTCTGTTTTCTTAAACTAAATTAGTAAAAACATCAATGGTTAAAGCAAGGACGTAAGATTTCACCAAAAATTATTAAATATTTAATTAATTTCTAGTAAAAATACATTTTATTTATTTTTCCGTCTTGTGTCTCATTAATTTATGGCAATAATAATTGAATATATTTATAAGAATATATTTTATTTATTTTGGATTATTATTTAAAAAAAAAAAACCACACGTACTGTTTGGGATAAAATATATGTAACTAGTATCTGTAATTTAAAATATTATACTTTTCTTAAGATAAACTTGAAAAAATAAACAAGACTCTTAGTCAAACTAGGACATTTTTTAAAATAAAATATATTTTGTTATAAATATATTTTGTTATATGTAATATTATAAGACGCACTTAAAAATATTACTAATTAAAATAATCACATCACTAATTCTTTTAGTGAAATTTTACTGAGTTGCGGTAGTATATTTATGTCTGAAACCATCCGTGATTATTCGATAATAATACACAAATAAAAGATAATTAAAAAATTAATGATTAATGCTATTTAATAATTTAAATTATTCGCATTTCTGATATATCTACAATGACGAGTTACATGACAATAGTACGAGGACACGAACAAGACTCGACAAATCCCGTGACAAAATCATTGGGAAATTTGTGGTACGAGCGATTTGACATCGTCTATTCCAGCGATTGGTGCAGCGTATGCCATTTCGATGTCGCACAGAGAGAACCGAGGGTCCACTACTATCATGCAAAACCACGATACGAATCTCGAATCGTGATACGATTGCTATTCGCGCACCGGCGGCCTGAGGGGAGAAAGCGTCACCGAGGAAGCATCACCGAACGAAACAAGGATTCGAGAAATCGTATCGAGTCGAATCGATGTTTCCGTCCGCAATGCGACGGTTTCGATGCGACGACAGAGTATCCTTTTATTTTTTTTTTTATTCTCCCACACACGGCAGCAGCTGCGATATTTAAGCGGTCCGTTGAATATATATTTCCATCTCTCTTTCAAATTGAAATCGACAACAGGGAAATAATTAATCAGCTTAAGTTTCAGAAAAATCACGGATATGTTATCTTTCTTTAGAGCAATCGCTGAATTACGATATTTGTGAAATATTCAAGCAGCGTTTAATCTTATAGATTATTACTAATAATAAAGAATAAATCGCTGTAATTTTATAAATTTAATTCGTTCTTTTATACGTCCAACATGAAATTAAATTTAAATTCTTGAAATTTTGGATAATAGTACGCGAAATAAATTTCATTTCCATTAATTGAACATAATTATTCATAATACATAAATAGTATGTAATAATATATGTACCAATATGTGAATTAATATTTTTTAAGACAGTTAATTTTATTTATGTATATATTTTTAAAAAAGTACTAATTATTAAGCTAAGAATTTTAATTCTTAATTTTATTTTCAATTTAATTTTATCTTTGATTTTATCTTGATTTTTTCTTAAATTTATATTGCAGAAGAATGTTCGATTTTGAATTTCCAATCTATCTCTTTTGTGAACGTGTATCACTTGTCCAATCACTGCAGCGATTTCGGGCTCATGTGCAGGAGGTTCTAACATTCAGAGATTTTGGGCATATAAAACGGTGCATCAAGTTAGGTAACGCAATGCGCACGCTTATAAGATCACGATAAAGGCCCGTATGAATAATTTCTAATCGGCCGTTAACGTTCCTCCTTGCCTAAGTAATTCGATACGCACGCTCGCTCGCAGGTCGATCGTGCGTTTAAGTCGGTTACACAACAGGTAGATGCGTATTCTAATTGAAAAGGTATTTTGTTGTAACACCCAAGACTTGAAAGCATGCAAAGTTTCTAGAGAAAAATAAAAAAAAAACAGAGAAAGAGAACTTGAGGCATGAAACATTAATTGTAGATTCGATTTTTGCATCAAGTATAAATTTTGCAATTCGCTTTGGAGTTAAATTTTATTTCTTTTTGAATCCTCCTTTTTCCTCGAAAAATTTTCTCGAACGAAATTTTAAGAAGATAAAATGAAAACTGCTTACATAAATATTCATGAATTAATGAGATATACAAATACATCGATCATCTTCTCAGGAAAACAGTCAAGTCACTAAAAATCGCGAAAAACTGACTTTTACAAAATTAACTTGTTAACAAAAAGAAAGACGTGTCCATGAAAAATTAGGAATGACATTAGAGATTTAACTCTAAATAAAAATCTCGATTCTACGAGCGAACTTAGTGCGTGCGAATTTTACAAAAATAATACGAAAAACGAACAAAACAAAGAATAAAAAAGGAAAAAAAGACACATCAATAGTGTCACACAGTGACTTATTTTCTAGACTCTTTACTTTATGCGTGCGAAAGCATGCTTTTGCGTGATAATTTTTCGGAAAAAAAAATCTTTATATCCACCTTCTTTGGCAATTTTGTCGCTTTACTGCATGATTTTTCTTACGCTATGATATTTATCAATGGCACAACAAATTACTGCTCCATTTTCATGTTCTCATAATGTATCTATCTTTATGAAATTTTATATCTCTCTCTCAATATATTAATGTCTCATATTATATATTATTCGTACCAAAAAAATATTTGAAATATAATATATATTTTGAAATAAAATAATTGCAATATAATTGATGTAAAACTAATCAGCTTTAAGACATCTATATAAAAAATTATCATCTATATAAAAAATTTTTTAACAAATTTCTTATCTAAAAATTTTTTATTGAAAGATTTCTTATAAAAAAATCTCCGTGATAAAACATTCATGAAATATCTCACATTTTATTATAATTTTGCATTAACTGCCTTTATATAATTATGAGATTTAAATTAAGAGATTTTATATTTGTTTTATATAATATATTTTTTCGTTTTCGATTAGAATAACAACCAACAATTAGAATTATTGACTAAGAACAACATAGATATGATCCAAAAAAACGAATATTAGTGTCGACTTTATCTTGCCGCTACCAAACGACTTTTTTTCTAATTATAAAATAAATTATAAAATTATATAATATGATATTATATGCTAAATCTGTTTTGTTCAAAACATCAGAAATTAATTATTAACGATATGCTTGATAATAGATATTTGATAATTGTAGCACGAAATTTTTCCGTATCTTAATTCTTATAATATAAGAAAGTAAATATTATAACATAAATTTTATAAAAACTTATTTCTTTAATTCCCACATAAGATTAATGAACACGCGAAAAGATGCAGGATATTTTACAATAAGGAAAATTTCTATTCAATATAATATATGAATAGCATAATATATGAATAATAATGATTTATGAATAACAATGACTTAAGACTTTTCAAGATTCGGGAAAGACATTTTTTGAAATAGTCATCATTTACAATAGTCTATCTATTATCGAAAGATTATTTTAATAGACTTTTTCAGCCTCCAGAAGTAGGTATTGTTAAAAAGAAGAAAAATACCTTAAATGATTAATATGGACTTATTAAAAAAAAAAAAAAAAAAAAAAAAAAAAAATTCTGTATCCATAAATTATATTTTATATGAATAGATTTTTAAAAGAATTTTTTATGAATATTAACAAAAGATTTCTTTATGAATATTAACAAAAATATAAATCCATAGAGATAAATAGATATTCTTCTAACTATTAAATTTCATTGATTTATAGATTATCTATCGCTCCTTTTATACTATCTATATACATATTTGACAATCTCGGAGTAGGGACAGTATCGGCGCAAATCTACCGGACGATCTAGTCCGACTTAAATCCTCCGGAAATAAACGGATTACTTCGATCGAGTCGCATCTGTCGAGGTAATAAAAAAAAAGGTAAAAACCATAGAGAGAGAGAGAGAGAGAGAGAGCAAGAGAGAGAAAGAGAGAAACGCTCGCGGGAAACGTTTCGTCCAGTCGCATTTATACGGCCGCGACGGTGGGCGGCTCTCGCATACTTACAACAATGCGATCGGATTATCCAACATCCTGTATATACGGATCGCTTATACGATACATATACAGGGTGATGTGTAACTATGCGCTTGTAAATTGCGTTAAAAGCGGAGCATATTCTATTTTTCCGCTATCATAATCCGATATCACACATAAGAAGAATGATAAGAAGATAAATGCAAAATGTAATAAATCTCTTTGAAATAGATGATAAAATGTGTAGGATAAAAAAAAAAGAAACAAATGTATACATGTTTGTACGGAAATTTTACAAAATTAAAAAATTTGCCACACAAGGGAAGTTTTCACGCGAAAAATTATTCTTCCTCAATCGTTCATTCTGATGCACTTGCTGCAAATTCATCTCTACTTCCGGCACACCGTGTATGAGCGAGTACGCGAAACTTTAAATCGTCCACGAGGGCGAAACCTGCCCTACAAAGGGGAAGTTATTCTCTCATAGATCTCGTATCTGTCTCGATCCTCGCGGAAAAGCGTGCAACGATCCGGCAAAGTCCTCTCTTTGTGGTTCTTTGTAGTACTTTGCCGCCGTCCGGATTTTGCCCCTACGTACTCGTAATCTTATTTACCAGAAGATCTACGGAGATCCCGATGTATCCTACTCCATGGGAACGCTAATTTCATTGCGCCAACAATTTGAGAACTTTCTCAAATCTGTAAATATCCTGTTGTTTCAAGTTTTTTTTACAAAATATAGATCTTATGAATTTTTTAATCAGTCTTCTTACGCCTAATTAAAAACTAAAGCATCTTGAAAAAATCCAAATCTTTTAATTTAAGATAAGTGTTTTATCTCCCAATGTAAAGAAAATTTCAAACATATCAATTCTTTCGACAACGTTTCTAAAAATAATTTGAAAACAGAATAATTATATCCTTAAGGGATTTTTTTATTTCTTTCCTAATAAATTAGAAGGAAATCGTGGAAAATCTTTACAAGAATCTTTACTACTTGCAAGATAAAGTCATATCCTTTCTTGGCAAAATTAATGAGCGATAGCATCGACAGTTCTGCAACGGACGTCTGCTGTCATAATCGATTTCTCGAGTAAATACTCGAGAGGAATCTGCTCACCCCTCGCATCGAATTACGATAGCCGGGCGATAGCCTCGAATAAAGGCCAAGACAACGTATATCCACACGCCCGGTTTTTTCCGATCCTCCTAATCTGGAAGATGGCCGGATAACGTCAGTCAATTGGCGATCGACTGACTCGGAGACCGATTCCCTTTCTTCCCTCCAGTCTACTATTGTGGGAAAATGTATCAGACAATTGTATACCGGACGGCCCGTCTATTGTGCTCTGCTAAATGATAGTGCAGACTCCTCCGACTTTATTCGAGCACGAGAAAAATCTTGTAGAGATCCCGAAAAAATTACTTCCGCGCGCGATCAACTCTAGTCTATTCTTTGTATGCTGAATAATTACTTTATTTCCTTCCAATAAATTATCTAATTTTTTTCCAAAAATAACAAAGTCGGAATCTTTCTTTCTCCCGCATTTAATATAATTAGTGCAAAAAATCATATATTAATCATAAATTTTATTTAACTTTGTCTCTTGTATCCCATCGAAGATGTCTACGTGATGAGTTTCTTTTTCGAGGTAAACGTCAGAACGAAATGTTGTGACACCAGGAGAGAACGTGGAGGGAAGAGGAGGGACGTTCGATGGCGTACTGGAAAACGCGAGGATTTATCCGCGAATGCCGGTTTCTCGCAAGCCGCGATTTATTTGCCCGGGCTAAAAGCTTAGAGACTCCCGCTGCCTATTGCACGCTGGGAATACCAACCGCCGGTGTATTCTGTATCTGTGTCCTCTCGCATTCTCATCTATCAATTCGACGACGCGCGAGTGTCGCCGATCCTCGGTGATTTGCGCGCTTTGCCGCCGCAGAGACGATTCTCTGTGATTTGTCACAAAGATACTCGGGAGACAGTTCGTTTTACATGGCACCGAAAACTGACTTTGAAAATTCTGCAAAATTTTCGAAAAACTTCACAGGGAAGGAGAAAGGATCCTCCAAGGATCCTTTTCGTGATGCGAGGAACAACGACAAACAAAAGCAAGAAGATCATTCGGTTGAGAGTGCCGCCAGATCCTTCGCGCACCGTTGCGCGTTAAAGGAGGCATTATCCTCGCAGGTGTATCCTTGGTCGTGTATTCTCGGGCAGACACGCGCGAACATATAGGCAGGGCCCGTAGGAAAGAAATCCCGGATAAGCTCCGAATTCGGGATTCGCGCGTCAGGATCCCTTGGTTCCTTACAGGACCTTACGGCTACCGGTCGCTGACACAAGGTACATTCATACGCGCGGTTCATGGCAAGGGTCCGTCTCAATTCCTCCGCGAAATTAAGCCTATTTCCGCCGGAAGCCTTTTTTACAGAATTTTCCATCTCTCTCGTCTATTCGATGCTTATTCATTCCTGATTTTTCGTGATGCATCGTCTTTAAATTCAGTCGGTTTTAGATACGTGAGATACATATGTTTGATTATCTCTATCTCTCTCTCTCTGTCTCTCTTTCGTTTTGGATTTTTTTTGCACAAATATTTCTCGTCAAGATATAATATATATTAATCATACTGTCAACTTTGTTTTATTTTCTCCGAGTAATGACCAATTACCCAGACCGCGAACAAAGCCGTTACTCTCTTCCGGTGCATTGATTCGCTTGCCAAGCATCTTATTTAGCCGCAGGATGATCTCGACACAATTTAACGAACAATTGTATGGAGCGGGACCCTTTTGTAGGTGCAAATTCGCATGTAAGTAGGTGGCGGGACGGATGAAAGACTGCACCGTCCCCGGAACGCTTTTAAAGGGCTTACCGCGAGCATTAGCTGGGCATTAGCTTTCCTCTCTCCCCTTTTCTCTCTCTGTCTCTCTCTGACCCCTGTTCAGTTTTGTTCGTCTAGTACTTACATGCCGTCAATGTTCTGGGATTTGTCGCGCTTCGCTGTTATTAATTATTTGCGGCTGGCTTGACCAGAACACGAGTCCGGGTGATACTCAATTCGCTTAAGAACAGTGTAGACATCGTTCTTGCAACAAGGATAATATCAGTTTGAACACTAGTCAAATTACCACAAATAAATCATTCTTGCAAAACAATTTTTTTTAATAACCAAAATGTAATAAAATAAATTTGTAAAAAATTTGTTTTCCGAAAATTAAAAAAACTAATTTATTCAAAACTGACGATTAATTTATTCGAGATGCAAATTAGTTAACTCGAGAGTTCGAAACGTTTAAATCCAAATTTTTCAGTTATCGAAATTAAAAAGTAAAATATCAAGATACGACAAATCAAAAATGCAAATATATTTTTACTACGAATTTTATAAATTGCGAAATTAATTAATCGTAAACAATTCATCCATAATTAGCTCATCATAAACAACGATAACAAGAATAACCATTCGCAAGTCCAATACAAGAGCTGATAGAAGACCAAAAACATATATATATATTTTTAATCTAAATTTACATGTGATCAGACAAATGCGTTAGTGTCTCGATCAAATAAATTTAATAGAATTAATAAAATTAATAGACTTAATTTTGAGTTAATCCGTTTCTTAATAGAATTTTCGCTGCCAGCAAGTAAATCGCTAAACGAACAATCCAATCAAGGTTATAACTTCTCTGTGGGCGATTATAGATTTTTAAATATTATAAAATTATTATAATAAATTATATATGATAGAGTCGCCAACATAACTACGTATAAGAAAATTCAGATAATAAAACTCGAATGAAAAATTATGTGGACAGAAAAAACTATAGAAAGAGAATTAGTTTTGTTCAATTTTTTCAAGAATTTATTTCTTTTTTATAGCTTCTCGGCAAATATTTCATTGCGCGTTAATATCTTCAGTCCGGTAAGTAATATTGAATAGGGACTTGCTGTCGCAGAACCGCAGGCATCACTCTAATCGGGAGAAATTATCGCCTGTCACACGACGCGGCATATCTTTCTCTCGCGCAGCCGAGATTTACACTCGGGGCGTTATTCAGCGAAGAATCCGAGGGGTGAAGGACCCTCTGCCCCCGGACTGAGCGATCAGGAACCCCTCGAGCGACCTCGAGGGTGGCGCGTCTCTCTCGGCCCCTCCCGAAACAAAACATATTGTCCGAATTTAATTGTGGACGGGGTGCATTAGATATTCATACGCTGCATGTTCGGCGACGCGTGCGACGATCCTAGCACGTGCGTGTCGCGTCCTGGTCGCGCCGAGGGAATAAATCTTCTTCGGGATAAACACTTCGCGCCCTTCGTGTCTTCCCGGTCGCCGAGCATCATTTTCTTAATCAGTTTGAGTGCGAAGGATAAGCAATCTGGCATTAAAAAGCTAATGATTTCTCGCAAATTAAATTGGTCATTTTGAAAATAATGTAAATCCGAGAATCTAAAAATTATTCCGATAATTTGAACCATTATTTTTTCAATTATAAATATTGTTCCAAGCCAAAACATTATATATTAAGTTGTGATTATTTTACGAATTAACTCAATCTTTGCAAACCGCCAGATAGCCCAAATTATAGAAATAAATTATTAATGTTATCAATCAATGTAGTTACTTTACGAACGACGATAGAAGGAAAGTATAGGGTTGGCAAATCGACCACATTAGTGACGAGGCGATATCCAAACTCGATCATCCCCTTCAACCAAGTACCCTTATTGGCACTTGGGAATAAACAAGAGACGATCAATGGGCCATAAAGGATGGAATCGAGTGTCCACATAGAAAATATAGCTCCATAAATATGCTCGCAATCGACGTCACTTTGCAATGCTGTTATTATCCTTTCCTGCCATTTCGCAGGACGATCAATTCGGAATTGCGCTCTTTATATCCGTAAAAAAATATCAAATCGCAAAATCGACTCAATTATAACACAAAATAAAAATGGATTTAATATAATATTTAAAATGTGATATAATTTTGAATAGAATAAAATTTAGATAATATACTTCTTACTGAAAGTATATATATTATAAACTTCACATCTTTTGACTATCTAGATATTTAAAAGTAATACCTCTATTTAGAATATACATACTTTGAAATTTCTTGATTCTCTCAAAAATTAATCTTTACAACTTTTAGAGAAGCGCGAATTTTGGATGTTTAAAATTTGATTAATTCTTAGAATTTTAAATTTTAAATACAGATTGAAAGAGAGAGAGAGATTTTAAGAAAATATTATTTTTCTCTTCTTTAAATTAAATAATTTAATTAATTGACTACTTGTTTCAAAATAATACTATATCGCAACTAATTAAGTTTATCACGGGAACTTATTTGCCAAACAATTTCTCGATGTCTTCCGACATATGGTCACCTTCATTGTACGAAGTATAAACTATCGCAGTTAAGCTATCAGAAGGAAGCACCCGTGACCCATTCCGGTTTAGCTTTCAACCTTTTCCACTTCAATTATTATCACAGTCGAAGTACGACGCCATTGCCGAGTCGGAGAGCTCGCAAAGGGTTAACTCGCTACGAAGAAAGCACCCTGCCTCAATGTACCCCCGTCGCGCGAAAATTCCCTCCGCGGAGTCCCGCAAAAAAAAAAGAGCAAAACGGCGAGAGCTACCATTTTGTTACGTTGTGAAACGAACACAATGTCCTACCAGAATAAATGCGAATATAGAATTGACGAAGGAGAGAGCGAGAGAATATAGAATAAAGGTAGGGGAAATATACGGGGAAGGAAAGCATGGTAGAGCGGTTCGTATCGAAGGGGGGAAGTCGCTTTCTTATTTCCATTCTTAGCCAGCGTTCTCTCGAATTCAAGTCTTGATACTAGCACCCACCATTCCGCCTTCGTCCAACCTTCTTCATGATCCTGCCTGTCTCCCACTCTTCATGGGCTGGGTTCGTCTGTGAAAGTGGGGGTGGTAGCAGCAGAACAGTTACAGAACTCTTCTCTCTTTCTCTTTTTTTCATCTTCCGTCTCTCTTTTCATCTTATCGACTCCTACTCTCGATTTGATCTAGATTTAAATTCAGAATGGAACTCGAATGCAAAGGAATCTTTTTTGTAAATTAATAGAGAATACGAGCAAGATAAGTTGAACGTCATATATAAAAAATAAATGTCAGGATAAAAATAATTTCAAAAGTGAAAAATTATCAATTATCATGACGAGTTTTAACAATGCTATCAATAGGAAATAGCTATGACATTTCATGTATATGCAATTTCCTACGTTTTTCTTTATCATCTTTAACTTTTTGACACTTCTCACTAGGCAAATCTTGAAGACGTTAAAACGAGAAAATTATTTCCAAACACTTGAAGCATAATTATTGCTTGGCGAAGGATTGTTTTCGCATCCAAGAAGCCTCCTCGTGATCGTGCTCCTCATGATCACGACGCAGGCCCATCGAGAAAGGTCGGCGGACGTAGCCAAAGAGAAACAAGCCGAGGAACAGACCGATCCATGTAACCGACCTTACTGGCCTTTATTGACAATTTTACACTTAGGCCAATCAGAATACCGAAATGCTTCCACCACGCTGTTCGCCCGCCCTCCAGAATGTACCATTGGCTTATACCAGTTGGTTACCATGGTCACGAGAACGTGCGTACAAGAGGGGGTCTCGCGAGCGCTGCTGACTCAGATCCGATCCTCGGACCGATGGCATTCCAAAACTGACATCCGCGAGATAAGTCTGAGCCAGTGCCGTCTCCGTCTCTTACCGTGGCGAGGCAGATTAGGTTCAGAATCGGCAACAAAAACGCGTCGCGAGTCTCAACATCAATGAGATAAAGTTGAGCATCAGTATCGTGTCGATCGCGATGTACAAGAGAACTGACGGAAGAACTGGGAGCCAGTGTGACATGACAGTGAATCGAGGACCCTGATCTGATTATGTGCATAACATAATTAAAGCAGTGCAGTGACCCTTTCCCTCAAATATTGTCGCGTTCTCCTTGTGATTAAGTTGTTAAGCTTTGAGACGAAAGTCTCAATCACGGCAGCAAAATTGAGCTGGATTTGCACCAACGGGCCGCCGGCCACTTTATGAGGTGAGTTTACAAGAAAAATGACCACGGAAGGACACGATTAGGATCGGAGAGAAGTTTGAAGATTAAAATGTTTTCGGATCTTTCACAAAGATTACCTAAAACCTTATCGCCAACATCAAAATTTCTTTTGACGAATCGGACATCTCAGATAGAATCAACACTATTGTAGTGTCAGTTGTAAAACTGTATGTTTTCAAGAAAGTTTTATGTGTCAAATTATGAGGGAGAACATTTTTCTCAAGATAATGCCCAAATTTTATTAGCAATGAATAAAACATCTCCCTAGAGATCCGAGAATGAATTTATCATTATTTCTTAAACACAAAATTTTATCTTTTTAAAAAATATAATATAATTTGTGTTGTGCAATTATACAAATACACACGCGCACATAAGTGATAAAAGTTTAAACTTGTGAATTGAATAGTGGAAACTGTCATATATTTTTGATCATCAAAAAAAGACATCAGTGATTTTAACACAATAAAAATTAATATATAACTTTAGAAATAATATTCCTCAATGCTTAATGAAACTACTATACAAAACTCTTAAAGAAATACGATAATCATTTAAACATAATAATACATTATAAACATTGTAATAATAATGATTTGAATCATTGCATATCTTTTAATAGAAATTATATATTCCTTTTTTCAAAGGAAGAGAAAATCCGTAAACTATTCCAAATAACAAAAAATTTATTAGAAATTATTAGACTTGGCGTATCTATTTTAATAAAATGACAAACAGCTGTTTTAATCGTCTTAATTTTGTTAACTTTTATTATTAATTAATATAGTTATCTGTCATAAAATTATATTAATTACATATTATTTTAAATATTTAACATCTTAAACTTGATTAATAAAAAAATGAAAATAATCTATAATTGATTTATTTTTAAAGAGTATTTTTAAAGATAAAACAAGTCTATATTTAATATTAATATTATGAAATATTATATTAAAAATTTTATACAGAATATTTCCAAATTTCACCATTATATATTTATATATATCTATATTTATATATATCTATATATTATATATATTATATATATACCTATATATGTTTCAACATTAATAACAAAATTGTGCAAATAATCAAAGTCTGATTTCTTAGATTTCAGTTTATCTCTTAGAATTGAACATTATATAGTTGTTTCGTGTTAACGAGATAAAATTAATTTTTATTAATCAATTTCCTTTAATTAAATCTTCCATTTATCTAAAAATAGATTCAAAAATACAAAACAATCGCGTGTAATATACAGCATTCAAGAAACTTTGCTGTAAAATGAATACTATCTGTTTAAATTAAAGGATTAATTCAAGCTTAAAAAATATTATTTGCTTCAATTATATCATGTAATTAATGAATTAGACAATAATTTTGACAAATAATATTTTCCTAAAGATTGTAAAATTATACTTATGGTAAAGTTGTAATTCTCGAAATATAAAATACCTAACTCTAATAATTTATAATTGTGCTAAATTTATTCGAATATTTTTAAACGTGAACACGGAATAGGCCTACGCAATTATGCGTCAAATTTAATACTGTTCTTCATATGTGAAACAAACTTTCAATCGCTTATATATTACATGCAATGTTTTTCCCCAAATAAACGTTCTGTTGTCAAAATAAGCAATAAATTGCGGCTTGCTGTATCCCGGTTCTCTATCAGTGACCCGTACCTAAACATTCAATTAGCACTTCCTAATCCCTCGTCGCTTGGGTTGTCAACAGCCATTATTTCCAGCATCTTCTCGGTCTCAGTGAGCTATCCCCAAGAGGGACAGAGAAAGAACGAAAGAGAGAGAGAAATAAAAAGGGAGGAGTACTCAGAAAGCACCCCAAACACCACGATGATGACGGGGTGGTTGTTCCACCCTTGCAACTTCGTCTAACCGACGTATCTATTAATCCGTCCTGAATGACACTCGAGGGTGGCATTCGCTCTCTCGTTGTTCCCCTCCTCCTCCACACGGGGGGTGATCTTAGCTTTACAAAATCGTAACTACCGCTCCCCCTCTCTCTTTAGACCCTCCCCTGACTACTACAAGTTTTTTTTAACGAACACTCAAGGAGATTCAACACGATAATTGTATTAGTTCGAGAAGCTAAAATTGTCGGAGTAAAAAGAAGAGAGATAAACAGAGAGAGAGAGAGAGAGAGAGAGAGAGAGAGAGAGAGGAAAAGAGAGGGAAATGAGTCGTTTGGCCCACCCTTTGCCGCAGGGATGACGTTTAGAGCAGAGAATGAAGAACGAGAAAACGCACGGAACGTGCCGAGATTGGTTAATGGCTTTGATACGAAGAAAAGGATAAGATTAATTTGCTTATGAATTGCGGAGCAAACGAATAAGCAATTATATACCGCCGATGCTGCAAGGAAAGGGCCCACGCTCGTTTCGCTCGACCCCCCACGAAGCCTTTACGATGATACAGTTGCGGTCTATCGATCGAGAATTGCTTGTTCTCATAATTGTGCACAGAAAATAAAAAATGAGAAAGTGATATGTGTGTACGTGTGTTGTTTGCTGATATGATAATTAATTGTGTATATGTGTGTATATGTAAAAATATATATTTTGTTAGTTTTATTAAAGTATCAGAATTTTTGAGAAAAAGAGGGAAATCATCGAGAATTTATTTACTGTTTTTGTATTATCCTACTGCTAGATCATAATTTTTTATCCACAAGACAATTAAAGAGACACAAAATTAGAAATGTGTTTAAAAAATTTCAGAAATAAATGTTCGTCATAAACATTAGGAGAGAAATAATATATAAATAAATGTAATTAAAAGTAAATTATTTGATAAGCACAATTAATTTCTTGCCTTCTGAATAAAATTTTAACTGGCGATTATTCTTGATAAAAGTGTTTTAAAATAAAAATCATTTAGTGACAGTTTCCGTTATTCTTTCGCTTTTAATCAATTCTTAAGTCTCACGGGATTAATGTATGATCCCCGGGTTGACTGGACTAACAGAGGTCACTAATTGGTAGCTGTCTTTAATTACAGAGCCGGCGGCAACATGTGCGACGGCTCCTTCACGGAAACCCTGCGTAGTATGCAGGGCATGACGGGAGCATCGCCACCGGGTGGTGCCGGTGTTGGTGTCGGTCCCATGGGGGTCGGCCTCAACAGCCCGCTCGGCCCGGGTGGCAAGAAAGTGCAAGTGGAACACATTAAACGGCCCATGAATGCCTTCATGGTCTGGTCACGGCTACAGCGACGGAAGATTGCTCAAGAAAATCCCAAAATGCACAACAGCGAAATCTCCAAACGGCTAGGTGAGTGCCAGATTTTCAGGATAATACGTTCTATTTTTACGAATGCTTATCAGTAATATAAATTAAATATTTCGAGATTTCTCCACATTTTCTTAGGTTCTAAAAGATTATAAAATATCAAATTTTCGGATTAATAAAACTTGTAAAGTTGCAGCTTGTAGACACTTTTAAATGCTGCAATATTTTAAAAGACTTTGAGAAACTAAAAATTTTTTATTTCCAAGGATTTTAAATCTTAATATTCTTATGATATTCATCGTCGATAAATTTTAAATAATTTTAAATTTATTAAAAGACCATCTTTTAAGGATATAGTTTTTCAAGATAAAATGTAACATGCATATCCATCGTGTTACGAAAATATCTACTGGATACATTTTATTCGCGATTTTGCAACGTCGCCTCTCACGATGAATAATTCGTCGAATAATCCGAAGTGTCATTTTTTTGTGCATATTCTCTTTCGTTAATTTCTTTTTATGAACGACTTCGCGCATATGTCGCGTGATTTAGCGAAGGAGAGAGATATATATATATATATTCCGTCTAGTATTTCTGTTAAATACCTCACAGTCGAGATCAACAAAGGATCTTCCGCAACTCCCTCGAGCTCCTTTATCTGTCATTTTCTCCTCGCCTCGCACCCTCCATCCCCTATTTTTCGTTTCCCCGGCGACGACGAATAAGGGAAGCGTCTCCTCCTCTTTCTCCTCTTCCTCCGCCACCTCCTTCTCGGTAAAAATGATGCGCACGCTCGAACCTTCGATGTACCACCCCCTTTCTATTTTCCATCTTCCTACCCTCCCCAGCCCATCTTTATTTTCCTATGCTTCTTCCTCCGCGTTTCCTCTTTTGTCGGCGCGACACTTTTCCGTCGCTCTTTCGTCGCCGAGCATATTTTTGGATGATACACTACGTTGCAACACTCGCGGATTTTGTCCCTTTCCTCTTTACCGCGAAACTCCTACGTATATAAGGCGATACAAAATTCCATACTCTCTCAATACGGTGATCGGAATTTAGCGGGTGGGCGCGTGGAATGTCACGTTTCACTTTTTTCCCGATCACAAAGGTATCCGGAAGAATGTCATCTTATTTCTCGATTGGTTACGTGAGTGCTTGGACTAGCCACATAGGAATTCTAAAAAGATAGCGAGGGAAAGATTTTGACATAATGTAACAAGAATATTTGAGCTTCTTCAAAGATTTATAACATTTTTAATTTGTCGAGTATATTGGACTTTATTTCAAAAATAATTATCTCTTGGAAGTTCTTTGAATGTCAAATCTTTAGAGTTTTCTGTAACTTCCAGATTATTGAGACTATAAATTTTTGAAGTTTTGGAATTTTAATTCTGTGATTCTCTTTAAACTTTGATTCTTGAACTTTAATTTTAAATTGGAATTGAAATTTAAAATTTGGTATTAATATTATTGTTTCGCTCAAACATAACAATTTTAAAACAAGTAAGAGAAAGAAGCTTTTTTCCTCGAGATAAACACTTAATATCGGGATGCAAGCTAAAATAATTCCGATTGAAAAGTGTGATAAAGCATCCTCTGGTTTTATTACATCAATTAGTAGATGGCGATTCGCGCGTTTATCTTCGGAGCCGACAATTTACCACGTTTCACGACGTTCGGAGGACGTTTAAGGGATCCTGAAGGGAATAATCGTGACGCAAGAGACGATGAGAAGGGGGTTCTTTAAAGTGAGTGCTCTGTCGGGAGACGCTTAGAGCTAATCTAGTTATTGGACCTCGCTGTAACGTTCCTGTTGTGCAAGTTGCTCGTCCAAACCTTGCCCCTTTCCCTTTCGTCTTCGAGATTCCACTCGAACGAATGGCTTAAGCGTTTCGAGGATGATGGCAATTTTGATCGAGATAGAAAGATCAAGATAGAAAAATAAAAGTACGAGATTCATAAAATTTTCAACGAGAAATTTGAATAATGTACTATTAATAATGTACTATTAATAATATATTATTTTCTGATAGACTCTAAGCAATCATCAAAAACTATAATATTGAAGCTGTTGATGACTGAGATTATAAAAGAATGATTAATCTTGAAATCTTTATAGAAATAATCATATTCGATCTCACAATTCTACTGATTTTTTTACTATTTTTTTTTTGATAGTCTTGCCACAAGGATCGCAATGAGATTCCATTTCATAAGTCTGTTTCCTCTCTTAAAGCCACCTCTAACACAATGTTGCGTCGTAAAAACACACGCACGCGATGCAAACACCCTCGAGAGAGAAGTTAACAAAGAGAACGAGACGAGAGAAGAATAGAGGGTGTATAAACACATGAGAGAGAAACGGCAGGGAGAGCCCAGGATTTGGAGGAGAGGAGACTCGGGAGAAGCTTTCATCGTAATGAAGTATTTCTGCCGCTTGCCAAAGCCTTGAAGAGGAAAGACATCAACTTCTTTGGAGCGTGTTAAAAGAACGACTTGTCTCGGTTTTGCAATCCTCTCGGAAATAGGATGCCCGTCTTATGGCTCTAAAAGACAATCTAATTTAACTTCTTAAACAACCAGCATTGGTTCGCGAAACTATCCGTGGCACCAATCTCGAATAGTAACATCTCGCGATTCTCTGTCAAATAATCGAACAAAAAGCGTTGAAATTAGCTTCTACATTTTAAAGTAAAAAAAAATAATGAAATAAGGTTAACCTTCATCGCCTTTGTGTTAATATTATAGAAAAAGATCTAAATCTCTATTTGCATATTCTATACAACTTATATTATTTCTCGTACAATATTGTAATTTTATTTAACATCAATGAATGTAATGAAAAAGATAAGCATCATGTATGTCGGCTGTATCATATTTTTAAAAAATTTATGCAAAGTTTCTCGGAACGATAATGACATTCAAGCGCGACTTCCCGACGGCTTTTCAAGAAACAGCGGCTTTAGATGCAAAGATCTGTCAAATACTAATATCGGGAGAAAAGATATTACCGCTAACTTTCGCAGATCCTTCACAAAAGTAGACGTAATCGTTGGCTCGCGGAATCCGCGAGGGGAAATAATTCGCGAAGAATCTTCCGACGCTGCACGCTCACCTATAGAATCGCGAGGACAATGACGCTCGTTGCGACAAAGGCGATATATATATAACGCGTTCAGGTACACGTACGCGCATCTTCGCATTTTCTCTCTCCCTTCTCACGGTCATGATTAAAAATGATCGTCCCCGGACTTAAAGCTTCCCGTTCCCTTAAAAGCGCCCGTCACTACTTTGAGCCGCCCACCGGTCGCTCTTTGTGTCACAAAGGCCGGGATTCTCTGCTCCACTTCGAGACTTATGAGTAAAATCAGTTTCCTCGAGCGAATTCCGCGACAAACTTTGCGCGGAAAGGATTGGGAAAGATTAAGGAGATGCATAAAGGAGTAAAGTCTTCCCGGAGTTT
Source organism: Camponotus floridanus (assembly GCF_003227725.1). NCBI lineage: Eukaryota > Metazoa > Arthropoda > Insecta > Hymenoptera > Formicidae > Camponotus > Camponotus floridanus. The sequence goes on along the minus strand of NW_020229747.1, from coordinate 815,907 downwards.
TGTTTACTTCAAATTTCGAAACACTAATAATCTTTGAATTGCAAGAAATCAAGTACGAAGAACTTTTCACGATCTAAGCTTCCCAAATATAATCGAATAATAAATCAAAATTAGAAAATTTCAGATATATCTTTTTTTTAGAATTTTAATTAAATATTTAAATAGATTCTTCTCAATCAGATTTTTTTTTTAAACAGACATTAAGTCCATCACAACACCTATCGTTGAGATTTATAAATGATGTAATATTAAAATAATCTTATTATAAAACAATATCAGTAAAATAACAAAAGACGCTTTATCATCATATTCCATGTAATGAAGAGATAAAATATCACATGGGACGCGGAAAACTTTGTATAAAATAATATGACGCGAATATTTTGCAAGATAATTGTTAACAAAATTATAAAAGAGATCTCGCTGTATGCGAGATCATGTTTATTATAAAAATAAAACAAAATTGCATTATGTTACGAAAAAAATGAATCATCTGTAGCGCGTAATGTGTATGCCTTGAAGGCATCTTCTTAATTGGCACGATGCGACGCCAGTAACGAGAATAACAGCGTCATTGTTTCGTGCTGTAAGAAAAGGTAAAGGCTATTAGCAGCGTGGCACGCGAAGAGGACTCAAGATAGAAGGATTTCCTTTTTAGTCATGTCGCTTTATTTAACGACGTAATTATACCATACATCGGTAAATGAATGTATTTAATGAAATTTCGCGCTATTATCGAGAATGTAACACTCGATGATTTATCCCATGCTTCTTTGCGATGTGAACAAGAATTACTGTGCCAAACATTATTTAGATATTTAAGGATATTTCAATAAATATAAAACACATAAGAATTGGGCAAAGAAAATGTGAGAACAATTGAAAATTCAAAAACATTCAATATTACAGGATAGTGTGTATTGTTTTGCAATATCGATCATATTTATCTACATAAAATAATGACACTATTTCGATATAAAAGAACACAAGCCTAATTCTGTTCACAAAAAGTATTTAATTCAATTTATAATCATTGCAAATATTGCTTTAAAAGGAATTAAATTTTATTTCGTTGCGTTAATATCTTCAAATATATGAATATCATTATCATACTTAATTTTTTGTTCTGTACATGTTTCTTTCAAACAAATGTCTTTTTAACACAGACAATGTTACTAATTAGCAGACTGGAAACTTTATTCATCTATTGTAACAAGTTTCATTTGTTAGGCGATATATTTTTAACACTAAACATATTTTCTCACGTAATCCCGAGAACGCAAGTTCGATTTCGAAGCCTCAAGTCGCAAAGTCCCCCCGCGCCAACAGGAAATGCAGGAAACGTTTTCCAATTTCCACGTTTCATCGTCGGGGACAAGTCCGGGAAGGGTTGGAGGGGGTGGCCGATCGATCGGCGGTGCAGTAGCTGCACCGCCACCCCTTCGTCTCACCATCTTCAACTGTCACGCTTCGAACGATAACGCACACTCTTTCTCTTTCGAAAAATTCAATGTTCATGCATGAAAAGTTATAATAGATTAAATTACCGGAATCTATTTCTTTGCGCGAATCTACGAAAAAAGTAATAAACCGCTCCGGATTAATCGACGAGGCAATTGACGTATTCTTTAACGGCCTCCTTTAGCGGCATTGGTCGTGTCACAGAAACGAGGACGACGTCACGGCCACGCCATCCTCTGCTCTCTTTCGTCTTCCTTCTTTCCCGGTCCTCCCCTCTGTCCTCCTCTTCGCCATCCTCGTCCATTAATTAACAGGCTTTGTACTTTTAAACGATGTTAAATAAACGGTATTGTCCGCCGACGAAAGGACTGAAAAGCGGGTGCCATTGTGCTTTAAGCTCGCTCCTCATCGTCCTCGTCGTTGTCGTCGTCGTCGTCGCCACCGTCATCGTCAACCCCAGAAAGAAGGAAAGAGAAAACGAAGGAGTATTGCCCGCGAACGCCAACTTACTAATACCATCAGTACCTGGAAGCCTTTGTTCTAAACAAATACGTCGAAACCCGCCGCCACCCCCGTCACCCTCTTCTTGCTATTTCCCTCTCTTGTTCGATCGTGCCACCTGCCTTTCAGACGGGAAAACGTGTATCGATTGGATAAGCCGTAATATAAATGGTGAGCACACAGGGCTACCCCTTTTGCGCGACCGGAAGTCGCCTCGGCTTTTTGATTCCGAAGGCAAATTCACGCGGTTCATGAGTCGTCAATTTAAACCACTATTTCTCAAACGACGGAAACGCTTGGGAATATTTTTATGCGAAGCACGAAAAGCAACTTTACTTTCTTATCTTACCCCCAAAGGCTTATCTTGGAAATAAATAGAGAGAGATAAATAGATAAAAATATTTCTTAAGAATGAAAAAAAATTATACAGAATAAGTTACTCTTGCATTTACTTGGAGCATATTTGGAGCTGCCTTACAGAATTTAATTAAAATAAGAAAATGCTGAATCCCGTAATCTGCGGTATATATTTCAAGAATTAATTAAGTCGCGAGATTTTTATTTATCGAGAACAATTTCGCGTTATCAGCTTGCTATTGTCTCGAGAGATACGATTCTCGAACTCATTCAGCGCTTGCCGATACCTTTTCTTTGGGGTTTATTGTGCGCCACCACGTATCCGTATTGTCCAACAATGCTGTTGTTGCTGTTGGTAACAGGCAACAACAACGGGAAAAACAAGGGATCTGTAGGATTCACCGTGAATTCCCAGCTTCTGACGTTCTTATCAGCTTTATCGCGGGATCCTCTGCTCTTCTGTCTACTATTCTTTTTTTTCAATTGCAAGATAATTCTCTGACAAGAAAATAATGTAGATTATCCAATAATTTTTAAAACTATATGTATTTACAAATTTAAATTATTCAATTATTTTTAAAAAATTTCATTCAATTGTATTTATCTGTTTTTTTCTTTGAAAACTTTTCTCCCTTAAATGGAACTTCGTATCCTATCAACCGTTCGGAATATTACTTGTGTTGCTTTCTCCCTTTCCTCCTCCCGACGATTTTTTCGCTCCCGGCTGCGTCCGGTAATCCTGGTCAAGCCGCATAAAAGGAAAAGAAAAACTCGGGAGCTATTAAAGCTCTCGTGTGAAGAGCATGAAAAAAGTTACTTTTGACGACTTTGCGACCGGCTTATACCAAGCAAATCTCAATTTAAAACATCAAATTGAGCCATCTGGCGTTTAACAACAAAAGAAAATGTCATATAAAATTCCTGTTCTGAAATAATTATACCTACAGGTGTGTCATAATTTATCTTCCTTCTTTCTTGAGAAACATGCAATCAAAAATTTAGATTCCTAATTTTAAAATTGAAAGATTAGATATATCATGAAAGACGAATCATTCCATATTCAATCTTTATCTGTCGAGTTCTTTTTGTGATACATTCTCGGTACATTGAAATCTCAAATAAATCCAAATAAGAAACAACAAAGGAAAAATTAACGGTCTCTATGATTATAAATCAAAAATTAAAATAAAACAAAAGGCTACCGTGTCGTAAGTATTAGTACGGAATATGTGCCTATTTCCATCTAACTAATTCAAAGAATATTTAATATTTCGTCTTTGATTTCTATTGTGCCTTTTACTTTATTTTAATTTTTTATTTTAATCCAAATAAATTCAAATAAATCTTCAGTAATCAATAATTAATACCTGTAAGTATATTACATAATTTTATTTCCTTCTTTCTTGAGCAAAATTCAGTCAAAAATTTAGATTCCTAACTTTAAAATTGAAAGATTAGACATATCATGAAAAGCGAATCATTCCGTATTCAATCTTTAACTTTCGAGTTCCTTTCGTGATACATTTTCTGTACATTAAAATCTCAAATAAATCCAAATAAATCTTCAGTAATCATTAATATCTGTAGGCGTGTTACATAATTTATTTTCTTCCTTCTCGAGCAAAATTCAATCAAAAGTTTAGATTCTTAACTTAAAAATTGAGAGATTAGTTGTCATAAAAGGCAAATCATTTAATTTTCAATTTTTTTCTTTCGAGATCTTTTTGCGACATCCTTGAAATCTCAACCGAATCAATCTCCAGTAATCAATAATTAATATCTGCAGGTGTGTTACGTAATTTACTTCCTTCTTTCTCGTAGTGTCTATGAATGAAATTCAATCTTAAATTTAGATTCTTAACTTTAAAATTGAAAGATTAGATACGTCGTGAAAGACGGATCGTTTCGTATTCAATCTTTGTCTTTCGGGATCTTTTTGCGACACATCCTCGCTACACTGAAATCTCGGCGAAATCAATCTCCGGTAAACGCGAGCTTCGCGACGTCGCGACGTCGACGTCTCGCTGCGGCGGCCATTGTTGGCGGCGTCGCGGTGCAAACTCCGGGGCGCATTGTGCCCCTCGGCGTCGGGGGGTCGGTGCGTCGCGCACCTCGCTACCAGCAGGTTCCGTTTCCAGAATACCGGGGCTTCGCGCTTTGTGCGCGCCTCGGCGGCCGCCGACAACAAGTGGTAATTAATTCTGCGCAAAACAATCAGCTCGCTGGCTGGATAGGGGTAGAGGAGTGACGAAGGGGTTAAAAACGATTCCCGTCCAATGAGTCCCTCCACAGAATCCCTCCGAGAGCGTTTAAATGCGAATCGAAAAGCCACAACGCGTGTGACAATTAATCGTATAATTTTAAATTAAAAATTTGGATTATTATATATTTCATCATGTGAAACGTTTATTTTGTCAATTTTTACATCCTCTTCTTTTTTTAAAAACGACTTAATTTTTCATCGGTTGATCGCAAATAATACAAAAACAAATACAAAGTACTAATTTTCGGCTTCAAAGTACTAATCAGTGCTGTTCGTCACAAATGGTTTTACGTTCTTATGAATATTTACAAATCAATTTGCGGGAATGAAGTGACAGTTGTCAAATATTTATACTTTCGAATAGCGTTAAACACTATTACTAGATAATTGCAAGAAAAGACACTGTAATACGTGAAACGAATTAATGAATCAAATTGATTAATATTCGAATGTGCGACTTTAGAATTATATTTACAATTAATCTACTCATTTGACGTACTCACGCTCTTATTATTAATCGTAACCTGAAATTTATTGCAGGCGCGGAATGGAAACTTCTTACGGAAGACGAAAAACGCCCGTTCATCGACCAAGCCAAGAGGTTACGAGCCCAACACATGAAGGAACACCCAGACTACAAGTACAGACCGCGAAGGAAACCCAAGACCCTGCGGAAAGAAGGCTACCCCTACAGTATTCCGTACCCAAGTGTTCCCATGGACGCTCTCCGAGCCGGTAATTATTTTAATTAATTTTTTGCATATTTTATAACATTATCACGCGTCAAAAGATAAATCCTTTTTTTTTAATCGATTAACATTACTGCAATATAATTTTCGCGTACCATCACTAATAATATTATCAATTTCATGTCGCGCTCTCGTCTTGTTGGGAAAACATTGACCGCTTTTAAATTATAAAAAAAAATCGATCTATCCGACGGCTTTGACGGGAATCACCTCGTTGCACCGCAATGCAGCCAAGTGGCGCGTGGAAATGTTGTTGCAAATATTGCACCTCGCAGTTGCGTAAACACTCGTGCCGAACACTTGCGACTACGCAGACTGACGTCACGTCACGTCTGGTTAGTTTATTGTGACAATTGAGCGAGCGTAATGGAACCGAGTTTTGCATGCAAAAGCGCGTAGAAGAACACGGAAAATGCGCGGTACGCTACCAATTTGTTTAATTAACGCGCGACGGAAACGCGAATGCATTATGCGCGATGAACGCGGCGCGATTTGTAATTTAATTATTGCAATCTTTCTTTGATACGCGCTGCAACAAAGGTGACAGCGCGCGGACGCGTTGTCTGCATTACACTGCAGTAATACGTGTACATTTTTCGTGTATAAACAAAGCACCGTATCATCCACTTATTTATTTGTTACCGAAAGTGTATGAATAATTGCATTGTTAAAAGTAACGAGTGTAAACAAGATATTTTACGAATATCGCCGCATTCGTTTTTCCAAGCGCCGATTGTTCGATCAATCGGTAGTTGGATCGTATTACTATATTGTAATTATTTAAAATAGTTCACCGTGGTGCCTGCTGTGATATTAATTAATCGTTACCGTCATCGTTGATTTATCTCTCAAATTATATAACTGTATTACATTCGCTTCAATTACTACGTTTAATTACAAATTAAATCATATTCCTGCAATTAAAATTATTTCCCTCTACGATTACTACTCCGACTTGAGATTGTTATTGCTTCTAAATAATATGTACACACACCACACACACACCACACATGAAGAGTTTTACAAAAGTTTTATATTTAAGTTCAAAAGTACACATATTTTTCTTTGATTTTCTTGATAAGTTTCTGTTCGGACTGCTTTCATAACTCATTTTTATTATCACAATTCTCTCTTGCTGCTATTATAATATATTTTTAACATGAAAACAAGATAGTATTCGAATATTTATGACACATTATATATTACGCGTCCGTATTCACCCTGTAATTTATCGTCGTCATGTAATTCGTGCCCGCGAGAGAGTGTAGGCGAGAGTTTACAGATATCTTTCGAGAAATTATTAATTCCGGCAATGGTGATGTCGCGATTAAGGTCGGAATTTATCCCTCGACGCCCACGCGATCTCGCCGCGAAAAGCGATCGGTAATCTCCGATTTATCGGACGCGGAGACTATTCTACTTCCCATTTATATCTCCTTCGTGACCTTCTCTCTGCACATTTCTATTCAAACTCGGAAATTGAAATTCCTGCATCATTTAGATAATCTTGAATAGGAAACATACAAAAAAAAATAACCTTCACCCTTTCAGAATACTAATTTGGAGAAGAAAGACACAAAATTTTACTGCGTTAAAGTAGCCATCAAAAAATAAAACTCAATCCTTTTTAAATGGAAAGTGTTTGACTATTGTCATTATGAAAACCATAATCTTGTTGTCAATATTTATGTATATTTGTGTATAATACCATTCATATATTGTTGTATTTTCACAACTATTGAATTCCCTTTTTGTTAAATTTACCACAATAACAGGTAAAAACACCTCTTTGTTCTTTTATTCGTTTTAAAGGTTTTAAAACTATCCCCTTTTTTTCTCAAAGGATCATTTACTCTTTTTTTCCAAGAGTCATTCCTTCCGGACGGTTCTACTACCTCTCGGCCAGTGGCACGCGCATAAGACAACTGCGTAGGTGGTTGGGATAAATTACCGGCTTAAATTTTCGCTCTGGCATGAGACTGCTTGTCTCTAAGGATCCAATTTAAAGCCAAATCCAGGTTTCAAGCATAAAATCGGGAACAATGCGCGAAATCGCTAATTCTCGTGTTAACTCGAAATCTTTATCGCAACTTGCAATATTTGTATTATTAATATTTTATTAACGTCAGCTGCGATAAACTTATAATTCATAATTTCTGAAAACAAATTAAACTAATAAAATTGATTAAATATATATATGACATGAAAATTTATATAGCTCCAAAGAAAAAATCGAATTATTAAAATATTACATTTAAATTAAAGGAATATTATTTTTTTTTATGACAATATATTGATAATTAATTCATGCAAGGTAAATCGCAAAAAAACGAAGGGAAGAAAATGCAAAACACATGTTCCCTAAAATCTTTTGAATTGTTATCGGAGAGACGTATACTGCGGGGGTGATTGTCCTTTTTTCAACTAGACAGAACGTGACAGATTTACGATCGCGAATATTTTCGTAAAGTCATGTGCCTTTTTAGCCCCCGGGCGTGACTGCTGAGTCGCGTGGATTTTCGCATAATACTGCAGAAGCTTAAGACAATTCGATAAATAATGAGCCTGCGACATGTTTATGCGCTCGCGTGCCTGCGTCCAATGAATCCACGGGTAAACACGATCCGCAAAGTACAGTCCTACAGCGCCGAAGGGAATTATTCGAGGATTTATTTCAGCGCATTCCCCCCATTTCCCTCTTCCGTTTTATCCCCGCACCGCCGCGATATCAAGTCAATCTACAACGATAAAGCATGCTCTCCAATTAAGAAAAATAAAATTATCTAAAAAATATATGATGCGGAACAAAATTTCTTAATGCTCCAAATTGCATAAAAATTTTTTTTTATTCTTTGCCTGATTTACAAAGTTTTAATTTTTTCTTAATAATTTAAAATTAAACTAAATAGTAATATTCATTTTCTTTTTCTTATCAAGAGCATCGATTCAAACTTATCTTAATATGAAAAATACCGAAACATACCAAGATAATTAGCGTATATTTTTATTTCTACGCTAAATATAGACATATAAAATCGCACGTCACACGTTGAATGTACAAGTGATATATAATCCCTTATCTATTTTTCATCCACGTTTTATGAATACGTGAAAGACTAATGTAAACCATTCGCGAGTTTCGAAACGAAGAAGCGACGAGATGCGCCGAGCGGAGAAAACGACGTCGCACGGTAGAATCTTTTGTGTTTGCGTTTGAATTATTATGCGACGGGAGAATTGCGACAGACGGTCACGACGCGCGTAAAATATTTAGACTTAGTAATCAGGTTGCGTCTCCCTCGCGCCTTCGTCCGGCATGGAAATTCAAAATTACGTAATCCGGTACGAAGTGCGAAACAATGAAGACAATAGCAGCCCAGGAACGGCAAACAAATCTCTGTAAACCGAGGGGACTCGCGCGTACCAAGAGACCGATTCATCGAACATCTGTTCTCGAATCTCCGTCGACGGAAAAGATAAATCAAAATCGACAGACGCCGTAAATAAACTTCACCACGTCCGATTAACTCTAATTGAATCGAAAAGGCAAAAACTCGATACAAAAAAAATCTGATAATGCGTTTTAACGAAGTTACTATAAAAACAGTTACTTGATGTTTTCTAGTCTCTCTCTCTAGATGATATTTCACTTTAAATCAATGTAAGAGAGTTAGAATCTCTGCTATCGGTAAGCAATATATTTATATTATCCAAGATATCTACATTAAGTGTTGATTTAAAATGTAGAAATATATACGTGTAAATTATTTTTATAACTATTTTAAATTTATAAAAATAATTTATGCATACATATAAAAAATATGTCGAATTTAATGTAGCTTTTGAATTCCCACAAAATCTATTCATAAAATAATCGATGTAATAAGTTTGCTTCATGAAGCAAATAGCATATGACGAATCGGGAATTCCGTTAAAGATCTTGCGCGATTTTTTCACGTCCAAAATCGGGCAGCATGTCGATCGCCGAAACACTCGTCTCACCTTTGGCGAGATCTTCGGACGTCATTGACGATCATAAATCTCGAGAAACTCAACGCCAATCATCCTTCTTCGGGTTAGCTTGGCTGAAACGAGGCGAATGAGCAACATCTCCCGGTCGCTATCGTCCTCACTCAACAATGGGACTTCGTCGAAGGTTTTGTCGATGATCGATAAGCCACCCAGTATACGTTCTCGTCTCCCTTTCTTTTTCTCTTTCTAAACGAATGGCAAAACATGCAAAACGGTAGAAAAAAAGAGACGGAGACGTGTTAGATAGAGAACCAGATATCAATCTTCACCGAAAATAGTCGATGATCATTAGCGATCATTGTCGGAACTCAAAAGAAAACGCGAATCTTCTTATCCTGAAGCAAAAGTAACCGCTTATTATTTGCTGAACCAACATCTCCCTATTTCTTATTTTGTTTTCCAATATTTCCGGCTGAAGAAACTATATAATTTAAAGCAGAAAAAAAATAAAAACATAATATGTATGTGTCAAAAACGTAGATATGTTAATCTCCGACTTCAATAGTTCAATAACCATCCGAGAAAAAAAAAACGCCAGCTATTCGCGCGACCAACTTACGGCTAACTGTAAAAAAATATTTCCGTTCTGACATTCCCGTACCAGCCTTACCTACGTTTTAATTAACAATCTGCCGCAGAATTACAAGCACTCGAGGCACGAAATATAATTATTCTTGCATCGTCCGTGTTACATAAATGCAACTTGCGTGCAATTAATATATCGCGCGGCTGAAAATTACCGATGGCCCGCAAATTACCGTCTTATTTATCGATACCGGCGTGTTGTTAACATTATAGGGATGGCCGGTAGCATGGGACAAGCCGGGATGGGCACCTATTACGGCCCTGCGGCGGCTTACGGTTCCCTCTCTGCGGCCAGCATGGCTGCGGCCGCGGCAGCGGCTGCACAACAATCGGCGGCCATGTCTGGTCTCGCGGCACCTGCTCAGGTAAGTCGATAATTCTTTCGTATCATCAATATATGTGTAGGTGCGAAGTGCCCCGACACAACGTGCTTCAGGACGTATTACGGACGCAGGACAGATACAGCGAATAACCGGTTAACTCTCTTTAACTCTTTCTCGCGCGAATTATTAATTGATCATTCGGTATTGTTTAATCAAGTGAAAAAAAGATTAATTAATCAAGAAAATTAATTTATATCGTATTCGTAAATATATACATAAATTTTTCGATAAACTCATTTATTGATTTGATTCTTTTCTTTAGTTCCTACTTTAGTTGCACGGCTAGCAATATTTTCCGGATCAAATATTCTCAGAGAAATATATAACGTATGTATTTTTTAAAATTATAAGTTTTGTAATAAATTGTAATTTTGTTATCTTTTGAGAAAAAATGCTAAAAGCTTTGATTTAAGTCACATGATAAAAATGATTAAAGGTAAATATAAAAAATACTCAATCTAAGATGAGAGAGGAATTAGAGAGTAATCTTGGTCGAGATGTTTCTATTTCAACAGCAGCAGTTTCTATTTAACCCGCCGACATTTCACAACGCCACAAAGTCAAATCACAAATCCATTTATCTTCGAGACAATTGGCGACTGGACGTATCGAGTCCGCGAGACAGATCGTCGGCCGCGTAAATAAAGCAAAAGTAGAAGAAAAAGAGAGAGATGAATTGCGCGTGAAAGAGGAAGAGTCGATCCAGGAAAGGAGGAGGAGGAGGAGGAGGAGGAAGAGGAGAAGGGGAACGAGGAGGAGAAGGAAGGATGAGGGTGGAAGAACGGAAGGTAGAGCAGGAGAGAGGATGAGTGTAGGTACGTTTCATTCGTTGTCGCAACAAAGGGGCCCCCGGGTGGCTTCGCAAACAGAAACCGGAGACCGTGGTCTGTGTATGAATTTCCGCAGCTGGCTACGGGGAGACAAACAGATAGCTAGTTATTTCTGCATTCAGCGGCTGAATGGCCGACGCGTCTGGAACGACGCACCGGCGCGATACAAGCGACCATTATTGGCGAACACCGACGGCGAGCGGCACGCTTGAAGAATTCCAACGTTATCTTCATGCCCGGCCGAGTTTGAGCTCTTCCTCTCGCCGGCTCATCAGCACCGGAAGCGCAATCAGCGTCGCGAGGAATCCGATCGCGAAAAAAAAGGAAATTCCGCGGGCTCTCTCGACGACCTAAGCCAACGCTTCCGAGAGAAAAGTTTCAAAAAGAGAGTCTTTAATTAGAGAATTTCTGGAGAAAATTGCAATCTTTCCAAGATGATAAATTCACCATCTTCTAAATCAAAATCAATTTAACACAAGACTTCGATTTGACGAATTAATCTTCTTTCGGAGTAAAAATTGGCAATATAATGAGACAGAGAGAAAGTTGATTAAATCGCAGCAAAATGTGCTACACGATCGATTCTTATCTGTATAAAATTCGTGAAAAATGAGTCTTAAGATCGACAATTAATGATAGGAATCGTTTACTTGGTCGCACACTCTCATAAGCGAATCTCTCTCTCGGAAGCAGTTCTTACAAAATGTTGAAGCGTCTGAAATATCGAGGGCCGCGACACAATATGCGGCGATGTGAGGGAGTTGACTTTCTCGTTCTCTATGCTCTCTCCCACCGCTTCGAGGCCATTTGGAAAATAAAGTGCGCTCATTCTCTTTCGTTCTCGACTTCGACGACACATGGCGCGAAAGGAGAATGCCGGTCTTTTGTGAGCGAAAACAGAGGCGAATGGTATACGGTGTCATTGTCCTCTTTAGCAGCAACATCGCGCTGGATAATTAAGTCTTCTAAAACGATGGCGTAGATGAAGACGGAATAAACTATCGCGATAATGACGAGGGTAGACATATCCGAAAGTAACGATTATTTAATATAATGTCGATGTAAAGTACGTACAGTTACACACATAATATAATAATTTTTCTTAGCATTCTTGACTTTATATTATATATTGTATAAAATTTACTGTGCTCTAAATAATATCGATAAAAAAAAGTTGGATAAATCTTGATGAAATTAATTTAAAAAAATCTCTTACTTGTTGAATTTATTAAAAGTAGATTCGTAATTTTATATATCTAATTTTTCATATAATTGTTTAAAATTTCAAGAATATGTTGACCAGAAAAATTATTTTTTAAATTTCAAGTTATTTTATCCAATCTCAGCAATACAAGATTAATTTAAAATTCGATCTTCGATCGGACCGGAATTATTTGTGAGGCATTTCTCGCAAAGCATGCGTTACGATCATTTAACGGTTAATGTGATAATCGAAGTCGTCGCGATCGAATGAATTTTCATGCGAATATCTCAACGTCGCGCGGTCAGAAGAAATTTTTTAATTTCCGGACACACTGTTGCGATCCTCGCGAATTGCAGAGGGAGGGAAAAGGGGGACTTGGAGGCGAGAGAAACGGAGCGCTGTGTAATCAATTGGTCGTAGCAGGCGGGAGAGACTTAGCATCGCTAAGACTGCATGTAAATCATCCGGACAAAGCCGCTTAACGATCCGACAAAGGATCCCGCACGGTCCTTCCTTCGGCCACGAATTATAGAATCGGCAATACGCGCACTATTCCCTCCCTCTCTCTTCTTCTCCTTTTTTTAACACCGCTCATCTCTCGGGGCCAGTCATCCCCTTCTCAACTCGGCAGCGCGGCCATCCGAATGTGCTTGGTGACGAAATTTATGGCCGTTTGGCAGCGTTGTCTTCGACGTAGAACAAATTTTCGAACCGGGTCGCGTCGTCCGCGTCCACCGATTTCGCGATTTGCGCGCGCCGACCGAATCGAATGCATCTCGACTCTCGAATTTGTCGCCTGTTTTTTATCCCCCGTCGTATACGTTTTTCTAACGGATCTGGATCCGGACTCGAAGTGCAAAAATCTGCGAAAGTTAATAACGACCTCCCATAAATTCTTCTAGGATTTTTAATTCCGCTTGTGAAAAGTCTTGTCAATAAATTAAATTCTCCCCCTTAAAATTGATATTCAAACCGTGTAGTGGTCACGAAATATGAAGATCCACAGCGGTATTGTATTCGCAAGGCTAGAAGTCTCCTCGTTTTGTGTTCCAGGTAGTGAGCTCGATGGACGCCATGAAGTATTCCATGGAAGCTGACAAGTATCGCGCCGCCTACATGCCACCCAGCACCCTGGCGATGAGCATGTACCCGGACCCCAAGTACCTGGACTCATCCAACCCCAAGACCTATCTGGACTCCCGGACCTACTTGGACTCGGCGAAAGCGTACTTCGAACAGTCCAAACTCTACATGGATCAGAAACCGGCCATCGCTGATTACAGCCGATCTAGTTACGAGCCCAACAAGCTCTACGAGGAATCCAGCCCGGGTAGCGTCGTCGGCGGAAACGGACCCGCGAGATCACCGGCCGCCGAGTCGCCAGACACGAGCAAGCAACACGAAAGGACTGAGCAGGGCTCGTCTAGTGCAAGCTCGACATCGACATCGTCGGCCGCGAGTCCTGGAGCGACTCTGCCCGCTTATTATCCCGGACCGGTCCAGGCTGGAGGTCTACTGGGCCCGCAGATGGGTCAGTACGGTGGATACCAGACGGCACCGGCGCCGGGAAACGAATCTTTTCGCCGGCCATTGACAGTTATCTTCTGACCCGATAGAGCGTAGCTCTGATCTATCCTCGACGAGCAGCTGCTATGACGCCTGACTCGCGGTGGCTGGATCGCGACGACTAAAGATGCAGATTTCGCGAATTTGACGAGGCGAGATGAAGAAATATCATCGATCGCGAAAAACGTCATCTTCTAACGAAGTCGAGATTTTGACGTATCTTCAAGAGGAAGAAGACGGGATTTGGTCCCCCCTGTATAATCTGACACGGATTTCATGGAAACGAAAGTGAAATGTTATGTGAGAGTTATAGAAAACTTTATTCCCTCCTTGAAATAAGCTATCCTTTATTTTACTGGATTTTCGCCAAACTTTTCAACAATGTCACCATTTTCTCATCATAATAACTATCACGAATTTTCAGATTTGCAATGAAATATTTCCTGAAGAATACTCTCAATTTTAGAAGAATTCTCTGATAATCTTTAAAAGATAGCAAGCAATATTCAAACAAATTCAGTGCTATTGATAAATGAAGATCTTACGAACCAGTTAAATAAACATTGGAGAAGCTGCGAACAAGATAGATAGAATCGTTCATAAGGCGAAGAGATATTTAATCTTCAGAAAATCTTCAGGAAACGTTGTTAATTTAATAATTTGACACATTCATCGTTTAAGACGCTCGATCCGAAAGAATTTTATCGAGTGATCAAGAAAATTAGATCGTTTTCCGGTTGGATATTATAATAACGCTTAGCAGCATCGCTTTAGCAGCGAGATTAAAATTGACCAACTGACTATTCCCAGAAGCAAATACCGGATTAGCGACGATAACATTGTTACGACAACGAAAACCGCGAAGGTTTCCGCTATATCGTTAACTGACTAGTCTTAACCGGGACGTGTTAAGAACATATTGTACATAGTCCTTGTGTAAATAGTGTAGCAAAAACTGGGCTTTACCGGATATCCGCACCCGAATCCGCTTTCTTACGGTTTCCATCCTCGCGTACGAGCTTAGTCCTCGACGAAGAAAGCAGTACAAATGGGATCGTGTGCATAAATGATGTCCGAAACCTGTCGCGAGTGATTTGATCTCGATGGAATGAAGTAAGCAAGTCTCTTTGTTTTTCTCCTTTTTCAACTCACACAATTGATTACAAAGATATGTTCAATCTTAATATAACCAAACTGATAAAGTATTAAACAATCTTGAGTAATAAAAAAAACAAAAGTTTTCATACACATTTTAAATTAACGATAAAGAGATTGAAAGTAAAATTTCGTCAATGATTTTTTATCAATTACTAAATTAATTATTAAAATCAAGTCAATGTCATCAGTTTTGTGCGTTGAAAATTTTCAAGCCGATATCCCACAAGTAGAACTTTTATAAAAAATTTTATTTAATTTTTTCTTATAAGTGCATTTTATTTTATTCTCATCGAGAAATTACGGTAATTATTCTTTTTATTAAAAACAATGTAAGAACACATTATCTATCGATATAAATAGATATTTATTATTAATTTTTTAGCTAGATATATCTTGCATTGTTTCTTTGCGGAGATACTATAAAGACGCTCCTTTTGTCGCGCATTTTAGTACGAGTTTTAAAAAATAAATAATCAACAGTGATTATTAATTATAATTCTTGTTAATTTATTGACAGAAATACGTGATATTTCTATCTTGTTAGATTTTTTCGCTTTACCATGTCGAACAAATCGATTTTGCGAGAGGAAAAATAAACTGTGGAAAATATCTCGTTCTCAAAGAGCGAGGTCTTCCTGCTATACCATATAACCTTTGTATTCGTATCGTTACGAACCTTACGATGTATCGATTATCCGAGTATAATATTACAAGCGACACAAAAGTAAGCTATAAATATTGTACCGTAAATGAAAAATAAATAATATTAACCTTGAAAACACTACATGTGTTGACATATTCCTCTTCCAATTTTAACATTAATCTCCTTAATAGCATTTAATATAATAAATTAATTAACTAAATAATCACGTTTAAATAATTCTCTTGTTAAAAAAGATTCAATTATTTTTGCATATATTATTTATGAAACTCTCGGGATTTTTAGCAAAGAAATTTTTATATACAAGCTAGAAGAATAACTTTATACAATCTAGAAGAATAGTTTTTATGCTTACATGCGGGTCAAAAAGAGTATGCATGAATGAGTACCCGAGAGAATGAAGAGTTATAAAAAGGTTAGATTTTGAAAAGATATATTATTATATATTCCCAAAGAAAAGTTTATCTTAGCGGGAGGATGACTGCAACCTCATTTCCGTGGACCTATTCGTAATATTTCAAAGAAAAAGCTTGTATTTACCTGAAGCTTTAGCTGAAGATTTAGCTGAAGAGTGTAAGGTGTTTTCACGATTTACAAGGGACAGAACCATGAAGGTGCGAAAGCATAAATGGTTCGAATTTCTAAACATTTCTTGGCAGTTCACGTGTACGTGATCATTCAGCTGCCGTTCTTTCTAAGCCGACAATGGGCAACGCAATGGCATGGTCGAAGCCTTTTCTTTTTCTTAGTCTTTCCAAACTTCACCCGAGCGTCGAGTTTCAATTCACATTGTGTAGCCAAGATACATAACGGTTGCGATTTATTTTAACTAACGGCGCGAATAATTTTTGCAGTTTTCAATATGATAAATTTCTTCGTCTTTTCATCGCATAAAAATATATATCAAAAAATATAATATTAAATAATATTAATATAATAATATTATTTAGTAAAAGTATTCAAAATTTGTATAAAATTTTTTACAAGTATTTAAATTCAAAAGTATTTTTTTTTGGAAAATATTTCTAAATTATAAATTTATTTAATTTATTTTAACAAATTTTTTTAAATATCAATCAAATTTTTATATAAAAATTTTATAATTTTGATTTCGCGTGTGCGAATAGAGGTAGAATCTAAATTTTATAATTCGCACATTCAACGAATTATTTCGTGCACCTTTCAACGCTTGAAAAGAATTTAAATCCAATTCATGAATTTAATCTCAAAAAAAAAAAAAAAAGAAATAAAATATAAGCTTGTGTGTGTATAATAGTATATAATAATGTTTCCAACAATTTTTTTCGTTATCCCTGTCAAAAGCATTCTATCCTGAATGAGTTCGTGTCATTTTGAGAGTATCTCGCCAAAAGATGTAATGAATAGTTACACGTCACGGCGGCATTGTTAATTCGGCCGGTGACTGGATAAAAAGGGCCGCAAACTATACAGTAGCTCGCGGCGAGTGATAACAAGATACCAGCCGCGAGAACAGTGATTAGGGACCCTCGTGCACGCCCCTCGGAACGACAAACTGACAATTTTCACCTCGTCGTTATCCTCTCGAGAGGCACGTCCATTGTTTCTGATCCCAGAAAGATCATCTCAAGCGCCCTTTCGTCCCATGCGTGCTTCTGCGAGCAGGAAGCGTGAACAAGGATACAGGATTTCTCCCTGTCCCGACCCGGATAACTCCTGACACATCTCGGGATGCGCGGAGGTGGCTACCTTCTCATTAAATCCATTATACCAAGTGAACGGCGATGAACTTGACCTGCACCGGGCCGTCAGACCGGCTTAGACAGATCGTTTAGGTGGAATCTAAATCATCTATCTACCCTTCCCCTTTTTCGATTCCTGCTGCCCGAAAGCGCGCTCGACCGCGTCACCATTCCTGACCGACCTCTCACGACTTCATTAGTACGGACTTTGGAATGCACGGGATTTCGGATATCAGGAATTAGTATGCGTAGGACATTCAATAATATAGCATAATCGCTGTATGAAATATCGATATATTTGATATACCGATATATTTGATAGCCAAGAAAAAAGGTCAGATAAACAAGACAATAAAAATTCTAATAAAATTGATACATATTATAAAATTATAAATATATATGAAAAAACATTTAAGTAACTTTCTATTAATATCATACAATTATTGTCAGAAAAATTTGACTTTATAATTGTTGTAAGAATAAGATTATTAATAAATATTAATTTCTCAATTTCTTTATTTCCAAAATTAATATATTTTATCAATGTTTCAGAAAATATCGAAAAAAATCTGCAACGGAACATTAAAGATTTTTTATCTGATCTTTTTTATTATAATTCATATTATGATAATTAATGTTCTCATATTTCTATCGCAAAAATCATCAATTACAAAAATCACCAATCTCCGCTAATAAAATGCTCAATTTAATTATCGCTTACGCATTTCATCAACTAAATAATATCAGGGAAAAAGACATACATTTCGTTAATTATTGACTGTAATTTGACTTTAATCAGCATTATAATATTATCTGATTATCTTTTACTGTCATTCAATCGCCGCAGGAATCATTTGAATGCATTAATAAAACAATTATTAATTTGATTACATATTACATTTAGTCAAATTTTCCTGACAATCAGATTCAATGACCAGACACATTTGCATGTCTAATAAAATTAATATATTCCACGATAAATTTTCATTCGAGATATGCGAGTATTTACCGATTATTATTATAATTCGTTAATCAACTTAACGTTACTCAATTATTCTTGAATGTTGTTTGAAAGTATCCGTGCAATCAACTTCCTTCACATATACACAGCAACATGATCATTAAATTAAATACAAGTTATATACATTTTATCAGCGTTTACTCAGCATCAGTGTCGGTATATTTTTTTTATATCATTGATCAAAAGGAGGTACCAAAACCGGCTTCTCATTAAATTGATTATATAAGGAAGAATAACTCACGTCACGAGTGGCAAAAGCAAGATCGTTTAATGTAAGCGATTGTGAATCATTTTGAACTCTCATTCTCACCTTTCAACTTTATGAAAATCAAAATCAATTTTGAATTTATACACTTATTCATAAATTTCTTTATATTTAAAATTGTTATCTTGAGAGATTATAATGTAATTTATTAATTCGATATTTCAACTAATGCTACAATTTATTTTTTTTCTGTCAAACTACTAAAATATTGAACTTTTCAAAAAGTTTTGTATACTAAGCTGTGGATTTGAAATTCCCCGATCTATCGAACAAGATTAGAACTACACACGACTAGATGGATCGCTAGATCAATGTATCCATAGGTTCTCCCTCCCTGTGTTAGCTTTGTTCGCGTTTGGATGCTTTATGCTTCTCCACAAACAGAACAGTGTTCGATTCATAAACTGCACAATGACATTCCGAATTGAAGGTCCGGATGCCAGAACCAAGACACACACAAGTTCACTTTTAAAGAAGTTATTTACCACCTTGTATTCATTGAATAATAGCCCATCTCGATTGACACGAAAGCTTCCAGGCATTCCCAAACAATAATGAAAGAAATAAAATAAATTTCTAGTTTCAGATTTATGTGAATAGAGTCTCCCTCCCCCTTTCCCCCTTTCCATTGATCGAAACATATCGCAAACAAAAAAATTGCACTTTTAATTCGAATTTTTTTTATCGTTCAATTATAGAAAATTACCTCCCGCATATCGAGATTATATATTTTATCTCTTTTTCACTAAAAAAAAAACAAATAATAAACTTAAAATAATTAAAAATAATTTTGATTCATTAATGTGCAGTTTATTAATCGTATAAAAAAATATAAATTTTTAAAATTAAGCGTAATCTCGGAAATAAATCGCGTTTTGTATAATTAAAGAATTATCGCCTAATTTCGACGCAAGAAACAACTCATCCCGTGTTTGTCGAATAATTATTTTCGATAGAGCGGCACAGGTGCTGTTATTCAGACAAGTCAATCGTCGCCGGTGGCAGCAAACCACCGACGCTTGTGTTGCGCAAACATTCGCGAGGGCCTACACATAATGATTGCAAGCCACCAACTATAACCGGCACCGGTCCCTTGCAGGATTCGTGTTTGCGTATCGATTGCACGCACGTACAGACATAGAAATCATTTGTGACATCGGTATTTCCCGACAATGCTATTAATAGCTATTACTAATTAATTCTTAGTAAGCTCTTTTTCTATCAACTTACAGCACGAGTCATCATCTTAATAAAAACTTTTTTTTTTTTATTATACATACTTGATTTTTCTATCTCATGCTTCTTTTACGCAATATTTTGTGTATAATGCAGACAATATTATGAAAATTATGATTTTAGATACGCTAACAATAATTTTTTTCTATTATATAAATAAAATTAAATAAAAGATGAAAATGATTGCAAATGAATCTAACGCGATAATTGTACTCGTTTATATACGATTGCAAAAGTGCGCGCAAATATTATTAAATTCGCATGAATGAGTATTTTGCAATTTACGTCGTGAAAGTTTGACCGCGATGCATCATTTTCACGACACGTGCGTGATAATTCGAATTAGGTACAGAATTTCTCTCTGAATTCGCTTGATGAAAAAGAGTGTCGATCGTCGCGACCCTGAGCAACCACTTGACGCAGGTAAATCAGTTTTTATCAAACTGAGCGATCAATGAACCGATTTCGTTCGACATAACCATCACGCGACCGATCTCTTTACGCCGTATATGATTCATTATTATTGAATGGATATAAGGAATATTTTAACAATAATAAACATTAATAACAATAAATATATAATAAACAATAATAAACATAAATATTTCAACAATAATAAATATTTCAAAAATATAAATTTTCCCTTGTAAATTTTTTAATTTTCGAAATTTTCCGTATTTCAAACATAAAAAAATTATAATTTATATTACTTTGTTACATCCAAACATTAATATGAACCTTATTTTCATGATCTAAGTCCCTCTCGTGAAAACGCATTCATTAAATAAATAGAAATTTATAATCTGCACATATACATACATATTGTTATGTGAATTTTGATATTGTCTTCACAATACAGAAAGTTATATTATCCATTGATGATATTTATAATATGAATATTGCTGAAATGCATTACACTTTCTTCAATAACATTTATAAACATACGCTTTCAATAATAAATAAATTTAATCTGAATAAATTAAATTTGAATAATTTGCGAAACCGATGATTTAAATGTATAAAATAAATTTTAATAATTAGTGGACCTTTCTCGAGTATTAAAATTAATACTGATAATTCGAATGTATTATTAATAAATTAATAAATAAACATCAAATAAATATTGATTAATATAATGCAACAATATAACCAAATATAATAGAACCTCCATATAAATGAAATTATATATATTTTCAATAATCCGATTATATTTTTTTAATAAATAAAATTAGTTTCAATTGTTTGATGACATTACCAATAAAGAAAATTAATTTAATTTCCTCGTACGTTTAATAATGGATAAAACTGATACTTATAATCATGTCAACATATATTTTTAATAAATAAATTCATTAGTTATTTGTGTGAAAAATACACTTGTCGAATAAATAAAATTATCTTCAATGAAATGATTATATCATTCTAAAAAAAAAAAATATATATATATATATATATATATATATATATATATAATTTTGTTTGCTGACATTTTTTTCACTAACTTTAATTTTGAATCATTAAAGTCTGAGCTTTTCTGATGAATACTAATTCAGGCTCTCTTAAAAATACATTAATAAATTTATATTGACCACACAAATAACATTAATTTAAATCGATAAGAAAAAAGTGTATGCTTTTCAGAATTAAATACTTTTATAAATATTTCATAAATTTATTCTTTCTCATTTTAAGATAATGGATTTAAAATAATTAAAGTAGAGATAAGAGTGTTATAAAATTTATAATTCTTTCATTTTTCGCTTAGTTGAAAATATTTTTAACACACTAAATATTGTAATAATAAATAATACAAATAGATTTTTGTATATGTATTATTCTTATTATATTTTACAATTTTTTAAATTTAGTAGTTAACAACATTATCGTATATTAATACAAATATATTATGTTTTTATATTTTATACAAATAAATAAAAATGAGTTAATAAAGAATAAAAAAGTTAATAAAAAAATGATATATTAATTTGAATTAGAACTCAAACTCATTTATTAATTAAAGAGGAATGTTCCATAATTTTATTACTCATTATTTTTGCATTAATCCATTACCTTAAAATTCTAACATGAGCAATAAAAAATGATGTGACTCACCATATGATGATTATAATAATATTGGCACGACTCGCAATCAGCATAACTCAAGTAACGTACATGACATGGAACTCGGCTGCACTCCCGGAAGTTGATCTGCAAAAAGAACATAAAAAAATAATTTTATTAATTTGCTAATTAAAAGTATCAAAATTAAAGTATCAAAATTAAAAGTATCAAAATTAAATTACATTAATTTATACGCGCAACCAAATTTATTATCTCATTGTCGAGGTGAGAATATATTAAAGGAGATATATATATATATTAAAGGAGATATATATATATAATATATATATATCTTGCTTTTTATTACACATCGCAATGTATATTCGAGACAACAATGTTAACTGCCTGTCAAGACGCGATGAATACGTGACTCGACGACGCTAAATCATTCCGAACAGGTAAATAATTAGTCACAAAAGTAAGGTATAAATGGATTTACTCACCGCAATTTTCTTCTCGCTCAATCATCACCGTTGTCAATTCTTCGCCCAACACTCGAACACAAATCACTCGGAAAAACGCGGTCAATTATAATTGATCAATCGCCCGTGACTTTATATGACTTATTTCGATAAATAATATTCGCGAACGAGATCGCACGTCACTTTGCAACGACACTCCCGATTTTCACGGCGCCATCTTCAATCGACCATCGAATTCGCGGCAAGAAAATGCAATGACAATGACGATCGAGTCAAAATAAAAATCTAATCCACGCTCATTGTTTCGCATTCCCGATCAGCTTTAACGCGCACTTTAAACGATTTTAATAACGTAAAATACTGTTAAACTGCCCGACGACGCTTGCTATGCTCGACTACGTCACTCGAAAAGACTAGTGATATATCAAATGCGTGGCAACTTTGCAGCGTAAAAAATGTGACGTCACGAGTCTCGCCATTTCTATTACCACTGTCGCTCGGAAAAAGCTGAAAAAAAAAAATAATATATAAACATAGTAATAAAAATACTGCTCTCTCCCTCTCTTTCTTTCTCCTCTCTCTCTCTCTCTCCCCCCCCTCTCTCCCCCCACCTTTCCTCCTCTTTTCGCTCTTTTAAAAAATATATCGAATATTTGACGTGATAAGATATAATTGAATAATGCTACGTATGATACTAAAATATGAGAATCTAATGCTGTTAATTATTAATTGCGCCCCATAATTAATACAACGAACTATGCGACGCGAGATGCGTATCGATCGCGAACAAGCAACGCGTCTTAACAAATAGAATATATCGACGGGGACATTCCATCGTTTATTCGATACGTACCGGTTACGGGATTTCGTTAATTATAGCCGTCCATGCTAATTAACGACGATGCTCCATCGTTGTTGCAGGCGGGACTCGATTACGAAAATGACGAGAGAAACGATGCGAGATGCGTTTTGCGCGAAATTAACGGTCTAATGTCCTACGTCACGGGTCCTACACGAGTAAAAACAAAGCTGGCCCCTAGCGAGTCGAATGAAAACTCTTATCACATATAATGTCGTCGGAGCTATATCTTTCGGAGCTTATTACGCGCGTTTTAAACTATTTCAGTTACGCGCGTTTTAAACTATTTCAGTTACGCACGTTTTAAACTATTTTAGTTACGCGTGACACGCATTAAATCGCCCGTACACACATACGCGTCTCACACCTACGACGCTCGTTGCTCGACTACGAAAACGCTAGTGATAAAAAAGCACAGGAATTTCCCCGCGGGCAATGACGTCACGAGTCGCGCCGCGTCTCCGAACGCCCATCGTTTTTTGCGTGGAATTTCGATTATGAAAACGGAAAGAAAAGCGAAGGTGATATAATTCGATTCTATAATACTATTCTATAATACTTGATGAATGAAAATATTATAAATATTAGAAAAAGTACAGATTTATAAGAATAACCTAAACAAATTTATAATAAAATAAAGTAAAATATTTTTATATATTAAAGTGAAGTAAAATAATATATGCATAATTCATTATTCTATTATCTCTATTATTCTATATAATTAATATAATTTATCAATATAATTTAGTCTCTCATTTCTATAATAAACAATTCTCGGGATCTATCCCTTAAGAAAAAAAATATTTCTATTAAATATTTTATATATTCCATGACTGTTCATCTTAATGTTACATATGCTTTGATTGATCAAACCTGAAAGAACTAGTCTTCTAATTGGCCAATCAGAGACGCTTTAAAGCACTGATAATACCAAGTGGAACATACCATATATTATATCCATATATTTTATGTTCGCGAGATTTATATTACAATCTTTTCTCGTCGAAAACTAAATTTTGCTTTCGAGACTCATTTATTACATACAGTGAATTACTTACAGTGAATTTATTGCCATTGTTTTATTCAAGTTGAAGCACGCCGTAATGGTGAAAATTTTATTTTAGATCAGGCCGGCGTCCTCTGCGCGTCACGCACCTCACGTGACGTCACTGAGTCTCGTTTGTTTAGTTTCGGGTGATACGTCACGCGCGCGCGACCTTGCTCGCAATTCGTTGTCTTACTATACAGTAGTACGGCGCATTCAAGTGACACGTCTCGTCGTGATAGCTCGTATTAAAGGCGTGGATTTCAAGTGAACAGAATTGCGGTAATTTAAAGTATACATAATTAATAATATCGCAGTGCTCGACATATTGTATCATGTCGGCAAGTCAAGTGATGCGTGAAGTCGGTGCCGATGTGAAGTTACTCGCGTACGGTCTTTAATTTTTTCACAAGTGTATCGAGTGCAACGAACTGGAATCGTGCGTGCAAGTATCTTAATATTATATTTGTTTATCGCTTAGAAATACGTCGAGAATGCGAAATATGAGATGCCACGTGCGTGTCGCGTTAATCGAGCGTGAAATCGAGTGCGGTCCGAATCTTTCGTGCATCGAGCGAATGTAACCTATATCGTGAGTGCCTGGCAAAGTGGTGGACTGCACATCCTTCTGTTCTTTACCCATCAAAACACATCCAGAGGAAAAAGATGGCGACGAGAAGGAGATTGCGGTGAGTAAACTCATTTATTTGTTACACTCTTGTGATTAATCCTTCACCTGTTCGTCGTCGAGTCATGTCTTGTCTAATTCTCCTATTGTTTATTGTACATAAAAATACTGTGTCAACTGCGATGGGCAGTTTGCGCAATATTTTTGGGTACAATAAACGATATCAGAATTAATACGATATAAAAGTTACGCTTTCAAATACATTAACAATAATTTTTATCGTTACGTGTGGTAAATAAATGCAGGTGACGAAAATAATTGCAAGAATTGTATTAATTTATATATGTGTGATTAGAAAAAAAATGCGTGGGAATATTCAATCTGCATAAATGATAGACATATACTGTTTAAATGCATTACACTTTTTTCTACAATATTTTGTATAAGTACTTTAACGCTTTTAACGATAAATAAATTTATCTGAGTAATTTATAAATGCGGTGTATTTTAAATGTATAAAATGAGTTTCAATGATTTGGGGACTTTTCTCAAATATTAAAATTAATACTGATAACCGGAGCATGTATTGTTAAATAAATAAATTCGTGTCATCGAATAAGTATTAATTAATTCGTCAATAATCAATGACACAGCAGTGGCTCCAAATAAATAAAATTATACGTATATTTTCAATAATCCGATTATATTTTTCCAATAAATAAAATTAACTTCGGTTATTTGACGGCGTTACCAATAAACAAATTTAATTTAGTTTCCCTGAACACGTTTATATAATGGATAAAACTGATACTAACGTATTAACGTACATTTTCAATAAATAAATTCATTGATTACTTGTATGAGAAATACATGCTTGTCGAATAAATAAAATTATCTTCAATAAAGCGATCGTGCCATTTCAATATATATATACAAAATTAATTTCGTCTGGCTGACGCTTTTCCAATAAACAAATTTCACTTCAAACCACTGAGGCCTGAGCTTTTCTGATGAATATGATAAATACTGATGATGGCTCTCTTAAAGGTATATTTTCAATAAATAAATTTAAGTAGTTGATCACACAAATAATATTAGTTTAAATAAGTTAGTTAAATTGTTAGATTGTAAGTTTAATTGTAAGAAAAAATTGTATGTTTATAGAGTTAAATAGCTCTATACAGTTATAAGTTTATTCATATTTTAAAAATTATTAATTTAAAATCAAAATTTAATATTCCGTTCTCTTTTATTTAATTAATTAATTTTTAAATTAATTACAATAACAATTTCGTTCTGTTAAAATTAGATTAACGACGAATATAGAATTCCACGCATTGGTTTAATCCCTGCATATAAATTATAATTTATAAATTTATAAATTTTCCTTTGCTTATCCCTAAAATTGAATAATGTTTATTTCAACTTTCAAATTCGTGTGTTATTGTTCACAATAATTTGATAATGTAATTACAATTTAGAGTTTCTTTCGAGTCAATACATTCTTTCATACATTCTTTATTTGAAATTTAATTTTTGTACTTTTTTTCATATGTTCCTTTTAAGTTTGATGTCCCATGTCATTTCTAAATATTTTGCTATATTAAAATAAAGTACAGTTTGTTTTTATTAATTATCACTGAATAATAATTTTTTTGGTAAGGTTTGTATGAAGGTTTGAATTATGTAATATACTAATAATAATTAGTGCTAATTAATAATAATTATGATTAGTACTAATTAATGCGAAAAATTTATATCAATATCCTAATAAAAATTTATTTTGACATTTAGTTTCACAGGCACTTTTTTTACAGACAATTTTTTTCATATAATAGATAATATCAGAATTAATACGGTATATTATTATAAAGGAGCTATTTAATAATAATCGCACGGCGGAAATAAACATAATCTTGAATGAAATGTTCAGATCACTCATACTACTTGAATCAGAACTGCTCCACTGGTGGGAGGGATCTATCATTGTATTTTACCCTAATAGATCGGCCCTGGATGGTGATCCAGGCAACCCCAATCTGTGGCATCCAGATAACGCGGATCCGCGGTCGCCCGTTGCGGATCGTTATTTTATTCAATTCGCGCGTCCCTTTCCCTGACCCCCTTTGCCCTCGTTCGGACCGCGCGATTTTAAAAGCGCGGCTTGCTCGCGTGCGCGACACGTAACAATGACACCCTCCTTTTCGATTGGCCGCAGCCCCTACACCTACAGACAGTGTATTCCGGTGTATCCAGGATAATGGCGGTTCTGTCGAGACCCTTTTTTAAAGACGCGCTGTTCTTTTGCGAGCACGATCTAAATTAATCGACGGTCGCGTTTCTATCAAGATTTTCGCGTCCAACGCTTTAATGACAAATACAATATTTGTTAAAATAGAGATAATGACAACAATAAAAATTACAGAAAGTTAAAATAATTGCATCGTCAATTTTTTTTCGAGTTATTCGAAATGCAAATATATTATTAAAAATTTAACATGCTCACAATTGTGGAATAAATTCTGTATTTAATAATATAAACGTGTAATATAATAATTAAAATATTATATTTTAAATAATATAAAAGTGTAAGTAAATATAAAAATGTAAGTAAATATAAAAGTGTAAGTAAATATAAAAATCGCGAAATTATAGAATTAATATAAGAAGATCATCTAAATTTTTATTTCTTGGAAGAGCGTGTTTTTGGAAAATGAATTGCTTAAACGTGAAAATGAAATGTATATTTAGTAGGTGAAACACAGTAGTATAAATTATAATTTTTTAAATCTAAATAGAGAAATGGAAAAAAAATTCGATAATTAAAAAGTACATAAATGAGAGACTAATAATTTATACTTTTATTTTTAAACAATAAAAATATTGTTAAAATATTATTTGCATTACAGTTTCATCTAAAAGCAATAATTTTTATGTATTATTCATTTATTAGAAAATAATCTATTTGATTCGGAATAATTTTTGTTGGTCATTATCTTGTGGAAATTTTCACGTATAAAGTCTTCTCAGAGGTAGATTATACGACGTGTTTTTTTTCTATTCTTTTTTTGAACAACAATCTTAACGTAATGTTGTCGTTGTAAGGTCTCGTTACCTTCGATGACTTCTTCAGGAGATAACATTTACATTATCTGCAGCGTAGGATTATTCCGCCCATGTTCGTCAGCGTCTTGTTTGCAAGTCAGTGTAATTTTATACATTTTGCATTTTGTACAATCAATACGTAAAAAGGAATAAATTTATCGAGAAAGAATTTTTTTAAATAATACAATTATAAATATAGTTATAAAACGATTAATTTAGATCGTGCTTGCAAAAGAACGTCGTGTTTTTAAAAAAAATCTCGACAAAAGCCCAACATTATTTCAGATACAATGTTTGTTAAATCCTTAGCTGCATCATAGCTAATATTGAAAATCTCGCGACAAAGATTAATTTTAAAAGACATTACTCGTCAATATTTCTCTACTTTATGAAAACATACACGCGAGATTTATCTGACAATGAGACTTGTAGTCTCGCTTGTCATTCGATCTTTGCGGACATTCTCGGTGACCCAGGAAAACA
Source organism: Camponotus floridanus (assembly GCF_003227725.1). Lineage (NCBI taxonomy): Eukaryota > Metazoa > Arthropoda > Insecta > Hymenoptera > Formicidae > Camponotus > Camponotus floridanus. Next base: position 787,251 of record NW_020229747.1, on the reverse strand, counting down.
CTCGACATCTCAGAGAACGTTAGCCAAAGTCCTTGATTCTGTCCAAAGTTCCGTTCAGCGAGATCCTCTCTCCTTCCCTCCTTCGGACCCTACGATTCGATAGCCCTCAGGTATCTCCGCGTGTCTCCCTCGCGGCTCTCGCGTCCGTAGTTTTGCATTATCCCCATTACTGCTGATTCACACGTCCTCCTTTGTGGCCTTTGTGAACCGCGACAATGCGCGACCGGAGCTCTCTTCCTCCGTCTAGCCGCTTCTTCTTCATCTTCTTCTCTGCCGCGTTCTTTTTTTTGCGTCACGAAAATACGAACGGCCCCGTAAGAGCTGGGCGGATGACAAACGACGGCATACCCCATCGACTCGATATAATATGCGCCGGTCGAACTTGGTCGAGGATCGCTTTGACCTCGTCCTAGTCGATCCGTTTCCTCTCTTTTTCTCGCCTTTTCGCCCTACGCTAAGTGCCCGCCGGTCAAGCGGGACCCGCCTTATACGGTAGCATTAAAATGAGAGGGAGAGGGAGAGGAGGACCGAATAAAAGCTGTAGCGGACTTATTCACACGAGCAATGTTCACACAAGCCGACAATTTGTAATAGAATTGTATAGTTTACTACGTTTCTTTCAGTTGTCACGATACAGCTTTTCTCTCTGGATTCACATACGTGTTGTTTGGAAGTCCAGTCTGGAATAAAAGCGCTTGTGTTACATTGTATTTGTATTTTTTGTCATTATTTCTATGCCATTTTGTTTTCAGTTTTATTATTTATACATAAACTTTATTAAGTTACTTATTTAATTTATTATTTATTTAATTTATAAATTATTTATTTAATTTATTAAAATTTTTGCAAATTGTACGTTTCATTTTTTATTTAATATATTGAATATCTGATTTTTCCATGCCTTTCGAGTCCATTTAATAGTTTATTTATTTCCATTGGAGCGTCTTGGTTAATTAACAAACTGAAGAATATCGATTTAAATGTTAACACAAGCTATACAAAACATTATCATTTATCTATCATCGGTTAACGTCTGACGAAACGTGTAACGGCTATCGCAATTGGACGCCTCCGGCGCGAATTATCGGACGAATAAATCAAATTAATCGACTCGAAGTAGTCCGCTTCCTCCGTTTGAGCTCGAAGCACCTCGCTTCACCTCTCTTTACGGGGCCCCAGTCGCGTTCCAATTAAGCCACCTTACGTGAAAGTACCTGGTGATCCGTCGCATTGTGGCCTCTTTGAAGTCGGCCCGGTCCGTTTTCGGATTCCGCTGGGGGAAGCGGGGGTAGACGGGAGGTCGAGGAGAGGCCTCAGCGGGAATAAAAGGTGGGCCGAATAACACCAGTGGCCTGCGGTAGACACCCACTGAGAGTTATTAAACGACCTACAATACTTGTTGCCGCGTCACCCATCTCTACCCGGCATCCGTGCGCGCCCCCGGCATCTTCAGAAGCCGTAATCAAATTCGTGGGGCGATAATTCGACTCGAAGGATGCTTTGCTGCAATGATAGAGAGAGCCGCGAGATCTCCGCCGGCCTTTCTCTCGCTGAATGCCGACTCTGCACTTTGTGTTCCTTCTCCGCACGTCGCAGGTTCATAAGACCTGCCGATCATACGCGCGCTACGGACCAATCAACAAAGCAATTGACGAGTCTCTCTCTCTCTCTCTTTCTCTCTTTCTCTGTTTATAACTTCGCATAAGAATCACCGGTAGACGTGGTACGTAATTACGGAAATTTGTGTCTCTTTAAGCGTGGGAAAATCTGTCAATTATTTATGATTGTTAATATCGTTTACTCAACATCGATTTATTATAAAGATTATTTTTGTGTTCTCTCGATTTAGTAACCACTCAATGATCGAATAATACAATTTTCAGTTTAAATATTGTTAGTTTTTAACTTTGAAATATAAAAATTAATTACGTTGATTAAATTTGAAATTTATAGGAGCTCGAGTTTATAAATTTCAAGGTTTAACAAATAAAGTCGTGGAGATTTTGAAGTTTTGCCATTCAAACTTATCGACAACGACACTTTCAAAATTATTTGAGGTTTATAAATTTCAAGATTTAAAAAAATAAAATCGCGGAGACTTTGAAGTTCTGCCATTCAAACTTTTTGCGAACTTTCAAAATTCTAAGGTCGCGAATCGTTTGCGCATAAGAATCATCGGCAGACGTGATACGTAATTACGGAAATTTGTGTCTCTTTAGAGAAAATCTGTCAATTATTTATGATTTTTAATATCGTGTCATTACTCAACTCGATTTATTATAAAGATTATTTTTGTTTTCTTGATTTAGAAACCACTCACTAATGATCGAATAATACAATTTTCAGTTTATTGTTAGTTTTTAACTTTGAAATATAAAATTAATTACGTAATTAAATTTGAAATTTATAGGAGCTCGAAGTTTATAAATTTCAAAATTTAAAAACAAATTTTGAATTTCTGCCATTCAAACTTATTGCGAACGACAACAAAATTGCAAGGTCGCGAATCGTTTGCGCCACTTTTAGCCAAGGTTTCTCGTTTCATTCGACGCGCGACGTAATATCGAATTAACGTCGTATTAATGATGACAGTTAGATGATACACCGTGGACTTTCGACTTGTGTGCGTCCCGCGTATACCTGAATAAATTCTCCACGCTAGGAAGTCGAGAAGGAGGGGAGTAATTCGTTTTTTCTCTTTTCGAGGACAACAATTACCAGCTAATTCGCCCGTGCGATTTCGAACGAAAGGATCGCGACGCCGAAGGACGACGACGACGACGATTTCCAGGTAGAATTTAATTCGATACCGGGGGAGGGTGAGAGACAGGGAAAGAAAGAAAGGTGCGGGGACACACGTTCTATTCTCGAATTCGACTGCGACAGCCGTAAAATGGAGAAAAGGATGTATTGTGCGCGCGCATTATGGATTAACGCGGACGATGAACAAAGAGAAAGTGCGTGCGTGTGTGCGTCTGTGATGCACACGTGGGATAATATCCTTTCGCGAACATCGCGCGATATCGACGTTACTAGTGCTATATCCGTTAATTCTACGTTTATTGCCAATGTCGGTTATTATCGGTTATTTTTGAAAATCGTCTTGTTCGTGGCATCTCTCGAAATTATCGCGCTTGAAAATGTTTCGAAAGCCGATTATTTATAGGCTCAGCAGGAGATGTGTGAATCATCGCCTTCCAATAACTTTAATTTTTTTTTCTTGAGCCCGTTTATTATTCTATTTACTTTGTTAATGCATGTTGAATTATTTTTACAGTAAATTAAAAATTAAACAATTCGCGAGAATTTTAGTAAATTAAAATTCACATAAATAATAAACTTGAAACTAAAAATGAAATGTCAGAAATCGCATAAAAATAAAAATATAAATATAACGCATATATATTTCTGTCTGAAATTGATCTTTCTTCAGTGATATATAAGCGTAAAAAATTAAAATATTTACAGCCAAAATATCAAGAGAAAATTAAGATTATTGTTAGTCAATGATTATAATTCCAATATATATTAACGAAATCTATTATGTAGCAGATTAAAATTTTATTTTAACTATATTCTTCTTGATGTTTTCCAAATGTCATAAATTTTCATGAATTAGTGGACTTATGAAAACGAGAATACGATGCATGTTTCATGATATAACTTTTACGAAATCGAAAGAATTAACGGTTGCTGCATGAATAGAATCTTACATGTAAATATTTTTAAATATCGATATTAGAACGATGTCACAAATTGTGAAACATTTCTCATAACTCTGGAGATTAATTATGATTGATATTACTTTTTTATAATTTTTTTTAATAACTATATTTCGCAAGTCGCGGTTTTTTGATATATATTTAAATATATTTAAATATAAAAATAATCTTAAAATTTTCTAAAAAAGAATATTTTTTTCAATTTTTTATAAGTAAATTAAAATTAAATTGTACAAATTTTATTTTATATATGCTGGTGAATTTCTAATAATTTTTATTATAAAATTATATTTTTCATTTATAAAACTTAATTTACATACAATTTTCCCTTCAAGTATGTCTCCTCTACTATATAAATGCACAACAAATTATGTAACAATTTTCATTGTATCCGTTCAGAAAAAGTTTTAGTTTATCGATCACTCGATTGTTTATCGCAGGATTTGTTTATTCCTGTTCCTGTCGGGAAAAGGGTTGACTCAGAAAAAAGGAAATAATATTTCGCCTGGCGCCCCTTCCGGGTCGTCTCTCTCTTTATCTCCCTTTTTTCGCATTCAGAATACAAAGGAGTAAAGGCGGAGGGAATGGGAGATCCGGGGCAATGAATGAGAAAAAAGAAACTCAATCGATCGCGACGGTTCGAAGGAACTCCCGATGTGTCATTGATCGAAATGGAATCATCGACGTGCGTTTTCTTCGGCGACAACAATACGAGCGTCGATCGCTCAGAAGGGCTCAAAAAGCGCAGGTAATGCCCGTCGTTGTTTCCTTTTCGTGTTTCCATCATCGGAAGTGATTGACGAACGATTTTGGGACCAATGTCGGTTGCCGCTAACCACGATTTCTTATTTAACTAAATAAATTGGAACTTGCTGTGAGGCAAGTAACAAATTTAACCATCACTGATAAGTAAGAATCTTGGGACGATAAGATATTAAGCTCGCGATTTTTTTTTATATTAAAAGAGAGCCTTGTAAGTCATATTGCTTTATCAAATTATATGAATTAAAAATATTCTCGAACCTAAATAAAAGGAGGACCTAAATAAAAATAAATAATATTCTATAATTATTTTCATTAATTTCATAGCAATTAAATTTTTTAAATAAAATGTTTTTCTAGTTTGTCACAGCAATCACGTAGTTTATTTTAAATTTTGTTTTTGCGCTTTAACTTTCATTATTCCACTATGTGTTAATTTTTAAATGACTAATTGGTTTCATTTTTTATCCTGCAAATTTTGGGTAAAAATTTGTGGTGGACTTTTTATAGTTTTTAATATCACGCGTTCCGGTTTAAAAATATCCGACTGACATTCTATTCACGTGGCAACCATTAATTAATAATTAATCTTTTCGATTTCGTAAAAAATTACATCATGCATTGCACATTTTACACTCTTGTTTTCATGGATCCATGAAAATTTATGACATTTGAAAAATATCAAACTTTAACTCGCTACACAAATTGGCTGTAAAGTCAATGAATGCGACTGCAAAATGTTTCGTCGAAAATTCTACCCGGTGGCGTGATTAGTTCCGCGATCGTAATAGGTGGTCCACGCCGGCAATTTCGGCGGGACCGATGGCGGCCTCATAATCGAGAGTATCGTTTAAACAACAAGTCGATCGATCCACCGATCAGCAGAGTTCCGTTTCTTCGACGCGAATGGAAGCGGCCCGTTTTGTGGGCCTCACTCGCGATAATAATAACAACAACGCCATTCTCTCCTCGCCTTCCTTCCCGCGTTCAATTTTCTCATTTTCTTCGTTCGCCGCCGCTCTTTCGAGGCAATCGTGACTGTGCGCTATGATTGTTCGATCTCTTTCGATCATCCGCGTTCCCAGGTGGTCGATACGACTACAAACGATACGAGCGCGTACGCACCCGATATACAGGGTATCGAGACAGAAGGAAGCGAAGGCGCGTCTCCTCCCTCCTACCTTCTCGTCCTCCTTTTATTCCCGCCTTTCTTCTCGATAATGAACGTCCGGGCTACCGAAAAGAACGCATGGCATATGGTTGCCAAAAGCGGCTACCGGCGCGACTAATATCCGCGATTTTGCCGCGAATCGCTACCAGCGATACCACCGTTCATCGATTTCACTCTGTCGAGGATTCAAATCGAGACTGTCGGATTATATTTCGCTTGCTCACGGAAAAAGAATTTCTTCAATTAACAATTCATTTAAATTGTATGAAAAAAAATTCTTCTTGTCACATAAGTTGACTTAATCTTAACCAAGATAGGAATTTTGTAATTTTTTTATTTTTACCCCATTTGTCATTATTTTATAAACGATTCGTGAAGCGAAACGTTTGTACTCTTTAGTCATAAATGTGGATTCAATAAGAATTTCGCGACTGTTAAATTTATGAGTGCCATTATATTGCACGTACATCCGCGATTTGTCACTCGAGCCTACTTTTTATTTCGTTTACTTTTTAGTAAATAATTTTTAATAATTTCGGTTTTGGTTGGAATAATTAAAAATTAAATCGAAATTGGCATAAAAGCCAGTAGTTCGGAAGAAACAACACTTCCTTTTTTTATTATTGATTTATTTCAAAATTAAAATTACAGTAATAAAAAAAGAACGTTTCAGATCATCTTTTGATCCTTTTTCAGCGCGATATTAACAATATAAATTATAAATTATGACGCACATTACATTGTAAAATTTTATTTCTCGACGCGCAGATGACGCTAAATTGCATCCCGCGAAGATTTAGCAAGCTCCTACGTGCCAATTTCGATTTAAATTTATTTTTGAACAAATAAAATGATGCGTAAAAAATTTTTTCAGCAACATTACAATATATTTAAGAATACATTCTCTCTCGGAAATTTAATGGTGTAACACATTCTAAACTAAATTCACTAACGCATAAGCACTCGATTTTAAAATACACCAACAAATAAAGAGTTAATCGAGCTTGTATTCGACGAGGGCGTGCATAATCACCTTTTGCCCTGCTCATCGCCCCAGGGGAGAAAGAGAAAGAGAGAGAGAGAGAAAGAGCGAGATAGAAAGGGAAGATCGGGGGACACTGGGCACTGGAGTTTAATTTAGTGTCCGAGTGCATGCGGCCTCGGTATAAATATTTTTATTTATCCGAATGACGCGCCGGGCCGCGGAAATAAGCCGGTAATTTACGTTCACGGACGGGGCGGGTGCTCTCCGGTGGGAATTTTTGGGCGATTTATGGGATTCCGGCGCGGCGCGGCCACGAAAGCGGAGAATTAAGGAGGCACATTGTGCACTGGTGTCGAGCCGGTGGCGAGCGAATCATCCGATAAAAACGTGGATTAGGATGCTCGCTAGAAACCCGTTCCCTCGCGTCTCTCTTTATCTCGCTGGCCCCGCGATTTTTGTCTTCGTTCCTTTAATCGAGAGGTCACTTTTGCACAAATAATAATCGGCGCTTCAGGAATAGAGGGCAACGAAACTGCCGACCGTATCGCCAAGATTAGAGGACTCGAGGACTCGTATTTCCGGTAACGAAGCGCGTCGCGATTTATTAAGAGATAGGTGGCACGTGCTCGCGCTAATTTGCACCGCGCATATTTCAAGGGATACCCGTTTAAAAGCTGTAATGAGTCACGTACGCGAGGAGATATCCAATTTTGTTGTTTGCACACGTGATTACACGACGCGGCGACCGTAGAGTCCGCCATGTTGTAATGCCGTTTATTGAGAGGCGTTATCTCGGGCGCATATACGTAATTAAATTGTTTATACGAGCGATTACAGCGTGCGTATAGCTTGTAAATTGCCGGCACGCACGTGCGATTGTCGACAATTGTGCGCGTATACGTGCACGGGTGCGTGCACGCGTGGACGCGATATAAATTCGCGCACGCACGCACACCCACGCACCCGCACCCGCACCCGTATGTCCAGTGTACATACGTATATACCGCGTGTCGAGGCGCAACCGTATCGCGACATTATGCGACGGTGACGCGTCGCGTTAAATTCGCTCGTGGATCCCGCTCTCGTCCGCGCTCGTCGGAAATTTATTTGTCGCGTTTACACATGCAACCCCATTGTACGCGCCTAATACACGCGCGCACGCGGGTGCATTACGCGTTTCACGGGGATGATGATCGGGTTAAGCTCGCGGGCGTTGCATTCGAAACGCGCGTTACATTCAGCGAGAATTTATCTATCGCGATGCGCCCGTTGTCCCTGCATTGTTATTATTAATACTAGTATGTGTAATTATTTCTCTCTCTCTTTCCCTCTTTCAAGAGTTATTTCTCCCGGGATAATTTATCGTGTTGGAAATGGAACAACCATTCGCTGTGAAAAGCTGCGTGACCACAGCTATTCTTCTATAAAGTAGATATTGTAACGAAATTATAATTTAGGGTAGTTTAGCGTCTTTCTTTTAGAAGGTAAAGGAGAAATTTAGAGATTCCTTTTTCGTAAAATTTTCCGTGTCCTTAATCGTTTACTTATAATTTAGAAGCTGTCTCAGATATTATTGTTACGAGATACACTATAAAAAAAGTATGTAAAATTACACATATAATCAGTGTAACAATTACGCTATTTATAACGGAAATAAATTCATATACTTTTACAAAAATTAGTTTTTTCACTCTTTATTGTGTAAATATTCGTTTATATTTGATGAGAAATTACACTTTTAACCTTGTAATTTCTTATCAAATATAAACGAATAAAGAGTAAAATAATTAATTTTTATAAAAGTACATGAATTTATATATTTTCGTTATAAATAGCGTAATTGTTACACTAATTATGTATGTAATTTCAAATTAAATTTAATATGTTAATATGTTAAATTTAATATGATGTGAAATTCTATAAATACATATACAAAATGTATTATTACATAAACATCTCTAGAAATCTACCTCTAACATATAAATTTATTAGTACAAAATGCTTACTTACCATTTAAGATAATAATTTTATGAAACGTAAATTTACTAATGCATGTAAATATACACCTTTAATAGTTGGTCTCAATATTACCCACTATAATGGTTGTAAATTTACACAAAAATTTTTTACAGTGTACTGTAACTTATTTCAAATTAAATAGAGAAGATCCTCCCCTAGGGATAAGGAAAGAAAAATGGATGAAATTTGAAACACGTAAAAATGGATGCAATTTGAAACACGTATACCCAATATGTGGGAGAAAATTTCGTTCATTTCTAAATTCGGGACTGAAATTTGCCGGCGATTTATTTAACGTAAACGCGTTATTTACGAATACGAGAATCTCGGTCTATTATGTAGGATTCCGCTGAAAAATCCTTTCATCGGAAAACGCGAGCAACCGACTCCGCGATCCTTTCACGGCGAAACGTCCGCGAAAATTCGGAATTTTGTCCTCCCCTTCTCTCTCTCTCTCTCTCCCTCCCTCTCTTTTTTCGTTCCTCCTTCTCCTCTCGAAACGGAAAAAATAGGGAAAGGACAAGGGATGGCAAGGGGAAAAGGAGGGGCGGGAGGGGGGGGAGTAGTTGCCCTCGTGCGTGCACACAATGCACATTTTTCCGGGACGCCGAGAATTCCTTCTCTCCGTTTTCCTCGACTCGCGCAATTCCCCTTTCCTTTCTCCTTTCTCTCCCTCCGCTCCTCTCTCCCTTTCCCGCCCCGTTTCTTTTCTTTCCCTGGCTTTTTCGCCGCGTCGAACGAAGGTTGCTCGACTTTTCGCGTGCTTTAAAGAAAATTCACAGATTCCCGAGTCGGCGAAAGACCTCCTTTGAAAATGCGAGCGCGCGCCGCCTCGACCAAGAAAGAAGAATTAATTTCTCGCTGCTTAAAGGCCCACTTTTACGTGACGCTAAATGTCCCGACTTTTGTGATCATGACTGGAGCATTCATTTTTCTGCGGGAATAAAATTCATCAATTTTCGAAACGGCTAGTTTGCGTTTGTTAAACAAATTAGGCGCGTAATCGGAGAGAGATGATTTATTATTGATCATTTAATTGCTAGCTCTATTAACTTTTTTTATCGAGTTATCGAATCATTCGTTTCATAATAAGTTCAATAAAAAAAACTTTAATACAATCTGATACTATTTTTATGGAAAAAAAAAATATTGATTCCACCGACAGGGATGTCCCTTTGGCAGCCAATCTGGCATTTCTAATCACGAAGGTGGCTCTTTTGTCGTTCCTTTTGTTTTCGATGCAGTCGCAATGCCCCTCCGAAGATAGAACCATAAGATTGAGACGGTTTCTATGTCATTCTCGTCGTTTTTTTTTATTAGCGTGCACCTAATTACATTTTCCTTTTTTTCTCCCTTCTCTTCTTTCTCCTTTCTTTCTCTTTTTTTTTTTTGCTTTCTCCTACGTTACGCGACGATTCGATTCGTCGTTCCTGAATGCCTGTGCCCTGTACTCAATAAGGCGCGCGCTTACCGTTATTCGAAGGGGAGAGAGGAGCCCTTGGCTCGCCTCTTGTCGGTAATTATTCGCCAAGTGGTAATAAATTGAAAGCCAGGCAGCGATAAGGCGGAGCCGGGAACGCGGTGGTTGCCTTCGAATGCTGCCTGAATGCCACGAAAGAGCGCAGCTTTTTCCCGAGCTAAGGTGTCGCCTTTAGGTTCGCGAGGGGTGGAGGGAGGAGAAGGTCCCCCGAGGATCTCCGAATCAAGAATATTCCTTCCTTTATTTGCGTAGAGCTTCAATAGGACGAATAAAAAAACCCAGGACTAATCCGAAACGAATGACATCTCTTTTTTGGAATGCTATCAATGCAATAATTTTATTGGGTTCTCTCGTTGTCTTTTTTTCTCCGCGCGATTATTTTTCTCTTTCAAAGTGGAACCTTCAAGAATTTAAAGATTCATTTCGAAAGCGCCTTTTTCGAATTATTATATTTTAATGTAGCACGTATCGATCTCTTTATGCGCGATCCCGATTGATTGGAATCTAGCTTTTCAAATTTTATCCTCGCAGAGCTACTTTGAATCCCCCAAGATTTCCTTCGCTAATAGACATTTGTTTGTCCGCGTATCGCGATTCGCGCGGAGAGACTCTTTTTTTTTTATTTTCTCGTCGGATTCTATTCTTGCGGCCGGTCGGTCGCCCGGAAAATTCACTCTTAATCGAATTATTCTGGAGCGAGCGAGCGATAAGCTGCGTCCCTGCGCACGATACTCGCCTGAATGCGTCTAACTAAAGGCGGAGAGACCGCCGCCGCCGCCGCCGCCGCCGATCAAGAGAAATGGTTTTGGCATGCAGATTCGAAGCCAGTCTGTCTCCCTGCTTCCCCCTCCCACCCCCGCCTCCCATCCCTTTTTGCGACCCTATGCAAGGTGTTTTGTACTCGCATGCGAGCTCGCCCGCACGGAAATCCGCGACGTGTCTCGCTTGTAGCACGGCCGTGGGCGTGTAACGTAACACGCGTGCAAGTACTGGCTCGAGTAATACAGCGGCATTTGAATTCGTCGGGATATATCGTGACGTTGGTTCTTTTTTTTTTTCATTTCATTTTCCTTTTTCTCTTTTTTCCTCTTTTTTTTTTCGTTCGATCGCGTGGGTTTCCACGGCGATTTTGTCGCCGTTCGATACGCAACGCAATCAGCAATCAGCTCATGAACACGGATATTGAAAGGGTGGACAAGGAAAATTTAAATCCAAGTTTGATTTCTAATACAGTGTCCTACACGAGGACACGTTTTGAGATGATTGTGTTATTTATAACACGTATTCTCGGATCTCGAAGATAGCTTTCATTGTTCGCTGCGACGAAAAATTAATATCGTACGCGATATAGATGTAGTAAAAAAATGAGCACGAGAGAAAGAGTTAAAAATTTAAGAGATAAATCGAAAGCACTTACGAAAGTGATCCCGTTAGAGTCACGTTAGTATAATAGTACATTTGAATATCCCGAGTCCTAACTAAATAACTGTTTAGGAGATTAAACACCGCAGGTGCACTCGCTCAATGTTCTCGTAGACGCGAGACAGGTCGCATTATCGTCCTTCCTTCCTTCCTTCCTTTTCCACGAGTGGAGTAGCGTTGAGCTTGATGTATAGCTTTATAAATGGCGGATTTACATATTTTCCGCGTTTAAACGCGCCCATCGAAAACTGGCACGTGTGCAGCCTAATCCCCCTTGTCGAGCAGCGAAGGCAACCAGGGAGAATCGCAATTATCAATCATTTCCTTTGCACGTACCAGCTTGTATTTAATTTTGCTTACAGACTCGAGTAATACACTTCGTTACGACACTTGTAACACTTGCTCAATTAATTTAATAAAGAGCAAGTGATCGTTTTTAGCCGACGAATTTTTTAAAATCGACGCTCTCGGCCAAGATCTCCTCCGAGATCTCCTATTCGATACAGTCCCTCGATTATTCGGCTCTATCATTCTGCAGTAAACGCATTTATCAGATCTCGTGGAAGTTATAGGAAGCGAGCTAGCGGCGGTGCTCTCTTGGTCGGCTTTACGACGCGATTTTTGCGACAAAACGTTCCATTTGCCCCGCTGTATCCTCAATGACGGCGACGTCTCGATTCTCCACTTTGCTCCTCGAGAGCGCTTGTCGAAAGCGGAAACTTCGGTGCTTCTTCGACATAACGACCGAGAGAACTCCCGATCGCAAACGAGCTCTCGTTGGGAAAGAGAGAGAAAGAGAGGACGCGTTCTTCCGGATCATTTCCGCGAGTTAACCGCGAAGCGACTCTCTCGAGGCTTGCCATCTCTGTGACTTGGCACACAACCGGTTACCATTCACCCTGTCGACGCGCCCGACGAATTCCACGAGTCTCAGAATTATCGCAAAAAGTAGAAAAGTAATCCCATTGAAATCATTTTGATCGGAGTCGATACGTGTAATAACTTTTATCTATCTCCCTCAGCATTTTAATAATTTTAATAGTTTAGATGTACTCTATGTATCATATCTATTACTTTTAAAATAGTAGCATTAATAGTTTATTTATTCAAAAATTTGATATTTAAAGGGTAGAGTCGCGGGTACACGAGGCGTGTTATATCGATTAGATCGCTTCAAGCGACCGACGATGGTAAAGGCCGAATCTGCATGATTCTGCGCTCCGCGGGGATTAGTTCCAGAAAATCGGCGTCAAAAAAAAGGTCACGGTACGTCAGCGTAATTAATGATCCGACCGGTTGTTTCAGTCCCCAGCCGAGGGAAGATGGCTCTTCAGGGCCGCTTCTTGCCCGCGTTTGCGCGTTCCGCGGAAAAACATCGTTTACCAGCATGAATCGGCACCGGCGACACGTGGATCGAGATCGTCCTATCCGGATGCGCTTAATGCGTGTACACAGAAAGATCGATTAGTCACTTCTAGAGCGTACAATGTGAAAAACTTGGAAAAAAAATATACGTTTTATTTTAGATTTATAGTTGATTAATTTTATTTATGTTTTTTAATTTATTTTATATTGATATATTTATTTTATTTATTTATTTTATTTATATATTTATTTATTTATATTAGTTCATTTTATTTATTTCATTATTTATGTTTTATTTTAGGTTTATAATTAATTTCTATTTTACATGGAATATTTTTAATTTCTTAATAATCTAATAATTAATTCGTGTCAAAGATACATATAATTGGAGCAGGATGCTACGAATTTCAAAATCAGAGCATCTGAAGATTTTGAAATTTGGAAATTTTGATTTATATTGCGTCAGCAGTTTTTCACATCCAGATTTCAGAATTAAAATCTGAAAAATCAAACATCTTCATTATCAACGCGATCTCTCTCTCTCTCTCTGTCTCTCTCTCTAATCTCTCTATTTATCTTGATCCTTTGAATAGATATATCGCGCGAGTGATGAATGCAATTTATCCCGCGATGTTCTCGCAAATACGAGCTATGACGGACAAACACGAGTTCAGTTCTCGCGAGCAACGAGCCCTTGCGAGATGCGCTCGCGACAATGCGACACAGTTAGCGTACAACGTCCGATGCACAACTGGGGGGTGGGGGGAGGAGGGGGAGATGCGAATGTCGGTGCGCCTGCATTATATAATGACACGGAATGGATTAATCCTCCACCGGGCGACGCGACGCGGTGGCAACCAACTCGGTCCGGGATAATAGATATGCTTTTTCTTTGTTTCGCGTATTCGTAATGGCCGCCGCGCCTCGCAAGAAAACGCGGAACACCGCGAGCATTATGCGAGTCCGCCGAGAATATAAAGTCGGGCGAATGCTTTTCTCTTTCTCCCCGAGTTCGTTTCTACCCCTTATCCCCCACCTCCGTCTCGCGAGACGCGCACATCGGCCCGCTTTTCAGACTTTTTTCCCTACCGGATACGGAGAAGCGCGGCGCGCGATCGGAGACAGAGGTTCATGAAGATCCGAGGGTGTCCCACTTTACAATACCGGCTGCGAAAGGCGTTGCTCCTGGAGGAGGATGCTCCGGGCATCGCGCATTATTGCATCACAAGCATATTTCTCGGTTAAGAGAAGAAACGGCGGGAGAAATGTCAAAAGTGAGAAGGGTCTTCATCCGAGCATTCACGACATTATACCTTCAAACAATTTTTATGATTATGATTCCTCGACAGTCTGCATTCTCTCCGAATCCATATCTCGGACGCCCAAACTACGAGGGAATAAACGAGCGAGGTCTTTAATTATTCCGCTTGACAGTCGCGATTCATTTTTGCCTCGCGAAAAAATAAGTCAAAGTCCAAGTTCGCAACAAGGTCTAGCGACAGGCCTCGCCGAGAATAATAAATCGCGTAAGGTCGCGCCGCGAGTTCGCAAGAGGCATAGAAGGCGCATCGAGGTGGCGCGCCGCAATCGGAAAGGATCTTCTCTCGTCGAGGATCCTGGGAGGGTCTTCTTAACGACCGTATCAATTCGCATTTTCTCCCATTCAGAGAGCGTCCTAATCCTCCCCGACACGGCGGCGTTACGCGTCTTATGTATCGGCCGTTTTGCCCAGACTTTTATGCTTATCGCCGATACCTACGTAGGGGCATAAATCGTGCTCTCCTCCGGGGTCGTCTCGCCTCGCGCGACGCATAGCAACTTCGGGAAATGCGCCGACGATTTACGCGCGTCTTCCCCTTTCTCTCTTGGTGTTATTTAAATGAAGTGGCTTCATTCGAGGACGCAGATTATTATTATACGTTTAAAATAAATATTCATGGATATAGAAATTTATAGAGCATGAGTTTTTATTTCTCTAATTACATTAACCCATTCAGATCTGAATTTTTTCGGGTAATGTAAAAAATTATTGAATTAATTTTTCATTCATTGCTAAAGGTTTATATTGCTTTTTTAATGATTTATAACTGTTAGCAATTAGTTTCCAAGTCTACCGAGAGATCGCAGAGAAACTAATTCTAAAAAATAACTACTTCACATGATTTTAAAGTTTTTGTGCATAATTGTGTACATAGGGTCTGAATGGGTTGAAAAATGAGGAAATATTTTCTCAAGCTTTTACAACTCTTTAAAGTTTCTCGCACGATTTTTTGTTTGTAACCAATCGTATTAAATGCAAATCTACTAAATCCTCTCGGAGGTGTGTCGAGGATAAAAAGTAGCGCGATAAATCTAAAGGACTAATAAATCCGACAGACGACTCTCGGTGACGAAAAATGTCAAATATGATTCGACGAAGCCGTTAAAGTACCGGCAGTTTCGTGACAATAGTTACAACGCGTACAACACATAATCTGGCAGAGAACGCGTCACGCGCGCGTGCACGCGTGCTCCCTCCCCTCGTCTCACCTCGTCTCACCTCACCCGCAATCCGACGTTCGTGCGGCAGGTACGTGTATTCGCTCCGACACTCATACATGCCCGCGAATGAAGTCGTTCGGACGTACGTGCATACACCCGCACACCCGCGTATACACATCCACACATTGATACACTCGCAAAAAGCCAGCAACCATTCCACCGAGTTACAGACGCAGAGCCTGTTTGCAGGGTTGAGTTGATACAACATTAACAACAAGTCGTTAGATAGATGAGGTACGCACCGGGGTTTGCTGTTGAGTGTAGGAAGGGAAGAGCGGGAAAAGGGGACATGTAGGTGGTGGCTGTGGAGACGCGAGTAACGGATAACACGTAGGAGGAGAAGGAAGGGGAGGAGGAGAAAGCAGGGGGTTGCGAGTCGCACAGGAGGCGATGTCGAAGCTGTTCGCCTACGCGGAGGGTGGTGGAACCCGGAGCGACGTGGAAAGGGGAGGGAGTGCAGCGCGCAAGAGAGGAGGAGGAGGAGGAGGAGGAGGACGAGGAAGTGGAATGACGATGGAGGTGGGAGAGAGAGTGTCACAATGGTCGCTATGGTAACGCCGCGCTAACGCTCCGAGAGAAAGAGAGAGAGAGGGAGGGAGGGAGAGAAAGAGAGAGAGAGGAGAGACAACCGAGGGAGAAAGGGAGAGAGAAGCCTCCGACTCAGGGACTCTATTTCCATAATCTGCCGCTTTGTCGATTCTGAATTATGCGACTACGCTCCTCCCCACCCCCGCCTTCTTTCCCTTCCCGCGCGTTGCGTTCCTCTTCCTTCATCCCCTTTCCCCGCCATTCCCCTTCCCCCTTCCCCGTTCTGCGACGGCGACACCGTCTCGTTCGCCCCTGAACCAAGTATCCGATTATTTGCTCGAAATCGATTTCACGTGTTCGGCCCGCTTTTGCATTTGTACAAGCGCGCCCGTACGGCGAACATCGGCCATTGTGCCCCCGACGTCATGGGCGTTTCGCCCTTCGGGCTCGTCCTCGTCCTCGTCCTTATCCTCGTCTTCATCCTCGGCTTCATTGTTGCTCACCTTCCGTCGATTTGTGACGATCGGCATCGAATTTCTGCTCGGACTCTCGCGCGGATCAGGAGAGCGAGAAATCCCTGTCCCTCTCCCTCCCTTTCTCTTGTTTGACTTTGTATCTTCTCTGTGATCAATCAGATTTATAAATCATTTTCATAAACCTTTAAACAGCATCCTCGCATTGTTAAATCTTCGATACAGGACACGACTTTCTATATTCTCTCGCTCTTTTTCGTCTTTATAGTTTTATTATATTTAAGATTTTTAATTTTGGGATCCTTGGATTTTTATTTACTTGGATCTTTAAATGATTAAAATATCTAATCTTATCAAAATTATTAAGTAATTATTTTTTAAATTTCTTTAAAATTGTTATTTTCTGATTTTGAAGAATGATGTCGAACCCTCTGAATATTATTCCTCCTTTTTCTTGCACTTCGCCTTTTTCCTAATTACTTTTTTCCTAATTATTTCATACAATTAATAAGAAAATACAAAATTTATCACATACATTGGATTTGTGACATAAATCGAGCTTGTATATTTCTCGAGATTTCTTTCATTATCAGATAACGCGAAACATTCCTTTGATGATAGTTAAAAAACAATAAACAGACTAATCACCTCTTCGCCTTCTTCTCTTCAAAGAATATATTCCGTTAGTTACACCATCTAAGGAGGCGTTTGTTAATTCCGAGGTAATTAGTTTAACGAGAGGAACGGAAGAGAATTCGATGAAACGCGCACGTTGGAAAGTAGTTCGTTCGAAGAGGGCGGCTTTTCATCGTCAGTTGAATTTCCAGCAGCTGCCCATTGTTCGGTCTCCATTGTTCTAGTATCTCGAGGGCGGCGCTTCCCTTTGTCTCCACCCTTTGTACCTTTCCGTGGCCGGATCTCTCGCCTCCTCGCGCCAGCGCGAGAGGACGATGATGCCGGGCGAGAGATCGAGAGAAAGAGAGAGAGAGAGAGAGAAGAAGATAGACGGGGTTGGGGTGGAAAGGGGTGGAGTACAAACGCGGGTAAAAGGGATTCCGGAAAAGGGTAAGAGACGGCTGGTCTCAAATCGGACGGAACGTCACGCTTCTGTAATTTTTTCCCTTCCATTGTCCCGCGGGAATGCGCGATCCTAAAATCGGGACGCGCCGCTTCGTTAATTAAATTCGGGGTACAAGTGCGGCGACACTGATAAAAGGCAGCAGAGACTAAAAGTGGATTAAAAAGTTTCAAGAAACTAGAGACTGTTGAATCATTATTTTATTTTATTTTACGATTGACAAGTATATTAAATTTAACAAAAAAAATATATCGATATACAAAAAATATTAACTAATCTATTATTAATCGATTCTTTACATCGATTGCACACGTCGTCGCATTTTAGCCCGCTTGTTTGTCTACGGATCATCGACGCTCAGCAAGATGGCCACGACGTCATCGTCACCGTTCTTACCCGGATTCCTGCGGGAATTTCATCCCCGATCTACGGAGGGGGTAGATGTAGCCGGGCTGGAGGGATGGTTCGGGGGTGCGGGCGCGTCAATTGATGTCGTGCCGTAGGTACCAGGGGCGTCGGCCGCCACATTGTTTCAGCACAATGTTCACCCCCGGCCCTCGGCGTCGCTCTGCTCCTCGTGTTCCCCTCCCGGTTACCGGGGGATTTCTGAAGGACACCCTCCGCGCGCCTAGTCTCGTTATTTTAATCATTTTATGCCCGCAACACCCTGATATCGCGGTCCCCTCGCGCGTCTTCCCGCGATCGCGATCGTTAATGGCATTCAATTAGCGGCTTCTTTATTCGAATCGATAATTCGCCAAACATTGGGAATAATTTGCTTTTCTTATATTAACCACATTGAATTTGTAAGCCGAGTTTTCATTTTTTTATAGAGATGTAATTATATTTAAAGTTTATTTAATGCCTAAAAGAACGAAAATACATATGAATGTATAATGTTCCTAATGACACTGTCATTCATCGATCCGAATGTTCCGAAACTTTAAGAGCGGGATAAACACGACGTTCCCCCTGTCTCTCTCTCTCTCTCTCGTTCGTCTTCCATTTCTCTTCCGGAACGTCTCATTACACTCGCGGAAACGAATGGATCTCGTTACGATTATGAGGGGAGGGGAGAGATCGTCCCCGTCGACGCGGAGTGTACGACGAGCGACGTAACCGACGTTATTTTTTTTCCGTCCTCGAAAGCCGGCCCCACAGTCGGAAGGGGAGGAGGGGGAGAGAATAATTTAAAAGCTGAATTGAATTTTTCGTCCTCGGAGTCCTTCGTTCGGGCATTGGGAGGCGGACAATGGCTCAATGGCGATGTATCAAGGAAAGTCGACTCGCGGGAGAGACCGGCATTGTATCGGCCTTCTATCCACCCCCTTCTCGCTCTTCACCCCCTCCTCCCTCCACGCGAGAGCGCGGACGCGCGAGCGCGCGGTTCTATATCGTCGCGAAAAAATATATACTAAAAGAGAGAAAGATGTATAGAGCAAAAGAGAGAGAAGGAGAAAAAAGCTGTAGAAGCTCCATCGAACTCCGGAAATACTACGAGAAACTATGAGCGGCCACGAGCCAGTTTTACAGTAACAGAGATGCACGCATTGTTAGTACCGATTATATTGTACGTGTCCTGGTTTTTCGGATGCGTCTCTTTATATAAATAATATTGTAATTTCTGATTTGCACAATTTTAAAAATAATTTCGATTATTCAACTTGACTTTTATCTTTACATCAAATTCAATGTGCAATTTAATATCGATATTAATTTGTAATAATTTAATAAATCTATTAAATCTTTTTACAATGCTAATGATATATAAATTATCGTCGAAATAAAAATCTTTAAAAATTCTACATATGATTTTTCTAGATATTAATTGGCGATAATTAATATGAAAAAATTAGAAGCATCTATCTCTTCAATCAATATTTTCGTTAATGAAAAGCGTCATTTCGTGCAACAGGGTGATATTTGCCCTTCTTACGGTACTGACAGTACATGTATTCGGAGTTTCTCCGTGGCACGAACACTTACCGGTGTAGGTAACAGTTACAACGTTTCGAACACGTGTGTACTCGACACACACCAATGTATACGTGGAAGGAGGAGTAGCGTACGTGTGTTCGTCAAGATCGACGTGGGAGGACATTACCATATCGCTAGGTCGCCCATTGTCGAGATCCGGCGTAGGATTTGCATTGGATTCGCATTCGGCCACGAAAGTGGATCGCCGCACTTTGTTCTACGAAGATGGATGGCGGAGGCTTTCTCTCTTTCCTGTGTCCGGTGCGCGGAAGGGTCGAGGGCTTCGCATCTCGCGAAAGAAGGTCCGGGGGGACGGAGAGGGTTGCCGCCCCGATGAGCGAGATTTAGTCGAGGCATTTCGTCGGTTGGTTTGAGATCCTATCGTAGATTCTCTAACGTTATCAACTGCAATCAAATGATACGCAAAAGACGTATTCTTTATCGATAAAAAATAATTTTGATTAATACAAGATAGAAATGCACGAAATTAAATTTATTAATTATTAAAGAGAAATAAAATTCATAAGTATTTCAGTTTTTTTTTCGCGCATAATGATTCGTTTATCTGCTCAGAATTTTATCGTTTTGAAGGAAAAAAGGAAATGTTTCGTCGACTATCGCTCTTGTTTCCGCGTTTCGAGTATGTTATACGTCAATCCATCGCTCTCTATCTCTAGCTTCCTCTCTTTTCTATCCTCTTTCGCTCTCCCTTCATCTCCCATCGTCTCTCTCTTTCTCTCTATCCGCTGTGTTCTTGGTGGGTCCTGGCGAGCACCCCGCTCCATTATGACATTATGTTCGCAGCATTGTCTACCGCTGAATGCCTGAACGTTGGGTACATTGTAGCGGCACATTCAAGCCAACCGTACAACACTGCGAACGCTAACTCGTTATCGGCCTGATAGGGAGAACGTGAGGTACCCTACCCGTCCTACCTAGCAACGGCATCGTCTACCCGGGGCTGCCAGCGCGACAAATTCCAAAAAGCATTCGGTATTTCAAGAGCTTTAAATTTCACGTATTAAAATCCCGGAAACTTTCAGAATTTCGGATGTTTGCATATTTCAAATTTTACACACAATCAAAAGTGCTTGAAAAATCGAAATTGTATAAAAAATTATCGTAATCATAATAATCCGCGACTTGAATATATATCTCATCCGCTAAAATTGTATGCAATTTCGGGGAGTTAAAAGTAAGCGATGATTTATTATTATTCACGCTAATTATGATTCTTTTATATATTTTAATCGCGATGCTGGCGAGATTATATATCTCATGCGCGTAAATTTTCTTTCCACCCTCATAAAAAATGTATTTATCGAAATTGTTTACGTTTTCCTCGATCGAAAATGTTCGACTATCGAGGTTTGTCTCTCTCCCCCTCCCCTCCCATTCCTCCCCAAGGGTACGGCGAGCCTTCGGCGATACAATGGCCGTCTTATATGACACCGGGGGATGACACTTTAAATTTAATTTAAACGCGGTATTGTGCCGCCACCACCGCCATGGTCGTTGTCGTCGTCCTCGCCCTTTTGCGTGAGCAGAACTGCACTAGTTTGAATGGGGCCTCTCTCTCTCTCCCCATTGTAGTTTTCATAATGCGTCTACGCTTCCCCTCTCGTCCCCCTGATGCCCCCTTTCCCCCCTCCATCTTTCTCTTGGAACCGCGCGCTTTCTCTCTCTCCTTCCGCGTTTGGATTTTTTCTTCTCGCTTACCCAGAAAAGACTTTCTTCGTAGGGCGATGCGATTCTGTTACATAAATATTGGCTCGATTTCGAAGCGCACACCCTTTTACCAATCCCCTCCCCTCCCGCCTTTTTCGTTTCTTCTTCTCCGGGGAAGGGAGAGAGGAGAGCAGCAGGGGGGCAGCAATGGTTGTACGACGCACGAGATTTACGCAAACTGAAACGGCATGTCGCGGATCCGTTGAAAGCTGTTTAATGTCGATAACGTAATTCGAAATCGATCGGGGGTTGCGTCCGGGTGCGCATGAGTGACATAAGCGACTGCCGTGTTAAGTCGTCTCGAGGTAAGCGCGGCAAAGAAACTCTCCTCGAGGAGATTAGAAACTTGGACTCATCTAAAACTGGGAGTCGCGACACTTGGGTTGCACGATGGGCAAACTATAAAGATCGGGATTAAAGGAGAATTTCTACAACAGCGATCCGTAATGCGTTTCTTTTGGCCGGTCGATTCGAATAAACGTGATAAATTATGCGGGAGCTTCTCGGACGACTCCAACCCTACGCTGTCTCGTAATATATTTGTACATAAATATATGTGATGCGCGACGATAGACGACAAAAACACGACGTTGTATTGTTGGACGCGGAATGGAGACAGTAAACAAGTATTGTACCGAGCACAATGTGTTACTCCGTCAGTTTCCATTCCTTTTTACGTCGGAATCGTGTACCTGTTTCCTGCGTTCCCGCCTTCGCCGTCCTCCACCTTCGAGTACCGTCGGACAAATCGGTTGCCGTAACATCGATTTCTTTCGCCGCTCGACGATTTGACATTTGTTATTAAATGGATTTCAAAAGATTCCATTTTTTCAATTTAATTTGAAAGTCCTCGATATTGTATACAACTCGCACACATTTTTGGAAGAAAGAGATTAATATAATTCTTAAATAAAGATTAAATATTAATATTTGATTAATAAAAGTGGAGTTCTTGGA
The DNA here is from genome assembly GCF_003227725.1 of Camponotus floridanus. Taxonomy (NCBI): domain Eukaryota; kingdom Metazoa; phylum Arthropoda; class Insecta; order Hymenoptera; family Formicidae; genus Camponotus; species Camponotus floridanus. The sequence continues at coordinate 765,043 of NW_020229747.1, read as the reverse complement.
GTAACGTTACTTTACCGTCATATTGCAATTTGAGGATTCGGGGGCCTGACAGAATAGAGATCTCACTGTCGGAGAAGGAGTGAGGCATGATTTGAAAAAAAAAGTCGTAAATTGGCATAGATAATAGACGGGTCGTGTCGTTGCACCGGCTGCTATATATACCGAGGTCCCGCAAATCCGGGCCCATTTTCACCCCGTTTCTGACAAGACTACGGACATTTTTAGGATCGAAATTTATAACCGATTTATGTGCTTTGCTCCCCTCTCACACCCGTCGCGATCTCGTGCGCGCTTATTATGTAACCGTCCCGAGCAGCGATTTATTGGCAGTTCGTGCTCTCGGGGTAAGCAAAGGGATGCGTTGTTGCGTCGGCCCAACGAGAATTGCATAAGTTCTATTACCATATTGCTCTATATCGCGCTGTTATATATCTGTTACGTATGTTTCGTCTGCGACAAGCGTAATTCTTATATAATAAATATTAAGATTTGTAAATAGTATTATTGCGATATTCGAATATCAGATATCAAACTCTGAAAACTTGAAATATAACAAAAATCAGACAATTCTAAGGCCCTTAAAATTTATCCATAAACAAAAATAAAAAATTCTAAAAACTTTTAATCCTAAGCAGATTAAGAAATAGAAAAATACGTGATCTTTATTAAAATTATCTGTCAATTTATTTGTCAATTTTTTATTTTTTGTATCAAAGTGCACCAAATAATTCATTTATTACAATAGGAAATGCCTCATTAAGGCTTCATTTTTGATATCTTTATTGTGTTTATTGATAATAAATTAGAAGATTTTTATCTTAAAGAAAATTTAAATTTATGAATTTTCAAAAGGTGCAAATACGAAGGCTCGTTGTGTTTAATTTTTCTTCGAACAAACCGCGGAACTATTTTGGTTTCAATAGCCAATTGACTTCTGCTGGCAGATAATGACGCGCAGTGTTTAAAAATAAATGGAACAAGAGGATTATAGGCGACACATAATTCCACATAAATTACTTGCGCCGTTCAAAGCAAACGGGGATTCGTCTCGTTCGAATCGACTTTGGTAAGCGCTTCGCGTCGCGGCCGGAAAAGGCAGCGGACAATAGCGACGCCGCGAACACGGCGCTGCAGACCACTAATTATAAATCCATTGTTACGCTTATTTTTTCGCCCGACGTCACTTCTGCCCGCTCCTAGAAGGCGCAAGAAACGAGAGAGGGAGAACGAGACGGAGAGAGAGATGGAAAGAGACGGAGCCGCTATTCTCTTCGCCGCCTGCTAGCCGTCGTAATGCCGGCATTGTCTCGCTATTGTGGCGACATTGTCGCACGATAAAGCGCGAAGACAAAGCCCATCCACAAAGGTCCTCTTTCGCGTAACAAGCTGTCTTTGTCTTCCGGTTTACCCCCCCCCCCCGTCCTCCCATTTGCTCGCTGTCTTTTTCTTGTTTTTCTCTTCTATCTCTCACAAAATGAACCTATTTCAAAGATATTCAATTATACTTAGCTTCTCCTCCTTCTACCTCCTTCTTCTCCTCAATGGTTTTGACACATATTTTTGTAACAACGTATGATACATACGTTTTCTAAATATATTTCCAGAACTTCTGTACGATAATTAACAACAACGAAAAGTTAATTGTGTCGTGCATCTTTGGCATCTTTGGTTAATTGAATAAGCTAATAATTTATTCGACATTTATTCCATTCAAATTTGGCGATCAAAATATATGTATAATTTCTTCTCTTCCTCGCACTTTCAAAGTAGCAATGGCTTTCAAGCTGATACCAAACTTTTGTAAAAAATCGAAATATATTTCGGTGTATTAAGATCGATACTGGTAGATACGTGTAACGGATCAAATCGATTCTAAAAGATCGCGATTCGCGAGAGACCGATACGTATTCTGCAAATATTCCGCAAATTTTTGACAGCTCGCGCGAGAGCCTCGTCGCCATCGCTAGCGAAGTGCGTAACGAGATTATCGGCCAAAGTGGCTGTTTCTCGCACCGGCTGGCATTCATCCGTAATATTGGCCCGTAATATACTTCCACCCTCTTAAGCGGACCGCGGGTTGAGGCCACAAAGCGGCTTGCTTACCGCGGTTTCGCTTTTCAGCTTGGGAATCTCGAGAGCGCCTCTACATTCCGGGGATATCTGTATCGGAACGCGGTCACTTCTTGTGTGATACACTGCTAAGGCTGCGTTCAAAAACATCACCCGAGTGTACCCGGGTATCATTTTATCCTTGTTTAACATTCGGTGAACAATAAGGATAAAATGATACCCGGGGGCACTCGGCTGATGTTTCTGAACTCGGCTTAAGAGAGGCGGATTTACTCGTCCTTGACGATTATCCGTTTGATCTCTGACCGAAAAATCAAAAGGGCCTCGAATATCACTTCACAAAACTTCCGCGAGATTCCTTTCTTCCCGCCGACTCAATAACACTCGTGTTACTGATCGCATCGATAACGCAAAAATAAAAATCAAGCACGTCGATTTTACTCTGAGAAACTCATAACGCGAAACTAAACTTCCCTCGCGTCTGTAAACTTGTCGCGTCCTGAAGATGTAATAAATCGGAATTAAAGAGAGCGTTGGAGAAAGAGGAAACAATATTATATGCATCTTCATTTTCCTCTTCTTCTCGACCCTTTAACGTTTTATAAATTACATATAAGACGATTTTATCTCGCTCATCGCACAATTTCTCGAAGATCAAAGCTCGAATATTCGTTGTAATCTCGTAACGCATTTTTTTCACGCCATTTCTTCGGAAAACTTTCGCTTGCGATTGCGACTGCTTCCGTTTTCAAACTACTCCGGCTTTTCTTCGGCTTGAAAACTCGGTAAGCGAAAACGTTGTTAAAAATCGAATGTAATATTTTATTCATTTTCCACGTTTTTTTTTCGGCTATCCCGTTCTTTAGCTTTTGTACATTTTTCGATCATGGATCCTTTTCGTTTTTATTGACCGTGAACTTTTAGATTTCTTACAATGAATCTCGAATCTCTATAAAAATATTTGGATGGGTATGTACTCCTATGATAATTTTGTTAAGAGTTATTCACAAAATAAAGCAAAAAAAGGTCTTGATAATTTTTAAAAATAATTCTGTTCATTGTAACAATAAAAGTTTTTCAATAATAATTTTATTTTTTATTTAATCTGATAAAAAATTGTACATTGATACCATTCCATTTTCGAAGTCTATTTTCATTATTATAATGAACGGAGCTATTTTAAAAAATTATCATTTGAAACATTAATTTTCTTTTGTTCTGTATAACTCAAAACTCTTATAACTATCGTAACAACCATATAAAAATGTCAATTTTATACTACTCAAATATCTTCATAGATACGAGATTCATGATAAGAAATTACAAAGTTCATGGTCAATGAAAACAAAAATATCCGAGAAACGTTATATTCGATTTTTAATAAGTTTTTCGCTTATCGTGTTTTCAAGTTGAAGAAAAGCAGTTTGAAAACGGAAGTAGTCGGAAGTGAATTTTTACAAAAAAGAATTTTACATTGAAATCTTTGAAATTTAAAATTTATGAGACTTTTTGAGAAAATGCCAAAAAAAAATTTAATATTTAAAAGTTGAAATTTTTATGATTTCAATTTTGTAAAATTTGGAACATCTTTAAATTTATATCTCTTTATTTATTATTTAAGAAAGATTATATATTTTAGAGACTTTTTATGTATTTGTAGAAATCTTTGAAACTTTAAAACTCATTAACCACATTTTTTCTCCCTTTATTCGTGGCGTGCCTGTCTTCTTTGCTTCGCTTGTTTTTTTTGCCTGAAAATAATACGCACACCTGCGACAATAAAGCGATGATGAAGGTGCATCGAACTTCAAGTGCATCTCAATGCACTGTGTAACAAGAAGGAAGACAGAGAAATAAGAGACAGAGAGAAATAAAAAGAGAGAAAACGAATAAGAAACAAAGTTATCAGGAAGAGTGCGAGATATGGCAGACGAGGATGAGACGAGGGACGTAGTGGAAAAACAGGCGCCGGGGGGAGTTTTCCACGAGTAAAACGAACGAGTCCGCGGCCGGCACTTGTGTCAATTGCCGGGCGCACTGTTAGCTTAACATTTCCATTGTTCGTGAAAAGGAACGCGGGTCGAGTGCTATTTGCTCGAATAGGGACACACGGCCGAGCACTTCTAATTCTATCGTCCGTCTCTGCTAATCTTGCATATCAAAAGGCCGTTTGTTTCTCGTCATTAAAATGCGACGAGAGAGATGTTGCAAGTCAAAATGATAGATAAGATGATCTTAATTGATGATCCATCGCAAAGAGCAAAATTATTAATTTGTAAAATCATTTAAACGCTGTTTTCTTTAGCTTTTTGAATTTTCAAATTCTTAAATTAATCGATTTGTTAAGCCGTGATTTTTTTTTATTCTTCTTCAAGCCTTGGAACTTAAGATCTTTGTACTACAGATTTATGTATTAATATGTCATAGTTTTGTCAATTGTGATCGATCTAGCAAAGTCGCAACACATGGAAGTCTCGGATCCTCTGGGTTGGCAAAATCGTTGTTAAAACCGGCAAAGACGATTTCGCTTCCAGTTGTACCCAGACGCCTCCGATCTGAAGCACCTGCAGCTACTGTGTTACGTCTCCGACGTGTACGAAGCTGGGAATGCAGGCGACGTAGGAGGGTGCTAGGAACGTGAGGTGGAAGGGTGATGCGTGTCGCTGGCATGTATGGAAATGAACGGGTACATTCCGAGTTCGCAGCTCGTGAAGAACCTTTCCCCCTCACTTCGTTCCTTATAACGCGTGTTTTTCTTTCTAAACATTCAAAGTATTTGTCTCTCGGATTTCGAGGACAATTAGGTACCTTCGATCAGGGAGAGATTTCTAGGAGCTTATTAACAAAGTCCTATGCTTGGAATCTTATATTCTCCTTCGTCCTTTTTTATTTCATACAAAAATCTGTATTTTATACCTTGACATCTAGACTCTTTTCAACGTACACGTCTTAAATGTGGGAAAAAATCGCCCCTATATCCGCCTCGCTAAACCTTCTCGAGTAGAAAACATTCTTATGTCATTGGCGCGAGTCGGATGAGTGCATCGGGTACAATGCAGTCGTATATACGTATGACAAAACCGGGGGATACGCGTTTCAGGCTCCGAGTTCTATTTGCCATTCGTGCCTGAACAAATACTGGTCCTGCCACATGCCACGCATCCAACACATCCCGGATACATGCAAAACGCAAACATTTATTATCGCACGAATTAAAGTGTCCTCCGGCTTTAAGGAGTCTCTCCACAAAGTGTCTTCGTCCCGAGAATCTTCCTTCCACAACAGCTCCCGTTTTTAGGATCTAACGTCTCTCTTTCGATTTGCAATAATAACGTGATTATTTTAGCAGCATGCATTTAATTAAAAATTAAAACAAAGTATTTTAGAGAATTTTTTAGCAGCATGCATTTAATTAAAAATTAAAACAAAATATTTTAGAGAATTTTCCTATACGAAGATAATATTGTCAATGTTTAAAATGGCAGGATAATAAAAATATTTCTCATCGAATGGAATGACATTATACAAGATGACTTTGTTGTTCTTTAATTTTACTTCATTCTACTCGATCGCGTCGCGTCTTCTCACGTACTTGGCCGTTTCAATTTGCGTTTCGTGCCATTAAAAAAACCTAACGCTCATCGAGTTATTCTCTAATGCCATTAATCTCGTTGCCATCCCGCCGATGTTTCGAGTTAACTTATGAGTGCTCGCCGTCCGATGCGCGTAATTGTTGGCAAGGCTACGAACCGCACGATGACAAGCCCGACGATATATCGCTCGTCCACCCTTCCGCGCCGCCGTCATCCATTACGAGGCACTCGGTCTTACCCTCGCCCACTCATCGCGAGGAGGTTCAACGACGATGCCGGCGTTTCACGGATGACGGCGTGCACGCGCTCTGCCTCGTCGTCGCGACGCGATCGCGCTAATGGGACCCGAAAGTCAGCCGGCGCCACGTGTCCGAGTAGCACCGATTTCACCCAAAGGGTCCAGACGAGGATCGACTAGGGAATAATTGTAATCCTTTCCCCACCCCGACTTTTACGAAATTTGTAAACCGAGGAAAAATAATATTGCCGTCGTGAAACTAGAAAGCAATATCTTGAAAGGTTCCACATATTTTGAAACTTTTCAGACATCTTGTATATATAAAAAAATTATACATCTAAAATTTGAGACAAATTTATTATATTTATTGTCGCAGAATATTTTATTCTCTGGTAATCTTACGCTATGGTGCCGTACGAGCGAGATTCTTTCATGCATTCACCCTCGAATTTTGTTGTCTTCGTCTTTCTCGATGAGGGATGTCTCTGAGATGGCGAATTATTATTGTGTATCGAAGACATATTAATCTTCAGCCAAGAACCATTCTCGACATTCTATGCGAAATTTCCTAATGCTAATGCATGATTTCTTTTTCAACACACTTTGATTAGTGTTATAAAAATTTTTTAGGAGAAATAGAAAAGTACAAGATGGCTAATTATACTCATAAGCGATTAGAAAATTTTATTATTTTGGAAAACGTAAAAAAATATTGCAAACACATTGAGGAGAATAAGAGAAAGATGACATTATATGATAAATATGATGATTGACTCGTATAATAATATCAAATAATTTCGCAATTTCAATAATGTTTCGCGTCGGAATCAAATTCGAATTGTTCTAATCTGACGTTTGAACGCGCATCAATCTAATAAACGACGTTTCGAGCGATTCCCTCCTCTTACGCACTGTTGATTACATCGATTCAGACCTAAATCGATTCACCGAGTCTTTCGATCCGCATCTGCCTTCGGCTGCGCCGAATTCTTCATCAAGGAAGATCAGACGCGTCGATTTTCCTTCTAGTCATCATCCTCTCTCTTCATGATCGTAGCGGCGATCCGCACGATCATGCCACATCCACACGGTTGGATTCCCGAGACTGAATTTCTATTCGCTTGACCGACTCGCATCTTAAATCACATTCTCGGCCGGATACACCATGTGGTTAATGAAGCTTAAGCTTGGCGTCAGAAACATTCACTTATCCACGCCTTAAAGTTACTCGAAAGTCAAAACGTCTATCATCGCATCACGCACTTTACGCTAAATGGGAACATCTGATCCTAAGTTTTATTTATCTAGACTGACAGTCATATTTAATCTACTTAAATTAAGAAAAGTTCTAGAAGGGCTTTAAAAGGATTTCCATAGAATTGGAACGTTTGTATATTTCCTCATCCTTAATCTAATCTCGTTTCGTTTATATGATTCCGCTAATTTAAGATTCAGCGCCAATTTCTTTATTATTGTATTCCATAAAGAAACCTGTCAATCACCGAGGTATAATTAAAAATTGAAGACGATCGTCCAAATACTTGGACAAAATGTCAGCAACCCGCGCTCCTCGATATTTACATTAACGTATTCCGGCGTTTTCTCCCGAGACACCAATCCGGGGGAAAATGGGGGCGACACATTTTCCCGAGAAGATACACGGTGTCCGTGAAAAATCACCGAGACACGCGACATAGCGGATCCCCTTCACGCACGCCAAAATCGCTATATCCGCGATACTTATAATAGCGTTTCTCCGGTCCCCCGCGCCGCCCTCGCCCACCTCCTTCCATCTCTCTGTCCTCGCTCCCGTCTTCCGACCGCTCTCTTTCTGCCGATGTAATTTATCACCGCTCATAACAAGGAGCCGCAAGTTTGTACATATTTCAGTCCCGCAGCCACCCACCCCACTGCTCTCGTTTTCCCCGTTATTCTCCTCTCCTCCTCTTCCTCCTCCTCCTTCTCTGCCTTGCTTTAGCTGCCTTCTCTCTCCTCCCGGCGTCTTATCCTTCCACTCAATTTTCAGGTAGCAAATAGAACATATAGAAAAAAAACTACGTTGGCAATGTTCTTGCAAACTTGTGTGTTATTAAGTTAAAATTAATTATAAAATGTAATTTTAATTATTATTATTATACTTGGTAATTGATTATAAATTTCATGAAATTATCACAGAAAAAATTGAAGAAACTAATAAATTACAAAAAATAACAAAAACTAATAAACTAATAGCTTTAAAAAGTTTTACAATGCGCCTGGCAAAATAGGGCATCCATCGTGCACACACCGTCCCTGGCGGAAGGGGTGGGGAGCGAGTGGAGGGTTGCAAGGAGGAAGGGGAGAGATGCCGAGCGGAGACGTTATTATTTATACGCGCCATTATATGTCAGCCGGGAGTCGCGGGAATATTGTTCAAGACATCCCGCGCATACATTACGTGCGCAAGCGAGAGGGGGGAGGGGAGGAAAGGGGTGCCCGTCGTAGCATGGCAGGCTTTTATTACCGCGACCACTTATTTGTTAACATAATATACACATTACGGGGCGGTGGCTCGGCGGTAGCACGCGCCATCCTCAACACGACGAGGGAGGGGAGAGAGAGGAAACTTCGGAGAGGGTGGCTTTTAGATACGGTGGACGATTTTTCGCGTGTTTGTCCCCTCTTCTCTTCTGCGGAACCACTTTCGACCTCCTTACGAGCGACGAATTGCGTTAAACGAACCCTTCGCTCTCGATGATCCCAAAATCGACGACTATTGTCTCTGTGGATTCATAAGAAATAAATTCATTTAACGACTAAAGATTTTTCAGAGAGAGATGCACATCTAATATTTATTTACATTTTTTAATTTTGTAAACGAATGCTGATAACTAAAGATATATATTTCTTAAATATCACGAGACTCTTTCGTGTTCTCATTGATTTATGCGAATTTAGATTGACGGATAAATCAGGATCGGGATCCCAGGAACGATCGCGCCGATAAGTTTTTCCCGCGTTTAGCATAAATGTGAGCGACATCGGTGATTCGTCAGTGGTCCATTCAGGACCTTGTCCACCCCGCTCTCTCCCCCGCGAGCAGGGGACAATCCGGGTCGAGGTTGAGGGAGATAGGACCATGAAAAATCGCAGAGTCAAAACACTGTAGTACGATAATCGTCAGAAGCTCCCAAGGATCACGAATAAACATTCGTTATCCTTGCACAATGGCCCGCACAATGGGAACCGGTTTTCGCGCATGCTTATGATATATTATGGGAGAAAAGCGGAAACGTATGTTTTTATCCCAGTTTCCCCCGTTTAGTGGCATTTAGTTCGCTCCACTGGCTATCATTTATTTTTCCTCTCCCCCTATCAACGCGAGCTCTCACCCTCGTGACTTTTCGTCATTCTTTCCGCTGCGCATCGAGAAAAGCGCAACATCCCAACTACCAGAACTTTGTTACAGTAAAAAAAAAATGTTCGTTTTCGACTCTTAGATTTTTTTTATAAACTAAAATAGTATATAAGTACCACTACGATAGTAATAGTATTATAATATTTAGTACATAATTATATTAAATTAATTATATTTAAGATTAAATGATATAAAATATAATAATTACAGGCAATATTGATTAAAAATCATAAGATAGTTGATAATGTTAAAAAAAAAATGCATAGATAAATTTTAAATCAGCCTATCTCTATAATATATCGAACAAATAATAAATTTATTCTAAAAACAACGGAATTCTATTTTCACATAATGAAAAAATACATTTATATGCATTTGCCTCCTTCAATTATTAAATAAAGACAAATAGATTCTTATTTTCCATAACTTCTTGACAACGTAATTGTGCTGCTACTTGCTACTGTCTTGTTTACTCTATAACAAGAATCATTCCTGAGATAAAATCGTCGCGTTCTCCTTCTCGTGACGCGACAAAAACGCGAGGGTTGTCCAATGCTATGGGGTGCGACGTTATTAAGGGCGTTCTTAAGGCGAAATACGATCGTCGTGATTCCTCCTTCGAGGATTTTAAACGCACAGGACAATTGTACGAATTGGAGTAACAAGAATGGTCGAAAAATACGATGCTGCCAGATTAGCAGCTTTATTCGAAATGAAAGAATTTTTATATAACGTGTGTTAAATTAATCGAAACGCTCTCGTATATTTAGCAATATAAATTGAAATTATATCACGAATTATACGTTAACCGACAGAGCAGGAAATACTTTTTACGCGTAACGACTATATCGGAAATGAGAAGATTAGAGGAATATTATGCAAATCGGGCAAAGCGTCGTTCACCAAATTAGGATACCAAAATCCTATTGATGAGACACGGCTGCCTGGTGTGTTCGCGAATTAGTATTCCCCACACCCCTTCGTAGCTTGCACGGTATATCATATGTCGGACAATGGCTAGATAATGCCATTACGTCCCCGTTAACAGCCATAATATCGAACGACAACGATGCCAACAGCTACGTCGGCTACGTCGAATGATAAATGTCACCGTTGAAGTGGAATAGCACACTCTTGCATTGGGGTGCGAGAAAAGGACAGAGGATGTACGCTTTGCATGTAACTAGGACGTCAGGTACCCTGCACTAGGTCCAATTGTAATTTACAATTCTATTATTATATATTAAAAATAATAAGAGGAATCCAATATTTAAAAATCTTAAATTCGGAAAATAAAAATATTTAGAAATCTAATGATGTAGCAAAGCTTTAACAATTTCAAAATTGATGTTTTATCTCAGGAATCTGAGACTTATAATAAAATCATATATTTTAAATATTTAAAAATTAGAGAATTTAAAATCCGAAAAATTTTCAAGTATAAATCTATAAATTTTAAATATATAGTATTATACTTTCTACTTATAATATAATAAGAATATACAGTTTTTTTTGTATTTTGCTTTTAAACATGGATGCATATTTTCAGGATATAAAGTATTATTAGGAAATATAAAATTTAACTGTTACATAATGTAATACTTTTGATTTTATATAAAAAATGACTTTTCGGCTTAAGTAATTGCTAAAAAAAATATGTTTTTATTATGATATACGAATATAGACTGTATACTAAAATGAAATAAAAATGTTTTATATTTCTTCAACTGGCCATGCAAATCAATGCATAACGTCTCTTCTGAATTTATTTAATCTGAGAATCAACTTAATAAACTCTTGTAAGTCAGATATTAAATCGTATACGAGGAGTTTTTCATAGTATAGTATTCCGAACAGTAGCACAATAGCGTTCATTGAATTAAAAATGGTACAGTAATGGCATCATGATCATCCGTGATTCATAAATCCGCAGATCCATGTATTAAGCCGTCCATAAAATATCCACTTAATCCGGCATTAAATCAAGTTCGCGCCATAACGCTCGAGGGTGATCGAGCTAGAAAAGTCGACCTGGTCGAATAGTTGAGATCCACATACGCGTCGCTGAGCCCGACTCGGTCGGATCCCACATACGCGTGCTACAATAATACGGGATCGGTGTTGGTGGAGGACCTGCTGCATTGTGCAGCTGCATTCCACGATGCCACGATGTTTCTTCGACTCTATCCTTCCCCCCGTCCTCTTCTCTGCCCCATTCCATTTTCTCCGATCGCGTTCCCCATATCTTAATTCTCCGGCAGCAGTGTTCGACCTAAGACGAGGTTTCACGACTATTGTAACGAAAAGTCATCTGTCAATGTTGACTTAGCGACGTCGAACTAATATTTGTCTTAAAGTCCGTCGAGTCTTTTCTTTGGCTTGTTTAGAATAAAATATTAACACGAATGTGGGAATCAAAATTAATACACGATGAATCCACTTATACGAATTGGCTAAATAATATATAATTGGATAAGAAAGTTATAGATTTTTTGTAACGTGCAATATTTTTTTACCAATTCTTTCCGAGATTATTGCGCACCAAATAACTTTATCAATTAATATAAGCGGTTTTCTTATATCGAAATTTCTTTCATTGCACCTTCTCGGAAATGAAAAAAATAATGATGAAAAGTTTCAATGATTTTAATGGTTCCTTGTTTATGTTTACACTATCGGTTATCGAGAATCGTTCTGGAGAGAGGAAGAAATTCTTAATCGCGATAGAGTGACTCATCCCTGAAAGAAGTTGAACTGAGAGGGGGTTGAGGAGGAAGGGTCGATGAAAAGCACATGACCCTCCGATGAGATGGCTTAGCTAATTCAGAACTTCAGTCGCATCACTTTGGAATCGATTTCGAACTTGTATTCGATACGACATTTCCGTCAGAGACTCGGTATTGATGGATAATATTTTTTTTTCTTGCACAATCGTAATATTTTAATTATATATATCTTTTGAATCATGCTAAAATCGAATTTTACCTTTTAATTTATTTCTTTTTTTTAAATAAATAATTTTTTTTAAAGAAAATATTAAAATCTAATTTTTACGCAATATGAACATACGAATGAAATTTTTCTTTCAACTACACTTTATTTTCCAATTTATAACGTGTCATCGAATCATAATTTCCAAATTAAATCCATATCATTCACATGTATACATTCTTATTAATCATTTGATTTTGATAAATAAAGTTGTAGTTTTTTTTACTTCATTAATGATTGTATTATATTAATTTATCAAGCAATTACGAAGGCAATAAAAAATTAATAAAATTATTTTAAAGCCAAAAAATCCTTGAAGCCAGAATTTCCGGATAAAATTGACTATATTAATTCTCTCAATTTTATTGTATGACTTAATTTTAAATCATGCCATTTAACGCTTTATACTTTGTAAAGACGTTATATTCACATTCTTCACGGTTTCTGGCATGTAAATTGTAATGCATTCAATCTATACAATCGTGCGCACGTGTCTCTACTGTATGTGCATATATATATATATATATATATATATATATATATATATGTATATGTATATATATCCTTATTCCGGTTTATATGTAACGTGCGTATTCTGATTAGAGAGCGCGCACGTGTAACATAGGTTGCAACGCGCGTGGGCGCGGATCGTAATCATTTGAATGCTTTCGGTCGTATCTCGGATCTCTTTCTACATAAATCATCGATCACGTGCGGGCATAACTGTGTCTATGAAATTGTATTGCATTCCGTATATCGGCGTCGATTGCTATTCGTTTAGCCGTCATTGAAACAGATGCTATCATTTATTTACGCAATGAAAATTTACGCGCTATTTAGTACGGCATTATAGTACTCGTATTATGAATCGAGGTCTACTTTTATCGTCATAATGGACGAAATTATGTTGAAAAATTATCGATGACTCCTCCTTTTATTCCGATTAATTCAGAATCTATGTGATTTTGTAAGCACACGGGCTGCCAACTTCGCATATCCCATCGATACCGGTCGGTCTCTCACGGGAGAGGCCTCGTCAGGTACGCACAATGGCCAGGGCTAATGACTACCGGAGACAAGGGGTGACATCGTCCGTCCGAAACTCCCCATCTGTTTCAGTTACTAAATCTTCCCATGCCTGTGCGCGCGCGACCTAATCGATTACGGGGCGAGAGTATCGAGGATGGTAGCCGAGTCACCCTCCCGGGATATCTCGTCTAGCTTAGCGGGTCTTCCTGCTTCCGGTGAAAATATTTCAGGGGGAGAGGGAAGAAAGAGAAAGCGACAAACCCACTCCGAGAATCGCGTCCCACGATTGTTATCCAAAGTGAGTTTTGATTCTTTTCGTTTTTTTACACAAAGAATTTTAATTCAGAAATTTATTAATTATATTTATAATTATAAATTTATTATTAATTTATAATAAAAAATTATGTGTAATAAAATCTAGGAGAGTCAAAGTATAAGAAATGAGTAGTTGAATTGGAAATCATGTTGACGCGATCGAAAATAATTGACAGTGATTTTTGATAAATCGATATTCTTTATATTCCTGTTTCTATTTAAATCACTGTATGATGAAGAAAGAACCGGCTGGTTTCGACACTAATTATTCAATACTAAGTGTATTTTACAAAGGCGCTTATTGTACTGAAAAAAAGCGAAACACAGGAGGGAGAACGAGGAGGTAGGAGGCCGAGTGAGGTAAAGCCGGGAGGGCGGGGGGGAATTGTGTGCAGCGGTGTCTTGAACCGTCGGACAACGGCCCCCGTAATAAGAATAGATGGCTCCTCTCGATTCCTGAATGGCCGACTATTAGCAACGAGCCATGCCGGCGACAATGAGGCCCGACAAACTGATAAATTACGGCACGGGTGTACCCGCCGCTGCACCGGCCGCAGGTAAATAGAATTAATCACACTATAGAGGGTACACATCGAGCAACCGGTACTAGCGGCAGCCCCTCTTCCTCCCTCCCTCCCCTTCTCGCTCTCTCCCTCTCCCTCCTTGTATCGGCATCGGCATCGAAAGCGGCTACGAGCTCGCAAGAGAGACTACCGGCCAATATAACAACGTGACTGTACGGTTTTCACGGCCCGTCATTCTTTTCCCTCAGATCCTCCCCCGCTGCCCCTTCCGCCTCGATTTTAGAGGATGAACGGCGTTGACAGCGCGCGGCGTTGGCATCCTCCTCCTCATTGGTCGTTCGGTTTCTCTAATGAAGTTACCTTGTTGCCCGCGGCCTGCCGTCTCTGTGATATCGGTGAAATTAATGGAAATTGCATATAGGACTCTCCGCCGACAGGTGCGAATAAAAAGAATATCGCCGATGTTCGCGGGAAGGGTTGAACTAGGAAATCTCGAGTGAAACGCTTACGTAATGAGACGATTGTATAAGCCTGTACTTTGAAGGAAAATCATCGGCTTGTATTATTTCGATTCAATCCGATCTTTCTCCAAAGCACTATAGATTCTTGATGTAAAACATTTTTACGGCACGGTGAAGAACGAGACATGTTGCGAGAGCGACAAGAAGCATATCGGAAGCAGAGCATTAAAATTTTTATCGAGTCAGATTTCACTCTCGCGCCCATGGACGACGGAAACTAAATGACTGAATGGGACGAAATGTCTTTGATGCCACATCGCGGACAAAAAACTATTTATTAATGATTGCGGGAACGATACCAATTTGTTGGAGTCTCTCGGGGCGTCTCCCTTTCCGCGCGAGTGTCACCCTCAGGTAACATTGACGCGGATAATTCATGGTCATTTGCGGCGGTATACAAGGGACCGCGGTATCGATCACTTTCGATTCGATTTCGTGCGATTAGCCACGGCGCGTCTAGGAAAAGGTGGTAGCTTTCGTTGCGCAAAACTCTTGGATTCATGACGCTTTTTTTCGACGACGCGCATCCTTCAACCCCGCAGTCGCAACAAAGGAAATCGGTGGAAAAACGTGGCGAGAAGGGATAGGATCGCCGCCGTGAATCGCGATGGATTTGATCGATGATTGATTAACCGTCGATCACATGTTCGCTGTGAAACATAGAAGAGCATCGGATTAACTCGCATTACGAATCCCGATACGTTAAGTTGGATTTAATCAAGTTCAACCTCTCTCGTATGAATATTTTATAGTACCTGAAGATTTATACAGAGATAGATCGAGGAGCAGCATTTTTTGATTTCTATTCACAATGGGATTTATATTAAACTTCAATCAAACTCACGTGCATTTAATCTGATATTAATTTTCCGAAGATAAAAAAAATGGCGCGAATTACATGATAAAAAATGTTCATGTGCATAGTCGCAGATATCGGTTAATCACTCCGACGAGACAAGAGAAGGGCGGGATTTCTCATCGCGCACGCCGATTATCGAGTTTGACCCTTTCCCTCACCGCCATTTTGACTCGACCTCTTCGTTCGCCAAGAAGCGCGGCTTTCCTCATCCACCTCCTCTTTTTCCCAGTCGTTCCTCCCGCTGTTCCCTTTCTCTCCTCGTAGTCACTCCACCTCCAAGCACGAGTTCTCCTTCTCCCATCCTCCTCCCCCTTCTCCCTCACCTCTTCCCTCACCGAGGTTTTCCTCCTCTTCCTCCTTCTCCTTCTCCTTCTCCCGCGCTTCCTCCCTTTCTCGAGGAAGCCGACGTCTTTTTCTTCCCCGGGGCTGCTTTATAAGACGACAAAAGAACATCGCGGCAGAGAGTCAAGATGGCGGTGGGGTTCCGACGCGGTCTCTCGTAACCCACCCCCTTGCTCCTTCTTTTCCTCCTCCCTTCTCCTCCAACTCCCATCCGCGCCATTGTTGCCGCGAGCAGGAGAGACAAAATGAACCCGATTGTTAGTGCCGGGCGGCATCATAATGAACGCCCATTCACCGGGAGACACCAAATGAGCTCCCGCATCTTGTCCCGCGGCTTTGTCCGCGATACTTTTAATTCTCCGCTGGCCTTTTGTCTTCCTCGCAGGAGACTCCCGCTATCTCCTTTTCCCGCCGTCCCGCGAATTCCTCCTCCCCTCGAGCCTTGCCTTCCCACATCTGTCTCGTGTCCCTCCTCGCTAACTTTGCCTCGTCGCGGAAAACGGAAAAAAGCCGCGCTCGGAAGAACCGGTATTTCTTATCCGTCATTGAAAGGGGTAAAGGCGGTCGCGGCTAGTGAGGGTTGGATTGAATTAAACGGCGGGTGTTACTTAATCTTCGAGATTGACCGAACAAATGCTCGGATAGCGAGAATGGATATTGTTCGGCAAGTTGACGAACGGAACTAAAAGATTACGTTATGATTTATACACAATAGTATATATATTAATGTTAATTTTATAAGGACTTTAAGGACTTTTTTTCTCAAATCCCCCGTACATTTATCCGTTTATCCAGTATTTATCGGTACATCTACTTGTGTATCACTTTCTGCGAATCGCACTTTGCCACAATCTTGATCCTTGGCAAGGACCAGGCACATTCCTCGACGGGGTGCGTACAGTGTATTTCGTCGAACAGGACGAAAGGAGAAGGAAAATATTATTGCTCGATTCGCGCGTCATGCATAAATGCATCGATCGCGCTCTCGCGTTTCCTCTCGAATCGCACTCGTCCCTTCTCGGCGGCTGAGCAAACAACGATATCCATAATATTAGAGTCACAAGCAACGGGTTATTAACTACACATCTCCTTCCTCGCCTCTCTCTCTCTCTCTCTTTTCTCTTTAATATTGATAAATTCCTCGAACAAAGAGGTAGATATAAAGTGATGCGGATGAAAAAGTAAAAATTTTTTATTATACGAGACATTTGTTATTTTTCTCTATCTAAATTTCTGAAATATAATTTACGAACGAAAAATATTTATTGATCTGTACATCATTATCGAATCTGAGAATGTTTTACGAAATCAATTTTTAAAAAAATCTAGATCCAAACGAATTATCGAACAAATTCAACTCCAATTTCTTCGTGATCGAACGTATCGGAACCAATATTGGATAATCAATTACTCCGAGAAAAAAGCCGAGATAACAGAGTTTTGTGAAAATTATATCTTTAATACATAATATTATAGATATATATATATTTTTTTAATAATCGATGGTATACCATGATTTGATTTTCTCGAGGAGAACGCATAACTACATGACAATCACTTGCTAATAATTCCTTGTACACTCTGGGCGGTCGGTAATTTTTTTTTTACATATTGCCGATTCAATCGCGTCCGCAACTAATCTTCTATTCGAATCATCTTTCTCGAAGAACAAAAACTCTGCTTCTCGCGGATTCCTTCGAGCGGAAACGAATGGCAGATCGGAGTAAAAAAATGTATCAGTACCTCCTGCCGGTTGCTATTACTCGGTTAAGATTAAAGTCTTTGAGAGGAGACTTCGGAAATCTTTGGAGAGGAAAAAATATTTTAAAGTCATCGATTGCAAAACTGATGCTCGATATGTGCGATGTCAGCCTGCAGAATTAATTAACCGTCTTATTTTCTCGCAATTGGCGAATTAAGAGCGTTTCCTGGAAAATTTTACATGTCGAGAATATTATTATTCCATATCCAAGATTGAAGATTTAATCTCAAGTTAATCATTCAATTATATAACTATGAATGTGCTTCAGTTATATAATATAATGAACACAACATTTACTCTCGCGCACTATTTCACTAATTCGCGCATCTTCTCAAAGGCTGAATATATCAAAGAACTTAATCATCAGCTTTTTATACGCGCTTATCTCGTTTAATTTTGTTTGTCAGATAGAAAGAACAGTCTGGGGAAAATTAAAAAATACCGATAGCGATCAAACGTCAAAGAATCAATTCGTGGCTTGATTTCATACAATGAAATTTTTCCTCCCCGATCGCGCGGTGCAAAGGGCGATATTTTGTAAATCTATCGGAAACACGTTTTGTTCGTCGCTGTTTATTCGTGCGTGCACGAGATTCGGCGATCTTGGGCGAGAGATTTACGATCCGCGGCCAAGGTCCCATAATAAGACACTAAGGGGGGGAATTTCTGACGCGAGAGTTTTTCCACCGCATCTGCCGGCGCATTTTTCTCCCTTTTCCCTGTGCAGATTGCTCAATGGACCGACCCGCCGGCCGGTGGTCAATTTGTTTGAATGGACAATGACAGTATCCCAGACGCGCACAATAGCTTTGCTGTCAGTCGCATAAATCGGCCGCTGCCAGAGATGCCGAAGGCGACTACCATAGATGTATCAAACTTGCAAAATGCGACATCGACCCGGAAACGCACGAATGATCAATTAACTGAGAATTTTCCTCCGAGTTATGTATAATTTTTTCATGGAAATTATAAAAGAGAAGCAATTCGTATCGCGGATCCTTAAGATTTAAATATTTTCACTAATTTGTCTTACCTCGGATACAAAAGAATTTAACAGAGTCATTCGTCCTTAAAAAAGAGCGTAAAATGAAGTCTGGAGAAATTTTTACCTTCTTCCTAACTTTTATCAAATATCAATTAAAAATTTCCTGCTCTTAAAAATTCCATTTACATCATCAGTTTGGTGCAAGGTTCATTTGTATCGATCGCGCTTGATCGTCGATAGGAAAAAAAATTAGCCGAGTTTAATCAGCGGTACGCGGGATATTTTACTCGTTTACACATGCCGGAAAACATTTTCGCAACGGACAGCGAGCGTGCTCGGTGCGATTTGTGCCGCTCGGATTGTCTGCGTTTTTTGAATTGCCGGCTCTGCAAACGCGCGTGAAGCGTTTTTCGGTAATCAAGCGCGGAAAATGCGGCTGCTCGGCCGATCCCACCCCCTCTCTCCCCCCTCGCTCGCCCCCGCTCTCACCCCTTCTCTCCCCCTTTCGGTTTATTCTCGCTCGTTGAACGACGCTGTTCATTGTCGCGCCGACGAATAATGAAATTCAATTAATATAACGAGCCAATTAAGCGCGTCGACACACTGACACGGTGGTCTGGCGCGTGAGAAGGAAAAAAAGAGAGGGAATTCCCTCACGTTGGCACACACGACGTGGCATGCTTGTGTCTCTTTAATTCGGCGCGATTCACAAATGTAGAAAATTCGCCGCGCCTCAAATCGAATAATTAATTCGCCGACAAATTTCCCTCTGTTTTCGAAAACTTTTGCTCGCTGCGCGATAATAGCCGCGCGAATAACGACGGCAATGATAATGATAACGAGGGGAAAGGCCGATATTAATAAAGTAAATGCAACAGTGATAATTAAATTCTTCTCGCAATTTTGCAACTTAATTATTGGCAAAATATATATATTTATTACCATTATTATTATCTTTCTGTTAACTATAACTATTTAGAGACAATTTATCAAATCATAAAATTAAATTATTAAATTATAACTTTGGTGAAATCTTAATAAATTATTAATTGTCAGTAATATATATTAATGTGTCAAAATTAATATATCGAGAAACTAATGAAAATTATAATAATGTATATATTATTATTTGTAATTTAAGCTTTAAATTGAACAGTTGCCATCTTGAAGAAAATCTTCAAAGCTGGATGCTTCGGTTAAGATCGATAACTTTGACATCAGCGAAATAATTTGTAAGAATATTGTATATTTTTATAAGCATTTCTTTGTTGTTTCGATAACATTAGACTACAATAAATAATTTGCAGAATTCATGAATCAGCGTTGCTGGAAATCAATTTAAATTCGTCGCAATTGTCTGCAGCTGTTGCTGTATCCACCGTCGAGTATACTTCCCATATGTCGATGAACTAACACGACTGTCGATAAGAGAGATACTTTTCGATAAATCTCCATTAGGAATGAAATTTAATTCTCAATTAAAATCAATATAGTTGATTAAATGCCATAAAGTAAAATGATTTCGGAAAAATATAATAAAATTAAAAAAAGAAATGTTTTCATTTCATATCTTCCTTTTAAATTTTATTTTTCATGGAAACAGAAATAATCAAAACACAGAAATATTAAATACTCCGTAAGCAAAATAAGATTAATTAAAATCGATAAAATAAAATCGAATATTAGAAGGTATGAAGGAAAAGATATAAATTGGCAAACTAACGTAAAGATAGGTTGAATCACATTCTGCTATAGAGGCGAATAGTTGGTGTTTTGAAAGGACGAAAGACCGGTCAGTGGCTGGACAATGGATGGAAACAGGATTTAAGGATTCCGATAGCACCGTATGGCGGATTCGAATTGGATCCGTATTAGTTACAAAGGCACAAAAGGTAGCAAATCCGATCGCATCCTCGGCTATCAGGACCGAGTTAAGATGCAGTAGCTGATCGGTTGCTATTGCTTAGAGGTATCAAAACAATCGATGAGCGATTATTATTTTATATTTATATATTATTATTAATCTATTAATTTTAAAATATTAGGATGTATTAAATAAAATGATGTGAAAATTTTTATTTCTTGAAATACACATATTTACATAATTTTTTACACTTAAATATAATAAATCAAGGAGAGAGGGAGAGAGAGAGAAAATAAAAAAAAGTATGCATTATAATGTGATAATTTGAAATGATACAATAAATTCTTATACATCTGAATGAATTCTAATGAAATCGCAACAGGTAAATTTGACCGAGGCATTTCGATTGCGATCGCGATTTTTGTTGTCAAAAAATCGTATAAAGGGCGGCGAAGAATCGCGACACGCGAACGTAGAAATTCATAATGGGAGCAAACGACTATCTTGTAATTCCTGAACCTCTTGGCCGTATCAGATAGCGTCTCTAATGTTCCTATGCGGTATCTGCCGATTCGCTTCATTTCCGCGATGAAACGTCTATGAAGCATTTATGCACGTCGTCAGTTTCTCGACTTCGATATATCGCGACTTTATCTGTCGCGAAAGAGACAGAGTCAAGGGCCCCTCCCTCTTATCCGATTTATCTTTACTTTCGATAGTAATCATCATATTACCTACTTTATTTATAACTTATCACAAGATATGCTACTTTATTTATTATTAATAATATGTTATAAAGAGCTCTCAATTCTTGAGGTTGGGCATTTGAGATAAAAGAAGATATGCAAAAAGTATTGAAAGAAATGAAACTACTTGATTTTTTAAACATCTAATTGATTGTGAAAATGTTTGTATAATTAATGCGTCTATAATTGATTGCATTTCGACATTTTTTTCAAAAATGAAATTTCAATTTTCATTCCATTTTCGAAAGCTCACCAATTGCGGCTATTACCGATTATCCTGCATAATTGCATCGCATAATATTGTATTCTCGCGGGAGAGAGTAAGGCACCAGTATTTCGGAAGGCGAGCTGATAGCGATCGCAATAACGAGAACTCGGCAAGCAATTACCTATGTCTGCCGTAGATTGCAATAGCAACGACTGATTCTTATATTAAACGCACACCATTATCATAACTCGGGCTCTCGCCCGAGGATAACGGAAATGGAGCCGCCGAGTTCATTTGCGCACATCTTGTGCAATAATTCAAACGCACTGCATCGATTAAAAGTCTCGCTGATGAAAAATTTCGAACAGTTAAATTCCAAACCCCCTTTAAACATTTTCCAAATGTCAGCACTTTACATTAAGATGTCGAATATTTGTTTTAAATTACAATCTGTTAAAAAATTATGTTTATTAAAATTTAGGAAATTTTTTTACAAATTAAATAGAGGAGCAATATTTTTTTCTGTAGTTCCAAGAGGGAGAGTTTCCTCAATCGCGTGCGAGATAATTCGGTAATCCGCGGAAGAGGCAATTTTCGCATAGGGAGGCACCGAACTCTTTTCGGATATAATACAATAATATAGAATTGTCCTTTCTTTCCTCTCGACCGAGGAAAAGGAAAGTTCTCCCAATAACGTTCGCTAGTGGCTTATCGCGGCGTAAAGAAACACGTTATTCTCGTGGAAGACTGAAAGGCGCGGATTCGAATGAGAATTATCTAAGAAGATTGGCCGGAAAGATGATTCGTTGTGCAAATACGTGGTTATATAAATGACGATTAATGCTAGAGAATAGATAAAAGAAAATTTTTTGCAGTTAATTTTGAGATGAATCCGGTACAATTATCGCAACAAAATAAATATTTTCAAATTGTTAACTAATTCATGAATTAATATATAAATCTTAATTGCTGAATATATTATTATAAATATAATTAAATTAAATAAATATTATATTTTAATTAATATATATTCTCGCGTAATACAACGCATAATAAATATCTTTTATTTATCTATGTCTATTTTAATTTACATAATTGACTTGTATAAAGAATTTTATTTTAATTATTATACATTTTTAAAATAAATATAGTTTTCACATATTTGTTCATGTGAAATGTAAAAAAAGAAAACTCAACACGATACTTTCTAGAAGGTTACATTATTGATCACGTTAGAAATGCTTGCTCAAAAGTCAAATAATCGTTTTCTTTCTTTCTAAGCGTACAAGCTGTTCCTCCGTTTATCTTTCCCAAGATAAACCTGCGATAACTATTATCGATACTTCCGCAAATCGATTGACAGATATCAAAAGGTAGATCACAGGTCAATCATCGGTCGAGAATCGATGACTTTTGAAAGTTTTATTAATAATTTTAATAATGTGTTGTGTATCATTCGCTTTCTCTTTTTTTCTTTCCTAAAATACTATCTTTTTAACCGAAATAATTGTGCAAAATAAAATATTGTACGAATGAAAAACGAGGAAGACAATAGAAGAATGAGAAACTTCCGTTACAATATCGCGAGTCACTATTACTTTCATTTAGAAGATAGAGAAAGCGTTTATCGAACTGGTTCACCTTGTATCGTGGGTCGAGTTTGGCACGAGAGTCAACTGGAAAGGGTCGATCGAGTTGATAATTGGAAAAAGGGCCGTTGTCACAGACAGCCATTCGCGCGTATATACAGGATTAGACTGATAAAGGGCTTATTTGGGCCCTTTGCGAAAAACTCGGCCATCACAATGGGCGCGTTTATGAACGCATACGTTCGATCGAACGAGTGCGAAAAATTCGTCGCACAAATTGAAGACTAAAATAGCGCGTTAATTTAAAAAAAAAAAAAAAAAACAAAGTTTAGAAAACGAAGAGATGGATATAAAAAACTAGAACAACCCGCAGAAGCAGTTGTTACGAATTAATGAAATAAAATGCAAAACAATGACCCGTGAAATCAGTATTTTCGATAAAAATTAAATCGCATATATACGTGTAATCGCGACCTCAAAGTACGACGAGCAGATTTTTATTGTTAGTGTACGAAGAATACAGACTGAGGCAAACGAATGCTCGCTTTTTCGAGGCGTCGCTACTTTCCGGACTAGGAAGCGGGTGAAAGGTGGTAGCCGGGGGAGGTTTGTTCGATCTCGAAGGGGCGGTTGGCAGGATCTCGATATTGCTGCTTGTATACCCGAGGCAACCGGGCTCATATCGAGCCACGACAATGTCCCCCGTAATGTCGACAGTCCGCCATTGTCCTCTATTGCCCGGAGAGAGTGTATCTGTGCCGGGTCGCGTGCACAGGAGTGCGGCAATTACGCGACAGGGTCCTTAAAGGACAAAACGGTGCGGCCCTTTTTTCTCTGCATTATTCCATTTTTAACTCGTTCCGATCGGTCCGATTTTTTCCGTCTGTCAATCACTCGAAAAATCAGCATTTCGTTTCATTTTATTCTTATCGCTTCTCCGAATAATTGAAATATCAACGACAGACGACAGACGACAGTTTTGTGTAACGATAATTAACGAGGGCAATTTCCAAAAGCGACAGGGAAAACTCGTCGTAGGTGGTCTTCCAAGAGGCATAGTTCCCGATTTCGGCTCGGCTTTGCAATCGGCGGATCCGTCGTCTCGATATCGTAAGAAAGGATCCCCGGGATCGTTAGTACGCGGCCTTGTCCGTCACGAGAGCGTTCGTACGTCGAATCAGCGATCGGTCGACACGCGAGTCCATTCCTCACAATTAGCGGCGATTCACAGCCGCACACGGTTTGCCACCCACACACCGGCCCGCGCGGATAATTATTTTCCGATTATTATTAATAGTACGAGAGAGGGACGACCGTGCGGC
The DNA here is from genome assembly GCF_003227725.1 of Camponotus floridanus. NCBI lineage: Eukaryota > Metazoa > Arthropoda > Insecta > Hymenoptera > Formicidae > Camponotus > Camponotus floridanus. The sequence goes on along the minus strand of NW_020229747.1, from coordinate 740,688 downwards.
CATAATCGCGGGGATATCTAGCGCGGAGGAAGGGGAGCGAAGACGATCCCTCTGACAGGACTCGAGCCGCGAGGTCGCGGCCTCCGGTTCGTCCGATGTCCCGACTCTTTTATATCGCCGGGCATTCGTGCGCGCGAGACATCCTGTACATAATGGACGTCTTGAATGATATCCCTGCCGATGTACCGCCGCGTCACGTTCGCATAATGTGTTCTAAAGTGAATATGCCTCTGCCTACACTTCACGCTCGCATCCTTCCTTAATTTTTTCTAATTAAGACGAATGAAATCCGAATCAATAAGTCTTCCAAGTAAAATTGCTGAATGAAATTTCTTCGATATTTTTTTTTTTTTTAGGGATATCTTACAAGCTTTTCCTTTCCGTTATTCCGAGGAAATCTCAAGGTAAAATCGAAACCGAAAAATCCTGACAACGTCAAGGGACACTTAGAAGTGCACTCGGTCAAACAGCGAATAAAGATTAGTATACGTGCGTCGCCGGGGGTAGTTCACCCCCGCAAGCTCTCCCGATGACGTATTCCAGTCACACGCGCGTCCCACTCCGTCCCGCGCCATCCTTTTTCCGCGCGATGTATTCACGGTATGTAACCGGGAACGGGACTCTATAAAATACTACCCACCCATCGCCCTCGCATCCCCCCTTCCTCCTTCCCCACGATTTTGTTCGGCCGAATAACTTATTGTGCGCGCTCTATTTTGATATGTCGAGGGCCGCGCACTGAATACCGAATGCCGGTATAGATTCGTTCCAAACAAAACGGAATTCGATTTTCGCCCGGCCGCTGGAGAAACGATACATAGAAAGAGAGAGAGAGAGACAGAGACAATCGAGTCTCGTTTATGACGAGATTTATGACGCGATCCCACCGCGGAACTCCTTGACGTCGCGTACAGAATGTCCCACAACGCGTTGCGGGATTATTTTTCTTTTCTTTTTGACAAAGCTATAGAGATGATGCTTTTTAAAATACGATTCTTACTTTCGCGAAATGCTTTTATAAATTTGTTAGACGCATAGCGTGCACAATAGTAAAGCTAATGAGAAAAAAATAAGGGTTGATTCCTAGACTTTATTTTAATCTCGATTTATAATTGAAATTTCTTTTTCTAAATTAGATGCATAATTTTTATTAGTATTTACACATTTAAAAAATTGAGCGTATGTCAAGAATGACTTCTGAATTTTAAGCAAATCAAGTTTACCATCACAAGAATCACACACTTTCTGTGTCTGAGAAACTATAACTCAAATATATTAACGGCATTAAGTATAAAGATGGACGCATCAGCCTGAATACAAGCTGCAGGCGCGTAAAAGGGACGACAAAAGTCCACGGCGCGTTGCGATTAACTGAAACAACCGACTCGACAATGGAGTAATCAGCGAGCTTTTCGACGCCACTGTCGCCTCCTCTCGACTACCCTCTTGCCGCCCCAACCCCTCCCGGCTTCTGGCAATCCCTTCCTCGCGGGGCGCGTTTGTTGTCGCTTCAGCAATCACTACGATCATGTCCTGCTCTGTGATATTGTATTGTTTTCGCTGTCACGCACTGATTTTTGCATTCTGTAATTAGATGAAATTTAAGTCATTAAATAAAAAGGTCTTTTTTGTTGAACGAAATAAAAGAAGGTTGTAAAATATTTGTACAAATTATGTAAATTTATCATTATTTATTGTATGCATTCTGAAAGATAAGAAAAAGATAAATACATTTGAATGACTCAAGTTTTATCTTTGTCGGAAAATGTAAATATGATTTTCGAATTTCAGAACAAAATATTGTGACCAAAGACAAACGCATTAATTGCACTCTATAAAAATATAAAAAAAATAATTGGGTTTTCAAAATTTCACACAAAATTTTATTAAGATTAGATTTTCGAATCCGTGTATATTCTGCTTAGATTCTTTTTAAAGTATCACTCGTCAATTTGTAATCGATTTCTCTCCCTCTTCGCGTGACAAGGAGAACAAATACCGTTATCTCGGGATAGTATAATGAAGGATCATCTACTCTGGAGTAGATAAGCGAGCGCGATCGGCTGTCACGCTGTCCCATTATTAACCGCACAAATAATTCGCTCTTCAGCGTGTCCGTCAATGAGCGAGATACAGCGATCGGCTGTCGTTCGAGGTCCCCTTTATCAGCCCTCGTCTCTTCGTCACACATTCTGCCATTCACGGGGCGTGAACGCCTTTTATCGCACGTCGCCGATAAGAATCGATGCGAGGGACGACGTGTGTCTCTTTTCGAGCAATTTAACGTCCAAATCGACACGAAATTCCACGCTCGTGTGTACTGTCCAAAATAATTAGCTAATCATTTCGTCATTTAATAAGTCGATGATGTTTGTGAAATTTCTTAAGAGAAAATTAGTCGCACAGAAATGATTAATTCGCAATTGAAATAATTCGAATTATTCTTTCATAAATTTTAATTAATCAAATTTTGCAATTATTTATTTAATATATATTTGCTTACTTTTCCTAATTTCCTAACTTCTCAGAATCATGTGAATTGGATCATTTCATGGAAAGAATAAAATTCTGCGGCTAAAAATAAGATCTGCGAGGACAATCGAGAAAGAGAACACTTTCAAAGTACAAAACACGACGAGGTGGACTAAGTGATTTTTCGCGATTCCAACGTCACGTATGAGGGGAATAATAGTGGGCGGACGGGTTTCACGGCCTCTGCCTCTTTCGTCGAGCACGGGGGTGCCACGCGACCGCTGATTATACCATTCATCGACTGGCACGGTCCGAAAGAGGGTTGCGAGCGCGTAAACGCCGTAACATCTAATATACCCGTTTCTCTCTCCTTCCATATTTTCCCCGCTCGTTCTTCGATCCTGAATGCTCGCTCATCAATGAAACAATTCGACGATCCCATCGTCGGCTCCTTAGATTCCCCTCCCATCTATTGTTAATTAGCAACTTTCGTTTAATAGAGCTTATGCAAAATTTTGTTATTTGCGCACACAATCTCTTTTAAGTATACATTATATTGTGTAAGAGAGAATACTGTCATAAATCTCTCTAACATACGTGCGTTTTTTGCAGAAAGCGATGCTCGATTATTTCAATATAATTAAAAAATTTTTCTCTTTATAATTAAGAAAGTGTTGTAATGAATTAACTGAATATATTATATTACGTTATGAGTATTAAATACTAGTTTTATGTCTAATATTTTTCCAGATTAGCAAAATATATTACAACATGTGATATTTTAAATACGAAAAAACATCAGTTTTCTTAACATAAAGGTCTCATTTTTTCGAACAAAGTAGAACATTTTTATTTCGTTCGACAAAAAAAATGTTTTCTATATGTTTGAAAAATTTATTTCTTTGGTATGACGCAAATTCACTTTTCTGCAGCAGATGAATATTTTTGCGCGTCCCGGAAATTCAATGGAGACGACGCAGTTCCCACTTTATGACAACCAAGAGATGTTGTCGCTTGCACACCAGCCCTGTCTCATTTTATGCCTTCTCTCTTTATCGCTTTTATCATTCGAGACGTCATACAACTTTTTTCCCTCGTTGCATCCCGACTAGCTTTTTCTTCCTCTTTCTTATTCGGTCTGCGAAAAGACTACCGCAGATGATAAGGTTTATTATAAGATTTGTCCCTTATGTTCGCTCTCTCCACGCTTGTATTCTTGCAGTGGACAAAGCGAGAAAAGAAATTCTTCACCTGACGACAAAAATAGCGACTGATCGATGAACGCATCAAGCAATATTATTTCGTGTTATTTTGGTCTCAATTTTTTATTTTTCTTAGATTTTTCGGAGCTCTTGGTTCGATCGATATATGAAATTCTATAGAATTCATATTAATATATAATTATTTTTTCATTGCTTTAGTTTTTAATTAAATTTTTTTATAAAAAATGAAATATTTTTCATTTTTTTATAAAAGTTATCATATTTATATATTTTGTTGTACAATATATTATACATATCGTACCATGTGTGTATTATTGTCGACATTGAGTAATGTCTTTTTGTATACTGAGAAAACAAATTGACTATTTGTATGTATGACTAAACTATTTATCAAAAATGTTTATTTCCGTATAGAAATATTTGAAGTCCTGTAATTACATACATTGGAAATTTTCCTGCTTCCCCTAATTACATTGTCTTCGGGAGTGTATCAATGAATCGGATGTGCTCAGCTGACCGCCAACGGAAGGCGGAGAGATCAGAAAGGCAACGGCGGCGATAATCCGCGCGTCAAACGCACCCACGCCTCGCGACCTCGTTGTCTTCGTGAGCGTTTCGATCAGGAGGGGAGGAAAAGAGAAAGAGAAAAGAGAGAGAGAGAGCGAGACAGGTATCTCTCCACCTGTTGCACGAACCCTCGTATCCGTGGAACCGCCATGCCGACTCACCCGCCAATCGACAATCGCCCATTGGCCCTGCGGAATAGTGGGAGCTGCGATACCGCGTCCGATTGGTCCGCAGCCAATCTTTTCTCCCCCGCATCCTACAGGAGCCGTGAAACGCCGGCAGAAGAGCCGTCGTTGTCCCACGGGTTCGTCCCAGATGTGCGATCCATGTTACGAAAAGTTTCTGTGGGAGTCAGTATACCAACAGGACTCGTGTTCGTCAGACATCAAGTCCGAGCAGGAGTGCAGAATCTCTTCCCGGATTCAAGATTTGTGACAATTGAAACACGGAAGACACGAGAGATTTTTTCTTCACAATTAAAAGAATCGAATTTATTTTTAATTCACGTGAGAATGAGAGTCTTCAAAGATCGCTAGATCGAGAAGCCAACCAAATGATTTACGCATGAAGATGCAGTGATTAATAGGCAACCGTAAAATTTCCTCGAAAGGGAGTCCGACAATTGGAGGATTTAAATGTTCTTCCTAAAACAGCTGATGTTCGTCTAAGATGTGCGCAATATTTTTAAAAACATCCTGGACTTTTGAAAAATGCACGATTTTTTTGAGAAATATTTATTGCTTGGATTGTCGCTCGAAAAGATTTTAAGAACGTTGCCGTCGGTTACGATTGTGGCATACAAGTTTGTTTATTAATTAAGAAAATAGTCTAGTCTTTGCGCAGGATTCTATTGAATATCCGAAAAAATAGAATTATTTTTGAGAAATACTCGTTTGGTTTTTCTCAGATGCATCGGACCCCTGAGATATTTAAAAATATCTCAAATTATTATTAAGCTTATTCAAGCTATCTCTTAATTATCAGCGTCACTTTCGTGCAGTGAATGTGAATCAATTAAGAAAATTGGAGAATAAAATCAATTAATTGATCATGATTACTCAGAATCAATTGTCACTAGAGTGATGATAAAAATATTCAACAATCTATTAAAATATCGAAACGATTTCTATCTAAAGGAACGATAAATTCAGAAGATCCCACGAGCCTTCGACCTCTAACAAAAATTTTTAGTATAAGCAAAGAATCTAAATTCCTGAAATAAGCAAAGAATCTAAAAAAAACACATATTTGGGATTGTTGAGAAAAAGATTGTCCACAGAATGCAATTCACAGAAAGTTACCTTATCCACGCAAGATAGGCACGATTTATCAATCAATTTATCAAAAATGTTGTGTATGCTCGAGGAGGGCAATTAAAGATCAAGCGCAACGTGACCAGAAGAAAACGACTCATGGATATGTCGTCGAAAACTCTACATAACGAACACATTAAGCGGCCGATGAACGCCTTTATGGTGTGGTCGCGTGGTCAACGTCGCAAGATGGCACAGGAGAACCCGAAAATGCATAATTCAGAGATCTCGAAGAGACTCGGCGCCGAGTGGAAGTTGCTGACCGAGAGCGAAAAGCGCCCTTTCATCGACGAGGCAAAAAGATTGAGGTGAGCTCACGAAATACGTCAAAGTTATTATTGAATACACGCAGTTTGTTTCGCAAATATCAGTAATGCCTTTCTTTTCTAAATCAAGCAGATTTGACTTGAATACGTTGTGTCTATTTAGTCACTAATTGTGCCACTTTTCTCATTTAAAATGTAAAAAATGATAAAAGTGAGTCACACATAATAATATCCTTCGTACAAGCTAAAACTTTAATAAGCTAGTATTTAAAAAATAATATACATATTTTTATGTAAAATTCATAAATTATATATTTAAAACTGGAAAATCACTTTTGCGATACAAACTGCTTGTAAACATAAATTCATAAAACACTTAAAACAAGTCTATACAGTACACACATTTTTATTCTAATTATGTAAAAATATTTTATTCAAGCTTATTTTTTTAATATGCTTCATTATCAGAGAGAAAGTATCTTACTAAAATATTTCTATTTTATACTACAAAATAATTTTGCGAGAAATATACTGCTAGTGTATTTACTTTATGGAATAAATCGTGATATAATAAATTCATATTATTATAATATATATTGAGAGCGCTCTTTCTCTCTCTTCTCTTTTCTTCTCTTTTCTATTCTATAACAGTATATAAAAGATAAATATAAAATGTAGAAAATGGGGTAATATTTTGCAGTCTTTGGATCGACGGACGGCTTTTTTTTCGTGGTGACGCTAATTGCTTTTTAGTCGCAAATACTCGAGCGGGATGATTGCGTTGATCGGGGGGTCCGTATCAGCAGAGTTGTGGGGATCGAAAACGGCGGGAAAGCGCGCCACGCGATCATCTCGTACTTCATAATACGGTACATTGTTGCCGAGGATCTTAGGGGCGTGCTACGCTGAAATAGGGTGAGACGGGGCCGGTATTTATAGAGCGGGGGAGACGAGCTCTCTTTATTACGGACCCTGAATATTTAATCACTGTTATGAGTTTATTTAGCTCGCTGGAGCCGCGCGCTGCCGATTTTTCGAACCCGACGCGCTCTTAAAACAGCCCTTTCCCCCTTTCCCCTCTCTCCTTTCTCCCTTTTAAAAGAGATCCCGCAATCTCGCGAGAACCTTGCTCTAAGAGTCCTCGTAACGTCTTGTAATTTTGTAAGCCTTATTGAATAACATTTTGCAATCTCGTCAAAGAGGAGATATTAATTTTACGAGAACAATTAGTACATGCAACAATTATTTCACGGAAATTTTGGAAAATATTTTATCCGTAAATAAATTTTGAAAAATATTTTGTTATTTTATTATCTCGATTTTCCTCTCGCGATTGATTAACTTTTCAGAATCGGAAATACTACTCAATATTTGACGATTATTTTTATATTAAAATAACTTGAATATTCTCTGATTAATTAATTTACGACTTTGACTTTTTGGTAAATAATTTAAATATCGCATGAATAATATTTATAAGATACGTTAAATATTTGATAATATTCTTATTTTATACATGTTATTTTTAATATATATTATTAATTATTTTTTATTATTTTTAAATAAATTTATTTTATCCGTTTTAACTAAACAGATTTCTTGACGATAGCGCTAAGTATGCGTATCATTGTCTCTGGAGAGATTTATGGCGACGAATCTCTTGATAATAGTATTCAATAATTGAAATAAAAATCTCTCGTGGTTAAAGGAGCGGGAAAGGAATAGGTTTGCGCAAGGTACGTGAAGATTAAATTTGAGAACGATCTCTCCCGCTCTCTCGCTTCTCGATCTCGTCCCGGGGAACAAGATTTAAACTGATTCCACGCTCTAACCCCGTGCCCGCGTTGCAAAATATCCCGACCTCGATTTACATTCCTCCCCGTCGGGAGAAAAAAGGAGGAAATGGAAGAAAGCGAGGGAGTCACACGGGCGGGATGTTTTGCGAAGCCGTTGAAATTTTTTGGCGAGACTGCGAATATACGACACGACATCGTCTTAACCCATCCGTAAATAAGTTGCCGTTGCGTTCGTGCTCGAAATATAGCAATCACGCAATCGCGTCGATAAACGATAATTAAATACAATAAATGCAATGACGTTCTTTCTTCGTATACGGCACAAATGATTACGTCTCGATTAATTCTTCGACTTTAATTAATTTTTGATCTGATATAATTTGTATTAATTAGCATATCGCATTTTTTAAATATTATTTAGTTTATTTTTTTTTAATATTTACACATTATTGTTTAGTTTAATTTTAATCTTTTTCAATTTTTATCTTTTTGATGTACATATGATGGGGTTGTCATATATTCAGCATTAGATATCAAAGTTAATAATAAATTTTCTAGCGATGTTCATCCCCCGCACGTTTCGCTGGTGTACAAAAACGCAAACAAAAGGCCATATTTTTCCATCGCAAAATTTCTGGAAAAGAAAGAAAATGAGAAGGACCAGTAGGTGTGAACGGACGAGTGGACGGGGGAAGGGAGACGGAGGAGGAGGGGTATGGGCAATCCGAGGGAAATTTCGACGCGGACGTGTAACGGCGAATCCGCTTTTCTGGCGGATGGCAGCGACGTCGGCGACGAGGAGGGCGGCGGTCGTAAAATAAAAGGGGGAAAACGTGAAAGGGGTGCGCGGAAGGGGGTGAGGTGGGAACGGGGGACGGGATAAAGTCGTTCCCTTGGAGCGGGCGTCGTCGGTAGGAGCGGGTTCCCTTGGACCCGCGCCGTCACTGGCCCGACGTAATCTGTCCGTTCGTTCACGGCGACTCACAATGTGGCCCCCGAGATAACAAATAAAGCCCCATTGTCGCAATTGTGTGGATTTAAAAGGATTTGCTCGGCTTCTCCGCACCCCCGCCGCCGCCGCCGCCGCCACCGCGTTCACCTATTCCTTTCTCTCTCTTCCTCTGTCTCTCTCTCTCTCTCTTTCTCTTTCTTTCTCACTCCCTCGTTCCCCGCTTTCGCGTTTCAACCCCCTACATGTATCCCGCAGCCTCTTCCCGATTTCTCGCTTCTCTCTCGCCGTGGCTTTTACGCGCTCTGTCGCATGTGAACGTTCTTTTAATATCGCGCCGAACAATCTATCGATATGCTTGAATTATGATTAACTCTGATTTCATTAAGCGAGTGGATTTCATATCGATTACTCGTTGGAGATACAAGAGAGCGAGATGAAAATTGCTCGTGATCGATAGCAATTATTCGATATTGTTTGAAAGTATAAAAATTTAAAGGGAAAATTTGAAGGGAATGAAGAACCCAATTAATTGTAAAATAACAGATTGTTATTTCTGTAACAAAAGGGTAAATATAGGAGCCGTATATCTTCGATTAATATTCTCCGGAAATAAACTTTGGCAACTCGATGAAACTCGATTAAGTGTCCGTCTCCGCGAATAGCGCTTTCGGTCGCACGGCATTCCGTTGACAATCGTAACTAATTGTTATTGTTCCTTGTCGCGACGCGGCGAGCTTATGTCGCTATGGGGGATGATATAGCGCGTTGTTTATCGGTCGCCAGGTGGGCGGTGGTCGGAATTGTAAAGATTACGGCCGATGTTTATGCATTTATGCTGAGTTATTGTCGGCGCGGCTTTACCGATGTTTATGCTGATTTACGCTTTGTGCTATCTGCCGGGACACATTGTCCCCGGAATTATTATTCCGCGGTCGCGACGGCGTTCGCGCCCTCCCCCTCCCCCCCACTTTCCTCCCGCCGCAGCATCCCCTTCGAAATTTTGAATTTTCGTGCCCGAAAAAATTTCTCCATCCCGCACTTTCCCCGTCAATCGGATAATCAGCGCGGATTCTGAAAGAATTCCGCGATAATTAATCATTGTTCTTCTAATTTTATCGCATAATAACGTTTTCGAGAAGCAATATCGAAGTTAAAATTCCGAAATTCTAATAAAAATAATGCATGTATCTCGTTTTGCGCCTCAAAATTAATATAACAACAATGAAAAAACTTTGCTTTCGCGAAATATATTATTATAATGTGCGCGAAATTCTTCGACGTTTCTCTGACGTTATTGTCCTCGGTAGTTCCTGAATTTTTTCGCGACTCGTTGTTAGAAAAAAGCCCACGTATCTCGACAATCCTCCTCTCGCCCCTTCTCGCTCTCTTTTTTTATCTCCACGAGGTGAGACATAAATAAGCACTGCGTTTGTGCGCCTCTTGAGTATATAATGGAGTATTATGTGTCGGAGATATCGCTGCTCCTTCCTCTCTTTCTCCATCGCGCGAAGAGGAGGACGAGATGTGTGTGTACAAGATACCTTACCTTAGTGCAAATATCTATGGTGCCCCGTGTCGTATCCGGGGCTGCGATAATACGTCCCATTGTGTGAAAGACGGCGAGCACAGTTTACTAAAATTGTGAAAAGGTGGTTATATTTCCACGATAATCGATAGTCAACGTAAACATGATAAAAAAATGACGTGGGTATCCGTATTATATTTCGTGAATGAAGCCAATATAGAGACCTAGATAGAGATATTCTAACACCTCGGGTAGTTTCACTCTTCGAGACAATTTATTTGATTTTATAATCTTAAAAGAAATGGTGTTTACCCTGGTCTCTTACGCAGCTTATCGATGTTAAAAATTTTGAAAAATAAACAAATTTAATATCTTTATAAAGTTTGATTAAATGATATAATAAAAATGCACAGAATTTTGGCTGAAGTTTTTTCATTGAAATTGTTAAAATCATTAAAATTAGGACGTTAAGGACAAAGTTTCGTTTCAGGATTTAACAACTCTTACCATCACGGGATGGTCACGGCATTATGTTGTAGACCCAACGCAGGCTAAACTATCGCCGCGTTTTCAGTTGCGAAACTATTCAATTAAGCCGTCTTCCGAAAAGCGCTTCTGGACCCCTTTTCAACTATCCCTTACCCTTTAATGTATAATTCGATGTCGGATTCAGCGGCGTTATCTGCCGTAACGACGAACATCCGCGAAATTCACATTGGGAGAATTGGACAGAGCAAAATTAAAAATCGAAATTAGCACTAGAGAAACGAACTCTTTTTTTCTTTATGAGAACAATGTGAAAGTCTTCTGTATATTTGTTTACTTTCATTCTTAAATATATTTTTAAATATATTTAAATAAATTTTAAATATATTTTTTTATCTCAATATTCTTAAATATTTTATATATTATTATATTAATTCATATTTAATGACATTACAGAATGACAACACAAGTACAGAGTAACAACACAACACACAATACAGAAATATCGGTTAATTTAGTGCAATGTTACCGTTCATCTTTCAGAGCTCTTCACATGAAGGAGCATCCCGACTACAAATATCGGCCACGCCGAAAGCCGAAGTCTCTGGTGAAGAAAGAAAACAAATTTGGCTTCGCGATAGCGCCGTTGATATCGCCTGGCGATGGTCTGTCTAATCTACCACGTGGTCTCCTGCCGCCATTGGCACCACCCACGCATCACCCATTGATGTCGCACGAGGACTTGAAGATCCCGCGCTTCTTTCCACCGTTCCCCTATCCGCTCTATCCGCTGCAGCACAAGCTAGGGGATGATTTTAACGGTGGCAAACTGGCCGCCGATTTGGCTCTTCAGGCTCTCTATACCGGCGGCACTTTCTACCCGAGTCATCAGGCAATAGCGTCCTGGCCGACGGGCTTATCGGCAGCAGCTTGCTTGCAGCCCAACTGCAGTTGTCCGAGCCCGCCAAAAGAGTCCAAGAGGCCGTTTCCGCCATCCAAGATGGACGATCCGCCCTTTCCGAGCCCAGCTAGAGCCGATGACAACGCTGTCATCGCGGAACGGGAGGAATCCCGGTATCGAAAGTACGAGGAAGACTTCACCGCCTTAGACAGGCATCATCATCATCATCATCATCTTCATCAAGAAGATCGTTCTCAGGATCGATTCTCTTCGTCTTCTTCCTCTTCACCGCCCACGGAGCAACCGGAAAAATCTTCGACGACGACAACGTCCTCGACCTCGAGCAGCAGGGTCGACAACGCTCCGTTCTCCGTTCAGAGTCTGACTTCGAGCACCGGCAGTTCGAATTCGGGCTCGCAGCGCGGACACATCATATGAAGACCGCTTCCGGTTCTCCCGGATCTCAACTTCCGGGGGAGCCTGGTGCCGGCCACGTGGCCGACCGCCGATTGGTGGAGAGTGGCTCCGATGCTCTCGCCGATTCCCCAGACGACAGTCGCTAATCTGAACGCTGGCGTTGCCAAGGAGGACGTTGTACACTTTCAGGATGAGCAGCAGATGAACGCGACGATCGTGTCGAGATCGCCGAGGAGCGGCGTCCACGTCGCCAACGTGCAATGATTCGATAATCGGGGTGACGTACTTCAAATCCCCGATGAATATTTCTTCGGTATCTCTACAATTTCGAAAATGAACGTCCTTCTGTTTTGAACGTGAGTCATTTCCCTTCAATTATAGTTGTAGATTATGTTTGAGAAACGTCCAAGATATAAAAAAAGATTGTGGTCCGATAGCCATTTCATTTCAATGAGGGAACCAGTCGGTTTCTATAGCTTGGGCATCTCTCGAACATCATCTAAAACTAGTGAGAATAATTGTGTATATAATTGAAGTGCTCTCCGAAAAAATACATACATTAATCGTATAAATAAATTTCGCGAAACGGAAAATAACTTGCGCGATCGCCGGAGCCGCATTCTGGCGAACGAGAGACAGGAATCGATAACTCGCTACGGCCCCGAAATCCCACAAAGGGTGGCCGCAAAGGGTCCCTTCGACCGGATCGTGTACGCGAAGCTGGATACTAGAGAAGTCCAATTTTGATGAGATAACCAACCCTCTCTTGCATGCCACATATTACCGGGACGGAGGGAGATGGACACGGTGGGGTAGGAAAGAAGAAAAAAAGCTCTTCTGGCGGAGGCAAATCTCTTCTTTGGGACGCGGCCGTGCGAAATAAGCCAAACGTTCTGAATGCTAACGTACGAGACGCGACGTACCCCCGACGACGCCCCGGTTTTCGCGACGAAAGCATCGATACGATGAAATGGGAGACGCGTGCTTGGTTGGTTGCAGGCAGTAGCTGAATTCTTTTATAATATATTATATACAGGAAGAAGCTAGGAAGACATTTCCCCGAAGGTTGTCAAATATATCTCGCTCTATTTCGCTAAAAATTTATTTCGTCAATATTGATTAGATTATCCCGAATATAGTGTAAATAGACATGAATTTTATTCCTCCAGATTACTTCGTCGAGCGTTATTTATAATGTTGTTTACTCAACTTCGTTAATATTTCGATTTTTATTTAGTACTTCTCGATAGTTTAATTTACATGAAAATTAAGGCACGTAGAATATTAGATGCGCACAATTTCGTTTTGTTACACGTGATTATTGTTGATTGTTAAGGTGAGTTGTAATATATATTATCGCTCATTCGTCGAGAGAGAAATCCGTCGATTACTCCTTCTTGTAGAAATTCCCGCTAAGTATCTCTAACGACCCTTGCGAGCACGAGTTTCGCATTAGCGTTTACCCTGAAAACGGGAGTAAGATACAAGTAAACGTAAATCATATCTATAGAAACACATAGAAACATATCTTCCGTCTCTCCTCCTTCTCTATTTTCTTTCTCTCCCACGCGATACACATTTGACGAACGCATAGCGCTTCGATTAATTTGGATTAATGACGCGGATGCGTCGCATTAATCATCGCCTCGACGATTACGATACTATTGTTAATTATTGCTGTAATATATAATGCAACGTTTGTAAATAAATCTTGATCCGAATTCAGAAATATTGTGCCTCCATTTCCTCGCATCTTTCAAGGGACTATGATTGTTTATCAATATATAATACAAAATTTTTCTTCATTAATAAGATATTTTTTTATTAAGTCGAATCATCTTTGCATACTTTTTTATCAAACGAAATCTTTATTAACATAAAGTTTATACATAATATTTATATCTAATAAGTTCTATTATCGCGAGGCTTACATCTCATGCGAGCAGATACGAGCGTGTGTCTTGCGTTATTCTCCAAGTTGCGAGGAAAGCCGCGAAATTAATCGGAGAGGGCGAGGAAAATCTCGAGGGCAAGGTAAAGTTTCCTCCGTACTTCTCTTCCCCCTCGGCTCGTCGTGTTTTATTTCTGATAGCGACGCCTCCGTCGCCGCCACGAAGACATTATCGCCACCGCAAAGGACCCTTTCTTCCCCCATAAAGGCAATCATGCTTTCTCCGCGGCGAGATAACGACGAGAATGGCGGCCGGGAGACGTTTCCAGCCCAGGCGGGGCACGTTTCCTCCTTCCCCCTTGACAATCAGTAGAATTTTGCCGTTGCTCGCGATCGATCTCGCGAAGAAATTGATAATTCGTAGAGATTCTTCAAAAAAAAAAAAATACATAAAATGAAAATACTGTACATGCGTAAACATTGCAAGCTCTCTTCCCGACGAAAAATTATATAATTACGACGCGTTTTTATTCTCTATCGAAAACTTGAAAATATATACCGCGGGATAAATCGAATCCATCTCTATCCAAAATCCATTCTATTCATAGAACCTATTCAATTCCGTCCAGAATCGCGGAGTATCATTCGGAGTAACTTCTGTTGGGTTGCTCGAAGACGACGACGAAGCGAGCTGGTAAGTTTTACGGGTGACGTACACAAAAGCATGGAAAGAGGACGAGCGGCTGGGAGCAGCAGCAGCGACTACCCTCTGACCAGAGGGAGAAGTCTACGTGCCTCTCTCCATTAGTATGCGCGGAAGTATGCCGTGCTCGATTGTGGCGGGTATTGTCGTCGAAGAATGTCCTCGTTGCGCGTACCTCCGCAGCTCCGGACGGCTCCCGTAAGGAGACGTAAAGCGAATTCGAGTGAAATGTAATCACTCCCCGAAAGAGGGGGAGGGAGAACTGCTGAGGGATTCCGAAGTACAGTTCATCCGACGCGCAGAAAAGGGTTGATGTAACTAATAACGTCGCGTTGTTTCCTATTCTTTCGATTCAAAACTTCTCGCAAAATTTCATCGAGCTCTTCACGCCAATTTTTTTTTATTTATCCAAGCTAATCTTTATATTCCCTATCGGGATGCGGATTTAGAAGATAATCTTCATGATAATGTTTCAAGTATTTACAATTTTCGTGCGAGAATCAAGTTTGACGTCCATATAAGTAATAATATATCATTTACTAAAATTAGCCCGACCCCCAGGAGTCTCGCGTATCTCCGTTTCCGTCTTTCTCTCTCGCTCCCTCGCCCGAGGAGAAAGGATGGAGGACGTTTTAATTGTGCGCGCGCGCGCGACCGCTCGGTGATATCAGCCGCGCTTTTATGCGCGACGGTGAGAGGAGGACGCGATCGTTTGATTGCGGAAAATGACGGGCGGCGGTGGGCGCGAGTGGAAGTTTTGAGTGGGCGTCGGTCCTAGTAGACAATGAGGCATTCAGGCGCGACATTGTGCCGACCGACAACTGCGTTACCCTAGACAAACCCGAAATCACCGGCGCTATCGCCGCTCCAGATCCGATTATGTGAATAATAAAAAGCGTGATGACAGAGAGAGAGAGAGAGAGAGAGAGAGAGAGAATGAGGGAAGGGGTGGAGAACGAGAGATAGGGCGCACTAAAGGTTAATAATAGCGATGCCGCGTGGCTGACGCCTCCTTTTATCGTCTTGCAACAAACACCGGCTTTATCGTGCCTCGTATACTCCTCGCATTGCGTCGCGAGATACCGAAACATTTCTCGACAAATTTACAATTAACTCCTTTTTTTATAAAGATACAACAAGAAATTCATGGACAGAGGAATCCAAAGATTGAAATTTTTCATCAACACTCGAGAACCACGATATTGTTGTGCCTATCTGAAAATCAGCTGATCGTGTGACATCTGTCAAGTGATGGATTATTGTTTATAAACGACTTATGTGTTACGGTCCCGTCGCAGAAACGGTCGTGAGCGACGCGTAATTATGCATTACGTGGGGGATCGTCAAGTCTGCCCGAAGTTAGCGAACTTGGTTAATTAGGAACGGTAGTCAGACGCTGCCTGCTATTGTCCGGCGCTGTTGACTTCCGGCCTTCACGCCCGCCTGTCTCACTTCCCTCCTCTCTGGCACCTCCCTGCTCTTCATCCCCTCTTCCTTCCCTTACTGGAGAGAGAGGGGTCGCGAGGACTGATTGTTTCATTGTTTCCGACCCCACTGTCAAATGCCACCGGCCTGAATGGGGTTATTGTTGTTTCAGGCCGCGCCGCAGACAATTCTCGGGATTTTCAGGGTTCGCGCCGAGACCGACATCCGAAGCGCGACTTTCATCGAGCTGCCCTTTCTCTCCACGCGCGATATTTTTATTAGGGATGCGATACATATAGTTATTATTTTTTCGCACTCTTCTTAGGGTGGAACTGACTGCCGGTCTTGCTGCGAATATTCTGTAGTATTGGGGATTGACACGATGTTGCCGGTAATTTCTCTATCACTTCTCTAGAAAAAGTAAAAAATAATTAACTAATAAATGATTTTAATTGTCAATTTAAAAAAATATCGAGTTTGACTTAAAAATCGAGAGTCAAGATTGTAAAAATTTTAGACTTGAAATTCTTCAGAAACTCCGACAATCCTGACAATCTTGATTATTTAATCGACTTGCGATTAAATAGGAACAATCTTAAGACATTTTGTGTAACACGAAACTAGTCAGAGTCTTAAATCTCTGAATCTGTTGTGCGAATACAAATGCACCGATAGAATCGGGCTGTATGTCTTCCTGGCCTGACATATCCGAGCCGTCATTCGCGTCTCGCGATCGTCGATCCCCGGGAATCGCTCTCGAAAAAGCTCGAAAAGCGAGCGAGACCAGTAAAATACTGGCCGGGGCAACATTTCACGGATGGATCGCGCGATACGATCGTCGCATTTCCCGTGGACGCTCATATATAAGGCGAACTTATGCCGAGCGTAAATTCAGCCCGGGTTTCGGGCGCTATCTTATCACGTCCGCGGTTTGGAAGGCGCCGATAGAGAGACCATGCTCTAGACATTATGGGAGATTGAAAAACCTGAGGAACTTCTTTTCGCTGACCTGAGAAGCGCCGGACTTCCGGTCAACCGGCCGGCGACCGGCAATGGTGGCTCTCGCTCTCTCGAGAGGGAACTAGAGATCGAATTCGCGGATAAGTCATCTCATGGGGGGAACGACAGAGGAGGCCAGTAGAATCGTCGCACATTTTGCGTAGAAATATTTCTTTCATATTTTTTTACGCGACTCGTGGCGTCGACAAACACAGATTTGTTTTAACAGAGCTTTATATAAGGGTAAAGAAAATTTTTGAGCGATTTAAAAAATAATATATATATATATATATATATATATATATATATATATATAGAACAAATTTATATATAAAAAAAGATATAGATTTTGATAGAAATCTGCCTAAAATAGTAAAAAAGGTATAAAATGCCGATAGTCACGAGTACCAGCTGCGATGAAATTCTCGCTTTTGACCTTCCAAGTGAATCCTTCGCAAGTTAGAATCGGAATAAAAAAGAAAAAGGGAGAGAGAGAGAGAAAAAGAAGAGAATTGGTGGCGAGGTTGGTCCATTCGCGAGACACTTCATCACGATTTAACGCCATAAAAGTGGAATAAGGTCCGAGATGCCACGTGATGCCCTCCTGCGCGCTCCTGCTGCGGATTGGAAACAAAATGTCGTAAAATATGAAGAGAGCGCACCGTCGCGACACCCCTTTTCTATCACGTACGGGGGTGACCCGGGGACATCGGAATGCGACGAGAGGAGGGACCGACGCCCCCCGGTAAATACAAATAAAAATGGAAAGCCGGCCGTAATGGCCGGTGGAAAGCATGACGCATACCTACAGTCGTGGCTGTTTCAAATTGATATTTCGAAAGTGCCTTCACATACACCCTCTTTGCGCACACATACGTACGTTAGACGTTTATCACGAGTCCGCCTTTTCGCGCTTTCGTACTGTCAAACGATACTACAGCAATATCTACTCCTCTCTTTTGTAATGTTTCTCTGCTCGGTTTCTTTCCTTATCTTCTTTTCCTCGCATCTTTGATTCCTCGTTTCTTTGTTTCTTTTTATTTTCCTCATTTTTAACATTTTTTAACCTATCTTATCTATAATTATTTTTTTCTGCTTTGTAACATATCATTTTTTATCTCTTTTTTATCTTTTATCTTTTCGTATTTTTTTATTTAGCTCATTTTAATTTTTTTCTCCTTTTGACTTCATTTTTTCCATCATTTTGGCTTCATTTTTTTCATTTTTTTTTTTGCGCACTTTCCGCCTTCTCATTCTTCATCTCCTTCGCTTTCCTTCCTTCTCTCTAACTGACAGTCTATTCGCATCAAATCTGTGGCCTGGCCGAGCCGGAAAATTGATTTTATTTCCTTTCGCCGATCCTCACCGCTCTTCGGAGCTTATCGCGTCGCCTCGGGACCGGATGGCCAATTTTTTTGCCGCCCGTGAAAATTAGACGGCTCTGTTCTTCAAAATTTTGCATGAATATTACAGCAACAATTCATGACGACGATTCTATTCGAGAATTCAAAAATTGCCCATCTCAAGATGCGTGCGATTTCGCAAGCCACACCCTTTCGTCGCACGCGTCCGATGTAATGCGTCCCTTGTGTAATGCGTAGCATGAAATATGCATCTGTGTATTATACGTGGTACGTATATGTAAGGAAGGGAAGGGGAACGCATTGATATCCGCGCGTGTGTAAATTATTTTTCACGTAACAGCGAACCCCGATACAGGTTTAGGAATCCATGCACCACCGGATATGCATCCACAAGGTAAATATAATGCACTTCTTCCTCCCCCGTTTTCCTCTTTTTCTCTCTTTCTCACTTTTTCTCTGCTCTCGCCATTTTCGAGCGCGACAAAGGGAGGATTTGTCGCGAGGCGAAGCTCGACAAAACCTTACACCCTCTCCACTACCGTCCTCTCTATCACCGCCACCATCACCGCCATCGACGCCTCGCCGAGCTTTCAGAATGTTATAAACGCGTGCGTGAACGTGCGATTCGTCAACGATGTAACACCGTTCTGCGAACGCCATTGTCGTCGCGACGGATTTCGTATTTCGTCGATTTTGTGTCATCGATTCGCTCGAAAAGCGAAAAGAAAATTCAAGGGAAACCTGTCTGTTGTTTCATATCTTTTCACTCGCAATCCTCCCGGTTATAAATGTGCAATCCTTCTCTTTTTGTCTTCTCGTATCATTTTTAGAAGCTTTATAATTAATTTAAGCTCTAATTTAAATCGATAATCGAGCTCTTATTTTCTCTCTCGATTCAGGAATTTTGCAGAAATTTTTTAAAAATTTTAAAAAAAGACATCCTCTCTTTGTATTTTGTATCTAAACTTGGAAATATAGAAGAGAGCAAGTAACATGTGTTTAACTGCAAATTTTCAATATAAAATTCACTACAGATTACATGTTTTATTTATATCTAAAATAAGACAGGTACAATATAGCGATTAGTCGCACTGTTTAAAGCATTTATAAAACGCTTTATTATGGACCGGTCGAGAGAGTCAAGCCTCTCAACGTCGTCGAAGAGAAACGTCGTCAACTAAGCTGATTCGCGGCAATTAATCTGCTTGCAAACGAGAGCATTTTCATTTTCGCTGATACCCGCCCCCGCAGACCAGCAGAATAATAATCCATCTTAAATAACCCGCGGGCTGAAGAAGAGACGCTCCTGACTCGCCGCCTCGCCTAAACGCCAGACGAATCCTGAAGTAATCTCGACGAAGGATTCAATTACTGAGTGCGAGAGCGAGTGAGATTTAAAAACAGAAATTATGCTCGCCGTGATTCGCGTATTAGCGCGATCTCGCATCCCTGCGCGAAAAAGAAGCGTGTTCTCCGCACGATTCGAATCTTCTTCAAATTCCTGAAGAACGTCGTGTTGGCTCATCTCATTGGAAATCGAGTAAAATTTTAACACATATTTGATATTTTTTATTCGACATACAATATATTTGATATCTTTTATTTAACACATATTTCATATCTTTTATAGTCTTTTGAAATTAATTTTTAAGATTTTTAATTCGGTTTATCTGATTGCGCGCAACAAATTAACTCGGCTTTTAATTGTCCAAGTCTTTCATTAATTCATCACGTCTTATCCAAGATCGCGCAAATTAACGGCTCTCCAACTGTGTCAGATAGTTTGAAAAGTTAAAGTAAAGCGATTCGCGAGCACGTGAACGTGTACGTGTATACTTGTGCACGCGTATGCGATTAATAATGCATGCGATCTCATAGAGAGTCTCCCGAGTCCGTTTATTAAATTCCTCAAGTTTTGCGTGTTTCAGAGTGTCTTATCTTCTTAACAACACATCCGGTTAATTTTAACTTTGCTTTAAAAATCAGAAATCTTAGAGCATCGGACTCTATTAGATTTGACTCGATCACCACCTATTTATTCCAATTAATTGAGTCTCTACTTTTCTCTTCTCATCTCACCCCTTATTCGCGAGGGAAATTGAGAACCCACGGCTGTTTTCTAGCGGGACGATCGTGTCCAATCATTTCAGAATACACATTGACAATTGGCCGCGCGTTACGCAATTATTTCTTCCATTCCCAGCCCGGGAATATAAAAGGGACGCTTATCAGCGCGGAGAGAGTCGCGCAATCGGGATGTGCAAAATGCACGAGGACGTGTCCGGAGTGGTTTGAATACAAATAGGGTGGCGGGGAGATGGAGAAGTGTTCTCCGATATGGGTAGCGGCGATGGCATGGAGGTGGTACGCGAAGTATAACCAGGGAGAAGTTGATATACCTTTGAAGAAGGGGACACGGGAGACCTTTGAGGGGCTTATCCGCACGTCTGCATCCGAATAGCACTCGCGAATCCGAATCACATCGTCGGGCCCGTGTCCTCTTAGACCGACCGGGCAAATCATTTCCCCGAGCAGGGAAAAAAAAAGGGACGCGCTTAATCCGGATGTCGTACCCGGGATGGAAACCCCGCGCGCGGGCACCGCATCCCTTTTCGAACTAATAATTCTATCGTTTCGCATCGCGTTCCGTCTCATCGTCTCGTCTGCCGGAAGCGACAAGTTTCACGTTTGCTTATGCCTTCTAAAAATTTAGATATTTCATTTATATTAGAATTTATTCATATTAAACTTGATATTAATTTTTTAATATTAAACTTGATACTTTGAACTTTCGAATGCAAAGTTTCTCACTGAGATTTACATCGATTCAAAACTTGAAACGTTAAATTTTTTCCAAATTTTTGTTAGAATTGCTAAGATTTTTTACTTTAATATTTTTATTTTTTACGATTTTCCTTTATTCTTGTTATGCTGTTATGTTATTGCTATTTCTACTGATACAGAATTAGCAAGGCTTAATTCTAGTAATATAGAATTGACCATTTTGTGATTAATTTAAATTTTAAATTTTTATTATATTTTCGTTACATTATAATTTTTTCAATATATTTTTAGGACAGATTCTGTATGCAATATAAATACAAATCGACTAGAGCGAAACAATAAAAGAATAATTTGATAAAGATCTGTCAATGTTTAAAAGTTCTAGTTTCGGTTTAAATTCACGTTCTCCAATTCTCAAGCTTCAAGCTCGGAACTTTTGATGTCTAAGCTTCGATATCGAATTCGCACCCTCAGACGCGCTTTCAGCAAACTATCGTGATCGGTAGACAGAGGTCCCGGGCCTCGGCCGGAATGGGATAGGGGTTGAAGCGTGAAGAGGCCGTTATTGTGGGCGCTGGCGCGCGTCATTTGATCTGGCACAGTGGGAGGAAGAGCCGCGGTTGTATGTGCACCGTTTCCCAAGCTACGGCGATGATGACGACGACCGGGTCTCTGTCTCTCTCCCTGACCCATCTCTAGGGCGTCCCGAAGAGCGAGCGAGAAAGAGCATCGAAGTTGCGCACCCTTCTCACCCCGGGAAAGGGGCAGGGTGGAATTTACCCCGCAGGCCGGCCAACCTAATGGAAACAAGAAATTGCGGCAAACTGCGTTACCCACGCCTCGACGCCCTGTAAATATCGCAGCAACCACGTCGGCTGGCTGTGGGGATAAAGTCGTCGTCGTCGCCAACGGCGCGGGGCGCCTCGCCTCTCCTCTCCTTGCGAGGTTCTCAAAGAGAGACGCTTCGGTGAGTACCGACGAGTCATCGTCACGCCGTAGGTCGCTGAGACTTGCCCTTTTGACGTAATTGTTTGTGACGCAATTGCTGAAAAGAATTTCTGATTTAACAAGCTGGAATATCTTAAAACACTCTAATGGAAATGTAACAGAAATAAACAATTTGTAAGAGCGTATATAACTTATGATACGAAAATTAAGTAATGAGAGATAGCGTAGGATAACAGGGACAACTTTGTACTAGAAATTTACGTAAGAATGAAATGAATAAAATCAAGAATGTTGCTATTATAAGTATAAAGAGATGGAAAAGAAGGGCATCTTGTTCCGCAGGTGCACTTGGAAAAGATCCGGTGGCTCGAAGAAACGAGATCATTCCGGAAAGGGAAGAGCTCGCGTGTATTTATCTAGCATTTCTGATAATTGAGTTATCGTACGGATGATTCTGCTTTCTTTCCATTCGATTCGATTGTCGAGGGACGCGCGGCGGATACTTTCGAGAAATGGAACACTCCCGGTGCAATTTATCGTGGGAATTCCGCGTGTTTGCGAACGACGTCTCACCCGCTAACGAGTTCGATTCGCATCGATACCTCGACGTATCTCCGAGAATCTAATCACGAGAGAGCGCAATTGATATATTATTTTCTCTCGATACAATAAAGAGAACAGAAGAAGCTGCCGCTCGAGGATCAATTTTATTATCGGATTTAATCGAATATCATTTTTATTAAAATTAACATTTTTAAGATAAAAGTATTTCTCTCATTTTTTATTTATTTATTTTAACAGATCCATTGTTATAGATACTTAACGATTACAGTCGTATCGTACACCAAGATCTATCGATCCGCCAGATATTGTCGGAACCCCGATCATCAGTCGTCGACGATGCGCCGAATGATAGTCGCTACCTTAGTCGCGCCGAAACAATCCGTTTAGGCCGACAATCTCGTCCACAATTACGAAGTTTGTTGCGCCGACGAAGAGCCCGGCGGGGGCGGAGCAGAACAAGGAGGCAAAATCCATCTGGTGATTTCACAGGCAATTATGCCGCGTCGTCATGGACCGGATGGCGCGGGTGGCTTACTCTTATTTAACGCCAATGTGAGCGCGCGACGCACGCCTCGACGATCACCGGCGCCAATCGCCCGCCATCATCCCATTTGCGCGAAATTGTCAATGATAGAATGGCACGAGATCGAAAACCCCGCATTCAGCTTGCCCTCCCCCTCCCCCCTTCTCCCCGCGGCGGCATTCTTTTTCTTCTCCTTTTTTTCTCTTCTCCCTCCTCTCTGCGTCGTCTTCCTTGCCAAAAAGCGACGGAGATTTTCTCCTCTTTATCGGTTTAACCGCGACGAATATTTGAGAATCGTCTCTATTTTAACACACCCTGGAATTTACAAGCAAAGTAATTTCGACACGTTTCTATATTTCGAAAGACAGCTAAGATAATTGGGAAATTTTTATTATCTCTTAACATTCATGCTTTATCGGGAAATGATTATTATATTCTCGACAATTTGACAAGTTAATATCTCTCTTATACTGTGATTTGACAATTTAATATCTCTTTTATACTAGGATATATCTATTATATCTATGTTGTTTCCATGTTGATTCGATACTCGACAAAAATTAATGAAATCGTAGATACCATTATTTATATAGTCTCATTCATATCTTAGTTTTATCTTAAATCATTGAGGATCGAAACTTGCGACAAGTTTTCAATAAAACCTACTTGAATCGTAAGATTATGTCGTGGCAGAATCATAGTGATGTTTCTTGTCGGGTTTTCGTGTTTCCGTGAGCGAATAAGTTGTCGTTTCTGCCATTATAACATCGCGAAGATGCGGAGGCAATCGCAGAATTCCCGAAGAAGCTGTCGTATTCCTTTTTTCGTGCGAAACTTTGCATAGCGTTTTTTCGCAAAAAAAGGAGATGCGGAGAAACTCACTCGTTTGATTATTTCTTAAAGAATTAGTCTCGAATGAATTGCGTTAATTAAAGAAAAATTAAAGAAAAATTCTCCTCGTTCACACAAAATCAATTAAATCAGCTGTTGAAATATTTTTACGATTTTGGTAATTGCATTTTTCAATGTTTTTATGTCAAAAACAGCTGTTTCATTAATTTATGTAAAATTTTCAAAACAATCGAGATTCCTACCGCATTTTTTTCTTTTATCTAAAATTGTAAACCTCGATCAATCATACTTTTATCCATCTGTTATCAATTAAATCATCGTTGAAATATTTCTATAATTTTGCTAATTAAACTTTTGAATGCTTCATGTCAAAAAACAGTTGTTTCTTTAGTTTATATAAAATTTAAAAATGATCAGAACCTCTCGCGTTTTCTCTTTTTTATTAAAAATTTTAAATTTTAATCAATCATACTTCTCTATTCATGATATTTATTTTCTTCAAGATATTCTCTTCAATCAAGATACTTTCTTTATTAGAGAAAACCGCGATCATAAAATTACCGTCCATGTCCGACACGGCCAATATTTCACCCTTCGCTTCGCGAATCTCTCTCCCTGGCCTAAATAGCAGCCTATTTCCTTTATATTCTTACGTACCATACCTTACCTTACCTTTCCATCCCCCCTACAGCCTCTGTTCCCTCCTTCCTTCCTTCCGTCCTTTCCATCTCCTTTTTCCGAGGATGGCAATTTGTTGCCGGCGCGAAGTCGAGTTTACCGAATGTCGCCAGCACAAATGGGATTAGCATGGCGAGAAACGGTAATCAGGAATAAAAATGCGTCAACCGGCGGCATTTACGCTAACTAATCTTCTTCGGCTCGGACGGGGGAGGCGCTAACAGAGTTAGCCGGCTTCGTCGGTTCCAACAGCTCTCTCTTCATGTCGCTCGACCGTCGCTTGTTAGCCAGGCAATTGGCCATTTTTATGCTAAGCAGAGAACTACCATCGTCGTCTTCGTCGTCATCGTCCCCCTCTTCCCGCATCCCACCGTCTTTCTTTCGCCATTTCGCGGCTTAACCCTACGAGTAGCGCTCTCCTCGGGTTCCTCTCGGTCATGTTCCACGTGAAAAAACATATCATTCCGCGAACAAATTGACACTACATGTCTCGACGAACGGAACCGATCCAAATGCGAATTCTGCCAGACAATATGTCGACTTTCGCTGCAAGCGATACCATCTCGCTTACGCTAATAAATTCATTATCTGGCGCAGCGCGCGATACTCTTAGCCACTGTCGGCGACGAGGAGAAGGACGCTTTTCCTCCTCCTTCCCATAACTGGCATAAGCGAGCGCGAGCATAATCCGGATGCTCCGAGCCGCGAAACTCCGCCGCGAGAACTCCTCTCCTCGAAGCTCTCCGACTTAGCGCGCCGGCAACTTTTCGTATTAATAATCGGTATAATAATTAGTATTTTCACGCGCGACTTAGCAGGAAGGACGCGCCGGCGTCGACGTCGTCGGCGTGGGCTGGGTCGGGCGGGCTGGGAAGTTCGCCGGCTGAGATCTTGATTTTAAGTTCGCTCGGGCGAAGGAGGCGCATATTTCACCGCGCTAATGTCCCGCCAGATAAACTACAATATTAGCTGCCTTCGCCCGTGATTTAATTTAACTTTGCCCCGGCGCGACATCCGGCCTCGCGCCCGATTCGCGGCACCGGCTGCACCCGCTGAAATCTTTCCCGTGTGTCACACGCTCTCGTGTTATACGGATTCGCGAAGGATTCTCGTCGAGGAGAGGTTGATTCCTTAAACTCGAGAAATAATACTTGGCAAGAAGAAAATGACGACTACGCGTGTCATTGTTTATCGTTTACGTCGTGTTGATGCGACTCGATATAACTTATACAAATTTATACAAATAATTGTATAAATTTTTTTAATATAAAAATATTTTTCGTTTGAAAAGTTTTGGCTCCATTTGAAAAAAAATTCTAATTCTAATTCTAAAATTTTAATTGTAATTTTCTTGTTCGATTAAGCTAGTGTCGTCTTTTGGCTCCTTAGTACATCTTCCACAAAGTTATCCCCCTTGGAAAATCTGGCGTAACTGAAATAATGAAGCAATATAATAATGAATGTAATAATTCAGTTCTCATAATCTCAATGTCCTCGCACATATTCTTACTTACATTTTGACGTATTTAAGTTTCTCCGCGATAGACAAGGATGGTCTTGTCGACTTGACAGACTCTACGAGATGCGTTTGCGTGACTTTGATGTCGGTTGCATTAACTTTACCGTCCTGTAATCGATAAGCAAAATTAGTATATAAAAAATATGATATTAGAATATAACAATTATTACAGCTTTTTAATATAAAATATACATAGACCACTACAATCATTTATATTGTTTAAATCGCGTAAAAAAATATATCAAGTCCATTCCTCGACATCAAAAGCTTAATGTTGCGTGTTAATAGCGTCGATTTGAATTAATTATTAGAGTTAGGTACAATCTGCATCGCTTGGGAAGACAGTCCCGATGTTGCTATCCACATAATCACTTATCACTTCCCTCTCTCTCTCTTGAGATGCGTTGCGCTCTCCGGAAACTCGCTCGCTAATTAGACGCACAGTTTGGATACTCGCGTTCTTCCGGGAGGTAAGTGCCGCCGTATAACTTCGTTTTCTCCGATGCGAATTAATTAATAGCTTCCCGTAAGACGCGCCACTCGTCCCTCATATACCTCGAAGACGTGTTTCTACGACCTTTTAACGCGGATCCGATTCACTCCGATTAATTAAACTAGCTAAACACACATGTATACAAAAGCGACCAATGACTAAATTTAAACTTATCTTTACAGTCGTGTATTATACTTGTTCTTTCTCTCTCGCAAGACTCGTATATTTTATTTTCTCAGATAGAAATTAAAAAATATGAAAAAAAATCAGTATATATTAAGGAATTAATTCATTCATTCTAATGATTGTTGGACACTATTATACAATAATAACTCTTGCAAGAATTGCGATGCAGTCGATAAAATGAAAGTAAAAAATGATTGAATTTTATATTTATTCTCACGTAAATTCATTAAAAAGTAATTTGCCAAAAAAAATTGCCAAGATAAACGAAAAATGAATAATAAATAAATGTGTTGCACGTGATTGAAGGCTTAATAGTAAAAATGTCAAAGACGTCTAAGAGAGAAGAGATAACTAACGAGCACCATAACTAGCGGAATGGCTGTCTGGCTTTCGATCTTGCAGGACCGCTGCGGGGCCCTAACCGTGTATCATTATAACGCATAAGATAATAACCCCCTCGACGTTCAGCGAGGCGTAGGGAGGACGGGAGGGACGAGAGGGGGAGAGGAGAGCGCCGAAGGGGGTGGCTTGGTCGCCCGGTGCTCTCGGCACCGTGTGCTAATAAACCTGGTCTCTACGTTTCCTCGGTTATATCGCAGCACCTACAGCCCCTGCAGCTTTCCCCTCCCCCCGTTCTTCCAGGCGCGCCCCTACTGTGTGTATACACCGTAGGGTGCACACCTAACGATATTATCGTCATTACGCACTATCTTACTTCGGAAGCTACCCTACAAATGATTCTCGAGAGAATCGCGCGAGAAGCGCTTTTCATTACAACGCCGCTCAGATACTGCAGCAACAACAGCAGCAACAGCAGCAGCAACAAAGCGACTCGGCCATTAACGATGCAATCTGTTCCACGCAAAAATGCAAAGCCAACGGTTAGCGATTCGGAAGATCAGTCACGAGGTAGCATTTGGAATTTCGCATTTCGATCATTTGCATTATGCATGTCTGGTAGAAGGAGTTTGTAATCTATTCTATATTAATTAAATTTATGAAACAAATAACAATTTTTTCTCTTATTCTTATTCTTAATTAAATTTATCGGATCAAGATTATAATACACTTACAGTTGCAATTGCCAAGGCATCTTCGAACGCTGACAGTCTCGCCAGAGTAATCGCGGCGTTGATATCAGCGCCAGTAAATCCGTCGGAGAGCTGAGATAGTTCCTTCAGATCCAGTTTCGCCTTGTCTATATTTTGAGAATCGCACAGAACCGCAAAGATCGCCTCTCTTTCCAACTGTAAGAGAAATATTAATTAACGTAAAAGCTTGATATAAATTGCAGAAAGTGATTATTATATTGAAAAGACAGTCATTTAGTCATTTTACCATGTCTGGTAAAGGACAGTGCAAACACTTGTCGAGGCGTCCCGGTCTCAAAAGAGCAGGGTCAAGCAAGTCGGGCCTTGAGGACGCTGCCACAACAGCTACTCCCTCGCGATCTTCAACCCCATCAAGTTGAGTTAACAGCTGATTCACCACCCGATCAGTAACTCCGGTGCTATCGTGTCCGCGTCTAATTGGAACGAAATAAAAATAAAAGAAATATCTTATTTCTTAAAACACAAATTAAAAAAAGAGGATAAATTATATATAAATAAATAAATAATAGATAAATTATAAAATAATAAGTTATTATAATTATTGTATTTATCTATCTCTTATATATAGATAATTTTTTATCTAACTCGCAGTCAGCTTTCTTGAAGATACGATTACGAAAATACAAGATAAATTGCATCATTTAATATAAAGAATACTTATGTTATCATTGAAAGACTTTCAGATAAAAGGTAAATAATTAAACTTTACGAAAATACAAGATAAATTGCATCATTTAATATAAAGAATACTTATGTTGTCATTGAAAGGCTATTAGATAAAAGCAAATAAATAAACGTTACAGCAACTTGTCTTATCACTCACCTAGGTGCGAGACTGTCGAATTCGTCGAAGAATAAAACACACGGCTTTGCACGACGAGCTCTTCGAAATGTAACAACAAAATATAATAAATTTTTAAAAATTTTCATAGAGATGAAAGTGTAAGAACGGCTAAATTGAAAAAAAAACTTACAATTAGAAATTTTCATTATACCTTTCAAACACGTTTCTCACAGATTCCTCGCTGACACCTATATACTTTGACAATAATTCTGGACCCTGAAACAATACTCATTATTATTTGGAAAAATAAAAAAAAGTCTGCTATACATATATGTCATTTATTTTAATTAAGAGGTAAAATTACGTGAAATAAAAATTGCAAATAAAGCATCATAACAAATTAAACGCACATCTTATTTCTGATGAAAAATTATCCAATTATTTTTTCTTTACCTTGATGCTGATCAGATTCACTCCGCATTCGCCGGCGATTGCTTTGGCCAACATCGTCTTCCCGGTACCAGGCATTCCGTACAACAGAACACCGCTCTGGAGTTTTATCGGAGCGTTCTTGAAGATCTCTGGGTACGTGAGCGGCCACTGCAGAATTTCCGTGAGAGAACTCTTCGTGTCTGCGAGGCCGCCGATGTCGGACCAAGAATGATTGCTATTCTTGTACAATTGCACGTCCTGCAAGGACATCGGCGTCCAATTTTCCAGCGCGCTATACACGTCTTCTTCCGTCACGATAATCGGTGGTTTTGATTCGCCTGGAAAAATGTCGCTTAGGAAAATAACGTATGTAAACGTCTCCGTAAAACTGATACGTTTTACAAGATTATAATTATGTATAAAATATTATAATTTAGGCTGTGATTAAAAGAACTACTACAGACATGATAACTGACAAGAATTAGAAATAGATGATACACTTATAAAGAAAGCATAATAATTTCTTGGTAATGTATATTTAATTTAATTATATCTAATTTCGATTTTTCTCACAATTTGAAACAAAGATGAAAATATTAATTATCATTATTATTAAATATTACATCGTTGCTTCTGTTGCTAATACTAATATTTTTTATTTTCTGATTTTTTACTAAAAAATTTGCAATTTTTATTAATATTTTTATGATTGCTCTCGTTACCGTGACGCTTCCATGCGACGAATCTCGCCTTCTCTGTTAAATCGACAAGATCCTGAGGCATCCAGCCCTCGGTCTTGTTTCCATAGTAATTCCAATTCATGTCTCCGGGCACGCACAACTTGTCCTCGAGTGTTAATCGCAAAATATCGATTCTATCCACCTGGTTAGTCACGACACGAGTTAGTGATAGGCAGAAATCAACGAGCAGATATCATAATTTACAACACGACAACAAGAAAACTTGATTAAGGAGGTGTGGAAGTATGAAATTAATCGAAAAGTGCATCAATAAAGTCGAAAATATCGCGAAAAAGTTCAAAGATAAATTGCATCATAAAATTAATTAATTTTATATTTTCTCCATCCCTTTTTTCTTCGAATAAATCCTCCAATTAAATCAATTATTTCGTATTGATATTAAATCAATTATAATTAAATTAATTATTTGAAGATAACATGATTTGAAAATAAAATTTTACATTATTTGAATAATGAACGTTTTTTCATAGGTGTATATGGAATTTTTAAATTTTCATTCTATGTGTGAATAAGAAAAATCGCATTCTATGTGTGAATAAAAAAAATCGCAATTTTCCATGTCACATATATTAACGTTTCGAAATAAGTTCGATTGATTGTACCTTCTCAAGATTAGGAATCTGCAAGACCGTCCTAAAGAATTGCACTCCTCTCGCCGGTCGTAATTTCGAGCCGATCCTGCTCACGCTGATGCAAGTAGCGACGATCGAAATGTAATGAGATTCTTGATATTGCGTGACAATATTAAACAGCATATCGGTGATTCTAAAATTAATTTAAGATCAGAATTAATCGAGGGATCATCACGTTATAGAATAAATTTTCGCAAAAAATAATGTTTTGAAAAATAGAAGAATATTTTTCAAAATAATACACAGCAATATGTAATTAATCCCCCTCCTCCTCTTTTGTCTAGACTAATAATTATTCGGCTTAAATTAATGGCGGATAAATATGGTTCCATTTACCTGGATGCATTTGTCGCGTCTATTGTATTTTCCTCGTCGTTTAATGACGCATTGGTAATACTCTCCAAATCGTCCAAAAACAGTATGGATGGTTGATAATACACGCATTCATTCATGGCGGACACAATGATTTTCTGCAATGTCTCTACCTTCTTTCCTATAATTAATAATTATTTTCTAATTAATAATTATTAGTAAATACTATAAGATTCAAAGCATTAATATGACAAAATTAAACTTATAAAATTGTGCATTTTTCAATCACATTTACTAAATTTTTCTTTAAATTATTCTAATTCAGATTATAGATATACCAATATAAAAATTTTTAAATTAAATATATAAAATGTAATAAATTTTTGTACTTGTAAATAATAATAATGGAAATATGTGATTATATCATAATATGAATGCGAATTAGTTTGGCTTTTATCACAACTTATTAAAATTCAAAAAGAGGATCGTCGAAGAGATTTTTCTATATATTGTCGAAAAAAAATAACTATTTGAATTAAAATACGTCGCCATATTGCAGTCGATTGCTTTAATTGCGCAAAAATGCCATCGCACTATTACCTTTCAGCGACCTGCAATCAATCATGTGCGTGTGCGCGAAACACGGTGCATCGCGATAACGCTCGATTAGCATTTTGCAGATTGTCGTTTTGCCGGAACCTAGATCGCCGCAGATCAAAATATTCTCCTGATCATACCGGAAATCCATTGATCTTCGCAGACGCAAACTGAGATCGAGCGCGATCTCGCAATCTTCAAGGATGCCTTTTATAAATCTGCAAATTTTCATTGGAATGTAATGCAATATAAAAGTTTGACATGAAGATTCGATTTATGTGTATAATTATAAGTTTACAACGCGATCCAATATAAAAACTAATATTATTGTTAAGCCATCAATAACAGCTAAGTGCTCTTGCACATAATTACCTCGTGGATATTTTCTTCAGGTTCAATCTTTCCTCGGTACAATTTTCCGAGATTTCCGCATCGTTCGAACTCAACATAGACCGAACATGAACTACTAATTTTTTCATATTTTTTTCGTCTAATGTTACGTAATTGCAATTCTCGGGTGACATTCGCACGATGCATCGTCTGCCATCATCGAGTAAAATTGTCGAGCACGAATTGAATAACAATGCCTCGTGTCTCGAATGGAATTTCACGTAATTTTCGAAAACTTCCGCTGTCACCGATTGATTGGAAGGAAAAATATCCACCGATGATGGCTGCAAGTCTCCGGGTCGATCAGCCTCCTCGATCATCTGTACCATCACTCTACTTCCCACTTTCAATTTTAGAGTGATCCTCGAACTTTCCGATAGATACGCGCAAAAGTGAATCGAATTCAGGTCGAAATACTTCCTGTCTAATGACGCGGAGCACTTTTCTAAAACGTCTTCGAGAACATAAATTCTTGCCACAAGTTCTTGCGGAGATTTCGGAAATAGAGAAGGACCGCCATCCTTCAAAAAATTTGTGACGTTATTTGTGACTTGCTGCCTGTCTTCCAATACTTTTCTGATTTTACCTGCGAATAAATTTATTTAGTTTCTCTAAATTCTTTACGACAAATATAATATTAATGAATTAATTAAATTATAAAATTAAATTACAGTTAAAATGTACTATAAAAAATTATTTTATGACTATATAACTATTGATAAAAATTTACACATAATTATTCCATTCGTCGGTTTCACATTTTTCGGCAAATGACTCCTTGGAATCAGGACATTAGAGGGACATCGCAGGATCATATCGTAAGCATTCGAGTGATCAAAAGACCGGAACTCTGGCAGAGAATAAACGCGAAATGCGCGAGGTGCGATCTTTTTGCGGAAACTTTGCAACAATGCATAATTCGCAGCATTGTCTCTCGTGTCATGATGATCCTTTCCTTTGTAAAAATAAGGTATAATTTTGGCCAAAGGATTACTGCCTATCTTGTGGGCGACTTCCTCTGTATTCTTTATCGTTGCATTCGGGATTGCATCAAGTACATGCACTTCCGTGAATTGCTGGAGCGATCCATATGCAAATTTCGGCTCCGAATCTTCTATAAAAGAATTGCACAGAATCGTTTACAGATTCTTCAGATTGATTTTATAATAATTTATCGATTACCGATTTGATGTTATTAATAATATCAGAAGTTGATGATCGATAAATTATTACAAAATTCATTCAAAGGATCTGTATAAATTATTCTTTATACTAAAAACAAAGTTAAAATTATTTAAAAAATGATATAAATTATATTTATAATCTAGAGTAATAATTTCTCCTCAAATGTCCTTAAATAATTTTATAAAGAAACAAACTTGCCCACAATAAAAGTGACGGAAGAGAACTTTGAGATCCACGCCACAATCGGCTGTCCTTTCGCGACGATCCTCACTTGACTCAAGAGATTCGATTGCACCCTTTCCATTTGCAATTCCTATTTCGCCAAATGTAAAGATAATCGATTAATTAACTCGTCAGTCAGATAAATCGGTGCATGTGACGAATATTTTCATACCAGAAGCTCGCGATCGTTCGTCGTGCGAGGAGCGATTTTAATGCTACTTAACGAAGGTACATTTTTCACAGATGACACGAGTACTTCGTCTCCCTCTTGAATGTTCAGACTTCTCGCGAATGTCGCTCCGATACATAATGTCTCGTCGTTATTAGCGCGAGGAATGCAAGAAAGATAATACAGCTTCCCTTTGTGTGATATTTCTATTGCATTTTCCTGTAATTATTTATCAAATTGTCATATATTTGTTATAATTAATAATGAATCATAAATTGTTACAATCATCAATTATTATAATAAATAATAAATCATATAATTTATTATAATTGCTTTTAAGAAATCTGAGGAATAATGATCTGTGTAAAAATTTATATATCATTATTTTGTTTTTTTTATTGTACTAACTTTTATATACATAAACAGGCAATTGACATCAAATTTAAATTTTGTAGAAGATGAAGAGTTTTTTAGAACTATTTGATAATCATAAATAAAAGGAAAAATATATATATATTTTATATATTATATTATATTTTATACCATTGACATCTGTTAATGCTTAAAAAATATTAGATAAATAGCAATTTAGTATACCTTATGTGTTTTTAAAGGAAAAAATACTTTTTCGAAGCTTTCATCGTTGAAGCTCGCGCTGATCATTGATCAAGTTCATTTTGCTTACTAACCATCGAGTTCATCGTTTTACTTACAGATGGTGCTATCCTCAGTCACGTGACATCGTCACGTGATGTTTACGTCAAAGATGCGTTACGTAAAGAAAAAAAATGGGAACTAACCTCAGCCTCCAAACAGCGTAGCCAGACAGCAGACAAGTACGCGAAACAGCTGTTTGCCGTAATATATTTCACGACGAAACGTTCGCGTTGCATCTCGAAGGTGCGAGCGACACGATCATGAATTACTGTAAACACACGGCGTGGTTTTCAGCGACGATGAGTTGGCTTTCCTGATGAGAAAACCCAATGAACTTTGTCCTAGGTAGTTACTGTAATTTCTATACAAGCGACTGAGAATATTCCATTTTCGATTGAACCTATAATTTATACATTTTGGAAGGTCGAATATGATGGATAAATATAAATTACTATAATAAAGTAGAATGAAACTCGATACATATTTAATGAAAAGAGACTAAGGATTAATTGAAAAATTGGACTTGATTTGATACAAACTCTATGGAATCAATGTAAACAATCTTATAAATGACAAGAATCAAATACATGCAAGTAATATACGATAAAAAATGCAATTGGCACGAAATGTTTGATATTTTGAAGAAAAATAAAGACGTACGTGGATATTTGAAGAGTACCGTACATATCGATCGTAGGTAACATCCCTCAGAGCCTGCAACGAGACATCCCGCACATCGCCGCGAGATGTTGCGCGCGACGTCGGTGTCACGATTGGCTGACCGGCCGTAACCGGTGAGTTTTTGAATGTCAACGACACAAGACGGATGAGGGAGGTGATTTGACGACGCTGAACGAGACGCATGTACGGTGAGGGACGAGTGCGAGAAGCGCGCACGCGGTGATGCTAGGACGTTAAAAGGCAAGGACCCCGGCCGTCTGTACCTAACACGAGGCTCACGCAGGTACACGTGGATAGTCGACCGCACATTGTGTATCCGATTCGGTGCGAAACGGACGCGGTCTCTCCTCCATATTGCTAAGACAACGTCTGATAAATATTTTGCTAACGACCTTCGTGTATCAACATCACTGGTAACGCTCTGCATGTTCGCTGAAACGATAGATTTTAGCATCGTCCTTGACTCGAGAGACTAATAAAAGTGATAGAACGATTGTACGAGTTTCCGTGGATCTGGAGAGTTCCCGCGTTTTTCTTGCCTCTACGGTTTCCACAAATTCGAATCCCCGTACATGCTTTGCATGTACTCGAGAAAGCGATTAAGTTATTGGAAAATAACGCGGTTTTATGTCTTTTTTCGATACATTTTCGATACAATTTGTCGAGGAGAATGTGTGTTGGACATACGAATAATTTCTGTGTATAAAAGAGTTTGTACATTTTTTTTCTTTGTTTTATCCATATCGGGAATCACGTCGATGGTTTGGAAATAAAAAATATTTCTAATCTCTTTTAAATTATTTCTTAGTAATAAATTTTTTAATTAATTTATAATCCATTGTGCTTGATCAAAAATGTATACAAATATCAATTTTAGTGCAATATATACGGAACAGAATTATTTTAATTAATAAACAAATATGTATATGCATATAATACCTTAATAAAATCCAGTTAAATACTTTTAAAACCAATGTGTTTAAAGACACTTGAATATGAAACTTAATAAAATTTTATCTTAGTAGAAATATTAAATCTTATATTAATCTAGTAAAAATATTAAATACAAAGAAATTATATTCTTCAATGCTATATATAAATAAATTATAAAATTTTGAATAATAGGAATTAGGCAAGGAATAGAAGTACCAAAGTTTTATCCCATACAAAAATGGCACCTCCAAAAGTATTACTTGGACAGAATAGACAAAACAGCACTACAACTCTAAGAAAAGGAGTGACAACCAGGAGTCAAAATGCTTTATTAAATAATGTAGTAAAACAATCTGTCAGCAGAGATACTCGTAAGCGGAAGGCAGAAGCATCACCACCTAAAGAAAAGACAGTCAAGAGATCTGCCTTTACAAATATTACTAATGTATGTACTATAATGTACTATAATTATTATATTATTAGATGCAAATATATATGTAGTATATTACTGTATTTTTATATCATAACATTCTTGTATTATTATTTTTATATATAGTGTATATATTTTTATCGTTATATTATTCTTTGTTCCTTTTTTTATTATTTGTATAGGCTATTACATCATTGGGAGGACAAAATCATCTAACAAAAAAAATGGTTACTCACGTAAAACCAATTGTAGTAGACAAGCCTGCAGATATTAATATTGCAAAAGTTATACCAGTGAAATCGAAACCATTGCCTCGTGTTAAACCCATTATTAAAAAAGACGATAAAACGGAAATTTCCAACAAAGTCATAAATAGACATAGCACAGATCTGGAGAAGTCAGAAGACAATTCACTATATATTAGTGCTTTGGAAGATGTTACGGATAGCCTAAAGAAAACTCGTAAAAGCAGCACTAAGGTGATTAATAATCTTCATAATATATTTGTATGCAATATTTCATAACTATGACATTTTCCCTTTTTCATTTGATTCATAGGCATAGCAGAAATTTGGAAACTAAAGCTTCTATAATTTTTTTCTTAATTTGTAATATAAAATGTTTTGAAATTTCAGAAATTAAATAACAAAGCTTAAGAATTAAGTTCTGTGTCTAAAATTCTATGTTTTTCTCAATCATGTAATTAAATTAAACATGTGAAAAATTTATATTGTAGTCTTCGTATAGTAATATAATTTATATAATATTCATAATTATTAAAATTATAAAGTATATATGTATACTTGAAATAGATTGATGAAAACGAGAAAGAAATCGAAAAGAATGAAATTAGTGAACCTATGCCTTCTATGAACAAGAAAAAAGCATTAGCTATTGATTTAATCACCGTACCTGCAAGAGAACTACCCAAAGACGTACAATGGGACTTTGATGTCGAAAATTGGCTAGATCCATTCCAAGTATCGCAATATGCAATGGACATTTTTGAATATTTAAAAGAACGAGAGCATTTATTTCGTATTGCTGATTATATGGAGCGACAAGTATGCCTGTCTCGATGGATGAGAGCACTGCTGATCGACTGGATGGTCGAAGTGCAAGAATCGTTTGAACTTAATCACGAGACTCTCTATTTGGCCGTGAAATTGGTCGATCTCTACCTGACAAAGGTGACGGTTGGCAAGGAAACTTTGCAGTTACTCGGCGCTGCGAGTCTTTTCATAGCAAGTAAATTTGATGTAAGTTTATGAACACATTTTCATTGTAAAATCACGAATATTTTTATCTAATGAAATTATACTCTTTAACAATATATGTTCTTAATTTTTATTTTAGGAAAGGATACCACCAATGGTAGAAGATTTTTTGTACATATGTGATGGCGCTTATACACAGAGAGAACTCATCAGGATGGAAGCAAATGTCTTAAGAGTAGTCAATTTTGATCTGGGAATACCTCTTTCTTACAGATTTCTTCGGCGTTATGCCAGAGTAAGAAATATTTATTTAGTATCACATATACATACAATTCATGCAGAAATTGTTCCTTGTAAAGATTTATTATTTTACTTCAGAATACATTAGAATTCTACTTCAAATATATTCAAAATAAATATATCAAATTGTATATTTTATATATATATTTTTTTCACATTGTAAACTTTTTTTTTTTTTTTTTTTTTTTTTTTTTTTTTTTTTTTTTTTTTTAATGAGAAAAGAGTAATGTATACAAGTGGGTCTGGATATAATTAGACTTAATGGTACAAACAGACACTTGATGGTCCAGATTTAATAAGATAATCCAGAATTCAATTTCTCACCTAATTGTAATCTAAATTTTTTTGCTTTAACATACTTATACAAATGTAATAGCTTGTGAATCTTATATACATACTCAATTATAAATAAAACTAATAAAAGTGTTATTTTGATATCAAATCATGAAATTGCATTTTTTAATTTAAATTAGATTTTTCTTATTTTCATTCAATCATAATCTTTTATGGAATATTTATATTTGACTTCATTGGCAAATGTATATTAATTTAATCACTATTATTCGAAAATAGTGTGCCAAGGTGTCTATGCCAACGTTAACTTTGGCTCGATATATATTGGAATATTCGTTGATGGATTACTCGATGATCACGTTCAGTGATAGCAAAGTCGCAGCAGCGGCACTGTTACTAGCATTACTAATGAAGGACCTGGGAGGATGGACTCCAACATTAGAATACTATAGTGGTTATAAACTTGACGACATAAGAGATATTTGCAATCTTTTGAATCAGTGTCTGCATAAAAAACATAAGGATACTTTAATGACGGTTCGCAACAAATACAGCCATAAGTAAGTATTAATTTGAGTAAAGATATTCACAAATTGATATTTGTTTTTTGTAATTTACAAAATATATTTCAATTTCTCTACATTCTAGGATTTTCTTCGAAGTAGCAAAGCTGCCACTAAAAGAAACTTTAGATATATAGGTAAATAAAATTTTAAAAAGAAAGCGATCGAAATTAACTTATAAAATAAAAACAATTGTCTAAAATTCGATATTCGATAAGTACAGACAGATGACATTTGATAAAGTCGAGACAAAAGACAAAGACTAGTCGCTAAGACTAATTGTTATTGAGTTGATCCAAATATAGGCAATTGGAATGGTCATTAGCATGCGAATAGCTATATTCTATAAATAATAAAATAGTACAATAATAAAAAATATAAAACTTTTGATATAATTTTTATGTTTTAAAAATTTGACATTCTCTACATTATAGTACATAAAACAGACGAGAATGCATCGAGAACACATTTCAAAAATGTTATCACGATAAAATTTATATCAAAAGTTTTATATTTTTATTATTATATTATTTTATTATTATTATTATTATTTATATATGACGCGTATAATCTATACTTTATAATCTCAATATTTGTAAGTTATTTTACTATTTTTTTCCTTTTTTTTTTATATTAAAAAATTTATTTTAGCGCCATGCTTTTACATCTTGCGAGGTAAATTTTCAAATCAATCTAGATTTGTGACGCCGAATTTTCAATGTACAAAGGGAATGGGAAGTAATGCGCACGATCAAATTTGTCGAGAACGGAAAGATGTATTTTAAAAAGTAGAAATTAAGAAATAAAATTTAATTTTATATATAATCGTCCTTTCCTCTATAATAATTAATACATTATTCTCAATGGAAAATAAACTTTTTCATATCATCTAATTTTGCTATACATAAAAAAAAGATTTTTCTTAAATTGATAAGAGAAATATAAATCGTGCGGCTTTATATGTCTTTACTTGAATTTTATGCTTTTTACTTAGGAATTGACTTTCCATTGCAATATTAGTCTAATTTCGGAGCAATCGACCTTATAATATACGTATTGAACAACATATATTACTATGTTTTGAATTTAAATAACATACTATTTTAATAATCTCTAATTAACTTAATCATGATGCCAGAAAACCATTGAATGGCAAGCAAAATCATATTTAGTATATCTGTGAAGAATAACCGAATATCTAATTTTTTTTTTCGGGTTTCTTGTATCACCCCCGAGACATTCGATCATATGCATTACTTTTCAATCTTTCTTCAAACTTTCTCTTCTCTCTTTTCTCTCTCTCTCTCTCTCTCTCTCTCTCTCTCTCTCTCTCTCTCTCTCTCTCTCCCCCCTCCCCTCTCCTTTTTCTCTCCTCTTCTATCTATAATTAATTTTAATTCTTTGATGTTTTTTTTCAAAAATATTTTCATAAATTTGACAATACCACCGACTGCTGATCAACAATATAAATGCGATTACGCTCGGAACAAATAATCGTGCAGTACTTTTTACTCAAAATTCTATCGTATAAATAGTATGGCGCATTGTTATGTATCGTTGTTGCACTTTACAGTCGATTTTCTGTATTTTTCTATTAACTTCTTTATTTTTGATTTTTTCTTCAATCATTTTCATCAGCCTATTCGACAATCAAACTTTTAATATAAGTGGACGTTGAAGAAAAAAATCAAAAATAAAGAAGCTTTCGGTCTCGTCGAGGAAAAACGTGATGATTCGACTTTATATAAATTGATGAAGCTTATGTTGAAAAAATCGAATTTCTGATAGCGAGCCAAAATTTGTATCTCGCATATAATGTGAGATTCTTTCAATTGAGGAAATCATATGGCTGATATCTTATTGAGATATAAGTTTATTCAATAATCTAAATTAGCTATATATATATGTTATAATCTAGTGCGATTTTAAGCTCTTTTCTCGCATATTTAGCGAAGTAAGATTTTTCTTCTCCCTTAAAAAATTCTTTAAAAAAACGCTCATTCTGCAACGTTTGCGTGCCAAAACTAAATGTGATTAATAATTAACAAAAGATGTAATTCGCATTATAGATAGATAGGCGAATAAGATCTTTCAAAACGCAATTCATATAATAGCACGTATAATAGTGCTGCTAACATGGTACTTTTTCCTGAACAAAAATATTCAAGACAATTGTCAAAAAAAATGAAAAGGATCACCTATATAAGAATGCTCACTTATAATGTCACCAAGTTAAAACTAAAAATGTCAAGTATTCTTTTTTAATACAGGGTGGCCACGAAATTCTATTACTTATAGTGTGAAATTGAAAAACTTGATATAAAAATGAATATAAATTTGTAATTTGGGATGTTAACAATATAATCTATTTATATAATTAATATAATTTATTTATCAATTGCTTAAAAAAAGTGTGAAACAAAATATTAATTAATATATATATATATATATATATATATATATATATATTAATATAAAGTTAATCTTTAATATATAAAAAATAAAATATTAAAAATATATATATATTCAATGTTATCATAATATATGACTTGCTAGATTAAAATATATTATGTTTACAGAAGATGGTCTATCACCAGATTCTCTATATGTGTGACATTTTTTTAATTTTTCATTGAACAAAAATTATAAAAATAAAAAAAATGAAAAATATGAATATGCATATGTAGCATATTTGATAATAACTAATTTGTGTGAAAAAAATAAGGAATTTTATGGCTACCCCGTATATATACTCAGTAATTGTGTACAGTATTTATATACGACTCTGCTTTTAGCAAAGAATAGAATATATAATACATATTTTCAAAGTGACTAATCCTCGGTAAATTCTTACCTCAAAAACGTAAACACAAGTAAAATTACATATTATCTACTGTACATACATTTGATCGTAGATTTACATCTGCATATGTATATATCCATAATTAAATTAGGACAAATTTGATAAACAAATTTATGTAATAAACATATACATCACATACACTACGAATCGCAGAAGTGGATCTAAATTAGGCTAATGTATATATATATAATTAATAATATATTTTTCTATCGTCACAATGAACCTCTACTATATCTATTATCCTCAGGTAGATGTGTACTATAAACACATATAACTGAATAAAATCATGAAAATTTATTAATTGTATTATTTTATTGCAAATTATTTCAAATAAAAGCAATCTTTCTTTTTCTCTCTTTCTATCTTCCCTAATTTACATGTAATCAAATAAAATGATTATTGGTCATTTTTACAACTATATGTTGAATAAATTTTAGGAATGTTTTTTAAAATAATTTTCAGAAATATTTCCAAGTCTATTCAATCATTAATACAAATATACAATGGAATTATTTTCTGAGAAATAAACATTAAATGTAATGTTTTACATACGAATATATCCTACGAGAAATACGTAAATTAGTTTTTTTGAAACTATCATATAAAGATATCGCAATAGATTTGCAAATAGATTTCTAATTCAAACTGTTTATGATTTTTTTTCTATATATATATATATATATATATATATATATATATATATATATATATATTCGAATCTAATAATTTTATTTGTATTTATTTGTATTACTTTATATATTTTTTTTATAAATCTTTTATTCAGAATTATTATATCAAGAATTATAATAGAGATTGTATGTCACGCAGAAGAATATAATACAATTTTGAAAATCTTATTAGTTTGCATATGCATGTGTTAACAATTTTCATAAATAAACAATAAATATAAATATTTTAAATGTCAGAAAAAATCAGGTACATAATTATTACTTGGAATTAACACTAGATACGCAATTTTCATATAATAAGATAATAATATTACTCTATTTGTACTAATAAACAATATTTGCAGATTTAAAATTACTATCGCAACTTGAGATTCTTTTTTGTTAGTACAATATATCTAATTATAATAATATTTTTTGTTCAACAAATGCTCATTATGTCTGTAAATAAATATGTACAAATCTCTTAAAAATATTTCTCCTTTTAACACTATAGAAAAGAACTATCGTAAATATTTAGTAACAGGTTATTTAAATACATACACAAAACTAATTATTTTATAGAAAATTTTTGCAATTTTTTATAAATTTTTTTACGTTAAGTATGATATTGTATCTTTTTAAATTGAAAAATGT
The DNA here is from genome assembly GCF_003227725.1 of Camponotus floridanus. Taxonomy (NCBI): domain Eukaryota; kingdom Metazoa; phylum Arthropoda; class Insecta; order Hymenoptera; family Formicidae; genus Camponotus; species Camponotus floridanus. The sequence goes on along the minus strand of NW_020229747.1, from coordinate 697,985 downwards.
GTCAAGTTACATTGTTGTTTGTATATTGTTTAATAAGTTACTTAATTTACTTCTTAATTCTAAGAAATAAATCGATCTTCTGAGGTATTGGTTTCCTCAAAAAAAAAAAAGGAAAAAAAAATTAAAGACATCCTCTGTGAACATTTCTTTTTTAAAGTTATTTTTCCAGGTTACAAAAAGATCAAAATCCAACATGCAATATATCACAATGCTTCAGTCTTTGCTATAATATACATCTCATTCATACAATATTCTTTTTTTCAAAGCTGAGGCACAAATAGTATTCTCAATTATATCCCTGCAATGTAACAGGAAACAAGTATTGGTTTTCTCTCATAAATCCCTCTATCACTATTAAATTGTGCAATGTAAATATCCTATGTAAATGACCTATATATATACAATTTCTGTAACATTTCCATACATCAAAATGTGTCAGAAATCAGAATTAAACTCAAGTTTGATTAATTATCATAAATATTCTATGCTATAATAAATTGTATATCCAAGAATTTTTATTTCTTGTATACATATTGCATATGTATTTTACATAATAGTAATTAATAATAGTATCTCAAACAATATAGACATCTAAAAAACATCTATATCTATAATATAGAATTTTATATCGTCTGAAAAGACTCAATAAAAGAAGAGGGATAGATGAGAGAATAAATCTCTAAGATTTTTTGAAGATGATTCTGTGGAAATGTTAATATACATATCCCACTCTGAATGGCGTGGCAAAGAATGTTGTCATTTGTCAGGGCTTCTCGTCCCTCGAAATGCGTCTGGCGCGCAGCCTTACACACCGAGGACACTCGAGCTTGCCAGAATCCTGCTTACAATCCATATGGAAGCACGCACCACATTTGTCGCATCGAATCACCTTCAACAAATCCCACGGAAATATAACATCTTTGGAACAGCATAACTCGCATACGAATCCTCTAGCTTGACACAGCTGAAAGAGAATACATCGCGATATTATAATAATTATAATATATTGATATTATATTAATTAAAATATATTGATATTATAATACCTCACATTCCATAGTATGTGCACAACAAATTTGAACGAGTTCTTGCAGCTTGATGTATAGCACGCCAAACTTGATGTTTATTAAATCTTGAATTGAGTATACATGCGGATCGCTTATGATGTAATCCGGCTCCTTCTTCAGCATATTTTGAAGACTGTAACATCGCGGAATTATGCTGTGTTCGTATTGTAAAAAGATTTTGAAACTTACCTGCTCGCAAATCGACATGTGAACAAAAAGTCTTTCAAGAAGAATAATTTTGTGCGCAAAACTCGCGTTTTGTCCAATTGTTTTATTCGTCTATACAACAGCGGATTCAAATCGTTCACTTGGAACAGCGGATCTGACATCATCTGGTCTAGTAATCTATATGAGAAATTTGACACGGGATATCTGCAAAGAATTAAAAAACATTAGAGATCAAGACGCTTTATCAATAATTTTTAAGGAGAGTTTACCTATTGAAATCCCATTTCGATAGAATTTTCCCTGGGATAACTGCTACCTGGTTCGTGTGGCAACCCGTGCAAAAGTATCGGCCCAGATATTCGCAATATCGAAATCGATTGGCGTATTTCACGGCGACTTTCATACCGCAACCTGCGCATCTGTAATTCTGCTTCGCTATCAACGTTCGTCTTCTGAAAGAAAAATGATCGAGGTATATTGAAGTTAAGAAAAATCTCAAAGTTTTCAAGAGAAGGAAGAATATTATTAATATTCACATACATGCCTATCTATCAATAGAAATTACTTGTATTATTTATAGAATCTGTATATATTCGTAAGAGATTTTATATAAAATTTTTATTTTTATAAGATCAATCAATTTCGATGTGTAAATGATATTTTTCGCTTATCACTTGATATAATTCATACAAGATATTCAGTTAAAATAGAATGAGAAAAGGAAAAAGAATTTTTAAATTATTATCTTTTTCTTGTTGCATACACTTACACCGGCGGTGGATGAGGCGTGAAAATGATCTGTGGTCGCGGTGGGGCCCATTCGATCGTCCCTCTCAACGGTATCGTCCGCGTATCTTCGATCTCGATTTCGTCGGGACTGACCGGCCAGCTCTTCGGCATCGGCAACAATCTCTGAGGCGCATCCTTTTCGGAAACCAGCCACTGCAACTCGCTAGCCCGAGGCAATTGCTTCTCGTTGAAGCGACTGATGAGAGATAAAGCCACCCCTTCAGCAGACATGCTGCTCTCGCTCACAGTCGACTCTGTAGCGAACCTTGCCTGGCGCGATTCTATGTCCGAAAACAATGATGTGGTCGACGCGAATGCGTCGCCGTTTCTCAATTTCCGTTCATCGTCCAGTTCAGAATCTTCCGTAGACACGCTGTCCGAGGGATCTTCCGGAGACGTGGACAATGGACTGACGCTCTGATCGGTGGTTGTGGTTGTATCGGTTCTACCATCGCTCAACAGATCACCGCGACTCCAACCTTTACTTCGACATTTTTCTTCCTGGCGCTGCCGACGTCGCAGCCGAATCCGTTGCTTGAGCCGGTTGATTTCCTCATCGCTCTCATCATCAACCGCGTCGACGTCCAGCTGTTGCAGTCGATTGCACTTGACCTGCTCGATAGCGGCGATCATCGCCTCGCAGATGCTAAAATGCGCGTTCTCGCGATCCAACTCGGCATCGTTGGCACGCGAGAACCGTGCTGAGGATAGGAAACTAGTCAAACTTTGGCCTTCTGCCGGACGCGGAAAATAACCAGTTGCCATTGGCTGCACGCTACTGCCGCCGTCCTCCATAAAGCTCTTCCGCGGCGTACGGATATCTTTTTGACCTTCCACTTCGACAGTCCACGAACTTGTGAATTCAGGCGCCGAACCTACCAAGAAGGACGTCTTTCTACGCATCGCCAACTGCTTCAAGAACCTCTTCTCTGCTAATTCTGCCGTCGTTACAACCGGCTGCGTCTCTTCGATGGTGTTTTTGATTTCTTCTCCATGAACGTTCGAATAAACTCCCAGATTTTCGGATACTCTTTTATTTTGACTATGTTTGGTCTTCAATCTGTTTCTTGTCTTCCTAATAGGTGTCTTGGGCTTTGCTATGAGCCTATCCGTATTGGAATTGACGGGTTGCTTCGACTCGGAATAATTGATATTGATGATCTCCGCTAAGTGCATCGCACGAGGATGATCGGTACTTTTGTTACTGTTGTCATTGCTTTCTTGAATAATTGGCGAAATCGCAGTTGAACTGTCTACGGCAACTGGGACATTACTTTGACTCTTAATCAAAGCAGGCAGACTATTCCACGTTTTCAGAGGTATATCATTGATTTTGGAATTACTTTGCGCGTTGTCATCAGTAATAATTTGTACAGGCTTCGATATCTGACTTTCAACACTGTCTCTTTTATGAGACACAGACTGCATTGAAGTATTCAAACGAGACTGTATTGAAACCTTCACGTATCTATTGAAACTCCTTTCACTCTTATCTCGTGCAAAAATATAATTAGCACCAGAAAGATTGACTGGATATGAAGATGAGCGACGATGTCGTCTGGGACTTGTTTTAGGCGACATCCATGTTGGCAGAAACTGCAAATTCACAAATAGAAAAATACAGAAATGATTAAATTCATTGAAATATGTAATATATCTTATAACATCATTGTTTATTTAAAATTTATTTAAAATTAAAATTTATTGTTTATTTAAAATTTATTTAAAATGAAATAATTTCTAAATTAAATTTAGAGAAACTCATTTCAATTTAAATAATTTATTTCAATTCAGAAATGTTTCAATTTCAAAATTTCAGATTCTAGAAATAACATCAACACATTACTCACTAAACAGGGATCGATTTCTGCGAGCAGCACAGGCTGATTTCTCTCAACTGCTCGTAAATACAAAAGTGTTGCTTCTGCCATATTTTCTTGACAGAGAAAGGCCCATGGTTCCAAGCAAGAGAGTAAATGTTCCTTATCTGAGAGAAGCCATGATAACTTGTGTGATAAAGAGTGACTTTCTAAACTGTAAATATATTAGAATTTAATCAATTTGCCTTGAGAAACAAAAAGATTGAAGAATAATTAATATATAAAAAGAAAAAAAGAAGATTAACCTTTTGTATAGCCACAACATATCCTTTTTAGATGTTATTCTAGTTGGTAAATGGCTTAAATAATCCTCATTTTCTGATAACACTGGTGATGTTGCTAAAGAGGGCTGAAGCCAATTCAATCCTTGAATGAATATCCAACAGTCTGGCTCGCCCTTATAAAAATATTTTTATGAAACTTGTAATAAAATCCTTTCAGACAATCAAAGAAAATTGTGTATTTACAATTATATTTATAATAATCAAACTTTTATCAGAAAATATTTTATATCAAACTCAATTATGCATAAATATAACATTTTATAAGAATAATTTGTATAAAATTATTCATTGTGTAATTAGACAATTATTGTACATCAACTATCTTTGTAATCTAATATGTGAAGATATAATATAGATAATATTTTCAATAGTAGCTTTGAAAGTTAACAAACGCAGCTAACATTGGGATCAAATATGCGACAGCCATGTTTAAATATCTTCTCCATCACATTATGCAGTCGATTTAGGCCACCATAAACATCCCATACATTGGACACTCCATCGATTAACAGACCTTCCGCAGTAGATCGTAGACTTTGTAGAAGTTGCCACTGTTCCTTAGCATGAGTGTTGTCAGACATCCTGTCATTATTGAAACATAACATCTTATTCAAACGTATAACCTCGAGTCCTTTGATCCTACCTTTGATCGATCACGACAACCGATGCCAAAGAGAAGTTCTTTGCCATAAGGATGCTGAATTATACTAGACAGACGTAAATCAGATATTCTTTCTCTGTCCTTCTCAAAGAAACGCGATAACGTCGTTTTTAGATAAATTAATACATCTGGTGTGAGAGAGCAGATTGATATGAAGTGAAACACATTAGGCGTTTAATTACATCCGAATCAGATGCGAAAATTGACTGCTAGCGTGAGATTATTCACATTAGTTACTTATGCCACACGAGTTACGCACATCACGCACTCTTAATTCCTGTTAATAGCTGATTATCCGTTAAAAAACGGGCAATTCCCGCATGTATTTGATCACGAGCGATTATGACAAGGCGCTCACATGATTTAGAAGCAGTGTTTACGTTGGTAACTATAGTCATTGAAGCATAAGGAGTCGAGTATTCCAGATGAGCGACTCGATGACAAATCTCATTCATTCATAAATTTGTGACGTTATCAAGAAAATTACCAATAATGATATTGTCGATACAAGTTTAATGTTTTTAGCGTAGACATAATGATAAGTGTTATAATACAGCTTGTCTAAACATCTTCAGGAAACTGTGATTCAAATAATATTCTTATATCATAAAATGTGTGACAGTCGAATCGAAGATAAAATTGAATCACAAGGTAACGAATTGATTTATAGATAATTTATTATATCATATCCGATAAGAATGGAATTAATCGACGAAATTAAATTCCCCAATGAAGTACGCACACAAAGATGATGGGAATATTATTTATCAGCTATTAATTAATTTCTCCTCTCTTCAGAATATTAATTATCTATTAAAATATTATTTATGGAATATATTAGAATATTAATATATATCTATATATTAGAATATTAATTATTAATTTTTTTCTTATATATCATATTCTTATATACCAAGGAGAAATTAATTAATGTTTACAAAAATATTTATTTCGAATTCTCCTTAAAATAAACATATAATAATGAAGATGTCATTCGCAGTATAATTAAGCAAATGAAAACATATGTTAAAATTGTTTATTAATATTCTACGCGACTCGATAATGTAAAACAAAACATTTTCGTTAATTCATCATGCATTTGTAATACGTCACACAAATAAGTGTGTAAGATGTCAAGATCAAAGTCCAAGAAGTTGCTTCCTCGACGTAATAATATACTTAATGGAGCTCGAGAGTATCGATTCTTCCGGCCGATAAGCGATCGAATATCGAATTTATCTGCTTTAAATCTTTTCGAGAAGGCAATTCGTGGAAAAAAAACAGCTGAAGGAAAAAAACAGAGTTTTCGCCTCAAAAACATCGAACCGATATACATAATTTAACTGAATATACGTGCCATTATAATTTAATTAATCGCGCTGGAAATCGTTTTTCCCGCGCGTTTCGCGATAAATTCCTTACCGATTGAGTCTCGAGGGTACAAGGGTCGATGTTCTCGATACTCTCTCCCCGCGCGAAAGCCACGTGGGACATGGGAGTCATGTCGTAGGACGGGATCATCCAGTTAAGGCGACACACTCGTGTAGTGAGTGTCGTGTCGCGTGCATCAGTCGCGATTTTTGCCTTCACTCTATGAAAGTCAGCTGATTGAATTCGTCCAAATTCGAATCTCAACCGAGAGACATGGCGAACTGCAGACTCTTGGGCGCTCTCGTGCGCTGTTCCCGCGCCAACGCGAATTTTGCTTTGAAATGCACAGGTGATTGATTACGTGTAACTTTGGTGCGTACGTGACTTATCCGAAAAAAAGGAGGAAGGAGTAAATATGATGTATCTCGTGGTATTATGTTATTTTATCTTGTACGTGCGAGATCGCCCGTTGAAAGTTCATCTCGAGATAGCCGGGAAAAAAATGTATAAAATGCCAGAGTCAAAGTCTCGATCTCGAATACTTCTAGTTGGCAACAATCCGAAGTTGAGAGAGAGAGACAGAGATCGAGAGCGATGATATGTGATTTACACCGGTTTGAGGCTCGAATTGTTCGCTAAATTTCACGTTATGAAGGATTCTTCAATTTTTGACACTTGGTAGCATATTGGTATTCGTATGTGACCGGTGGACACCGATAAATTCGCCGGTTCAATATCACCGACCTTTGCTCTCACGTTGGTGAGAGAGAGAGAGAGATTGATGATTAATACTAATTCAAGATTTATGAATATTGACACAGTGCGATATCTAAAATTATATTATTCTGAGGATATTAATAATCGTTAAAGGTTTCGTTAATCGTCTCAAGGTTTCAAGGTGTCAAGGTTTTTTTGGACTCATGGACTTCGAACATACGTTCTGTGGAAAAAATAACATGAGCTTTGCCAAGTTTTCCCTTACAATTTACAAAGCATTCCTTGCAAGCGATGTTTTGTGTACTTGAGATGAAATAAATACAGATAAAAATATGTGCATAAAAGTATATATATATATATATATATATATATATATATATATATATATATATATAGTACTTATAATTAAAAAGATTAGTTTAATTTTTCTTTTGTTCTTTTTTTCTTTTAAAAATTCCTTTTAACTTGATATTTTACACTGCAAAAGTATACTCTTGAAACAAAAGAAGAAATTTTTAAATGTGCAGAAAGATAGAATAATTTAAAAGGAAATATTTTATAAAAATCTATCTTAACTTGAGAAAAATAATATCAAACTTGAAATTAGATTAATAGTATTTAATAGTATTTAGACTGAAATAATTTGCATCCATTTCTATCAGTTTGTATTTAATAACAAATATGTATATATTTTTAATTAGACTTGCTAAAAGTAGGATTTTGTGTGTGTATTTTCAAGTTAAATTTTTAAAATAAGCATATGTTAAATATTCATATATTTTAAGTCTTAAATGCATCCAATGCAAAGCAGAAGATATTAAATTCATTTTGATCAAAACCACTATAAATTAAATTATTTAAAAAAATCGAATAAATACAGATAACATGAAATATACATTAGAGATGCATCTCTGGACAAATGACACTTTCAACAATTATATCATTTAGCAAAATTTATATTGGATGTGACTTATTGATGGCATGCTTATGTTTTTATATCTGTGTAAATTAATATTGAATGACATTTATACACTTTTATTGCCATAAAATAATGAAAATATATAATAGAACTAAGAATAGAATCAAGAATAGAATATGTATGATTGTTTATCAATGCAAGCATTGATAAACAATCAGCAAGCATTAGACATTCTATTCTTATTATAAAGGAATATGAGATGATAATTAGATAGTAAATATATTAATAAAGTTAAAAAGTTTTAAAGAAAATTGTTTTAATATAAGAATATTATTTTAATACAAAATAAATTTAAATTTTTTATTATAATATATATTTCTTATTCACCATACAATTATTATACAGTTATTACATCATTTAATTACTATTATATTTTTTCAGGTTTACACCAATCCCTAAGAACACTAACAACCGAGGCAAATAGAAAATATTTTAAATGTAAAATTGTGAACGATGTAGCAGTCATTACCATGGATTCACCAGGAGTCCAGGTAATATATAGTACCATCTTATACAGCACAGAACATTATTATCACAATATAATTATAATATCTATATAGGATATCTATGTATGCGTATATTTATGTTGCTTGTAAATATTATGTTGCAATATGTTGAACTATAAGTTATGTCAAAATATAAGATGAGAATATATCACGCTTTATCAAAACACAAAAGAAAATAAAAAAGAAAGTTATTTTAATACAAATCTTTATCTTATTGTTGATACAGTTAAACACCTTAAATAAGGAAGTAATAGCGGAAGTAGAAAGTTTGCTGACTGAAGTTCAATCAAATCCACTTGTAAACTCAGCAGTTCTGATTAGCGGAAAACAAAACAACTTTATAGCTGGTGCAGACATTTCTATGTTACAAACTTTTTCGGATGCCGAAAGCGGTTATCAACTGGTGAAAGAGGCTCAAAGAGTTATGAACATAGTAGCAAACAGTAAAAAACCGATTGTTGCTGCTATTAACGGTTCATGTCTCGGTGGAGGATTGGAGGTAACACATTTTTCATAATTAAAATAAGAGAATTTAAAATGAAAATATAAAATAAAAAATGAAATAAAAATTTCATAGAGACACAAAGAGGAGAATTATTCATTAAATTAATTATTTTCTGTTAGGTCGCGTTAGCGTGTCACTATAGACTCGCTGTTAATAATAAACAGACCAAGTTAGGATTACCAGAAATAATGCTTGGGCTTCTTCCTGGTGCTGGTGGTACTCAACGTTTGTCTCAGTTGATTTCTCTCCCCACCGCTCTAGACATGATACTCACTGGTAAAACAGTTACAGCTGATAGAGCGAAAAAATCCGGACTAGTGGATATCGTGGTGAATCGTCTCGGTCCAGGAGTTGGAACGCCTGAAGAAAAGTACAAACATATAAATAACACACTTTAATACAAATGCACTTTAAATCTTTTATGCTAATTTCTTTAAAAAGAATAATTTTATATTTTATGTTTTTTTAGATCATATAATTATTAATAATTGGCTCTTGTAATTTCATATTTAATCTACTTTAGAAAATACTCGTTGTCCTCTAATAGAAAGATAAATAAAGTCTTTTTCTATAGTAAAAATACTGCTAATACCATCGAAATTATATTATTAAAATCGAATTGTGCTTTTTTTTAGTACAATGAGATATTTGGAAGAAACCGCGGTAAAAGCTGCACAGGATCTTGCGAACGGAAAGTTAAAAGTCGAGCGTGGTCCGAAGTCTTTTGTGGATAAGATAACGCAACAGGTTCTATCTTTTAACTTTGTCAAGGATCAAATATTCGGGAGAGCAAAAGCTCAGGTGATGAAAGCAACGGGTGGTTTGTATCCTGCTCCTCTTAAAATCTTAGAAGTGGTGAGAACTGGTTTAGATAAGGGTCCAGTCGTCGGATTCGAAGCTGAAGCTAAGGGATTTGGCCAACTATTAGTTACACCGGAGTGTAAAGGTCTTACCAGCTTGTTCTTTGGTCAGACAGCTTGTAAAAAAAATCGTTTCGGTTCGGCCAAGAGTGCAGCCAAGTACGTCTTCTTATAAATTTACAAATGAAATGATTATGGATGAAATCAAATTAATGATTATATAAATACAGATACAAATTAATGATTGAAAATGTAATTTATGTTTAATCATTATAATCTAAATAATGTCATTATAATTACTTTATTAATTGATTGCTAAAATAATCATAAAGTAATTTTTGCTACCCAATTTTAATTAACACATATTCTTTTCAGCATAATTCATTACGATTTATTTTGTATAGAAAAATTGCTGTAATTGGCGCCGGCTTGATGGGTGCGGGCATCGTCCAGGTCAGCATCGATAAGGGTTACGATGTCATTATGAAGGATACCAATCAATCTGGACTCTATCGCGGCATAGGTCAAATTCAGAAAGGCTTAGACAGCGCTGTGAAGCGTAAACGAATCTCCAGGTTCGGTGCCTTTCCTATTAAAAAACAAAGTTACACATAAAATACAAATCTTTTTAATAAAAATTTTGTAATACAGTGTGGAAAAAGATAAATATCTCTCGCATCTCGACGCGACATTAAACTACAACTCCTTCAAGGATGTAGATGTAGTGATTGAAGCAGTATTCGAAGACATTGGCATCAAGCATAAAGTCCTAAAGGAAATTGAATCTATAGTGCCGCAGCACTGTGTCATTGCGACTAATACATCTGCAATTCCCATCACAAAGATAGCTGCTGGTAGCAGTCGTCCTGATAAAGTAAATACATCTATATATTTAATTTGAAAAATTAAATTATAATTAAATATAGGAAAAATAAATAATAATTATTAATAATAATTATTATTTATTATTTAATTTGTCTAATTATAATAGTGAATTTTAATGTAATTATAATGTATAATTATCTTATATATATAAATACATAAGCTTTAAGACACGGTTCTTTAGGTGATTGGCATGCATTATTTTTCTCCTGTTGACAAAATGCAATTGCTAGAAATTATAACACATAAAGGAACATCCGAGGAAACTATCAGAACTGCTGTGGATGTCGGTCTGAAGCAAGGCAAAATCGTTATCACAGTCGGTGATGGTCCCGGATTCTACACTACAAGAATACTTTCTGCCATGTTGTCAGAAGCGATCAGATTAATGCAAGTGAGTGACACTTGTCAGTAATAATTATATTTTTATCGAAATCACGTGCGAGAAACGAAAACGATATATTTTAAAGATCTAAATATCTTTAATTAACGCGATCGATACAACTATGTGATATGTTAGGACACACATATTATATCCTTATATTGTTCTAATCTCAAATTATGAATAATTTATAATTTGTAATAAACAGGAAGGTGTAGATCCAGTGCAGTTGGATAAGCTGACAAAGGCATTCGGTTTCCCTGTCGGCGCGGCTACTTTATCCGATGAAGTCGGCATCGATGTGGGTGCTCACATTAGCGCCGATCTTGACAAAGCTTTCGGCGAACGTTTTAGAGGGGGAGATGTGAACATTCTTGGCGATATGGTCAAAGCCGGTTTTCTCGGTAAACTTTTTACAATATAACTGAATTCTATTGTCTAATTCTGTATAAAGGAAACACCTTTTTAATTGTGGAAAGAATTTACTGGATGCGATTATGATAATTTATTAAATATATATGGAAAAATCAACGAATTATAAATTAATTATACTAAATTCTAAATTCGTATGAATTTTAGGACGTAAGTCTGGGAAAGGTATATTCGTGTATGAAGCCGACTCTAAGAACAGGGAAGTAAATGTCGGCGCGTTAGATATTTTGAAGAAATACACACTCGAGCCTAAAGGTAGCACATCCGATGAGGACCGTCAGTTGAGGATGGTCTCGCGATTCGTCAACGAAGCGGTGCTTTGCTTGCAAGAAAATATTTTAGCTAATCCCGTAAGTTAATACATTAAAATTAAAGTATAAAAGATTCACAGGCTCAATATATTTACTTATCATTGCATACTACTAACACAAATGTATAAATAGCACATTAATATTATAACATTTTTTATACTTGATTCTATTCTATACTTGATTTTATTAACGATATTTGTATTTTTCAGTTGGAGGGTAATGTGGGAGCTGTGTTTGGCTTGGGCTTCCCGCCTTTTACAGGTGGTCCATTCCGTTGGGTGGACGCATATGGTGCTCATCGATTCGTCAAAAAAATGGAGGAATTCCAGAGTCATTACGGCGAGAGTTTCAGACCGTGTCAATTATTACTTGATATGGCAGCCGACTCTACGCGAAAATTTCACACGAAATAAAAAATCTATAGGAATTTACAATGGCGTCGATTAACATTCTTCCAAGTGCTGAACTAGCTTATGTACTAGTTGGCTTCAGAATGAGATAAGTATCTTAAAATAAGATGTGAGGATTAACTTCTTGTTGTCACATGCAACTCGATTTAGGATTTGCATCTGTTATATCTCGTTTGTACTATTTTTTTTCATCTAAAATAATTATAAAAATATTTTTATTTCTTAATCCTTAAAAAGAGTATTTGGATACATTTTTAGTATATTTTCTATCAACTTTTATTAATAGAAATAATATTTACGAGTTTAAATATTTGTACACAATATGTTTCAATGAAAGAAATAATTAAGATTTCTAGGAGAAAATTGTAAAAATTATAAAAATAATGCATTTAGGCTGTATTTACGATTTCATTTACGTGAGTTATAACACGATGTGATTCCGCGTCGACAAATCGAATCGGAGGAGTTAATGCCTAAAGAGACTGTTGCGACTTGTAAAGTATATTTTTGGACTTGAAATTTACACAACTCGTTCAACGACTTTTCGCAAACACATTGTAGATAGAGTCGCATTTATCATTATTGAGAGTTACACACCGCAAATGCCGTTTATAGTGTTTTTATAATACGCGTTGTATAAATTATAAGCAGTCACATATATACAACAATTGTACATTTTTATTTTTGCATAATATATATCAAAAATAAAAAGTTTATATTAAATTTTATTCTACCTTTTCCAGCTTTTGTGAGCTATTTTTCATTTTCTAATAATGTTTCTTATTATTAAATAAAAATCATAAATTTTGATCTTTTATAATTCTTCTATTAATTTGCAATTATCTAGTTTCAATATTCCAGCTATATAGATTTATAAATATTTTGATTGATAATGATTGATTTTTGTATCACAAAAAAAACTAATAAATCAATTCAGAATGATAAATATTATCCTTTAAAATTACATGTAAATACAATCTTGAAATGGAAATATTTAGCTTGATGCAATAGTCGAGAAATGTTGCACTCTTGGAAACATTGAATATTAAAAGTAAAAAAGAAATTGCAAATTGAATTAATTCAATTATTGTAATTTTGATTTTTTTCAAAAATTTTTATGCATATTCACGATTTCGAGAATGTGTTTGCGTTTTATCTTTATGTAGGAGTTAAATAAATAAATTTAATTTATATATTTATTTATGTGCAGACTCTCTTCTATTTCGCAGAAAAAATAAATTTCAATAAAGGTGAACGCAAAAGAAGTGTAATCATGAGGAGATTTTGCATCATCTACCAGTCTAGCACACCTGTTTTTGTTAAATTAATGTCACTCAATGTGACCGAGTCCTTGGCTGATGCAAGAAAATTGGAGATTTCATGAGAGAGACTGTTGGTATGCGACGACATTGTCTTTGTTTGTTCTCTGGACCCAGGAAAATTCTAGATCGAAACCGATTAGAAACGGCCTCTTGAAGACTGTATTATCACGTTATATTTTCCATAATTTAGCTTATATCTCTAATAACATCGAAATTATCAAACAACATCTTTGTTTCATAATTATCTTTGATAAGGAATCGTCTCGAAAGGTGTTTAGTCTAGATGATACACGATAAAAGTCTCGCCATTCGATAACATACGTCTGGCAGATATTCGGTGAGAAGATATACGCTAATCGCATGCATGAGATTTTTAGGTAGCTTTATTTTTGCGTTTCTACGATCCAAATATTCGATATTTTTCTGTTCTCAAAAACATTTTAAAATTTAATAGAATAGAGAGAATTTCAATATAAGGTATATGTTCTTATCTTTCATATTAATAATTAAACTATTCATAATTATAAACTATTTTTAAATCTTAAAGTCACAAATTTGCATCAGAGCATGAAAAATATATATTCTCGGTTATCGTTAATAATATTTTTACCTACCATGAGTCGAGGAAGCCTGACGTCACGGAAGAAGTGATATAATATTAAAGAGATATCACGCAATGTAAAATGTTAGAAAATACATATATGTATAATTGTTAGATATAATAAATTAATTAGATAATTTATTCTCTATTAAAATGGTACACACGCACACACATTTCATCATTTTCAGCAAATGTTACTATTTTAAATATTATCTTATCTATTTATTAAAAATATAATCCATAATTTATATTGTTAGCAGTTTACAAGGTATTAAATAGAATTATAAATAAAAAACATTTATTAAAAATTCAAACAGATAAGAAAAGCTATGGCAAAATGATAATGAATAATGAGGAGAAATTTCGGTGCAAATATTGTTTTAATATCAGCCAATCTTTTGGCGAAAAAACGATTAAACGATTGTATCTTATCGATAAACAAATGTTAGTAATAATCTATTTTTAATAAATCGTCAATTTCCTAAATTCTCATAACAAGTACGACCATTTTAAGAAAGAATTACGCGTATTTTCGACATAGGGAAACATTTGGTGTTCACATGACTACGTATGTCCATAAATTACACGCGTTTCTTTCAATAGTGACGTCATTGATTCTTGGTATCCCACACCCATACAAATGTAGTTGCTTATTTTTTGTTCATAAAATCTTTTTTTTCGTTATCATCAGTCATCTTGAGTCGCGATCTTCCCCACAGAATTCACGTTCGTATCTCCCTGTCTGTCCGCCGAAAAATTCAAATGCTCTTAGACTTTCATAATCATCTGTTTTTAAATTTATTTTTAGATTCTTTCCATAATTAGAATAACAATATAAGCTTTGAGAAAATTTATATTTTGAAAAAAATGTTAAATTGATGATTATTTGTTGCAACTTTTACTCATATTAATTAATATTTGAAAAATATATATCAATAAAATTCTTCTATTAGTTAGATATCAATACGAAAAGAATTACAAAAAGAAAATATAAAATTATAATGGAAAAGAAAAATACAAAAGGGACAATAATATATTCATAATGATTTACGAAAGTATACAATTTATTTGATTGTAGAAAAATCTTTATGATTTTTAACATTTCCACTGAAGTCTTATATCTTCAGTCTTATGTCCCCAAGTAAAATTTACCTGGTTATATGATACATATACATATATACATTCGCAATCTTAGAATATCTTACAAGTTACAACACAATTACTCTTTTGTGTAGAAGCGGTACAAAACATTAAATAAATTCTGGAAAGAGGAAAGAACATTTCAAGTAACTCAAGAGGATAGAAAATAATTATATAATCGTAATATTTAAAAATTAATTCAATTCATCAACGAATGATCTTCCTGGTTTTGCACATTTTCAGTGTCTTTATGTGTTATTTATACTTACAATGTATACATATAATAATAGTTGTGTCAACGATTATTTTAAAAGTCTATATATAATCGTCATATATATAAAATGTCTTGTTTCTTCGTAAATAAATATCTTTTCTATCTCTCGATCAACGTACTTGATACAGAATTTTATTTATCGAAAACAACTTTCAATAGTAAGTTAAACAATACAAAAGTTCGAAAGGCAAGTATTATTCGAGAAAATATATTCGAAATATCTTTTCGATATATTTATGCTGCGCCTTTTAGACTTTTGTATTGTCTATAAAGAATCTCCGACCAGCGAAGAATCGAGTTTTAAACGATACTTGGAAATTAAAAAAATCCGTTTTTATATTTCATATATTTAGCATTAAATGTGACTCTACTTAATATCCACGAATTTTATTTATTTAACACGGCAATCACATTTATTGTATTAACTACAAACATACATATGGTCACATTTAACGGTGAACATAGGTTGCGAAATATGAGCCTGACTTCCCAAGTGTTTCCTGAGATAATAAATTTCTCTCAACTAAACAGTACTAGCCTTCACGCGTCATGGATCACAGACACACTTAGGTACTCGGTTTGCGAACGACAGCAAAATCCTTTGCATAATGACTTATCGTCTCGTGCCTTTACTTTAAGTACGGCTCACTTCGCTTTTCATTCTTGTTCAACAGATATTCATTTTACATATCTTCATAAGAGACATCTTTTCAGTTGACCAGATGATGCCAATAGATCAATCCCTGAGTTATGTTCGTGCTTTCAATTATGTAGTATTGCTCTATCAGCAAAAAACAGTCTTCATCTTTCGTATCCTGTGGGTACAATTTTGTACTTTAATTAAAACATCCATTGGAGGCTTTAATTGTTGTCTTCTTTAGCATTCACTCGCAGTTTAGCGAATGATTAAGACGCACGAAGACCATAGAATATAATTTTCAGACGATTTCAAATAGTCGTGAGTGCATCCTTCAAGCTGCCAGCTGAGGTGGTACAAACTGTTGAACTGCTCGCGACGTTAGTCGTGGTGCCAGCACCGGTAACAGACTCACTCTCAGAGGCGTCGAGGCCAAAGGCTGAGAGGCAGAAATCTGACCGTTAGAAGATGATGATGTCTTATCTCTGGCGTGACGCTTCACATGCTTCGCCAAATGATCGCTTCTCATGAATCGCCTCTGGCAAACGACGCAAGCAAACTTCTTCTCGCCAGTGTGTGTACGTTTATGCCGCGACAGCTCGTCACTACGAGAAAAGCGACGACTGCAATCCTCGTAGGGACACGGAAACGGTCGTTCGCCCGTGTGAGTGCGCGTATGAGCCTTCAGATGCGACGACTTGAAATAGTTCTTACCGCAGCCCGGATGCTCGCACTCGTAAACGCGACGGCGCGTCTCCACCGCGCTTGTGCTCATCGTCGTGGTGGTTGCGGTAGCCGTGGTTGGCGCCGCGCTGGCGACCAGCAGAAGAGGTGTTCGCGGTAAAACTAGAGGTGAGCCCAACAGACCAGCTACCACTATAGGCGCTGGTTTGGGTGCCAGAGGTTGCAATCTTGGCAGCTGCTGCTGCTGCTGTTGACAGCTCTCGCGGTCAGTATTCTTGCTGTTGACAATGATCTCCTCCTTACGCAAACTCATCTTGAACTTTAAACTGCGAAGCACGTCCTGCACCGGCTCTGTCGCGCTCGGTCGCACGTTCGCTCGCGAACTGGGCGACTGTCGCGCAAGCGAGTCACGTGATACCGGTTGGCTGCTGATCGCCGAACTCCCCGCAAGATTTGCCGGACTACAGGTACCGTCCCGATTGGCGCGCATTATTACCGAGACCCGGGCCGGTTCTGGGCTCGGTGGTGGCGTGCCGTCTAGCAGCAACTAAAACAAAAACAATGAGCAATTTTAACTTGACATCATTTATAAAAAGATATTTAAATATCAATATGAGTATTTAAAAAGCTGCTAGCCCATCTCTCGAAAAATTTGAGCCAATCAGTATATAGTTCATTAAATAGCATCAATCAACATCAAAAAGATTATTTGAAGTTATCTGTTTAAAAAAAACGTTATCGATTTGTCAATTCAGGTTGCAGCAAATCGTGGAAGACCGATATATCCACTCTTGTCGAAGGTATCACTGGAAGATCCGCCTACTCCAAGGATAAATAGGCGGAGTGAACCAAGTGGTGCGCGCTCAAACGGAATCGTATCGCAACACGACTCCAAGTTCTCTGTTCCAGTCGATTAAGTCGAAAAGAGAAATCGAAAGGAGACGGGAGGGAGAAACATTGGAAAGCAAAGCAGTTTTCTGTCGACGATACATATGGCTATCTATTTTATATTTACCTTCGCTAACTCGCATTGTTCGACGCATCGCCGTTTTCGGGGCGGTTCATCCTCCTCCGAGTCGGAAGGTTGAGGGGTGGGCGGCAATGGGGGGTGGGAGCCCGCATCCTCCTCACTCTTTCGCCCGGATTTCCCATCTGAAAGTTTCTCCCCCAGAAGAGCTGCAACACTAAACGATAATTGCAGCGGTTCCATCTGTAAGACAAAGAGATGCAGAGTGTTAGTTTGGAATTGGCAGAAAAGATTCATCATGCATGCAATTGTCTATTGGATAAAATTAAGAAGCTCAAAATAAATCGAGTTAAATAGGGACTTGAGAAAGATTATTGCTTCTGATGCATAATAAAGCTACGTGACTAAAGAGTAAAACAAATGAGCAATTCTTTGTTCTCGAGAGATATTTGGATTAGAAAAAATTCCACGCAGACTCCATGGGAATTTTTAACATCAACATGATTCATAAGAATCTTAGTTTACATATTTTACATATTTTACATATTTTTTATATTTTCTCTGCTTTTATATTTTTTTCATGGCATTTTGATTTATATTGTCAATCTATTTTTCAATTAATTGAAAGAAATAGATTTTACTCCAATAAAATTTAAATTTAGATTAGAAACGATAAATATAACGATTAACGTCGAAATTAAGAAAAATAAACTCAAACAAATTACGTCAATAAAATTCTAAGAAATATGCAATGAGATATTTGTTAATTTTAAAACTTGCTACCCCTGATAAAAGAACTTATTATTTCGCTGCACGTACTATCAACCATACATAATACAAAAATATAATGTACTAATAATAAATAATAAAAATATCTCGTAGGAGCTACTTCGTGGAAGACGTTTGAGTTTCGCGGGCAACGGCGGACAGTGTTCTGGCGGTATATTTAATTCGCTGTCACTTACGTGCTTCAGCTGGGGCGAGGCTGGCGGCGAGAGAGGCTCCTGGTTCGTGTCCATGTCCACGAAAACAGGGCGAGGAACCGCACGAGGACGAGCCGAGAGAAAGGGGAAAAAAACAACCGGGATACACCGCTCGAAAAGTAGGAAAGAAAAGAAGAAAAGCACGTAACGAGCGCCGAGCCCTCTTTGGCAAAAGTGGAGCGACCAGGTCTCCGCAGTACGTAACGGACGGGCGTCTCGCGGCGCAATGAAGCTTTCTCAGGTCGGCGCTAGCTCGGGGAACGCGAGCCGACCCGCGCCCGCGCCGCGGGTGCGTGATCACGCAGGACGCGCGGGCGCGACCAATCTCGACGAGGGGCTCGTCGACGGCGGGCCAATCGGCGCAATCCGGTCAGGCCGCGACCGCGTGATCGCGGGCGTGCTGTTCACGTGCTCCCAGTCTGACTCGGGCCGTGATCGTGACGTCAGCGCGCGTGGTGAACGCGGTCGATACGTCATGGCGTCACAGCGCGCTCCGAGCTCGAGCGTCACGCGCGACAACCTCCGTTCTCCTTCTCCGTCACCTCCATGCATCGCACATCCATCGTCGGGCCTTCGCCCAGGTCCGTCTCTTTCTTTCTTTCCTTCTTTTCAACGAATCCATCTCTCTTCGTCCTCTGCTATAAACTCATTTTTTTTCTTTCTTCTTCTCTGGGTCTCGTTTCTTTTTGCATCTTCATACGCAGGTATGTTGTATTTCTCTCTTCGTTTCTCGTTTTATGTAGATCTCATGTGTATTCTGAGACCTATATTGTAAAAATATATTGTATGTTATTTTCACACATTATATATTGTTTACATATATATGTATATATAACAATTATGCGATAATAATTTTGTAAAAAATATAATTATCCTTTATATTTATCTTTAAATATCAAATTTCTCTACAATAGTACGACTTTATTAGATTTATTAATATTTTTATAATATTATTTATCATTACCCTATATTTTCTTCTCAGGAGATTTAATTACAGGACATTGGCGTATGAGCTTTTACTTTTCTTTTCTTCCTTTCTCATGCATCCTTTGTTTTGCCGTGGCCTTATTTAGCCAAGGACACACGCCGTCTTTTTCGAGAATGATTATACTTAATGTCGCGAGTCGGCGAGCCCCATATGCTTATTCCAAAATAAATTGCTGTTTATTTCTGGTTCCCTGCAATATCTCGCGTTATCATTACGATTCCGTGGCACCCGCACGAATCAGCTGTCATGCTCGTGATCGTCGATCGCGTGGCCTCCTCCACGTCGTTATCTGCTAGACTTCGATGCGCAATAATGTCGTTGATCTCGTTCCGAGGATGTTTGGAATCGGGCGACGTGCGAAATCGCATCATCCTTACGATCCCAAACTTCCGTTTTTTCGACCTCGGGCGATTAGGATCCTTAAGATTGAGTATCAAAATCAACATCATAGATGTAAAAGAAGTTCCCTACGTGTTCCTCTTTTCTCTCTGTAATAAAATGTAATATATTATTATCATATATAATATATATTTCTCAGTCGCGAGGTCCACTTATAATAGTTTTGTCAATTATTAATGGAGACAGAAATATCGACTTTGAACGGAGGGTTTTTAAATCACGCGCATCTCGTCGAGGTTCTGTTGACACGAGTCGCAATAAATAATTCACGTTGGGACTATTATCGGTCTTTAGGCGCGCCGTTTGTCTGCTTATGACCTGCCGAGCTCTTGACGACGTCGTGTACGTCAAAGAGATTTTTTTCTGATCGTCTCGACGGGAATACATAATCGATGAAGGTCTATAGATAAGCAGCGCGTTAGCGTGTTGTACAGGTCAGCATGGCGAAACTTACGTGACACGCGATAAAATCGAACCAGCGCATTGCAATAACAAACATAATGCGACAACAAACGTAAAAAGTCCAAGGTGATGTCCACGTTGGTAGCGCTATGTTCTTCATCGAGAAAGAGAAACGTCGCTCTATTTAATTATTACCAATTACATGATGTGATTACATTGAATTATTTTCAAGTTTGATGCAGCTGAGTAGCTTCAGTTGTTCAGTAGCATCGTTTATAAAGGACTCTCATCTCAATGGTCCAGTTACAAAATATTCTATAAGGATTCCTGGAAGCATTGGGATATTTTAAGATATCTCTGGAATATTTTGATACTGATTGGGTTGTGACATTTTTCTGTATCTATTTTTCCACACACACATACTAGATTGCAAAATTATATTAATTATATGAATTAATTACATTTTATATTAATTATTTATATAATAATTAATTATATATTATATTATTATTATATTAAAATAATTTCAAAAAATATGAAATAGCTAATTATAAGATTGTACTAATTATATACCATGTTAACGTACTTTGTAGTTGTATCGTAATCGTGCGTGTACTCGTTTGTTTTGCTACTGCAATACAGACACAGAATTCTGCTATCGATATACATATGTAGTAGATACACGTGGGAGCTCGAGTTACATCATTCACCGTTTTATAAGCGTATCGAGTGCGATGTCCTGCACGAAAGCAAGAGCGCCTGTTCTTGTCACCCTCGTCATCTCTTTTTTTCGCTACAAACTTTGAAACAAAGTAACGTTATAGACGAGATAGATGGAGAAGAGGGGAAACAAAGAATCTTAGCGGAAAAATGCAAGGAAAACCTGCGAAGAGATCGTCGAGTGATTGCTCGCTTGCAGCCTTTTCCAATTGTCTCGAAGCGTGTGTATACAATTCGTATAAGATTAAATCTTAAATATAATATCTATACATCAGCACCCGATCCAATCGTATCATAATTTGCTTTTGCGCGTTGAACCGCTACTTTTCAGCAGCAAAATAAATACCATGAAGCGCCATCTCAAGCTCGCGTAATTCAGTCGAATAAAAATGTCAAACAACCGTAGGTAAATTTTCCTTGGATAGATGTTGACTTGATCGATCGTCGATAATTAGGCGACATGAAAAAAAAGGTAAAAAGCAATATTAATCGTAAATAAGTTGGAATGTATGTCACAATTCTAAAGTGCTTAATTAATGCTTGTGGTAAATCTGCTAACTCATGATGAGATAAATACATGATATTACTAAGCACTAATAGGTATATAATGCATGAATACGTGGATCGAATTTCATAGTACTGCCTTTGCTCCTTTTACTCTTCCTGACGAATCTCTCGCAAGTGAACGAAACGAGCAAAGGGACTATGTCAACCTTGACGAATTTGCCACCGATAGTGAGGCTGTCCAGCAAGGTGATCCGGATTCTGGGATGCAACCCTGGACCGATGACATTGCAAGGCACCAATACTTATCTCGTAGGCACAGGTCATAGGTGATAAATCGTCAATCATACGTATCATATAATAAACGAGTATTATGCTTGTAATACTCTTGTTACATTTCCTGTGGTTGATACATTTTCAGGGAGTTATTTAATAAATAAAAAAGAGAAATAAGTTTTTTATTAATTAATATTGAAAGTTCGAAATCTATATCGATATTTTAGAAAACCTGTCAGTTGTGTTAATTGAAGAAATAAATTAAAAACTTGACCTTTCTATCTGAAATTTGTAAAATGGGACATTTTGTTGTAAAATAATGTCACTTAAAACTGTCAGTATTTTATATTAGAAATTAAAAATCAAGAAATATGTGTAAAATTTTATATGTATAAGATTTTTTAAGTTAGTTCTCATGTTATGAAAATTTTGTTTAACTGAAATGTAAACAATAAAAAATACTTTTTCTCAACTTTAATAAAATTTAAAAAACTAAAGAATTATAATTATAAATTATAATAATATCGACAGTAAATTATCCATTACATACAAACCAAATTTAAAAAACTGAGAAGATAAAAATAAATGACAAATTTAAATCGATATTCTTTCCATTAAAATTGATATGTATCTTTACAGTATTAAAATTACAGTAATAAATAATCTTTATATGCTTTCAATAATTATTATAAAAAACTGTTTATTGTAATCCTATTTACAAATTTTTCTTTAATTCAGAAGAGGAATAAGTGAAATATCTAATGTAGAAACTAAAACTTAATATTGTTCTCGCAATAAAAGCAAATTAATCTTCTTTCAAACTATTCATTGTTACAGACGTGTACTGGTTGATTCTGGGGAAACCAAAACAGCTGATGCCTACATAAAACTTCTAAATAATGTTTTACGCGAGGAAAACGCGACCATCGAGCACTTGGTGGTTACTCATTGGCATCATGATCATATTGGAGGAGTGGAACCTGTGCGAAGCTTACTAAAGAGCCTCTTTCCCTTGGACAACCAGCCTACTGTGTGGAAATTGCCGCGATCGTCAAACGATCGAGAAAGATCAAATGACGAGAATTCCATCCAATGGGAACCTTTGAGGGACAATCAAGTGGTGGAAGTTGAAGGAGCGAAGCTCCAGGTAAAATATACACCAGGACATACTAGTGATCATGCCTGTCTGCTATTGCAAGATGAGAATATCCTATTTAGTGGCGATTGCATCCTCGGAGAAGGCACATCAGTCTTCGAGGACCTCCACGATTATATGCTATCACTGGATAAGATCCTAGAGATGCAGCCTAAAAAGATTTATCCAGGACATGGACCAGTTCTAGATGATCCATTGCCACGTATACAGTATTACATCAATCACAGGAAACAGAGGGAAGATGAAATTCTGCGAATACTAGAAGGAAATAATAAACCAATGACAATAGCAGATATTGTCAAGCTGATATACAAGGTAAATATAAATATTAAAATTTAAAAGAACATATTTTTTCCATATTGCTAATTTTTAAGCTGAAACAACATAAAATGACATTTTTTTGCATTTTATAGGATATTCCGAAAAATCTATTGCCAGCCGCAGTATTTACCATAGACCAACACCTTCACAAGTTACAAAAAGAGAGAAAAGTGTTACAGGAACAAGAAGGTGGTTGGTGGAGAATTAAAGGCAAAATATGAATATATTAGATATAAAGAAGATTAAAATTGAAAATACAAAATAAATTTCGGGATGGGGAATTTATAAAATATAGATCCTGACATTCAGATAGCTATAACAGAAGAGCCTTAATTATATATATTTTATGTACACAATATATATAGTTTTAAAATATAAAAACTTCACAACCAACTCTAATAATGATATATTCTATTCTAGATCATTGGAAAGATAAAAAATAAAAAAGGAAAATTCTCCACGCAAGATATATAGTTGTGAAACATTTATTCAACTCACAGAATAATAATGATACATCGTTATGAATTTCTCTGTCCAAGTTAGGCTGGTAGCTAATTATCATTAATGTGCGCACAGCGAAAGAAGTACACGTTTACGACAATTTCACGAAGTATATATCGCAAGCGGTACACAAATTACCTTCCCTCTTTAGGCGAACCATTAGTCATCGCGTGCGACTACGAATACATTACAACGGTCAATATAAAATATATATATATATAATATATATATATATATATATAAATATATATATGTATGTATGTATGTATGTGTATGTATATGCTGTATATACTTGGCTATAATGTTGTCGCGACACAATAAATGTTTCGTTATATTTTTCATTATAAAATCTCTCTTTCTCATTTCATCTACTACCTACATAATCTTGGCGAATATTAGCACCCCTCGGCTTGAACATGTGGGGATTTACCCCGAAAAATTCGATGTCGCGATATACGTACAAAAGATATCACTAAAGTGCAAAATGTTTTGGTAGTTTAAGAACTTTCTAATTAGGAATGCGAAATTCAGATAGGATTTTAATAATATAGAAATTAGCGAATTTAAGATTCCAAGTATCTATAGAAATCTTGAAATTAAAAATTTAAAAATACTTAAATTTAAAAAAGATTTGAAATCTCATTCAGGATTTGTAAAAATTCGAAGATTTAAGAATCTGATAATTTAGACATTAAATTTTGTTGGTTCATTTTTTGATGTAATTTTGAGAGAATCTGAGAATTTATAAAAGAGTTTAGCAATTGGTAAAGGAAAATATAGCAAGAATTTTGTATGATGCACTTTAGTTACATCTGATATATAATAACTATATGGACATATATCCTTAATAAGCTCACTTTGTTATTTAATTCACCCTCTATTCTTTCTTTGGATAAACGTAAAAAATATATATTTATATAATATATATATATATATATATATATATATATATATTTATATATATATATTATTTCAACATACACACATAACATAATCTCTCTTTTTTTTATACACACGCACGTGTGGCCGCACACACAATATTCTTTCACTCTGTCATTTTTATTCATCTATCAATTAATAATAACATTAACGCAATCACGTAGTAGCTTTATCATTATCATAATCAATATACTAAATAACAAAAAGGAGAAAAAGACAAAAAGAACTTAGATTATCAAACAATATACATATTCTACACGTTATGAAATATAAATTTGAGACATGATTAAAGGCCACAGCGACGAGATGATCACTCTTTCGCAATAAAATTAATAATAAGTTTCACAATATCATTGATAATTATAATTAGCCAAATTAGTACATACTTTTCATATATACTTTTCTGCCAATTCCATTATTCTTTTCTATCTTGGCAAGATTTTATTTCATTAATTCTTTTCATCAACTTTTCATTCATTTCATTGAGACCAAGATATTGTTTAAAGTGTTAGATTTTAATACAGTGTTTGAGATATATTTTCAGATTATGATATTTGAAGATTAAAAAAATTAGTTAACTGAATATTTAAAAGCAAAATCAAGCATTCTTCGAATATTTTTCTATGAATCTTAACACAATAAAAGAAGATGTAAAATATAAAAAATTAAAATAAAATTCAAGATAGTTTGTGATGTAAAAGAAGCAAGTGATAGCAAAAAGAAATATTAGATAAATAATAAATTATCAAATGATTAACAACATTCATGTAAAAGATAAAACAAAGGAACAGAGAGATGAAAGAAAAAAATATCCGATGTCGCCCTTTCTTAGGGGCCCGTCTTATACTTAAACATTAATAGTTCTCGATCTCTAATGAACTGCCGCTGTGGACTTGTAGCGTTTTTTTCCTATGAATCGTAGGAAGATTCGGAAGTATCTCCGAAAACTTTGGGTGTTTGATAAAATTGTTAATATCCTTTAAATAAAAAATTTACTAATCTCGCATATTGTTAAATCGAATAAAGTTAATTATTGAATAAAGTTATTAATTATTAATTCTTAAAATTGAAAGATTCAATAAATCAGAGATCAAGTATCCCAAGCTCCATTAAAGATGACAATTCACAAATCGAGCAGTTTTATAATTATTTCAGATATTAAAAATCTTGAGAAGCGTTTATATATTATAAACTTAAATCCCAAAGTTGGCAAAGTACTTCTGCTTTCTCTTCTATAAAAATATAACGTATTATAAATATAGCATAGAATCGTCAGCTTCAAATTAATGTGATGATGCTGAAAATCGAGATTAATCTTGATTAATCTGAAATTCAGAAACGTAAATATTTCAAAAGTGTTGTTTATCTTGTTTATGAAAGAGTTTCTAATTCTTCAAACATTTTTTAATCTTTGTATCTCACATTTAACTAATCTACTCTCTTTGTCTAATCTATTACTATACGAACCTAAACGCTAACTTAGTTTACATTGATTCTTTAATATATATACTAAGTTTGTATAATATCATCAAAAGAATATATCACAAAAATATCTAATAGTATGCGTATCAAGCAAGTATACGTGTAGCACTATAAACATTTACGTATTAAATTATTTACTAAAACATTTCATAGAACACAAAATCAATTATTTTAGTTTTTTTTTCAAAAATTTTGTTGAATTTTTAGTTAAACAATTTTGTTATGTATAAAAGTAGTTGAGTAATTAAACTCTTGGTGCACATTATTTTGATTTATACATATCAAAAAAATGTTTTGTATAGACTAAATTTCTATTATCCATTAGCAAGCACTTTCATATATCAAGCAAGAAATGAATTAAAATTTCACGGTTGTATCTCTAGAGCTAAATGCAGGATACAAAGACAGATTTTAAACTTTTGCATTGTTTAGAAATTAATTAAGAAAATCACCTCTGCCTTTGGCGAGGAACGCGGCAGTACTACAAGAGGAATCCATTCTGTTCAAAGCAACTGGGATTGATGTAACTCAAAAGATCGTGATCCGACATCGAAGTGAGCTCTTGAGGCAGCATCCCATCCTCCGGTTTCCTATTGACCGCTGTATTCGTAGTGGGATTGGGAATCGGGGCATTCACAGCCTGGCGATTTGGAGTGACCGGAAGTGCGACCGGTGGTGATTTACTGGCGACTTGTTCAACGATGTTGTTTTGCGTTGGCGGAGATTTTGGCAAAATCACTTCCATCGTGTTATTCATCAGTTGCGCGCTCTGTGTCGCCACACTATTCAGAATATTTTTTGTGGCGATAATCGCGTGAGCGGTAGTCGTCGTGATGGGTCGATTATTGATAATGTCCTTCGTAGCATTGGTGATGACGTTGTTGATGGCTTGTTCAGCCGCGGTAGTTAGACGTTGTTGACAAGGTTCATGAGCGGCTCCACTGGCTAAAGCGGAACTAGCTTCCGCTACAAAACCTGCTGGCTGATTCAACATGGAGCCGATGTCTTGCTGAACCGCTTGCTGCATAGCCTGAGCCGCTTGAGCCTGCTGGACAGCTTGCTGCACTGCTTGAACCTGGAACATTTTTCATTTGATCGATCAGTTTAATTTAAAAATGTGAATTTTAATGATTAATAAGATTGCTGAAAAAATTTAGAAATTTCGTATATTTCTTTATATATATTTTTTTTTTTAAATAAATTAAAAGTTTAAATAAATTAAAAGTAAAATTGCTAACCTGCTGCACCACTTCTTGCGTCGCTTGTTGCACTGCTTGTTGCACTGCTTCTTGACTCGCCTGTTCTACCGCTTGTTGCACCACTTGAGCCGCTTGAACTTGCTTCACTGCATGCACTTGTTGCACCGCTTGTTGCACTACTTGGGCATGCTGTACCACTTGTTGGACCACCTGTTGCTGAGCCTGTTGCACAGCCTGGACTGCCTGTTGTTGCGCTTGCGCAACAACTTGCTCAACTTGTTGTTGAGCTTGTGCTACTACTTGTTCCACTTGTTGTACTTGCTGCTGCATCACGGCCACTTCTTGCTGCGTAAGTGCTTGAATCTGCTGTTGCATATGTTCTGCCGGTATTGTATTGCCAGCGACCTGATAAGACAAAATCAAATCTTGATTTATATTTATGCTTCTTGGTTTAAAGGATTTTATAAATTGAAAAATTTTTTTTTTAATTCTAATTAAAATTCTAATTTTTTTCTCTAAGATTTTAGATTCCTTATTCAAGAGTATAAACTTTAATCTCACTCCCTTTTTAAGATTCTAATTTTGATTAATTTTTTATAATTTTTTATATTTTTTTTCTGATACTTTTAAATAAATAATATATACCGTAGAATTCGATGTGGCAGTTGCCGCATTGACTTGCGTTTCTGGCAATTGCGGTAACAATGCTGCATTAATAGTAGTTAGCAGACTCTCTCCTGTTTGTTCCACTGTCGTCGCAGGCGATACTGATGTCGCACCTGTAGCTGCTGCCAATGGTTGCACCGTTTGCGGCGGAATCAATGCCTCCAGCAGCATCGTCTTCACTGGAATCGGTGGACTAGATCTAGTCTGCTGATTGCTACCAATTGCTTCGTGCTCAGCTGTCACATGACTCAACATCGTGGTGGAATTGGGATTTACTGCACGCAATGGAGAGACCATCTGTTCAGCTGCAGAATTTACTAAGGCGTTTACTGAAGTTTGTCCTGAAAAGAAATATTGTTGTATATGTACAATATTTTAAATTAATCTTAAATTCTTTGTAGCAAAGAAATTAGAAAATTTTAGAATTTAATCGCTTATAATTACATATTTTAGAATAAAAATACAAAATAACAAAGTTTTTAAGTAATATAAAAGTAATACTACTTTTTGATACACATCATATACCTGTAGTAGTCAGTATTCCTGGAGGTGCCGATTGCTGGACGCTTCCTGGGATAATGGAAGTCCGTTGCTGCTGAATGGCAAACTCATTTTCTGGGTTATCTGATTCTTCACTAGTGGTCACCGAGGATTCAATGTGATTCAGATACTTTTCTACCACGTGACTATTTGGTGCTGATAACGGCTGTGTTCCGGAAGCACCGGTGAAGCTCGATAATGTGCCAAAGTCTGGCTGATGATGATGATGTTTCATGCGAAGATCCACCACACCAGCACCTTGAAGAGCTGCTCCATTGGAGCTGTTTTCTGTTTCTAAGACACTATTAGTGTCTTTTAGACAATGAGGACTGAGAACCTGAGTTTGCTCATGCATACCTACAGTCAGTAATTATAAAATATTTGATTTAATTTAAGAACAATTAAAATTAGTAAAATCTTAGTTTATAATTCCAGAACCGAAATAAGATTTAATTAAGTTCAATTTTATCTTATGTTGTATATTATACTGTATTCAATAGATAATTCTTTAAATTCTTGTTACATCTACCTGCAAACGAAGTTGGATGATGTGCATTCACCATTGACAGAGGATGCTGATTACGTATTAAATCCACCACTCCAAGAAGACCATTTACTGCCTCACGTACGGGGCTGTTACTAGCAGTTGCGACACCGACAGTCCTGATGATATCAGCTTGCGAAGACGCGGCTTCTCTAGAGTTTTCATTAACTAATTGCTGAAGGGGAGAGGTGGAAGATGTCGGTCCGTTCGTGGTCGTCGGTGTTGGAATGCTCTGCATGCTGTTTTCACTCAGCATACTATTCTCACTATTCTCATCCAGTACTTCCGTTTTTAAGTTGTCTGGCAGAATCAGTTGTAGATTCGATGAGGATCGTCGATTCATTAGAGAATTGGCCACAAGCACCGGAGGTGGCATCATAACATCAGGGGGTGAATTCGAAGAAGGCGAGGCCCACATCATTACAGGAAGTACTTGGGACGTTCCCGCTGGTGGCGGACTGGGATCATTTTTCAGTGTCTCTGCTGAAGAGGTGGTTTGTTGGGACTGAGTCGAAGGATTAGTTAGAAAACTCGCTCCCACAGCTGCTTGCGTTATTAAAGCTGATTAATAAAGAAAGATATATTTTATTTTTATATATTTTCTAAAAAATGTTTATCAGTTATCATTTTAATTAAGAATTATTTGATAACTAAACTCACTGCTGGGTGCTACATCCGTGACTAATGGCACCACGGACGAGGATGTAACCAGGTTAGTGTCGCCGTTCGCCAATGGAAGAGGAGGTGAAATAGACTCAAGTTTGCCGATAGATGGCTGCGGGGGAGTAGAAGTGGCCGTATAAAGAAAAGTATGTGGTTCACTAGTCTTTCCGGACGATACTGCATACAATTTTACGTTGACTGTCTCTGTAGGTGCTAGATCCTGTCTGCGATAAGCCGGTACCACACATACTAAGTGCGCCGGGTGCAGATATTCCTTATCCGGCGTCACAGTACATTCCCACTGCTGTTCCAGACTTGTCACATCATCATTATCTAGTCGAAAGACTACTCGGGTATCCTTTAGGAAATTTTTGCCTAATATAATGAGTTCTAATCCACCAGTACACGGACAAGACGTCAGAGACTTTTTACAGATCTCTGGAATTCCAGGTGGTTGAGCTGTAAACATATAAGTTTGATGAAATAAGAGAAATCGTGGAATTTGTTATTATATCTAAGACTCTTATCTATTTTATAATATTAACGTAAAGTTTATATTAATGTATCTTCTTTATACAAACATATAATTCTATTACTTTTTTCGTTAATTATAATCCCGCCTATCTTTCTAAGATTTTAAATAAAAAATCCATCATTTTATTCGACTTACTGCAAACTATTGGTTGCGAACAGACTTGCAGCGTCTCTGTGGTTCCATCAGTGTGCGTGATAATCGTGCGGAAGACCATGCGGCATCGTGTCGATTTCTTCTTACTTCTTCCCTGAAGTAATCCGGCCTCCTGAGGAAATCTATGTTCCACGTCAACATTACGCTCTTTCAGAATGCCGACGCAATCGCAAGTGATATCCTTTGCAGGATCCATGTCAATTTCAATAACAATCGTGCCATCAATCTTTCGTTCGATGCAGGGTGTGGAGTTCTTGCCGCTTACACGACAGGCCTGATAGAACATGTGCGGCGCCACTCTGCCCAAATCAGTGCCAATGAATACTTGCAGAGTCGCCGATTTATCATAACCAATCAGTCGGACAATGGGAAAACCATTTCCACTGCGGTCCTTTACCGCTCCTCGCGAGCCCTCCGTTTGATAGCGAGCCCGGTGTTGTTGCTCCGGTTGGCACACAATCTGCAGTTGAGTCTTACCGTTGACGGAGATGTTGGCTAGCAATCGGAAAAAAGATCGTAAACATAATCAGATTGGAATGCTGAATCTCTGTTTGAGAAATATACAGCAGGTTCGGAAGTAATTTATGGAAAATGCAGGTGTGAATAAATAGAGAGTGCTAAAGTTGTTGAGAGCTTTTGATAGCGGAATGTTTACCATTAATTTGTTGGAAAAACGCCAAAGGAAGACAGGCATATCATGTTGGAACTAGTCCAATCACATATTAGACATATGACAAATTAATAGAAATTCTCTATATTTATATTTTACTTTTATTTAGAAAAAATTTTATATTTAAATTTTACTTTTACTTAGAAAATAACGATTTATTTGAAAAGTGAAATATTTTTAGTCCTTAAAATTGTAAAAATTATAAAATTGTAAAAATTTATATTTAAAAAAAACTCTGCAAAAGATTTTGTGAAAAATTTAGAATCTATGAAAGATTCAAAGCTCTAAAAATTTTTAATTCTTATTTGTAAATATATAAAAATTAAGACTGAAATAATTTACGAAATTTATATATATTATCATTTATATTATCATCAATGATCCATAATTTCATTCGTTATTAATCAAATTAGAATCATTTTTTTACATATTCTACAATAAAGCATGTCGTTCTATTATCCAGACTATAAATATTTCGCAGATATGCTTGTTTGACCTATATCTGGTATCAAAAACTGGAATATCAAATTTCATGTTGTATTTATATTTTATCTTGTTGCTAGCTATCGCTACACGAGGAAAATAGAGAGAACACTGGTTCCCGAACCAAAAGAGATAGCTTATCGGCGAAAAATAAGCAATTTTGTTGGAAATAAATTTACCGATAAGTTTGCTCTTGTTGCAAAACATCGAAGATGACAATGCGCGACTTCTGCAATACGTAACGAGTAACGAGTTGTTCATCCCTGCTCTCGTTTTCTGGCAAGACAAATGTTTTCTCTCTTCAGAAACAACTAACTTTATGAGATGCAATAAAGTGCGCAAGTCTTTCATTGGGGTTAACTCGAATAGTATTAAGTCGAATATATATTTAGTATTGATAAGTAGAGAACTATAAGAGAATTCGAGGTGCCAAATTTTCATTTTCGATTACTTCAACTATACAATAAAATCTATAATTTATAAGAGAACGTAATATTATATGTATTAAAATTATCTCAAATAAATAACTAAGTAATTTAAAAACTAAGAAATAATTAAGAATTCTCAAGATTTAAAAAAATCTCTAAATTCTTATCCAAAATAGTATAATTAGATAATTCAATATTCTCAGTTTATTTTTTTAACTTGAATTTTATATACTGATCTTATTTTTCATTTCTATTAATTTATTTCTATTAATTACATTTCTATTAGTTTTATATTTCTATTAATTATATTTATAATTATATTTCTATTCATTTTATATTTTCATTAATTCTCATTATATATTATAGAAGTATTAAATATATAATAGTATTAAACATTAAAATATATTCAACACATCTATCTAAAGACATACACAATTGCGAAGTAAGAGTGATAGGTCCCTGATGAGCGATCGATGTCCTCTTAGTCAGTACGCCCATGGCAGGTCGAGGTCTGGTCACCCCTACGATTCTGTTCATGGAATTATTGTTTCCGGTTCTATTATTGGATACACTTCCCAAACCGATTCCATTGGCGGTGGTTCTGGTCGTCAAGGACTTATTGTCAGGACTAGTTCCAGGAGCCACTTCCGGAAATGCAAAGTTTGCATCCTCGGATTCCAGCTTGATGTCCATTTTTCTTCTTTTAGTGTCCTCCTCGCCGATACCGTTCCAAGACTGATAAAACAAGTATTATTGATATTAATTAATTTATAATATAGCTATACATGTATAAAAATGTCTTATAAAATATTTATTGTCAAATTAGATACATTAAATAATCAGTTGACGTACATGTGTAAAAGAAAAGATGTTAAAATATACACATATGTAAAGTATGTGTGTATATATCTATACACACATACTTTACATATGTCTACATATATATGAAATATACAAAATTTAGCAATGATTAATATTTTAGTGAAAATTCTGCTGTTTTACTTTAATTTTTATTTCACAAAAATATATATATTATAGACTGTATAAATTAAAATTATAAATTATTTTATCTTTTTATTAAATTAAAATTTTATTCAAATTCTATCAATATTAAATATCTTAATAATTCGATTCAGCACCATTTTTCGCTCGATGCTGTAAAAAAAAGCTATTTCAAATGATTAGTACAAGAGGGACACCCCATACGTGCGTGAGCGTCTGTGTACTTAATTTAACGAATCAAAACTCGGCTGGGTTCAACTACCGTTCGAGCGGTCGGCGATCTCCAATGATGATATTGATGACGATCACGCGTACCCTCGTGAACACATTAAATAACTTTATCTGGCTTCTTAACTATAAGACTCAAGGTCGTAACCGTAGCAAGAATAAGCAAAATGCAATGTTCATATAAGGATCCATCAATTTTTCCAATCTTCCAGCAAAGGAAAAAAAACAAAAATAGAAAATATATTGGATCAATTATGAGATTTGATTAATAACTTGCGAACAAATTCTTGTCCGCGAAGAAATTTTGTTAATTTCTCGAAATAATATTTTTTAACATTCCATCAAATATTTTTTTATTCATAATTTTTCGTGCGTACAAATGTATAGGAAGCTTGAAAACAAATTTACGGGCCCTTAAAATTTCTAGATATTCAATTTTACTATATTTATTTTTATACTACAGAGCTAATACTCTATAACATATAGCTTAATAAAGTTATACACAGTATAATTAGTAAGATTATTTAAATCGTTAGGCGAGATTTGGCAATATCTTATCCTTGGGACTTATCGTTTGTCATTAGATACTAACGTTGACGTTGTTGAAGTGCTGTTGACGTTCCTCGGAGCCAAGACCAGAATCGTTCGAGTTGTCGTCTTGCGTTGTACCCGTTCTAGGTCCGTGGTCATCCGAGCTTCTCACATTGACGCCACTGAAAGACGGTAGCGGCACTTTAGATTGTTTTTGTTGTTGTTGTCTTTGTTGCTGCTGCTGCTGTTGTCGTTGCTGATGACTAACTGTCCTCCTAGTCGTAGAATGAGCGCGATTATTTGTAATTGTGGTGCTCCTCAAGATAGACGATGTTGTCACCGTCGACGATGTGCCGCCTGCAGTGTTACCTGAAAAATAAACACATTAAATTTTAGTTTAACTGGAATAAACACAGGCCAGATTAAATCTATCAATTAGATAAAAATGATTTATCAATCAGATAAAGCAATATACTATTTTTATATTGCGTCTTTTCTTACGTGACATGTATCAATACTCTGTCATCTTACTATCAATTGAAAATCTATAACATATTAGAAAGGAGATGGATTGCTTCGGTCTATCTCAGAATAGATCAATAACTGCATTCAATTTGATTAGGATAGAGTTAAGTGATTATATTACTTATTTATATCATTTCTAACTGTTCATGAATTGAAGAGAAATTAAATGTCAAGTACAAATACATATAGGAAGCAAAATAAATCGAAAGAAATAAACAAATCCAAATGCAATTTTTCAAATCTTCATTGATTTTCAGATTTATTATAAATTGTAGAATTTTTTTTTATTTTTCATTTTATTTTTCAGTTCCACAGACAGTCATAAATCTTAAGATCCTCAACTATTAGACTAAACTGTGTTCCACTTTTTCTAAAGCCGTAATTAAAAGATTTCAAATTCTTCTCTTTCCTTTTAAGAGCCAACACACTATAAAATTGTCCTACAGAATATAATATTATTATATTGATCAATAAAATTATATATACATCTTTAAATCTATCTTCAGGCTTTTATTACCAATAAAACCGAATGCCGCGAACACAAATCACCATTCGATGCAACGTTGATAGACCAATTCTCGATTTACATGCCGTGCATGAAGAACCGGCGTGCATCATCGAGAAGAGATAAAGGGGGAAAAATACGAAACACACGAGTCCCGACGAAAGAGGGACAAAAAATATAGATGACGAGGATGAGAGGGAGGGAGTATAAGGGAAGAAGGCAGAGCAATGTCGGACGATCTATCTATAGACCACCTCGACTACTGGATGGGATAATTGCGTGGGGGTGAAGTTGCAATCGCGGACGCAACTGGTGGCAACGGGGTTCGATTCTTCATCCCTCTCTCCTTTCCGCCCTGGCGATCCATGGGGAGGTGGGCACGTAATCGACGCATGCACACACGTGCATTAACCGTGCATCGGTGTGAACGTCGAGGAAAATCACGGGACGATGTCAACGACCCGGCTGTCGGTTTCCAATCTCATTTCTCTCTTTCACTTTCTTTCGTTCTCTTTTTCTTTTCTAGTATCGTTCCACTGCTATTATTGTCAATCATTACATTACGTCAAGTAACAATTATTATTCTTCTTTTTTTCGCAATCTATGTCAGAAGTATGCACTCTCTTTCTCTGTTTTCCGCTTATTACAATCAGCACAAGAATAATCTATTATTCATAAAATTCACATAAAATATCTACAAAAGTTCTAATTTTATACCGTTAATTTTGCGAGTCTTTATTTTTTACATCATATTAAAAAGTAATATAATAAATCATTGTTCGGGCCAAATATTTTGGAAACATTGATTGCTACGATCAACAGGTTTTATAGTATGCAATATTCAGTTTAAGCATTGATGTGCAAGGTAAAAATGCTAGTTTTGAATAGTTCTTCGATCCCTCATCTCTCTGTGTTTCTCTCGAAAATCGTGCACACCGATCATTGGGTGTTTCGCAAATAACGGATGGCGCCATTCACTACAACAATAGCTGCATAATCAAGCACACGGCAATGCCATAAAGATAATAATCGCGAAGGTCTCGTGGATAGTGACGCCCCGATGGTTTTAATTATACCCTGGCAATATCTCCAGTCGATAAATAAACACGACGGAACGCTTTGTACACCTGCGATAGAGGTGAATGTATCTCTTTATCATCTCGTCTGTGTGCGCGCGCGCGCGTCCACGTGGAAGGGTACCGCCAAGACGAATTAGGGCTTTCTCTGGTATTTGCGTCTTCTAGCCCCGCGTCCTCGAGCTGGACAGAAAGAAAGAAAGAGAAAAAGAGAGAAAGAGTGTACCCTCGATAACAGGATCGATAAACATCGTTACTATTATACGGCAAACAGAGCGCGAGCGCGCTAACTACGACGCCTCTCCTCTCGAGTCTCAAGGATATATCGTTACCAGGACGAATGGATAGAAGGACGAACGGACGGATCAATGCTGGGTCGATTCTCGTCGCAGCTGAGTGATATTGTTCCACGAGACGCGTTAATTCGTCGATGTTATCGATGGTAGATTTTGATCGTCGTAGATGTATGAAGAACAAAGTGTCTAAGAGATGCATTCTAACAGGTTCAGTCTCTATAACAGGTAAATCTTGTTTTATTCTATAGATAGTTTTATGTGAGTCATAAGTAATTAGATTTTTGCAATTGTACATCGTGTGTCTGAAAATAATGGTTTGATTTTACAAACAAATAAGAGAGATTTATAAATAATTGGATAAATTCTGATTTTCAATAACTGATTGTAGAAGACTAAAGTTCTATCGTAAAATTACCTTGCAATCTATAGTTAAGCTTATTCTTTGCTGAACATTACTTGGTATGCACGAAAGAGAACGAGAAAGACTTTTAGGATTCATTTTAGGATATGTCTCAGATATTTTGCAGTCTCCTTGGATTCCGACAAAATGGTTCGTTGCGCTCACATGACAGTCTGTGTACACTTAATGGCATCTCTGATAGCCTACTTAAGTAGTCCAGATAAGGAGTCGAAGAATCACCAGAAGCTCGATACTGCTCTGCTGGTACCGAAAGAAATAGCATACAAATATAAATGCAGCATACTATTATTATTGTCTTATAAGATTTTGTCCTAAAACATTTTAAGAAATCAACGAAAATTATAAAGCTTAAGGATAATGAAACGATATATTTTTAAAAATCGAAACAAGAAGTTGACGCAGATTAAACCAAGCATAAAAAATTTTTAATTATACAAAGAAATATAAAATAAAATACAAAACGCGAAATAGAGATAAAACAGCTAAAGAAAATTCAAAATAAAATAGCATGGAATACTATTGTTAAGCGCATTATAGTGTTTATAGCGCGAATGAAGAAGGCAAAATCGAAGTAAATTTTATCGATAACTGATCAGACCTGAGAGAATGATTTATCGATAAGAACATCGTGTATCTATTCGAACGAATCCCGATAACAAGACACTGATTTCAGTGATACGCGACTCGCTTGAGACGAAAAAGAGGACAAGATCCTTGAACGATAACAGAACAACTTTACTAGCTTGTTGATGAATTCCGGTTGATGAGCATTGGAATTTCTGTCTCGATTAATATTCAAATTGCGATGTAAATTCCAGTAATGATGATTATATACCTCTGTTCGCATTTTTTTCTATTAAAAATAAAAATTTTATTAGCAAGAAAGTCAATAATATATGACAAAATAATAAAAATTTATAAGAATTTAATATAATTTAAATTAAAAAATCTTGGAATATTTTTCCAATTATTTAATTTTCACTAAATACCTTTTTTTCTATTTTCATCATTAAATAACAATAAAAATAACTATATTTTCTATAGGACTATAATTATAATATAATAGGTTAATAAACAAAATAACAAAATAATAATAATAAATTTTACATTAAAAATCCATCAAAACAATTATTTAAGAAAGTGAAAAAGGAATGATAATTATTGAATATCACACACATACACACAAACTGTATTTCTTTCTACAAGATAAATATCTATCTTCGTTTTAATCAATTAGTTGACCATATTAATCGCGTCAGTATCAATATAAATATAAATTTATCATTTTTTATATCGACTTAAACAAGACAATGAGATTCCATTGAAATAAAATCACCAATAAAAAAATTGCTTTGGAAAGAGTTTTAATAAATCTGATCTGCATGTTTCATTGCATTATTTTTTAGAAAAGAAAAATAAAATAATATATAAATTCTTATTTCAAGGCAAAAAGATATCTTCTTTGAGATATCATTTTCTTTCTCTCTTCGTAATTGTAATAATTACATACTCGTATGTTTCATATGTAATAATTATTGGCACAATTATATAACAATATATTTCTTTTACTATATATATATATATATATATATATATATATATATATATATATATAAAATTTCTTTCAAATATTTCTTTATATCTTTAAAAAATTTATTAATTTATTATTAAAATTATACGTGAAAAATTCGGCTTTGTCAAAAAATTTTACATAATATTATAATCCTTGAAAGATGTACGTCGATAATTAATTTGTAATCTTACAAAAATTGGGATAAGCATTCGGAGACGTCGCTGTTAATTGCGCGCTAAACTTTTGTTGTCGATTGATTCGAAAAACCAGTTTGTTTGGTTTGGCCTAATCAAATTTATCAATGCGCCGCCAATTGAGTCAACTGTCATATGTATTCGTGCGTGTGTTAGCTCCGTTATCCAACGAATTATAGGCGTTATTCAACTATGTATACAGCGCGCCGTTAACGAGCCACGTATGCGCGCATTCGTGTTTACATGCGATTTTAGCGATCGTCAAGATACGAGTATAGGCCAAAGACTTTTTTTTTTGTATACCAATTCAAGGAGATGACGACATGGATCATTCACATACAGGGCATTTCGAAACACGGATGTGGCGACGACGTAATTAAAGTTAATAGGTTTTTTTATCAAATCTAATTAATATTATTTGAAAAAGATAGAGACAGAAAGTCCTTGGAATCTCAGATTCTCTAATTTTAAAGATTAGAGAGTTTCAAAACTTTGAATTTTCTAGAGAGTCTGGTCTTTGTAAAATCTCAAAGATTTTTCAAACTTTTTTTTGCTGCGTTCAGGAAATATAACGATTATAAAAAACGATACTTTTAAAAATTATTCTTTCCTCTCTCGTTCACCGCTCAATTATCTTATTTGATTTAATTTTTGACTAAACGCGACTGTCGTAATCGGTATTCGGGAGTGTAGCATTCAAACAAGTAAACAGTGACAAGAATATTGATATGAGCGCATTAATATTCGTCTCGCAAACGTGTCCCGCTGCGCGAGAGTCAACTTTCGTTCTTCAATTCTCAAATCTCAATCTTCATTTTTTGAATTTCGGAAATTCTTTCAGAACTCGATTCTTCAACATTCTTGAACAACATAATTATTAGACAAATTATCAAATTTTAAAATTTTGAAAATTATTTCGTTAAAATCATAATTAATGAAAGGACGATGGAGCAAATATTAGTATAATTGCTTTTAATATTAGTATATATTAGTATAATTGCTTTTTTATCGGTCATTGGATTCTCATTCGTCATTTTAAGTTATTATCGGTCATTCAGCACCGTCCAAATTGTGGCTAATATTCTAACATCCCTTCCTCAGCGCTGTTTATCGCAAAAATTAGATTCCCGCATATGCAATTATATATATATTCTTTGTTATTATCTCTTATTCTCATATTTCATAGTCATCTCGAACCCCTTAGACGTATCACGAATCGCGAGGGTTATCTAGAGCCGTTTGCATACAATCGTTTTCCCGCTGACCAGCTACGATATTAAAGCTAAGTATTTTCAACAATAATAATGTCGGCGGGAGATAGCGTGAAAAACATTCATCACAAGTTTACTGACCTCACAAAAGCATGTGCACACAATTTCATGTCTGAAGTCATAGAGAGAGAGAGAATACAAAGAGATAAATCTGCCATACATTTTCTTATAATGTAAACTCAACTGTCAATGGGAAAGAGCAAAACGAAAATATATGGATTTTTTTTTATATTACAATAGATAATTATGCATTCGATAAAGATGTCTATGGTCGAATCCCCCCCTCCGTCCCTTTTTTATCTAATCTAATAAAAGATTGAATTCTTACGTCTTTGCAATTCGCTCCTCAATTTGCACTTTTTTTGTTAAGACTCCTAATAAAATGTGTGCAATAAAAATATTTTTAATTATTAAGGTAAAACAAGTTCCTAGTCCTATAATGATAAGTAAAGATAATTACGAAAAATCTTCAAGTTTATTAACATACTTTAAAGTATCTCTAAATCCTCAAGTTATTATATATACAAACTAAAATCCTGGACTTTATTCTTAAACAAATTAGATAAGATAGATAAGATTAAAAAATCCTCCTTAATCCTTAATGAACATAAACCGATATCTTCGTTAGACAATCCAAAATAAAACATTAAAAGCGAAGAGAATCGAAGAAAATACGAGAGTAAACCAAATCAAACTGGTTTAGTTCGATAAAACAAACTTGAGTAAAATCAACTAAAAAATCTCTGCTTATAGATTTTGCTCCGACAAATATCTTACAAATATTACAAGGAATGAATAGAAAGATCTCTGCTTATAAATTTTGCTCCGACAAATAACTTACAAATATTACAAGGAATGAATAGAAAGATTCAGCAGCAGCAGTATATGTTCAAAAGAATTTAAAAAGGATATTTACTAAATTAAATAAAAAAATTATTTTTAAAATGAAATTATACAAAGTGGAGAAAATTAAATTGAAAAAAATCTCTCTAGATGAGACGAAAAAAATGATAAAAATTCAGTCGTGAAGATTTCAGCTAGACTTTTTCAATTCTCATATTAATTACCATGACGATAAAGATCCGTTAACACAGTGCCGTTTGCACGGCTCGATTGTAAGAGCATGCCCAGATGATCCTTGACATGGTCCAAGGTCGCGTTACTGCCCCTCCTTAATTCCTGGCGCCTCTTCTCGAAATCGGGTGCCATTTAGGGCCCCCGATAATCTATGACTCTCTTCGCGGCCACGTCGTTGTCGATAAGGAGCAAAAAATCGCTTAACGAGCCACTAAACAATTTCAACTCGGATTCTTGCGTTCAACCGCGTCCACAATTCCCGTCTCATAATACCGTGTTTCGTTTCGGATAATTGTTCGTTACTTGATTATCACATGTGTCATATCACTCGTCTTCAAGATTGTCCCGAGAGATCCACAAAAAGTCCTACTTCGATTTTATATAACGGAAAAATCCGCTCACGTGTCACGTAACGATTCGTCGATTCCATCGAGTTCCGAAATATTCATATTCAAGTTATCCTCTTTTCGAAATCGTCAGGAGCCTTTAAGGCCCGCGGTCCGTGCACCAGCGCGAAACGTCAACTCCATATCAATTGGCACGTTCTACATCATTGAAATCCCGTCAAAACGACGGCGGGCAGCGTGCCATCGGAATCAGCGAGCGCGACGCAGATATGTATATTTAAGGAACGAGAGGAGACAGAGAGAGAGAGAGAGAGAAAAGGCGCAAACGCAACGAAACAACGCGATGCGCGTCGCACGCAAGACTAACGTCTCGTCCGAGATCAGCGTGACCCGACGCAAGTAAATAAGCCCCCACCCCTCGGCGTATGTTGGCCGACGCGATGGCGCGCCGGCGAAGGTGACCAATCAACAGGCGCTAATTAGCCTCGGAGTTATCGGCGGAGGCGCTTAAGCTTGATTGAGTATCGATACGCATCTCTTCCCATTCAATCTCGGAGACGAATATCAATTTTTTCTCTCAGACGCGACGATAGCGTGATACTCGTGTGCTTAGATTTTCTCCGAAAATCGCGACGTTAAAAGGCTGCAAATTTTTGCGAAGCATGTACAAGAGAAAGATGAAGAGGATGATTTCATTTCTCTCTTATTTTCCGAGAGAGAAAATCTTGCAAAAATAATTCCTTATTCGCGTAATTTAATTATGCAACTTGGTTTAATTCTTTTTTTTTTTTTTTTGAGATCAGACGTCGCCTCTTTAAAGGACGATTGGGCACGAATAAAGCGCACTGTCCTTTGATTTGAAATCGGACTGTATAATAATTTCAATTTTCACCTGCATCAGCTGTATCGCGAATCTTGGCGAGCCGCGTGAAAGAATTCTGTTCCGCCACGGTGGACGACGATTAGATAATCGGACACGAGCGTGATCGATTAAATGCGCGGGCGTGCAACGCGTCACAATTCTTGGCGTCGATCGTGACGTCAAAGGTCGATTATAAGTTTACACAATTCGCGAACCATTTGCGACCCGTGTAGCGATTTAATGCGAGATACATTACGATAGCGCGGTTATCAATCCAGTTGGGTAATCCATTCTAATTGTTATTTATACGCGGATCCGTAATTCCGCGATTTCAGCGATCCGTAAATCCCCCACGTGGATCGGCGTAACTACAGGTACAGGTACATCAGATGTAACGCAGATGTAACTGCTGAAAAATAGTATTATGAGATAATGTCAAAGAAGATGCGATGATAAAGAAAAAGGAAGTTTCCATAAATATTAAAGCTGAACAAAATTTCCTTCTTCGATTGTGCAAGCGATTTTGAAAATGTTTCGACGTTTGCAAAGTTGCACGTGGGTGTGCCAAAATTTAGCGGCTTTGTGTTCATTTGCATTCCTGGCATCCAGAAAAAATATAAAAACAATTTCTCTCGGACAATTTTATAAATAATACGCGTAATATTTCTCTAAAACAAATATATATATATATATATATATATTTTATATAATTTAAGAATTATACGATAAAATAATTACACAAAGTAAAGATACATTTACACGAGAAGATTGTGAATTATTTTATGATTCATGATCATCGCCATATCAACGTATCATTAAATAAAAACTTGGATTTTCCGTGCGATCTACAATTTTGAGATTCACAAATTCATGCGTATTCCATATCAGTTGATTTAATTTGTCGATGATACACTTATATCTGTCTCCTATTATACCTGTTGACTTATGCCATTTAAACTCTGGTTTTTTCCCGCTTTTTCTTCAATAATAGCCGCCTTTGCGGTTTTTCCATCATAAAAACATCGCGAATATTCGAGATCTGCGCAGCGTGAAAACTCACAAGCAGCAAAAAGTTGTACGTGTATAATAAGTATTTATTATTATTTGTCATTATTGTTATCTCAGTTGCCGCGGAAACCCGAGACACCGATCTAAAAAGCGTCGAGGGAGCGCGAAAAATCATCGAGGCGGGAATGCGATGACGATTGAAAAATGTTTATCGTTAGATATATTAACCATATTAGCGTCTATCCGTTTCATTAGCATCTACCGAGTGTCCGGAAAGTCGTAGAGTTTTTCTTCGATCTAAAAGAAGTCGAAATATTTATGTAATGGATCATTCTATTCATTGATTTTAATATCAGCTTTATCATATGTTTCTTACTACTCGATTGCAAAAAAAGATAAAAATCATATAATATCAAGTTTACTATCAGAACTGGATAAGTTATTCAAATATAAAGTTCACTGCTGCTATTAAATCTTTGTAAATCTATTTTGTATCTGTTTAACATATTGCGTCCTATACGCGAAGTAATATACGTATCTAGTTTATATTTTCATTAGTGTTAGTGTGGCACATGTATCACATACATTGCTGTATTCATTAAATACACTGTTGCGATTAGATTAAAATTAGATTAGGCTACCAGCTTTATTTATTGAAACAGTAGAATCCATCTTAACATAGAATTATGTTAGGTCAGGATTATTGCAACTTCATCCAGAATTAGATCAAAAATTGCTGATAATGTTATATTGTAAGCGATAACGTTGTATTGTATACTTCAGTTATACATCGATACTAAATTTTTATTATCATATATCTGTTATACTAGCCACTAAATTCCTTCACTTGCACAAAATCTGTATTTTCTATCCATTATATATTTAAATCTAAATATGAATTCTGAAAACACATTATATAATTTAGACTTATTTTTCTTACGTCCTATAATTGTTTCTCATTCCCTCGCTTTCGCACAGAAGTAAGTCAACGAATGCAATAAAGTCCAATGTGCACGAGACGATCGCATACAACGATGTTTATTGCTTGCTTTCCTCCTCCTCCTTCTCCTCCTTCTCTCTCTCTCTCTCTCTTTCTTTCTCTCTGTCTCTGTCTCTCTCTCTCTCTCTACACGCATCGTTCAATTACTCATTACATATACATTCACATAATATTACACACGCATAGCACACATCTATGAATGTATAGCGCACCCACATAAAAAAGACTCCTACGTGTTCGCTGATAGCACGGTAAACGTCTGTAAACTCGCTCGTCCTATTAGTCACGCTAGACGATTACTGGCCGTCTCATAATGATGGGTCATATGAAAATCCCTGACGATGACGATCAAGTTTTTGCGAAAAATGGATCACGATCGTGTGTTTCCCGGATATTATTTATCGCCTCAAACATCTGAATGTGATTTCTATAAAATTTTTTCAACGAAGGATGCTCAAGCATGAAACTTCTTGATGATGATTCGATTTCAAGGAGT
This sequence comes from Camponotus floridanus, assembly GCF_003227725.1. Classification (NCBI taxonomy): domain Eukaryota; kingdom Metazoa; phylum Arthropoda; class Insecta; order Hymenoptera; family Formicidae; genus Camponotus; species Camponotus floridanus. The sequence goes on along the minus strand of NW_020229747.1, from coordinate 653,192 downwards.
ATCCATCATTTTCGACACCATGAAAAATTCGAATACCATGAAGAAAAAAAATTTAACGGATTATTCGACGTATGCGCCCTAAATGTCATAATTATTTTAATATCGAAATTATATATTTGAAAAGGGATATTTGACGTCGCAAATATTCCGATACTCGATATAATTGATACCGTAGTACTATCGTCAGCACAATGTCCGCGCGCACGCGTATAAATGACGCCGATTCTAATACAGCTCGTTGAACGTGAATCTCGTCTACCAGTGGACGATGACCCGTCTCTTGGTTATTTATCGTCGCGCTTTTACGGCTTAACTGTTATTTGGTGCTTACACTATGAGACATTCCAACATACACATATACATACGCGAGCACACACATTGATGACGTTCGGTTTTTTTTATCGATCGGTTAATCGCATGATCTTAATGATAACTTTACTTTACACTATTTAAATCATTTCAAAATACATATATTTATATATGTATTTCGAAATATGTATATTTATATATGTATTTTGAAATATGTATATTTATATATGTATTTATCTTATTTACACATTTTACTATTTATATAACAGATATTGGACTTAAATTTAGAATCTTATTCATTTCGATAAAATATCATTGTTTTTGTCATTTCCGTTTCGTCGTGTCACAACCTAATCATTTGTGTATCATCATCGATTATATAATTATTCCAAACTATAAGCATTTGTATAAACTCGAGACAACAGCTATCTATATATTATTATAATTTAATTAATTTTTCATCTAAATTTCTGATTTCTGACTAATTTGTCAAAGAATAGCAAAGATCCTATAAATGATATTTGAACATTTAGTTGTATTTTTCATTAGATATAAAGTTTATAATTATATACCTTCATTTGGAGAAATAATATCGTATGTTTAATAATTTAATTATGAGCTACGACGATGTATATATGTTCACTATAATGTATAAAAGTCCATTCTGCGTAGATTACGTCGAAACTACGCATTTGCGTGCGATTTGATTAAACGAAGAAAACATTCGAAGGGGGGAAGGACGGCGAGGTTTTATTTCGATATATACGACCATGAAGAACAAGATGAATACTGAATTGAGATGCGTTTTTGTGGACTTTGGGACCTTATCTTTAGGTGGACGGCCTGCTATCATTGTGGTGTTCATAGAAAGGCTGATAACGCACGTAATACAAACAACATGAACCGAAAGACAGAACCTTTTCCGATCTTTACACATTCTCAGAATATTTTACTTAGTACTGACAAGTTTAAAAAATCTTTCCAGAATCGTTAAGCGAGAATCTGTAGAGGAATTGAATTGAAAAGTTTTGAAAGACTTTGAAGATGCTTGAAAATCAAGAAAGATAACCGAGCACAGTTTAAAAGATCTACTGAAGATCACTGAATCCTGAATCTTTTCAAAATCTTTGAATCGTGAGTCTAACAAACAGATAAGAAGCTTGTCAAGATTCTTGGCAATCTTTAAAAATCTCTATTAAATATTCATACTTGAGCGTCACTGATATGTGTCGCGCTCGAAACTATCATGTTTCGCGAACACGTGTGGTACGTATAGCGTACCTTGGTATCGTTCGCTGCGCCGTACATTCCTCAAATCACTCGCTGATGAATTCGTTCATCCAGCTGCTCGGTCAGCTGAGCACCGCTGAATTGCAAATCAGGTCTGTTACCTCGCTGGCCTCAAAAACAGTCAAGCTCAAACATTTCTTAGCCCCGATCTCTCAACCAATTAAGCACCCGCCGGTCGGATGTATGCCTGTTGAATAAAAAATGATGTTATGTAAGTCCATAAAGTTCGGCTCACGCATATGTGACGCCGAAATCGCTATGTGTGACTGTTGGCTTGGCCGGATCTACAGATATGTAGATTCAGCAAAACATGAAACTAGATACTGACGTCAATATATACTGAATTCTTTCTTCCCTTCATAATTAATGTCGATATACGTGTCAGTATGTTAATACTTTACAGTATGACACGCGGTTTATAAAAACTCACATGTATATTTTTTAATTCTCATAAGAATAGTATAAATAGATATGTATCGTAAGAATTTTTTTTAATATTTTTTTTTTCAAATTTTTTTTAAATATGCAAAGATATCCTCAGAAATCCAATCTATAAAGTATTATTAATATCTTATAAAGTATTATTAATTTGAAAATTCAATGAAATATTGATACTTAGAATTAAAACTTGGATACTTAAGTTTTCATGATGATCGAGCATTTTATACATTGAGAGACTGTGAGAGACAAGTATTCAAATAGAAAGTAAAGAACGAATATTTTTCTATTTACATCCTTTTTTGACACGGTAGTATGTGTAACGTGCGATATTACGTTAAGATTTTTATATGTGATATCCAGTAGAAAGTATCTAATTAGAAATTCTCGTTATTAAATTGATATACAGAACCGGACTGCAAATTTTTTTTACAGACATTAAGTATTACTTCGATAGATAATAATTATTCCATATCAATTAGATATTGAAATGTCAGACATAATTATTATGATATTATTATATCAGAAAGAAATTCTTAAATTATATTAAATTAAATTTTGTAATACTTTATTATTAATATTTGTAATTATTTTATTATTAATATTTTACTAAATCATTTTCTCTTAATTACACATTGATGCAAACCAAAATATTTAAATCACTTCACTTCGATATCTTTGTCTCCAGTTCTGTATTGATAGCTATTATCGTTAAATTATGAAACCACTTTCATGGTATCAAACGAAATGTATCGATACAATAAACTCGCAACCAAGCGACTAAGAATATCGACTCTCGTTTATTGTTTCTGGTCGATGAAAGTATCGAATATCGATGCTCCTGGATATTATCATGCACCTGGATCTATCGTTATGCAACTTTTCGATGAGAGAAAAATGATAGGTTAAACGTGACACATTGTACGTTTAAAGAATAGAAATCCCTTGAAGAAGACGAAAAAAAAAGACGATATTTTCATCCAAGTCATTTTCAAGTCAATTACCTGAAAAATGCCAAAGAAGAATAAGATATGGCTCTACTTCAAGAAAATAGACCAAAATATAACGTCGTGCAATTTATGCAATTTATGCACATCAAGTCCTGTGGTAACATGTCCAACATGATGAAGCACTTTAACAAACACATTAAAACCGCTGGTACGATAAGAAGTACGATAGGCTCAAGAGACTGAAACTGCTCAAGAAAAAGAAAAAGAGATTTATCAATCTCTCTCTTTTTTTCTTATTGATTATTATCTTTATAAGTAATAATAATGCATTTTCACATATATATTTAACAAGAGACTTTAAATCTTCATTTATGTTACAGTCATTTACTGAAGTTAGACAATGCTGATAATACTTTATGCGATGTTTCACATATTGGAACTAGAATAAATTATGAAATTGAAGTATATGTATATACACTTTTTGTTAATCGAATAGCCTTTATACTTTTTGAATAAATTTGAATTTGAGTTTATTACTCTTCTTTGTATTGCGCCAAGGAAAATCAAAATCCTCCTATAAAAATGGATCTGTCAACTGTAGCTACAGCTTTTGAAAGAATATCTTTAGTTATTCCAGATATATTCTTACATTGAAAATCCATAATTAACAAAAATATGATAAATATATTAAGTAATATCTAAAAATACCTAAGATAACTATGAATCTCTTTTTTAATCTCTTTTTTACATAAACTTCTTTCAGACAATGAAAATTGCGATGATGACAAGATATCAGATGCTATTCTTTACTTCATATGCTTCAATTATAAACTGTTCAATATCATGCAGTGTGAATCCTTCAATTCAGACACCTGATGAAAGAACTAGCTCCCTCATAAAATTCCTATCTAAAAATATAATCAAACAAAGATTAGACAAAAAATATGATATAGTTCAGACCTTTAAGTAAAAACTGGACAAAATAATTTTACATGTAATTATTAATGCAGATATCTGATACAAAGAAGCATCATGTAAGATTTTTGGGAGTCATGGTGCATTTCATAACAAATAGAATCAGAAAATTAGAATCAGGAAACATTGAGATGATTTAATTAACTGGAAACACTATAGATTACATTGCATGTTTTTTGAATGTTCTGATGAAATTAATATCAGTAAAGTTACAGCTAGTTATTATTACAAATAGTGAGCTTAATATAGTCAGCGTTGTTACACAGACTTTTGTTCAGAAGAAGCATGTAGTTTGTTTCACTCACACTATCAAGTGGCAGAAAATTCTATAAAAAATTGTGAAGGTCTCAATAATATTATTAACAAAGTGAGGCTGGTTGTGAAGTTTATAAAACACTGACATAAATAATGAGTTGCATCAGCATCAAGTTAATTTGGGTACATCTGAACCAAAGAAACTCATTCTCGAAGATAAAATGGAATAGTGTATTTTAAATAGTAGAACGTTTTGTCAAATTATGGACAGTGATCAATGATGTCTTGCTTACGAAATACAAAACTTCTGAGATGCCGACCACTGATGAATTAATTATGTTGAAAGAAATACTAAATTTATCGAAATCCTTGGAATTTTTTTTTACACAAAAATGTTTGGCTGAAAACTATATTGCGATATTAAAGTAATGCTATTCATTAGTTACTAACAGAGTACAAAAATACTTCACAAACGACAAAGTTATCGATTGAAGTTGAAGAAAGCTATTTTAATAGAATTGCAAAGATCAATCATACAGAGAGATCATCAATTCGATGATCATCTCCACTGCCACCATACTGGATCCTCGTGATCATGCATTTCCAAAATAAACAGATTCTGACCAATGCCATGTATCTATTATGCAATACGTTAAGCGAATTGTCCAGCATGAATCCGTCCCATAAATTTAATATTAAAGAAGAAGAAGCCAAGATCTCTGAATTCATTATAAATTACTGGCGCCATGATCCAAAGAAGGAAATGACAATGCATCTTTAAAGGATGAATTATTTTTGTATTTGGTTAGTCCACTAACTTCCTTGAAAGACGACTCCTTAAAGACATGGGGAAGTATAAAGATATTATATCCCTCATTGTATAAACTAGCACAAAAGTACTTGTCAATTGTAGCGGTTCTAGCAGAAAAATTGTTTTCAAAGATGCAAATGCAATAACCCAAACCGATTGACCAAAGATAGATTAAACAAATTTTTATTCTTGAATTTTAAATAAAAAATACTGATTTCGATAAATTATAAAAATCGACATTTGATTGTGTTACTAAGACAGTGTTACTTTGACATATAAAGACACTTATCCCGTATATATTCTACTATAAAAAATAATTTATTTTAATAATATTCGTGTATTTTTATAAATTGCTGACGCACTTTATAATTATTATTGTATTTTTTTTATAGTTTTAGATAATAATTTCCATTTCTCCTCAAGAATAAATTGATATCATCTCTATAATATCCTCAAATACCGATATTGATTTATTAAAAACTGATTTATTATTGATTGTTAATTTCAAATTTCGAATAAATAAAAAACTATGGATACTGATCGAATGTTGAGATAAGACAAACTCAAATATATCCCAATATTACATCATTTTTCATAAGAAATATTGAATATCGAGTAATTGATCTCTTCGAGCGAAAGTGATCGCAAATAACTAAATCCTTATTCATTCTCCTGCAATTCGCAAATGCCGCTCGGGATCATTCGAAGAAGCAAATTGCTAAGACTGTGTAGATTGGCGGTGATTGAGTCTCCATTACAAAGGCCTTGGAGGCGTTTAACGCCGGTGTTCGCAACGGTTGTTCTACAAAAAGCTTCTCTCGCCATTCGATTAGCTTCCTTGCGCGTATCAAATCCAACAGTTCCTTAAGAATTTTGAAACTCTATCCCTGATCTAATCTAATCTTGCAAAAATGTTGGCGTTTTTAAAGAGTTTGCATTTTATATAAATTTATTTATTTTATTGAATATTTAATTGATTATGAAATTTTACCCTCTATATAAAAAATGCAAACTCTTTAAGAAGTCGACTTTTTTATATCTCTTAAATATGTATATTTAAGAAATTAATGTAAGATTGATAAATTTCAAGAAATTTCATAATTGATAGATTCATCGGATACTAGAACAACAGTGACAGATTTCCTTCATTTTATAAGCGATGTTTGAGTGTAATTCCGTAAGAAAATAAACATGTTAAAGAAGATTTAAAAAATTGTAACTTCTTTGACTTTATAATTCGGAATTTAAATAACTCGATGCGATTTACGATCGTTCGTTAAGTGGCACTCGTTCACATTTTACGATGTCGATTTCACTGCTTACAGATAAATCGAGTGCTTAATTCGGACACTTAAATTATTATCCGATACTCGAGTATCCATCGACAATGATGCACAAATTTATTCGAGGCATATATAGATCTAATCATGTAAATCGCAAGAAAAATCACATAATCATGGTTTGATGGTGCAAAGAGACCAACTTTCGCATTTTCACTTAAAAATATTCACTCAAAAAATGCTTATGTAATAAAAATTAACGCTAAATAAGAATTCTTTTTTTCGTAAATAAGAATTGATAAAAAGAATTTTTTAAATTTGAAACAATAAAAAATTCTTTTTATTAATTTTTATTTGAGAATTAATTAAATAATTTATTATTTTAATTTTAATAAAAATTTTTTATTCCTACTCTCTTTTATTCCTTAAATAAAAATTAAAAGAATAAAGATCTTTTATATATTCCCATATATCTCATTCCTATTAATATTTAATATTGCGTATTTTCCTCCTGTGTATCTTTTCTGATGCCTCAACGTTCAATTCCCTGCGAGTCTTTGTAAACTCGCAGTAAAAAATTGTTTAGCAACATGCAGGAAAAAATGTAACAATGCAACTGTCATCTAATCGTAATCTGCAACGCGCACGTGATCCTACGTATTCCCTCCCTCATTTCTTATCATACTACGAATCGTCCTTTTCTTCCCACCATCGCTCTATTCTTATCGCGTCGCACCAAGAATGCATTTTCACACCGCGACGTATCTTCAAATGACGCTTTACCGAAATGTGTCTCTTCGAAGTAGATATTTTTAACCAGACTCTCGCGCGTTAACGCACCGGCGATTGCGGAAATCGCGCTTCTGTTATAACAGAGTGTATGTCACAAGGAACGGGACGGATATTTAATTATATAAATATAAATATTATATAAATTGTCGCCCTCCTCGTGTCATGCTCTCTTTAATTAGAAAAATATATCACACGGCAAATGTCAAATTGGCTCGCAATCGCGCGAATGATGATAAGTATTTCGAACGTGCTCTCCACCAATGACAGACCGCGCACGCCATTAGTGCACGTCGCATTTCCCTTAATCATGCTCGGGAATAATAAACGCGATCGCGTCGAATCATCGAGGGCGAAGGATCTCCTCGAGTTCGGGAAGAGAAGTCGATTTCGGGGAAATTTGTCCTCACCGTCATGTGTGTCGCGCGATCGTGTACATGTGTGCAAAATGCGACGTACAGATGACTTGTGTCAACGCGATGACAGATCTCGTGGCTTGCGTCGAGCACCGAGTGCAGATGCCTCGTGTATCCTCGATAATGAAACGACAGCCGAAAAGCGCAGCCTCAGTCGAGGAGTCCCCATGTTTCAGGGACCTTCAAAGTTTCGAATCTCGCGGCTCGCGAGACAGATTCCTGATTTATCGCGCGATTGTCGCGAGCCCCGTGGTCTCGGTGCGCGCTTATATACGTAGTCGATATACGAGGAAGATCGCGGAGGGGAGAGAAGGGGGGACGAAGGACGGTGGACGAAGCGGGGAGCCGGAGGGGGAGAATGCGCGGCGATCTCGCGAGTGTCTCCTACGTTGTACATATGTACGTACACAAGCGAGGATTGCGAGATTCCACTTACCGGCCGCGGATCTGGCATCGTTTTTCCCATGATGCCTGCGGTACTTCTTCGCCGTCGCAGCCCGGTCCTTCAGCAACATCGTACACACACCCGTCCCTCGTACGCAATCCGTCCCTTTTCGCCGGCAGCGCGTCCGCTACGCACAATTATCTGTCCGCGCAGCAGCCATATTTGCTTTCAACTGTCCGGCCCCGAGGTCGCCTCGTAGTGGTTCGTCCCGCTCTCGGCCTTTGGCTGGCGGCCATGTCGTCGTTGCGCGCACTGACGTCACGTGACTCACGTGGCCAGGCGCGTGTTCAAGGCCGTAATGTCGTCCCTCGTGTGCCCGGATCCGTCAAGCGCCTAAAAGCGATCATTGTTGAAATAAAAGTCACTTTATCTCTCGGTACTGTTACTCTTTGTTCCACTCATCAAATTACATTGTAGAAAAAAAAACTTAATTATTTAACCATTTAAACTTTATACTCCTGCAATTATAGCGAAAACATATTTTTAAATGATATTAGAATTCATCCTTATAACAAAATTAATCAAAAATTCAATAATTGTTTTTTTATAATTCACGATTGTTTTTGCTGTTTTTATTCCGAGCAGCTATCGAGATTATTCCATTTAATATATTGCTTTTGAAAAAAAAGAAGGAAAATTGTAATATTTGAAATGACAAAATAATAAAATTGATTAAATAATAAAAATTGATGTTTGCGATTATTATAATATAATATTATTGAAAATTAAATATAATTATATATATTAAATAAATATACTTAAAAATTAAATATACTTGCGATGCATCTCTTATTATTGCAGTCATTAGGATAAGGATGTTACTTGCAACTAGTAAATTTCTGAGGAAGAGGAGTATGTAATTTCAGAGACAATGATATATATAAAATAACAAAGACGTTCCTGGTGCGTGTAGGTATGGCCTTTTACTTCACACACAATCAGGTTCTCGTTTGACACACATTACTTCACAGAAACTGAAAGAAGTATATCGAAGGCAGCCAATGCAAGACGCGATTAATATATCGCGACACCATTATATCTTATCTCCGCTCGCATTTATATTTATATTATATATATTTATATATCTCGTTTAATAACTTTTTTCGCGTGTTCCTTATCATGAGAGACGATATCAAAGCCCACAGAAACGCGCACGCTATAAAAATGCCAAAAATGAACCAAAAGTCATTGTTCCGAAAAATTTTAATTTCTAACGATATAATAAATGTGAGAATATATAATTTTTCATAAAATATATAATTCATATACAAAGAAATATCACTATATTTTGATAATAAATTATATATTCATAATTTATATATGCAAACAATTTATATCACAATAATTAAGGTTTAAAAAAGCTTTAAGCAAACATATAATCTTCTGATTTAATTTCTCTTTATATGAAAGAAGTTTAAAGTCTCTCTTTCGTTAAATTCACCTTCGAAATAATGACTATTGGTTCAATACATCATTGCGCAGAAACATATTTATACATATTTATTATCCAGGGTGTTTTTGGAAAAGATACGAGGTTTCATTCCTAATAGAACATCCAAGTTCAATTAGGAATGAATTCCTAGTACTCTTACCTGCTTTATGAGTCACCCGATATATTAATAATTCAAATCGAGAGAAAGACAGTGATGTACATACGTCATGTAGCGCCCATAACCATTACACGCGCGCGCGCGTGAGAATACAATTTTTAAAATATTATAACAATGATGCAAAAATAGACGTTACCCACCACTTGTTGCGATACAGCAAGACAAAGATCTCTTCGATTCTTCTGACAACTCTCCAGAAATTTCTCGCCCATACAATTTTTTTCTCATCTTTTCTCTCCTTTTCGCTCACTTCTAAGCTTAATTAGTATTCGTGCAATTAGGCGTTTAGTGAAGATTCCTTACGTAGTCTCAGAGTTAAACCTAATGAAATGTTAAACGAATTATATGTAATGTAAATTATTTAAATCTCATATTAATTGTAAAAATTATGCTATAGTGAAATTCACTTATTTCATTGTAGAGAGAGAGAGAACAAGGAGTAGTCACTCAAAGATTACACAAAGTTTTACTAGATATATTCTAATCATTAATATAAATTTAATGAAAGAAAATGAAAGATGGAAAGAATTGATTAATAAAAAAAGATTTTTTAATTTTATTTTTCAAATATAAATAAAATGGTAAGATAGATTCCTTCCAAGTTATTTTCTCTAGAGATCATAAACTTCTATTTAAATTATTTTAAGCATTAGATTTGGGAATTTTATGTAAAATTTCAAATTCATTAAACAAAATGAAAACATGAAGAAATTAAAGTATGCGTTGACAATGCAAATAATCAAATGTTCCCAAGTTCAAAATATAAGTAACGAAATCTTTCTATTATTACAAAAAAAATAAGATTTGCAATTCACACATGTATTAAAAACAACAATAAGTATAACATAAAAAATATAATGTACAGAAAAAAATATTAAATTAATTTAAATAATTACTTTAGAGAGGATGTGAAATTAATTTTTCACCTCAGAATCTTGGACTTCAAAAATCTTCAACTTCCAGATTCCGAATAACTTGTAAAATCTTGGATTTATGAAATTATTTTAAAGCAAAGTCAAAAGATGATGGAAATCTTTTTCATTTCTAATAACGTTATTTTGGTATATGAAAGAAGAGTGCCTTGAAAAGACATTGCTCAGGTTTGGGAACTGGATCGATCTGGAAATGTAAATTGATAATGAAAATGAACACAATTATTATAAATTCTAACTTTTAGAGATGTAGCAAAGTACTATGACCAAGGCTCAAGTTCTCCAAGTTTTTTTCTTATTTTTTTCTTTTAAAAATTTTAAAGATTACTATAGATTGCTAGGGAGAACTTCGCTTCTTTATAACCTTTCCAATCTTTGCAATCTTCTCCAAAGCTTGTTTCTTTTTCTCTGACTGCTATTAATGATGAGCTCCTTATACAAGTAGAGCAATCGTTCTTGTACGCTAAATTGAATTGTTACATTCCTATTAATTTCCAAACATTTCTGGATTATCTAAAAATTGTTTAAGCTTTAAAGCTCATCTATCGATATCAGAAAATACTGTATCGTAATCTTTTCTTGTCTCTTTAGAATTCGCTTTATTTTTTTACGCAAGCGTATAAACGATTAGTAACAGGCGCTACTTCGTGAATTGAAATTGAATCCAATCATCAACATTACATTGCCATATATACTTCAATTTTCGATGCAAATAAATGTTCTTCTTTATCACGACACAATCTTGCTAACTTAAAGAAACAAAGTCTTCCTTTTTCTCATCCTGTATTTTTCATACACGCATACGCTCTTTCATTCACTCTTTCTTTCTCTCTCTTTCTATATCTGTCACTTTCTCGCCCGCATTTAAAAAGTTGCATATTTCGAGAAATAATTAAAAAGTCATCACAGAAGCGTCACATTATCATATTCCGTTAGACTACATATCTCATGTGAATTATTTTGTTTCGGTTAGCGCAGTAATATTACAATGAGTACAAAATGGTTTCTCAAGCCTAGTATAAAGCACTATTATTATTATTATTATTATTATTATTATTATTATTATATCATTAATAATTATATGTATATTATATTTATATATATAATAAGTGTGCTTAACATATCGGCACACATCGTACATATGCACACATACATCCTCTTGTATGTGCGCACGAGCACATAGCAGCAGTTGCATCACTTAGGATCTAAATTGTAGCGATAATTATCTGTAGTAATCCGTTAATTTTTATCAAATCAAATCTCCTTCTCCCTCTCTTGTTAGACATGATCCATTATGTTGCGATTCAGAACGATCCGGTAATTACGGTTAATCGATCGCTAGCTTTCATCGAGATTTCCTTCTGCACTCATTCGAGATGATGATAAATGTAAATAAAGAAAAAAGATATGAAAGAAGAATACTGCCTTCATCTCTCGTTCGTTATTCCTTCGGCAACATTCTCATAAAGAGAGAGAGAGAGAGAAAGAGAGAGAAAGAGAGAGAGAAAGAGAGAAACATTTTTTGAATTTTAAAGGAGAAGCATGAGGAAAGAAAGTGATTTTCAGGATGTTACGAAAGTTTGGTTTCGAAAAAGTTTTACATTTAAGAAAGTTTAAAATATATAGAATACGTATAAGATGTGAAAATATATAATTCCATGATTCCAAAATATAAAACAAAATCTTTATAAATTGAGATATTGAGAATAAAAATTTTCAAAATTTAAAAACATTTTTCTATATTTTTATTCATTATTTAATAATGTAAAAAATTACTGCCAAGATAAAACTAAATTTTAACGTAAAAAATTACCAAGTAATTTTTTATGTAAAAGATGGCTATATTTTTTAGAATAAATTTTTAGATTGTTATAAAATATTCATATAATTCATATTTTGCATCGATGTTATATTTGTCAAAGAAAGCAAAAAATATCTCTTGATTTTAAAACGTTTCGATATTTATTTTAATAATATATATATGTAATTTTTTACATTATTACTAGTAATTATTTTAAATTAGTAATTTTTTAAAATTACTAATTACTAAATAATTAGTAATTTACTTCAAAACTGCCAAAGTAAAATTAAATTTTAAAGCAAATAATAATGGAAGGATTTAAATCAGTGACATTTTACGTCTAATTTGATATTTCAGATGAGATGTTCAACTCCTATCTTTGTTAATGTGTGTATTACAAAAACTGATATTTTATATCCTTCCTATTTTAATCAATTGATAAATATATAATTAAGGAAAAAGAAAAAAGGATAATATGCTATATATAAATTATTGTTTCTTGTAAAAAAATGTAAATGAGGAACTACAAAATAATTTTGTAGTCCCTCATTTACTTTTTTTCTACAATGAATAATAATTTAATAACTTTTGTTTGTTTGTAACGTTTTTTTGATGATATATACGAATAAAAATTGATAAAGGCAGTATTATCCGCGCGATAATTGAGAAACTGCAGGGAGAAATGATATGTCCCCCTGCTTCTCCAGTTCAAAATACTGACATACATGTCCGATGCGCGCGATCGACCTCCCGTTTTACTTCGAGTCAGAAAATAATGGCACAAAGCGAAACGGAGTCTTGCGGGGGCGTTCGAGCGGCCTTGAAGAGAATATTGGATACTTAGCCGGAGCTGGCAGTCTCGTTCTCCACCGGTAGAATTTGCTCCGCTGGGTTTGCAGGATTATTATCCCGGATTGCCGCCTTATTCTGTCTCACAATCTCGGCACGCCTTTCCTGCGGGAACAGAGAGAAAAAAAAACGAGAAATTACAGTGATATTCTTTGATGCGATTTTGTCGAAGACAAAGGTTGAAAGTACGCCATGCTCTCTATCTGCAAGCTGATATGGCGAATGGCTAAATTTAGACAGGGTGCGTTAGAGATTTCAATTTCTTGGTTTTTCTTGATTTTTTAGACGTATACATCTTTAGATTATAAGATCTTTACATCATCAATTTGAATCAATTTATAAATACTTATTTCATTACAAGTGATAAAAAGTCTAATTGTCAATAAATAAAAACTCGGCTCTACATCATCTCCGGCACATCCTGTATGTAAAATAATCACATATGAGCTACAAATAAGGACACAGCCATGCTGGAAAAAGATAACTATGAAACAAAGGCTACAAAATAATTTAACAAAAGCATGGCAATGGCATTCCTTATACAAACTCAACTATCGACGTCTTCATGGTCCTAAAAAAAAATAACAAGCTATTTGCGATGGAAAGGAAGTGGACCAAAGGAAATAATTGATATATAATTTAAGACGTGCAAACATTACAATTTGTCGTATCGCGATTTTAGAATTTTATCATATGAATTTAAATATTAAAATATATGTATCATACGGTATATTTTATATATAATATAAATCCGATATATTATACAATATATTGTCGTATTACACATTTTAACTTGTTCATTGATATTTGTTGAAAAAATATCATATCAAGATAAATATAATAAATAATCTGATATAATGTCTATAAAATAAATATGTCCGTCTTTTTACATTCTCGAGATATAAACCGATATACAATTTTAATTTAAATTCTTTGAAGAGAGTAAAAAACATTATTTTTCTGCAAATTTCTGCTGATATTCCCTCCTATGATATACATGATTAAAAAATTATTATAATGAAAATTTTAACTTTCTTTTATATGTAATTCTTTTTTAATACTATTATCTTATCTATAATATGTGACTGTTGTTTGAGATTATTAAATAAGTTGAGTATTATATTAAATAAGAACAAAATTGATACACGAAGTAGATGATCTTATCTTATTAATCAAGAGCATTTCTTTGGATGGAAATCGATTTATCGACAACAAATTGTTACGTCTGCGAAGGATTCCGATTGCAATTAAGAATGCGGGGACAGAATTACATGGTGGCGGCGAATCGCTTGCACGCGGCGCTGGATCTCTCGCTGCCGATTCAGCTCCGCGGTTGTCACTCTCTTGTCAAACTCGAACTTTTTCACCAGGAGCTCTTGCGCTGCCATCTGACGCACTTGAGCTATCTTCACCGTGTTCTAAACCACCATTGCACAAATGCCCATTCAATGCTTTTTTCGTAGAAAAACCTTGGCAACCCAAGGTTGTCCAGTTTGTTTCATATTTCTTTTTCTTTCTTTCCATCTTTCTCTCTTTCTTTCTCTCAAAAGCTCATGAATGTAATGCTTTAAGTTATGCACGAGTCTCTGTCTTTTTGGAATTATTTTTTTCTGGAAATTTTTGTTGCAGTAAAGTTTAACAACTTGAAGCATTCTTTACATAGAGATATTCTCTTTTGGTTTTATAATAAATTATTTGGATTATTTTATTTTTAATATTGATACTAAAATCTATGAATAAAGTTTATTGATACTAAAATTTCTGAAGTTTAAAATTTTAGGATCTTTTACATAAAATTGATAAAAATATGAAATTTTTAATGCTTAAAGTTTTAAATTTTTAAAGTCTCTCTCCAAATTTTTCATGATTTTCATACGAACCAACAAAATGAAAGCCTACGTATGCAAAGCTTTGCAATAAAAACTGTATATTAAATATAATTTTATCCAAAACTGACAAAGTTTCGCAATAACTTAATAATCAGAAATCAATGTACTTCAAAACTACCACATCAACTATAAGAACCATATTTGATCAGAAACTTACATGATTACGCAGTTTTTCCTTTTGCTCGCGCTCGATGGTCTCGCGACGTTCACGTGCCTGCTCCAACTTGCCCTGAATTTGGGACTCCAATTGCTGTACGCGCTCCGACATTCCTTGACGTACGCGAGCTACTTGCTCCTCCTGCAAACAAACCGCGAATCGATAACTTATGTCTATTCTTGACGACTCTATTATCTGTCTATACTGTTTGCTTGTTAAATATGCAAAACAAAGTAGCGCAACTTGACAGAAAAGAAAAAAATGAGAACATCTTGAACATCTTATTTATCTTTCTTTTACACAATCTTAAAAATTTAAACATAATAAATCATATATGTTTAATCATATAAGTTATTTAATCATATAAGTTTAAACATAATAAATCATATATGTAATGTTTAATTCAATCAAGATTCTTTGATAAATTGTAAAAATTGATAAAAATATGAGAAGATACTAACATGTTCCTTGAGACGATCCAACATTTTCTTAATGTTCTCATCACGCTGAGCCGCAGCAGTCTTCAGCTTCTCTTCGACGGCACATCGCACTTCCTCGGTTTGTTGCTCAAGACTCAAGCGAGTCTTTTCAACGCTCTCCAACTACAAAGTAAAATTATATATTACAACAGTTGTTTAGCACGACAAGACATTAACTTTACTAAACAATAGACATGCATGTCGAATAATTATTAACTTTAATTTATAGACGTGTGATCAGAATTTAATAAACCATATTATAATTAAGTTAGTCAATATATATTTCTCCAACGACAAGACATAGTAAATTAATTAGACATCTATTGCAACTATTCATTGTTAACTATATATCTCCAATCTCTTTTACTCACATGCTCCTTTAGCTTATTCTTTAAATCGGCGATGTGAGCCTCTCGCTTCTCTTCCGTGTTGTTCATCTTAGCATCCAAGGACTCGCGAGTCGCGGCGATAAAAGCTGCGCTAAGTTCATCCTTCTTGCGAGACGCTTCCTCGATCTTGCTAAGTTTGGCAGCGAGGGCAGCGAGTTTGTGCGCCTCGATGGACAATCTACGCTCTTCAGCGGCTTTCAGCTTGTCCTCGATCGCGATCTGCTGCGTTGGGCTCGTCTGCGGCGGTGATGGTGCTCTCTTAGGCCCCGTTGGTTCCGCCAGAATCACTTCGTAGCACAGTCCGCCCTTGGTTTTCTCCTGGCATCGGATCTCGGTCGCTGCAAATTTCCAGCACAACATGAATGAGTGTTTGGTTCATCGGTATAACAATAATAAACTTATATTAAATTGCTATAATAAATGCACTGAAAAATAATGGCTATAATAGTGTATTTTTATACATAGTATACTTTGAATAATTAATGTCTTATTTTCAAGTAATAATCGATACTTTTGCACCGAAATATTAAGATTATTTCCAGACTTATATTCTTATGTTTTAAGACTGCTGCTTTTCCATTTTTAGAATTGCAGATATCGTTATTTCGTACTCTTTTCGTGCCCTTAGCGCCATCGTATTATCTTCCTGAAGTCATTTTAATCTCGATAGTAATTCTAATCCCTATCGAATGTCTCCCGATGTCTCATCCTGAAATAACAATCCCTGCGGGCATAATTCGCAATTCCGGCGCCGGCTAGTTACGGAAGTATGACTCACAGCTCAAGAGTAACAAGGAGGGATCGATCAGAGAACGATCGGACGTAGGCGCCGCGACGTCTACCGTCGCCACACGCACCTCTTCTCTTCCTCCCTCCTCTTCGTCTACCCGTCGTTGCCAACCGTACCGTAATTATCGTATATCAAACTGTATCGTGTAATTTCATTTACTATGGTAATTTTTGAAAATTCTAGTAATTATTTAATTTTAGAGAGTGGATTGCAATTTACAATAATATTTCCTACTTTGTTCCTTTTCTCTCTTCGTGGTGTCTCGGATATCAATTAAATTCAAATTATTAACTGTCGATTTCTCAAACGTTTAAATAAATTCTCCACATATGTTGAGAGATAAATTGGAGGTAATTAATAAAAATTTCGCGTTTATTTCTCTTTTTCTGACTCTTCTTTACCTGATGAAATGAGACATAACGCAATGGAATATTACTATAAAAAATCGTCAATACTTTGCTGTATATTCCACGTAATACAATACTAGCTTGAAAGTGTTCCCCACTTGTAATGTATAATTCAGTAGCGACACATTGGCACGACCATTCTTGCCGAGGGCATTGCACCGATCTTTAATAGTAAAGCTCCCTTTTATTGTGTTAGTTCTTAGATGTAAGGATTTTCATACTGAATTTTACAATTTTTTTCTACTTTCTAAGATTACATATAAAATAATAATTACATAAATAGAATTATTTAAGTGCAAAATTTGCAAGAAAAAAGAAGGCTAATAATAAGTTTCTAATATTTATAGATTTTATCATTACCTTTTATAAATATTTAATATAATATTACATAATAAAAAGTAACAATATAAAATAATCTTTAAGCATAGTTGGTATAGTTGAACCATATAATTGCATAAATTACAGAGAGAAAGTGAGAGAGAAAGAGAGAATTAAGCTAATATAAATAAAATTTTTTAAAAGGTCAAAATAGCTTAGAGACCTTTTCTCTTATGAATCTGCAACAGATATTTTTAGTATTGGTTTAATCAATAGATTGCCCTATCGTGTAGTACTCCTTATTGTGATTAGAATTTTAAAGAAGTCGATTCGACTCGATCGAACAAATGTAAGTAGATACGTCTCAATACGTCTATTGACGTCATTCAAAGCTCACCAAAGGTCTCCTAATGTTCGCTAATTTATCCGAGTACTCACTGATGAATTTCACCTTCTTCGGCTGCTTGGTCCGCGGTTTGCCCTTGCCGCTGGGTTTCTTAAACGGCGCGTTATTCCTCCTTTGTCCCGCTTCGAAAATTTAAATCCAATCAAAATATTCGAAATGTTTTTGAAGGAAATTAAAGAAATAAGGAAAGAAGAAGAGAAGTGTCTTAACTCATTGAACTACCATCTATTGTTTATGCAATTATCATAATATTGTGTATAATCGAAAAAGGAAGCAATTTTAAAAAGAGATAGCCAATTTGAATAATTAAAATTTATATACAATAAAAAATATTGATTGCACTGGCAATTATAATAATTATAAAAATAAAAGGTGTTTAATCAAAAATCCATTACAAAAAATATATTTTATTTAAGGCTCAAATGTATGATTATTCTAGAAACAAAGTCATAAAAAATTAAAATTGAACTAGCTGTTGTCTAGCTGGGAGATCGATTGGTGTCTCAATGAGTTAATTATCGGGAAATCGATGCAACTATTTTGCGTAGCCATGTTGGACCGCACCCTGATCGTTTAGGTAAGCCGAACACGTGTGTACCGGCGTCGAAAAATCCATATTAAACATTATTAAAAAACGAAAAATCAGTTAATTATTATCCTGGCAACTGCATATACATTACTATATTGAAAATAATTAAATTTAACTGTATCGTTCAAAAATAAAATTAAACTGTTATTTAATTATCAATGCATGCATATGTGTATACATATATACATATAATATATACATACATGCATATATACAAATATATAAGTGTGTATATATGTATATACATACACACATATTCATGTACATATATACATATTCATGTTCATATATACATGTAAAATAAATATATATATATATAAAATGTTTTATTTAATTAATATTAATATTTTATATTTACATCACAATTTTCAATTCTTCTGAATTGGAATCAATATTTTTCGCAGTAAAGAAAGAGAAAAAAATGATTTTACTTAGAGATGCTTAAAAATCGGATATAATGCGATTTTTGTCAATTTGTCAACAGAATTTTGCGACACCCCGTAGAGAAATGGTGGACCGTGAGTATCGATTCGCGGACGGTCCGAGAAATTGATCGAATTGCAGGTGCCCTAGGATAATATCACGATACTACCGTGGTATCGACCACCTTGCACCGCGATGAAGAGTCTCCTTGGGTTCAAAGGGCATGGAAAAAACCTAATATCAGCCTTGAGAAGTATAAGTATAAAATTTTTGTTTCTATATAAATTACATGTTAGTTTATAATGATTACAGATATTTAAAAAATTTCAAAATAATTGTATAAATAATAAAAAATTAATAAGTATAATAAATAATAAAAAAGAATAAATCTGCAGTTAAAAAACATATGATCAAATTCGGAATATTCAGAAAAAAATAAGTATTATAAATTTGACTTAAAAATAAGTATATTTTTAGGCTCTACAAGATATATAATGAAGATTATAAACCTCCATTTTGGATTTACATGTGCCAGCAAGTTAACAAATCCGAAATCAGGATAGGTTCTTATTGTTAGAATATTTTCTACCAATAGAAGAATCGCATCTATTTCCCAATACCTGACACTCCTCGATACTTTAGTAAATTTTTCCTTTAGGAGAACAATAGGCTGAGACAGGATAGTGGAATATTCTTTTTCAAGAGGTTTTCGAAGGAGGATGGCATTTTCGATATATTATCTTCCTAATAATCTCCCTTTTCGGTAAAATGTTAATTTTTCTAATACCATGAATTATGATAAATGTAAAAAAAATATTAAACATTTTTTTAAAGTTATATTAAAAAAGATTTCGTTTTAAAAAGTCAATCGTTGGAAAAATCCATCATCATTTAACTGCTTATCACAAATGTAATTTGCATAAAGCTTTATAATTGATTTATAAAATCTCCAACTTTAAAATTTATCAATAAAGAAACTTTAATAAAAGCGCCGTTGGAGAAGTAGTGAACTAATTTAGTACCTTGTTCTATAAATAGTCTAAAAGCACCTGAGCAAGTTTGGCTCAATAAATACTAAATTACTTCCTGATAGCTCCATAAAGAGTTTAGCAAGCTTTACCCAAAAAATGGATAAACAGATAATTGCGATCAAAAGTTGATGAATTATTTTACGACGATATACTGAGAGTAATCAATTTCGTCCGGAAGAAAAAGTAAATTATCTAGTAGTTACTGCATAAAAAATCGTCATGCCATAAAACTCCTCTTTACAAAATTGCCTAGTAAAAAATCAGATAGTCATCATAAAACTATTTTAAGATTTTCTGTAAAAATTTAATGAAAAAATGGCAAATATTTCTAACGATATTTTATAAAGATAGCTATTTTTATAAAGCTTTATTCTGTGATAAAATTCTATGATAAATTAGTATCATAAGAGTTAAAATATTCTGTTTCAAATTTTTGACAGTTTTAATATTTTAATTCTTTAAATGTAAAAAAGGATTGAAAGAATTTTTATATATAATATTTAAATTTTTTAAATATTTCTCGTTTTTCAGGATTGAATAAATAATTATGAGGATTGAAAAATAATTATTCACGATTTTATAAAGAATTAAACGAAGAAAACGTTCTTCCAGGATTCTAGATCGAATGTTAATAAGAGTTAGGCATTTATGGTAGCCAGTTACCAATCTTTATCATCTTTCTGCGAACCGGAAGGAGAGGATAGGTATCGATAGATAAGGGAAGTGGACCTCACGACAGAGATTCACTCACCTACAATACCCAGCGGGGCCTTGCAGCTGTGACAGAAGCACTGGAGCACCGAATCGCGCACGAGACCAATCAGCATGTTGCGTTCGTTTCGTTTCGTTCAAGGGGGGTTGTCTTACAAGTTTCGCAAGCGAATCTCGGGGGATGATGCGAATGACAGATCGAGCACACTAAGGCCAAGACACTGAGAAAGGTTGGAAGGACGAAGGAGAAGAAGACGAGACCAAGACAGAAAAGAATGAGTGAGGCACACCGGAAGTGTCGCTCAAGTCGTAACTGGGGCGGTGGCTGGAGGGCGACTGGCTCGCACACTGCGCCGCGACGCCCGGCGTCGCTCAATATCCCGACCACCCTTCTCTTCCTCCTCTTCTCCTTCCGATCCTCCCTCTCTCCGCCCGCGTCATGCAACCAACAGCCTACCCGGCGACAAACCACCCTTCCAACTAGCAACTCCAACCTGCGATCGTCACTACTGCTAGAACAGCCCTCAGAGGGATGTTATGAACTGTATGGGGTGTCCTGAGAAAAGACTATGTAAAACATGAAAGTATGGGCTGCTAAAGGACGAAGAAAGACGAAGAAGAACGAAGGGATAATCAAAGTTGAAAATTGAGTGGAATTTTAACGTAATTGGATCTTGCTAGCTTGGAATATCGAATTTCTTCAACTTTATTACGCTGATATTCTTCTATATTTGGATTTTTAAGATTCAGAGAGAAAAGTTTCAAGTCTGAAAACAAAATATATATATATTAGAAATTTTACATTCTTAAAATTTTAAGTTTTCAAGATTTTACTATAAAAATTGTTTCATGATTTTTCCAAACATTTTATTTCCTCAGAGTTAGGAAATCTGAATAAAAAAATCTTTTGTTTTTTCGGACACTCGGTATAATCGGTTGGTACGCACATGTATGGAACCTTATGTGCAGGCATAAAATACCATCTGTCCATCTCCCTTTCCTCCATCAGAGATGTACCATCCTCCAGAATTATACAACCTACCGGTATTTGCCGTCATTCTATAAAGACCGGTTTCAATTTTCGAAATTCGAGAAAATAATGAAAGTTCGCCTGGAAAAAATTTGTATAAAAGTCTACAAAGCACCGTAATAGAAATTTTAATTAATTTTAATTGTTTTAATTTTCAGACTTTTTCAACTCTCTTTCTCTCTAAATCTTCAAATAGTGAAAATATTAAATCTGTACATTTAAAAATTTCCGAATATTTAGATCTTACATTCATGCATTTTCAGATTTTAAAAAGTTTTAAAAACTTCAGATTTTTAAATTTTTATCCTTAAAAATTGGAACTTGACTGTAAAAAAAATTCCAATAATCAAGATTATTTTTACCAAGAGAATTTGTAGAGAACATTTGATTTGACACGGATTTTGTAATAGTAAATGAAAAATAATGAGGCAGGTAATGATTGCTTTGTGTAAAGTTTTACAATGAATGGACGATCGAAGACGGACTGTTTGTTAGAACTCGCGCGTTATGACGCAGCCAGAAAGATACCAGCGAGTCAGTTCCTTGTAGAAATCAATGAAAAATAAAACTTTCATGACACATGATAACTTTCGAGGAATCGCGTGAACTTATTAAAAAAACGAAAAAGAAGATATTTTGTTCCGGATGACCATTGATGAGAAATCTCTATCTATCGCGAGTTCTGTAATGAAAATTCGATCATTACAGTTTATTTGATTTCAAATGACGACGATAACGAGAAAAAGTGAACGAAAAGATCAGAAAAATCGAGTCGCATTATCTTTTTTTACTGGTTTCTTTTCAGTGAAAACTTTCCAATATATGCATAAAATTTTCTTTTTTGCATTTTCTTGTTTAGATTTTGGTATAAAAAAATCTTATTGTTAGTAGCAAATCTAAGATTCTCTCAATAATTATTTGTGTTTAATTTAATAAAAAGCCTTTCTTTATGTCACACTTTTGGTGCTAGAAAAATCGAAACATAAATTAAAAGTTGATTCCTTTTCTCTCGTTATAGAGAATATAAATTTAATATAAACAATATTCAAACACACAAAACTTAAGAATATAAATGTGTTTCTAAAGTTTATATAAAATCACTACTTGCTTCACATATTTACTATACATTTTACAAGCCGTATCTACAAACATTCTCCAAATTCTCTTATTGTTGTTATAAATATATATATAACCTATTAAAATTCTCAATTCAATAACTATTTTGATGAACTATTTTGTTTAATTTGTAAAACAAGCTCCCTTTAATTAACTTTTGGTGCTAGGAAAATCGGAGCTCAAATCAAAGGTTGATTTTCTTTTAGACTGCCGTTCCGTTCATCACAATTCGCGATATCAAGTTGAGAGTCACGGAGGCGAGGGGTCGCACCACGTCGCAGTCAGGTCGGTCAGGCTGCGGCATCGCCGTCCCGTACAAGTCTGCCTGCAGCAATCTCCTCCGCAGCTCTCGCCAGGCCAAGGACAAATCCAGACGAGTCCGGGGGCTCTGACCTCCTGTCGTATATGCCGCCTGCCGGTCTCGCCAATCTCGGGCGTTTAAGGGTGTGTTTTCACCGCACGGCGCCGAATTGTCCATGCTCCTCCTCTCTAATTGCGGAACCTTTGTCCCGATATCGCAGGATGGACACGCAAAACTCGCGCTCATACAGTATATTGAGCAAGGATCTCATTTCATAAAAAAGCACGAGATAATAATACCAGAAAACACGCTTAGAAACAATATATTCTATGTATTATATAACCAATATAAATGTGTCATGTCCTGTTATATATATATATATATATATATATATATATATATATATATATAATATATATAATATATATATATTTAAATTTAATATTAATTATCATTAAATTTTTTGTAATGATAATAATGTATAAATTGTATAGTTTATGTATATTTATGTAGAATAAATTGCTACAAAAATTGTTTTTTTTTTTACTTTTTTTACTACTTTATTACTTTTTACTATTCCTTTTTTCTCTCTTTCTCTTTCTCACGGAATATATAAAATTTTGAATTATCAATAAATTTTTTAAAAGTATTATTTTCGTATTTTTAAAAATATTTCTACTTACATTCGTCGAGAACAGACGACTCTGCTACGGTAGCCATAACGATGTTTCTGCAACAAAAACATTCCGTACGTATAAGCAAACTGGATATACTGGATATTCGAGGAAAAATACAAATAGAATAAGCCCAAGAGTTTTAAATATGTTATCATAATATTTATTGTTTTCTAATTCGATTCTTGACATTGTCATAACATTTAATTCTTTCAGTTATGTGTCACATTTTCTCAGCTCAAAATATAGTAAATATCGATTCAGAATTCAAAGAAGAAAAATAAGAGAGAAAAAAAAGACAAATTTGTTATTAATTATCGATATTTACATGTTTTCTGTCAATGAGTACAAGAGAGGCAGACTTGCAATAAAAAACAATTGAATAAATATGTTTTCTTTAGGCTTATTCATATTGTTTGGAAATCTGATCTATTTGTATACATATAATAGCATGTTGTCTACATTTCATATTGATAACAAATATTGATATTTTTATCACACGCAACAATATACAATATACAATATACAATATATTGTACCAAATATTTTTATATTTATATATATATTGCCAGATTGAGAACAATAATTATTAAAAAATGTATTATTTAATATTATATTGCGTAACAAATAATGAAAATCATGGCAAAGGTATATTCTTGAAGTTATACATTATAAATTATAATTATACATTTATATAATTATGAATTATAATTTATACATATATAATTATACATTAAATAGCATAAAAAATAGCAGAGATAAAAAATAATAAACACATAAGAATGATATTATATATAATTATATATAATTCTCAAAATTATATATAATATAAAAATCTATAAAAAAAAAGATGAATTCTTGCATTACTTATATGGAGAATACTGAGTAGAATATGGAGTATACTGCATTATTTGTATAGAGACTCTACAGATAGTACAATAAAAAAATAGTACAATAAAAAAATTGTACAATAAAAAAAGTTTTATTTTAAAATTTACCATAAAATTAATTAAATAAATAAGAAAAGTATGCCATTATACCTAACTGATTATTACCCTCTTGCATTTTATCTAGTTTTGTAATTTTGTAAATGTTTTTGCAAATTTATAAAAATAAAATAATTTATAAATTTTATTCAAGTGAAAATAATGTATAGATAAAACATGGCCGAATAGAATATATATTAACAATAAAATAATTATTGTTAATGTATATATAATCAAGATGGTTTTTACAATGACATCTATTGTTTATTTGCTTAAGGATGCTTCTCAACTAAGAGATATTTTTCTAAGATTAAACAAAATATTAACAAATTTCTTGTTCTAAAAAAGAAGAAATAATTTTACGAATATGAATTATAATTTACAATTATTTAATCATTTATTTATAGCATATTTTTTGCTAAAATATGCTATAAATATTAAATTTTTTTAACAATTTGTATTATTTTAGCTAATCATTTCTTTGATAATTATTCTTCGAACATTCTAAACAATCGTAATAATAAACACTGTCATTTTTAATTAAGAAAAAGCATTTTCGAACACCTTGTGCATGTCTTTGTTCATAATGAATTCACTAACATTATACAGTGTAAAATAATACAAGGACACAAAGTAACATATAGTTCTACTATAAAGGAGTAATTGCGGCAAATCAATAACTTAACTTCATACTAGCGCACTATCTGACCGAATTAATAATCCAATTAGATAAAGGCTTAACACCTTTATTTACAAACTTTGTTTCGCCATGATCCATCACTATCACAACAAAAGCCATTAAAACGCAACATTTTCCGCAATTCGGAAACAGCGATATCTCTCACCCCAATTCTCGAATATACGCAAAACAATTGATAAACAACGATAATCATACAGGTCGATTAAATAAATAAATAAATAAATAAAAATTAAAAAAAAAAATGAACGGCTCGGCAACGCATCGTTCATAAGTTCATGCATCTCTTTGTTGCGTCGCGTAGCAAACGAGAAAGGGGGGAGGAGGAAGGAGTAAAGGAGTAATGCTTTACCTGGTTTTTGGGACGAGTCTCGTTCTCGATACTCGATCACTCCGACGACGAAACAGATCCGTCAAGTGTCACAAGTCGGAATTCGAGATGCAAAACTCCTGAGCACCCAGGACGATACACTGGCTGATACACGACACGACGAGGACGAACGAGTTCCTGGACAACCGGCTGCTTTGTACGACGCTTTTATCGCGCGTCTTTATGCGGCGTTCGAGTCGCCGAGTGACGCCGAAGATGGCCGATCGCTCGCGACGTTGTTCAAGCCGCCGCTGATGCGGCTGCCCGATTGGTCCGCCATCGACGTCACGTAGCGCCTATTGGTCCGTTTGAACCGTCGAGCGTTACTTACATCCGATCGTGTGACTTCCAATTATTTTACGACCGTTTCATATACATGTATAAATATGTCGTTTTTTTGATACGTTCGATTTGATTTTTTTTTAGTTTCTTTTCTCAAACGCTTATTTTATTCAGGAAGCATTACTGAAACAAATATATTCTTGACAGTTGTATTATTATTTAAAGGTTGTAATATTAAATGTGAATATATTAAATATATTGAATTATAAAACATAGACATGCACACATAATTAAAGAATTGTAATTGAAACAAAATAATATAATAATATAATATAATAATAAAATTGTAAGATAAATTTCTCTCTTGAAATTTATATTCAATGTTTAAATTTGTTGTTACTCTTAAAATCTACAATTTATAAATTTATACTTTTATACTTGTAATCATCAGCCTTTCTTCATATCTTTCCATAATATATCAATGAGAAAGAATGCTGCCTATTTTTTTCTCTGGATATGATATCTCAGTTATTTCGTATCTGAATTAAAATCACTTAAATTGCCATCTAATCGCGAAGAAAAAGCGCGTTCTGTAATTTTATTTCAATGATTATTTGAAATGATTACCTCTGGTAATTTTCAACCTCTTGATAGCTTATTTCTTTGAGATTTCCATTGTGATTATTCTTCGATCTTCCTTGAAGAATATTAGCTAGGATAATTTAATTTGTGCGTGCACATGTTGATGGATCGCGAATGACACTTATATTGTATTCGGACGCGAAACCGTTAGAACAGGCTCTGAAAAAAAGAGATTCATTCCCGATGAATCATGTGACTGCAACGTTCGGATGAGTGTGTGGGACGTGGTGACCGTTGCTGTCGCATACGCGAAATAAAAATAGATCCCAAATATGGTCGCGACGTTCACGACTGGTTTGTCGATGCCTCGACATTGTCATTTCTTGTTCGAGCGATAAATGCCACAGATTTTTTCTTTCTCTCTCTCGCAGTTTCTAAGTTTCATAAATTTTAAGTGCTCTTTCTTTACAGAAAATAGAATTGTACATTTATTACAAACATAATGGTGTTCATTACCGCGTATTTAACTTGCTGTTTGTTTCTTCGCGCGTGTTTTCTTAAGAGTAGAAAAAGAGGATTCGAAGAAGTTTAAATAATCGCGCTTTTGGTGTTAAATGCGAAATAAGAACGTATATGTATGTTACTTACGGCAAATAATGTTATTTTTAGGCTCTGGATTAATTTTTTTACTCATAATTAAACGCATCGCTCTCATAGACTTGAAATTCTATCGTCGTCGAATAATCAATTCACAGATAGACATCGTCGCATATATGAAAACTATGATAAATATGGAGTTTTCTAGCAATGCCATACGATTGGCTGTCAAATAGAAAGATTTTCGGAGCTAAAAAATTTTTTATTCGATAAAATGACCCTAGTCTATTTTCTTGCTGGAAAGCTCCCCTAACTATAATCACATTTATTTATAAATATCTGGCCAATCGAATGCCTAATTTAATGAACCGCTGCGATTTTACAGATCCAGAGGCACGTTTTCCTCTCTATATCGCGTCGCTTAGTTCATGACTGATCGAACGCCTGATCGCACCGGCGTGAAGTTGTGCGCTGGTTGGTCGGCTCACGCGCCGTAAATTCACCAAGTTCACGTTGCACGAGTCTGGCATGGTCTAGCACCTAGCACCTCGTGTTACACCACGTTAATCACGTTTACGAGAGAGTCACGATTTGGCGCGAGGAGACAACATGGCGCATCGATGGTGATCGAACAAGGCTAGGACGAGAACCATCGAGGATGTCGATAGCATTCCGGGAGACTGATAGCGACCATGTCGACGATCTCAGGCTTCGCGCCGGAACTGACAGTTTTCCGAGCATCAACGAGAGGCCGGTCGACGACATCTCCCTCGAGTTCTTTTACAAACCGCACACGATTACCCTATTGCTCATCTCCATTGGCGCCGTCATCTACTCGGCGTTCACCAGGTAGCTATAAACCGTCCGTCTCGCTCTTTGGAATCTCTCCCTCTCCCTCTCGCTCGTTCGTTCGTATTTAGATTTTATATCTTCCCATTCCTAATCCTGATGAAATTTATACTCATTGATAAAAATTTCTACTCGAAATCAGCATCGAATCTTGATAAGATGATTTTATGAAAAAAACACAGTACAAGGATTTCTCAATAATGTTTTAGTATCATCACTTTGAATAATGATGCAACATTTATATATTATATATAAGATTCCAATTTTTATACATTTGATGTGTTGGAATTGTTTTTTCTATTTCTTTTCAAGGTGCGTGATAAACTTAATAATTTTACATAAATAAAAGTGAGAAATGATTAAACTTTGCCCTTGGATTGTCTATTATAAGCCATTCATCATGATTATGCTTTTGTTTTGCATATACTATATTTTGTATTTGTTATATAATTTCTTGCATCAATCCTCATTTTATTAATATTTTTGTAAATTAAACTGCATTAATCTTAGTAATCAAAAATTTTAATTGATTTCAATTTGTAAATTTAATTTTTAGATATTTCTAGAAAAATATTTATTCATTGTAACATTTTCATTACGGCTGATAAATATGTAGCAATCATTGTTTGAAAACAACCTGATTGAATGTAATTATTATTTATAATGCAGCTAGAGTGAGAAAATTTTTGTAAATTTTTTGCAAATCATTTTGCATTGTAACTATTATTTGTAAATCATACACCATCTTGTTGTATCATTACACAATATATTATGTGTTCATTATATTCTTTTAAATACCTCAATTTCAGAAATACCACCAATGTTGAAGACAACATGTGGGCAGGCATGTTATGCGTCATTTTCTTCTTCCTCATCATATCTGTCTTAACCTTCCCCAATGGTCCATTCACCAGACCTCATCCAGTAGTATGGAGGATAGTGTTTGGCTGCAGTGTTCTCTATCTGATGGGTCTCCTGTTTATGTTATTCCAAAATTATAAGACAGTCAGGAGAATTCTGGTATGGGTGGATCCAGGTTTAGCATCCTTCCACATTGACATGGACAAGGAATATGGTGTTAATTGCTCAGATATCACCGTAGAAAAAATTTGGAATCACTTGGATGTATTTGCACTGGCTCATTTTCTTGGCTGGGCCTTCAAAGCTATTTTGATTCGTCATCTTGGCATCCTTTGGGCCATTAGCGTTATGTGGGAGGTGACAGAAATCGCCTTTGCACACTTACTACCGAATTTTATCGAATGCTGGTGGGATGCACTGATTCTAGATGTTCTTATATGCAATGGATTGGGTATTTGGGTCGGCCTGAAAATTTGTTCCATATTAGAGATGCGAGAATATAAGTGAGTTTCACACTACTTTATACTACTTTGACATGCAAAAGTTTTAAGAAATTTTGTTGTTAGAAATATATTGTGCTATAAAATTTTATTTCTATTCTTGTATAGAAATTATTTTTATTTCAGAGAGTTTTTTTCTTTTTTTCAACAAAAACTTTAAATCAATATTGAATCCTGTATTAATCTTATTTCTTGAATAGATGGGTTAGTATCCGTGACATCGAGAGTACTACTGGAAAATTGAAGAGAGCAATGTTGCAATTTACTCCTGGAAGCTGGACATCCGTTAGATGGCTAGATCCTACTTGCACACATATGCGATTAGTCGCATTGTGCCAATTAGTGATATTTTGGCAAGTTTCTGAGCTCAATACCTTCTTTTTGAAGCATGTGTACGAGTTTCCGCCATCTCATCCCTTTGTTGTAGCCAGATTAGTGCTGATCGGTGTCATAGTCGCACCATCAGTCAGGTGAGTAGAAAATGTACAATTTTCAATATTCAACATAAATAAAGATAATAGATCTTGAAAGTATAGATTTTTTTAAGAATTTTAAGAGTCTTAAAATCTTATTTGTGAAAAATATGTGTGAATATATTAAAATTCTAAAACATTGGAATTTTATTTCAAGAGAAATATTATGTATATTAAATACATATGTGTGTGTGTGTGTGTGTGTGTGTGTGTGTGTGTGTGTGTGTGTGTGTGTGTGTGTTATATTTTAAAAAATACATTAAGAGAAATCATACATATTATATTAATATTTGTTATGATTTTTGTAAATTTGATACTCTTAATTCTTTGAAATTCTAGTCTCATATAAAATAGTAATATAAAGTAATATAAAATTTTTACAATTTACAGACAGTATTATATGTATGTGACTGACCCAACATGTAGTCGAGTAGGAACTCAGTGTTGGGTCTATGGGGCGATCATGGTGACTGAAGCTCTGCTGTGTATACGTCATGGTGCAGCTCTATTTGAGCGCACTCAAGCTCTTAATATCCTCCTTTGGCTGCTCTGCCAATCTCTAGTCTCTGTTCTTTGTGTTTATGGCTGTGTCTTGTGGCATCAATACTTTGAGGTAAGACTATGTTGTGCATTGTGATCATCTTTTAACATTAAGATCCAAAAAAATACTGCTATATAATTTTTACTATCAGAAAAAAATTAAAAAAAAACATTGCATAATAATATGAATTAAAAATATCGCATAAATCTCCCTTTCTTTCATACAAATTTACTCAATGACCCTATGTGTTGCCATAAGCTGCTCGGTTGTCAATAGCTGATTAGTTATGAATTTTATGATTAACTTTTCTTGTTCATTTCAAATGCATGGTGCTGATTGCTGCAGACGGGAAAGAAAGCCACTATAAGGCGGTCCGTCTCCCATCTAGGCAACTTTAACACAAACGTAAGCGGTATGTGTTGATCATTAGATACTCGATGTGATTTACTGAATTCGCGGCATTTGATTAATCGCTCAGCGCCGCTATCATTATTCTGAAATGTACATTTGTTTGTGACTTATTCGTGTATGCCTCGTCTGACTATTTGTTTCACGATTGATGAATTAAATAATAAAAAATGTCATATTAAATATTCAAATAAATTATAAAATTATTTTATGTAATGTATTTCTTCTTGCATTGTAGAAAATTTACAAATTTTGAGATTCCAAACCTTTGAATATTTATATTCTTGGACTTTTGCATTTACTAAATTCTAAAATTTTGGGGTCTTGAAATAAATTTCTGATATATTCTAAAAATTTAAATTTTCTTATATTCTTAGGAAAGTTTTTGAATCATTACTTCTCTTAAATTCTAAAAATTATATGTATTAATAAATAATTTCTTAATTTTATTGGAAAAAATCCAACATTTGAGAAATCAATTTTAATTAGATATATTTTTTATTTTATTTCTTTCAATGTTTTTAACTTTTTATTTTAATTTATTCTTGAGATTTCTGGAGTCCCGTTTTTAATTGTTACATGTCAGTTGATGATCAAAATATTAGATCAATGTAATTATTTATTTAACATATGTGTTTCAGGGAACATGGTTCGCCGTACGAAATCTGTGGAGGAATTGGATAAAAAGCAACTATGAAGGAAAACTAAAAAGGAACGCTCGACGGTGAGCTATGAACGCTAATGATCTAGTCGAATAAAACAATTGCGCGTAGGAATTCATAGGATGAATGATAATGCGTGCGTGCGAAATTAATTATTTCGGATGTGATGTGGTATAAATGTTTCTAAAGACACTTACTTTGTTCCTCAGAATAAATGAAGAATATTGTTACCATTTGAATGATCCGCGGACGCTCCGATTTAGCGTTCGATTAAGTTCGATATAAGTTTTACAGAAAAATCATTAATTCATATTCATCTCCAAATATGTTTCTATTTGTTTTCATTTGACATAGCTGTAACTTTATCTCGCAAAGAATGCGCTTGACAAATTCACCGAAATACTGCTTTTAAATTTAAGACACATTACATATTTTTCTTGTATACGCGAATAAGAATCTCTATGTACAAATTTAGAGATACAGAAGCAAAACACACGTTTTTTAACTTTTTTTTATATAAGATTGAATTAAAGATATACTCTTACATGTATCGAAGTATCAGCATGTATCGAAACTAAAAAAGAAAATACTTAATATTCTTAATTCCTAACAAAAAATCCAGTCGTTTGTTCGAAGCTATATATTAGGCATTATACATTATCGTTTACTTGTGAATCTTGTAAAACCAACAAACAAACGTGAATTTCGTTTCTGTATCTATCTATTTAGTCTTTCAGTTTGCGTCGTGAATATTTGTAGACTGACTGAGAGTCTATACTGGATAAGATCGCAACGTCCGCGGATGTACGTTCAGTCACATTTTTCGCGAATGGTTTTCACACTGATAGTATGGCGGTCTCCTTGAAATCTATATACGGAAAGACACTGCAAACATCATTGGGCGCGATCTGCGAACCCACTCGGCAATTCCACGCTTCGGCGAGGAGTTTATTGTTCGATGCAGAGACGAACACGTGAATTCGGTTTGGCAAGTCCTCGCTCTCATGCAAAGAGATGTACGACGACGTAAGTGGTGTCTTCGTGCAATATGTCTGCAAGTGGCAGAGATAAAACTCAATAAGTGTTAATCTTTCGGATCGATTCAAGGTCGGTCAGTTTCGAGGATACCGAGATTTTTTGGATTTTACTATTATCCAAAAGTCTGAAGATTACGAAGAACTACAGAATTTTCCTCGGAAATAATCCGAGGATCGTGAGAACCCTTCCTCTCCTCACTAAATAAGACTATTGTTAAAAACTAATGTAAACCAAACTGTGACAACAGTACCTGAGCGTAGGCGAGATAGAATAATTGGTCGATGTGGAGTTTTATCCATGGAAGTTTTGTCCTCCTCTCTGCATTCGATCTTATAAGAGCCAAAGTATCATAGGCTAATCTGAGTCCCATGATTTCAGACAACCGCTCGTTCAAGGTCAACCGCGGAATCTAAAATATTTCGACATCTAAAAGTATCGACAATTTGCAAACAATTCAATAAATTAGGCGATTCGCATAATTGTATCTTATTTTAAACCTTATTGCAGAATCTTTTTTAATCATATTGTTTCATTACATAGATATTTATTGCACAATGCGATGTACACATTATGCAATATAGGATTAAATATTCTAAAGAGAATTAAGTATTCATTTACCATAAATGACACCGTCTGCTCAGTGAAGGATAATGTCATGTTCATAGGTTCTTGATATAAATTTTCCTTTTGACAGTTGATATAATCGTCAAAGTTTGTGTCCGTGAATTCGTTCTCATACATCAAAGAGTCTTGAATATTCCTGGTTTGGTTCCAATAGTGTATACCTATAACAAAGGAACGAATAATTGAAAATTCTGATTTCAAAACAGAATATAAATATTCATTTATATAATTAGCATGTTCCATTTACCATTTGCATCGAAATGATGGGCGATCTGATGTGCTATTAAATTTCCAAGTGTCGCCAGCAGAAGATAATCGAAGGAGAGTTCGTCGTTTATCAAGGACCAATCGATGATACCATAAGGAATCACGACAAGATTCAGGCCGTAAATCGCTTGCGCCTTCGACTGGAATGGCGTCGCATAATACGTCCAACTACGTGATTTATAGAAATATAAAAATTTAGATTTAAATTATAATATTAGCATGCTTTATAAGATATTTAAAAGGCAAAATAAAATTAAAAAATTTAAATTAAATTTAAAGAGGAAGAAATCTAAAATTCTTTTTTGGAACTTCTAGATTTAAAACTTTCAAAATCTAATAATATACTATTTGCAAAATTAAATCTAAGATGTTAATCTCTGTGTTTTTTAGGAGGGAAAAATACCAAGAATTTATAAATTTAAAAAA
Source organism: Camponotus floridanus (assembly GCF_003227725.1). Classification (NCBI taxonomy): domain Eukaryota; kingdom Metazoa; phylum Arthropoda; class Insecta; order Hymenoptera; family Formicidae; genus Camponotus; species Camponotus floridanus. The sequence goes on along the minus strand of NW_020229747.1, from coordinate 619,169 downwards.
TTACGGATGTAGAAGCTGAATTAATTAATTAATCACAAATTATCTTACTTACATTTGTTTCGGATCGCCGACTTTTCTTTTTAATTCGGTATATATTAAAGTTCTGTATCTTTTCAACAGAGTCATCGAGTTATTGAAATAATTGTCATACAAAATTATCTGAAATTCAATTTTCAATGTATACGATGTAAAAACTAAATGAGATCCATAATGATAAATCTTCAGTTTTTTTGATAAAATAGTAAGAGTAAAAAATATTACCTGTGGCACATTATATTCATTGTATAACAAGTCTCTATTCTTGAAGTACGAAATAACAGGCAGTGCAAGCTCGAGACTATCGATTTTCTTCAACAATTCTTGTCGTCCTTCTTCTCTGGCCCATTGCGCTTCTTCAGTTTTTATCTTTAGCGTTCGTTTTAGCTCATTGAACATTTTTTCCGTCTTAAGCAATATAATAGAAATCATCAAAAAGAGTATAAAAAGAAATCCAAAAAATTTACAATTTTCTTTGTATTTAATATATTTTATTTATATTAAAGTTATTTTAAACTTACCATTTTATTCATTTGTGCTATTTCATGATCAGTAAAGGAAGATATATATAAACTGGATGCTTCCAGCTGTAGGAGATAGGTAGTAATATGCAGACAATGATCTTTCACATTATTACGTCTTGGCAGCACTAACTGTAAAGTTTATTTTATTATAAAGGTTTTAATTAATTACAAAACATAGAAAATAATTCTTGTTTATTAAATTTATAGCTCTTATTATAATTGAACTTATTTATGTATGTTATTCACCAAAATATAAAAGAGCTTACATAAAATATTAATTACCTCGTGATAAAGTTTATGTGCATATAATCCTATTATCGCATTTTTAAGTCCTACAGGATCCTCTTTGCTGAATTTCTCTAATATTTGTAAACCTTTAACTAATGCAGAGTGAAAATAAACTTGGATATTAGCTTCACTAGTTATTATATACATTCCTGTTAGTGAATGAATTAATTGCGTCCAATTTACCTGCAATAGGAAAGATAAAAAATCGCTAAGATATCATTTAGAAGATTAAATATTGTTTTCCTTTTTATATTCTGTTTCACAAAAATTATGAAATTTTTCTTTCACAGAGAAATCTGTTTTATTGAAATTGTCTACACTTTTACTTACAAAAGTGCTATTGCTTTGCAATTCGTCTAAACTTATTTTGCTGTAATCCTTCAGTATATATGCTTCCCGTATTTCACTTTTGGATGGAAAATGCTGCAAAATGAATATTATTTCACCATGAAATCAAAAACTAAACTATTAACTTTGTTAGATTTCAATTACCGAAAAATATCCTTGTATTAGAACAGTGTCGATCACATGGATGGTTTCCTCTATTCTTTTCAATCTTTCTTCGTAACTATCATTTAAATTTTTAAAAACATTAAACACTATTAGAGCTTCCTTAATGGACTTTATAAATTCTCTTGTATCACTCTGAAAAAACAAATGGAAATAATTACTCACATACATTCACTTTTATTAATCTGTTGTATTTACTTTTTAATTTATTTTAATTATCTATTTATATTTCTTTTCTTATTAATCGTAGTCTAAATAAAAGTTTCAGCAAAAGACTAAATTCTAAAAAGAATAAAAAATGATTTTTTTATAGAAAATAAAATTGTTTTTATATTAAAAATATTTACTTTATATATTTTGATAATTTGAACAAATTATGTTTGTACCTTGCATCTTTTATAATTATTATACAAAATTTCAAGATCCACGTAATGTCCTTCCGTCTCAATGTCACTCTCGAAGCATGGATCTTCCTCCATATATTTGAAAGGACTCTCATATGTTGTAGGTCCTATCTTAAGTGTAAAACTATTTGGACGATATTCATCCAATTCTGGCACGACATCAAATAAAAGTGCGCTGCAAAATAATTTTAATTTATAATATTTTTATAAAATTATGAAGAAAAAGTCTTCAAGAACTTACCTATGATATGACATTAATTGCGCTAATAAATAAGTGAAATCTACATAATTAACAGCCCATGTGGCATTTATATAAAGCTCTTCAATTTCATTTAACGCATTATTTGCTGCAACAAAATTAATTAATAAAGATAATGATTGTTCTTTGTAATTTTATTTTTATATTTGTAAATTTGTATTCAAGATTATTGTTTGTATAATCTAACAAAGTTAATATGCTTAAAAATCTTATTTTTACCCATTTCTACTCTTTCGTTAAAGTTAAAATTTCTCTCGTATTGTATGCAACTGTCATAGTACGTTGCAAAATTTGAGTGCATGTTTTCGTGTTTCTCTTTTAACATCTGTCCTAAAACATTAAAAATAATGTTAATAATTAATATAATTTATTTATAATAATCAACATACTGGCAATTCGTTGATAATTTTTGGATTTTTGAATTAGATTTCCATCCATCAACTGCGGATCCGCCTCGAAACCACCGCAAGCGTACTCGTAAAAATCTTCACAAGGATCGGCCGTATGATTCATGTAAGACAACATCTTGCTGGCAATCTGTTTGCAGTGACCTGTTTCGCAAATATTCGTGTCCTCGTCAGAAGATGTAGTTCTTCCTGTGATTATAAGCATCGTGTCATCGAGGTTTATTGTACTTTGTGTCGTATAATTGTAAAAAGGAGAAATAGTAGTTGTGTTTGTATTATTTATTAATGCCTTATATTCTTCGGTGATAGACAAAATCACACTCTCATTGTACTTTTGAGTAGTTTCACTATAGTTCTTTAATGTCGCATTTGTCATGTCTTCAGCTTCCTACGAATTAAATATTATAAATATTGATATAAATTTTTCCTGCATATTTTAAAAAGATGACGATTATCTTTAAATCAAAAACAAAACTTTAAATTATAATGTATTACATATATTAATTTGTTAGTTATTTTTATATATTAATTTATTAATTATTTGTTAATTGTTATATTACGTTTCCGATTTTTGTAGTTGCTGAGGACCTCTCATCTCTAGCTGAAGAATTCTCTCTCGTTACATTTTCATTAATTAATGCCGGACTATACTCTAGATTGGTTGTAGATTCTTTATAATTTAAATCTGTTGTTGAATATTTAATATTTTCAGCTTCTTCAAGATCTGATTGAGTCGACGACGTTGAAATGATTATATTGTTTATTGCTACATTGGACTGTGATTTATCAAAATAATTATACGGATCGGAAAAATATTTAGTACTCGTACTACTATCAGAATCGGTCGGAAAACTCGGTGTTGTGATATTACTTACAATAGCAGCTTCCAATCTCTCATATTTATTAGTGGAATTTTCGGTAGCATATTCTTTAAATCCTTGATATAATTCGTCATATAAATTTTCATATAATCCTTCGTTTAATTGAGATGATAATGTTGAAATATTATCAGTTGTATTATCAGCTTTTGATTCCTCTGTGCTGTAATACATAGAGGAAGAATATCTATCAGTCGTAGATTCATCAGATTTCGAAGATGCAACATCCTCTATAATATCGACAATTGTAACATTGTAATTTAACGTAGCGTCGCTAACAATTGGTTCATTTGGCAATGTTGAAGCTGTATCGATAGTATTAGTTACAATATCATTTGATAAAGTAACTACATCAATGTCTTCTTCTGTAGTTTCTGTATAATTAACAATTTTTTTCATCGTAGAAAAATTTTCAGTTTCTTTTTCAGATACAGTCACAGAAGACGTAACTACATCATCCTCGGTTGTGCTATTTTCAGAATAACGTTCGAAATGATGAAATCCTTTAATGTTCTTTTTCGAATATTTTTCAGTAATGACATCGACATTTTTTGTTGATTCTGCTATCTCTGCGTTCGTAGTGGATGTAGTGGTTGTTTCTGGAGTCATCGAAGTCGGGAGTCGTGGATTCATTGATAGATCTGTCATGATTGAAATCGGTATTGCCTCTTCTGTGCGTTCTTCATAATGATGCTATGTAAAATATTTATTAAAATTATTAAAACAAGTTCTTCTTAAGGCTTTGATTAATTAATATATTGAGCCAATATAATTAAGAGATAATTATTGAATTCTTTGTTGAATATCTATCGTTTCTTATTTTTCATACAATTTTCATACAATTTTGTAATCTTAATTAATAGCATTACCTGTGGCTCATATTCAGTGTATTCATTCTTGTATTCTCTGTAACTTCGCGTTTTCCAGGGTATGCAAGCGATAATAAGAATAAGGCACATAAAAAAGAAGATGAGCAAGGTGATGAGACAATTTCTGTATGATTGATCACGTTGAGCGACCTTGCCTTCTTCCCGATTGTTGATCTGATACGTTTTTTTGTAAAAGGGCATGGTCTCTTTCTTTCAATTAACACTATGTATATTGATTTGCTTACAACTAAAATTTTTGATCGTACGCCGTAAAATGTACATAACAACTAACGTTGCGTACCTCAATCTTTCAAAGATGCTGATTGCGGTTTTGTTTGACCACTTCCTTCCGAATATTATCGCACAAGGAAACTCTTGCGCGATAAAACTTTTAAATTAATAAACTTTTCGCTTACATAATGCATTCGATCTGAAGTTAAAATATATAACTATGTATAAATATGAATTTCCGGAGTTAATAATTTGTGATTTTGAGAATTGATTAATACGAGAAGGAGAAGAGCGCATTAATTGGGATTCAAATCTAATGGACAAAAATTTCAGGAATGACAATAATAAAAACTTTGCTGAATCTATTTCATAAAATTGATATTCTTTCTTAAAAGTTATCTTATATTTCTCACACAATTGTGTGAAAATTCTGGTAAATTTTTTATTTTATAACAAATAAATTAAAAAGATGTCGCGCTGCGCTGAACATTTCGTTACAATTCTCAAATATCATGCACACTTATTCTATTGTTAAAAAAATTTAACGAACAAAAGTGTTCAAAAGGATACTCGAAGTATCATTAAAACTACTGTGACTATAAGATGAGTTTTTTCATAGAAGAATTGAAATTGTGACAACAACATCGAACATCTTCGATGTGTGCGCATATATATATATATATATATAAGTTACTTATATATCAATAGAGCATTTATAATATAATTATCACAGATATGTAAACTACAAAATACCGTACGCGAATATAAAATGCAATTTACGTTTTCGCCGATGATCCCATTGCACGTGCTACGACTTGTCTACATTCTAATTTGTTGTACAATTTAAATACGAATCAAAAATATATATATACATATGTGCATGTATGTATATATATGTATACGTATTGCAAAATCTCTCTACTCGCTCGTATTGGGCGAGTAGAACTCTATGTTGCGTTTAAAATCATCCTCAAAGTTTATAACCGGCGAATCGGATCGCTCGTTTAATTCATTACCGATTGATTGAACCTTTGAGACGAAAAGGATATTTCCTGTTCTCTTGCAAAATTCTTCATCGAAATCGTCAGACTTGAATGTTTCAGAGGCGATCTGCAATGAGATTAAGAAATTTAAGAAAATAAATGCAAATAAAACAGAAAAAAATGATAAAATTTACGTATGATTTTAAAAAGAAAAACAAAAATAAAAGCGAAATAATTAATATCCTTTCAACAAGAAAATGATAAATAATAAAATTAAAATGAAATTAGAAAAAAATAAAAATTGAAAGGAGAATTATATTTTGAAAAAGATATATAAAGAGTGATTTAAACAATAAATTACTTTTCTTTCGATTTCATCGGCCTTAAGTTTTTCCAATTTCTCTTTATCGAGTAGTGGAGCAGTCTTTAATAATGTCTGTCTCTTTGGGGTTGGTTTCCTTGGTTTAAACGATCCGGACGCTTTTTTTGGTAGCTGTGAGCTTGTATGTTTTTTAGCTTCGCTTAATTGTTCACAATTATGGGTAACTAATTGTTCTTTAGTCTTAAAAGCCTGTATAACAATAATAATCAGTTATCGAAAAATGAATCGATTAATATTTTAAATCGAGAGTGGGACTTACGTGAGAGCAAATATCACACTTGAGGCTGTGCTTGTTCATTTCATGATGCTTGAGGGCCTGTGCCCGATGGAAATTACGATTACAATGGCTGCAGCTGAATCGTTTGACATTGCTGTGCGTCAACAGATGCCGTTTGAGCTTATCCGGTCGTGAGAACTCGCTCATGCAGCCAAGATAACCACGAAACGGGCACTTAAGTCTCTTTGTCAGGTCATGGATCAACATGTGCCGTCCCAGTCGATCTTTCCGCTTGAATCTAGCCGGACAATGCTGCGAATTCAAATATCAACTATAAGTATCATTTTTTAAAGCTACAACAATATGCAATCCTATTTTAAACAATTAATTACTCTGTATAACTACTTTTTTACTTACTGGACAGGTAAAAGGTGTCTCTTCGCTGTGTATCAGTTTATGATTGGCCAGGTACTGTTCGGTTTTGAAAGCTTTGCCGCAATCCTCGCAGGCAAATCTCGCTGACGCCGAATGGGTCTTGAGATGACGACGTAAAAATCTCTCAATGAGGAAGCTTTTGCCGCAATGCAAGCACGCGTAGTCGTGCGTAGTAGTTTCTTGATGGTGTTGCAACGCCTCGAGGTTTGAGAACGACGATTTGCAGATCGAGCAGCAGTAGTACTTCTCCGTAGTCTTTTGTTTCTGGACGGAGTGAACGTACTGATGGCGACCGAGATCCGAGAGGGTACTGAACACTTCGCCGCATACGTGACATCGGTACTCCGAGCATTTGTGACTACGTGTATGCTCCAAAAACTCCTCCAGTTCCGAAAACATCATGCTGCAGCTGCTCTGCACACATTTGTACACTTTTAGCGCTAGATGCGAGACGATGAGATGGCCTTTCAGAGCCTTGTATGAATCGAATGTTTCTTTGCAGAATTGGCAGTGATACGTTCGGTCGATACTTCCATCTGGAGGTGCCTGATATTTTAGAAGAAAATAGAAAAATATATGTAAAAATTACTGTATACTATTAAAATTAAATTAAAAATAAAATTGTGCATTTTTAAAATATAAAATTATGTTGTGTTTTAAAATATAGTTTTAATCTTATAACAAAACTTGATATAATAATTAAAAACGTTCCTATTTTTATAGCATAAGACATATTTTTCCTTTTTTTATGAAGAAATTCAAATAATACAAGTTTTAATTAGACTTTTTTTACCTCAGGTGGTAATGAGTGAATGGCAGTACCAGGCCAGACTTTGTGTGAAGACATATGTTTCTTCACATTTGATTTCTGTGCAAATGCACGACCGCACACTACACATTGATAAGGCTTCTCTCCAGTATGAGAACGTTCATGTTGCTGCCAATAGAATTTCTTTGCAAATTGCTTATTGCAATAACCACACTTATACTGCAACAATGTAATAAAATATATATTTTATTATATATTTTATTATTTTATTACAAAAATATAGTGTATATTTTAATTTGTTAACTTATTCATTAATCTATAAAGAATAGACTAAGAAAAAAATTCTACAATTATATTTTATAAATTAATTAAATGTTTATAAAATTACATTTATCATATATTTTAATAATGTAAAAAAATCGAATTTTATAGGTTTTATTTATTTAAATTAAAGTCAATACCATAATACATACCTTTAAGTTTTGTGTTTGACTAATGTCATTTTCTAGTTCACTGGGCAAATTATCCTGGAAGGATATTTCGTTGTCCTCAAAGCAAGGTTCATTGTCATCCAAGAACGGTTCATCCGTCACAGGCGGCTCGTCCGCCACCGATGGCTCGTGGTCCATCAACAAAGTGCTAGGATGTTCGGACTGACTCGAGGCGTCCTCCTGTGAGCTGACATCATTTTGCAGTTGTATTGTCGGCACATCATTCGACTCACCTCCCGTCGCCTCAACAAAAGAATTCAGATTTTCTGTGCTTAAGATGATTGGCACATTGAATGTGGAATCTGTTGAAAAGTAATTGGCAGCCTCTTGGTCCACACTACGATAAAATCAATTAGATAAAGATATATATTTAAAAAAGCTTTATAAAAATAAAGAGTAATAATTAAATTAATACACTTTACATATAATTATATATTACATATTTATAATTATTAATTATAGCAATGTACCTAAATAGCATGTTTGCTTCTTCAAGGATAATAGGTTCTCCAAGCTGAAAGGTTTCCTGTGAATTATATTGCGATTCATCTGGAGTGGCATCTTCAACATGCATCACCTGACTTTCATCATTTGTCAGGAATTGAGTCAAGTCCACTGTCTGCTCCTGCGTCTTTTGATGTGTTCTTTTGTGGAGCACAAACATCTGCAGTGATGTAAACTGACTCTTGCACTTGCCACATTGGAATATATCTTCCTCATCCTGATCAATCGCTGTTGAGAAAATATCAACAAGTATTATAATTCTTATAATTCTTATAATATATGATTAAAGAATATTGAAACATGCATGAAAAGAAAATGTTTTCAGATATCTGCTTTGCGCTTATGTATACCTGACTGCTCAACTTCGGCTATCAAGGTCTGTGACTCCAACAAGGATTGCACAGAGGAACCGTCTAGAGAGACATCTATAAGAATGAAGAGAATTGAATAATATTTAGCAAGATTGAATATTCTTTCTAGCAATGATGAGTTTTTATTGATTTAAAATAAGATATTTCAAGAATGTTATTGTCACACAAAATGAGTTAAATTAAAATACAGTCAGAGTGATAATGATTTCTACCTAGAAAATTTTTCAAATTATCAGAAACAGAAACAGAGTAGATGTACCAATTCCTGAATGTATTGAAAAGTGTCAAAAAGCGAGGATATTAAAAGCACGAAAAAAATATCGGAGCTCGAGGAAAAGAAGATTGTTGATGTTTCCGGGATTGGTTAACCCCACCTATTCCGGTGCGCCTTTACCTGTCAAAGCGTCCAGGATAGAATGCGCCATGTTTCAGAATCAGCACGTCATTTTAGCAAACGGAGAAATGAAGGAACGAGACTTAACTCTCGCGAGTCAACGAAGGGACATTCGTCATTCCCTTCAGAATGGAAACATAACAAACCCCTCACTTTCTCACATCCTTGTTGCTGCGAAGCAACGCACTGATCGATACCTAACCTCAAAACCCAACATCGCGCAATGACGTTAGGATGCGTTTTCACTTGACGCTACAAAGTGGGTTTCCATTTAGCGACACAAGTCGACACAAGCGTCATTCTATCTTTTTTCAATGAATAACAATAAACAAAGATAGAATGACACTTGTGTTGACTTGTGTCGCTAAATGGAAAGCACCCAGTAGCGTCAACCATTGGTTGAACAAAGAAGCAACTACTTACTTCTTTGTTCAACCAATTGTTGACGCTAGAAACCAGCGGCAAATTAAAATCACTAGACTTTCTCTAGATATGGCGTCAATAAAATAAAGTTCAAACAGTTTCAACTTTTTCAGTGTGTAAAGCGGCCTTTTCATTGACGCTACTTTTTAGCGTCAATGAAATTGCACCTAACAGTTGGCAGCCCTACGAGATAAGCTGTGCAGCACTGCGCGTATATAAAATAAATTTGAAATCGCTTCTAGCCTAACCATCTTCACGCGATCGACTTTATTTGAATTGCACGGCATCGCATCGAATTATGATGCGGCGCCGATTTGTTCGAACGTAATTCGAGACATCGCGATGCTGTATAAGCGTCGAATGAGCACGAATTGTCACGCAAATATGATAAATCATCTACTCACCGTTCACCGGCTGTTCCACAGGCCGCTCCACTCGCTCGCCTCGGGACGTCCCATTCCGATCTTGATGCGCACGATATCATCAACGCGAACGCGCGACACCTTATTCGGCACTCCCGATATTCGCTCGCATCCGATAATCATCATCAAGGGCGCAAATAACGCGACGCGACTTCGCTCCATCTTCGCGATCGCGCTATCACTGAACTGTGAAAAATAGCTGTCGCGCACTTTCACCGACATATTATGAAAGTCGCGCGATCATCCTTGAACACTTTCGACGCTCTTTCACTCGCGATATTCGTTTAAAAACGGTTAAAAGACGCGAAAAATGCGGACGTACGACGATCCGTGTAACTGCGTGTGACTCCGATTCGCGTATGACGTCGCAGTGACGTCACGCGCCAACATGGCGGCCGAACCAGTGCGCACTGGTTCGGCCGCCATGTTGGCGCGTGACTGCTACGTCATACGCGTCATAGTACGTCATACGCGTCATACGTGACTTGGAGTCATACGCAGTTACACGGATCGTCGTACGTCCGCATTTTTCGTGTCTTTTAACCGTTTTTAAACGAATATCGCGAGTGAACGAGCGTCGAAAGTGTCGAAGGATGATCGCGCGACTTTTATAGTGTGTCGATGGAAACGCGCGACAGCGATTTTTGACGACATTCAGTGATGGCGTCATCGCGAAGATGGAGCGAAGTTGCGTCGCATTATTTACGCCCTTGATGATGATTATCGGATGCGAGCGAATATCGGGAGTGCCGAATAAAGTGTCGCGCGTTCGCGTTGATGATATCGTGTGCATCAAGATCAGAATGGGACGTCCCGAGGCGAGCGAGTGGAGCGGCCTGTGGAACAGCCGGTGAACGGTGAGTAGATGTGATTTATTATCATATTTGCGTGACAATTCGTGCTCATTCGACGCTTATACAGCATCGCGATGTCACGAATTACGTTCAAACAAATCGACGCCGCATCATAATTCGATGCGATGCCGTGCAATTCAAATAAAGTCGATCACGTGAAGATGGTTATACTAGAAGCGATTTCAAATTTATTTTATATACGCGCAGTGCTGCACAGCCTATCTGATAGGGCTGCCAACAGTTAAACGATAAATTTGTTTGATCTAACCTAACCTAACCTAACCTGTCTAAACTGTCTTTGGATGTCGAATGTAAACACAAGCATATGCTGCCTGGATTGTATCATGCTTTTAAAAATAATATTTAATTATTTCATTAGTGTATTACATTTTATTACGTAGTATATTAATCGTATTAAATGTGCGACGTACAGTTTTACACATTTTAATGAGAAGCATATAATATAATTGGTTAGGTTAGATTAAATTAAAACAAGCTGCTGTGATTCATTTAAAGTAATAGGATTAATTTGACGAATGTGCAGCTATTGAAGTTTGTGCAGACATGATATTTGTGGACACATTTTTAAAGTAATCATGAGTGTCTTATCTCATCTCGATTACATGAAATTAAAATATAAAATATTTATGTATTCCATATTAACGTTATTCATTACAAGTACTATATTACTACATTATAAGTACTTTTCTTATATCTCAATCATATTCAACCATTTATTTCATCGATGAAGCTTTTCATATATCGCAGACAATATGATACTGTTTGTGGAATTTTACACAGGTAATACATGGCACAAAAATAATTTGTTCTAAAGTATTGTGCACATTTCTCAAAAATAAATCAAATTAAATTATTTTCAGAATCCAAACATCGCTACATTGCTAGGATTGTATCTTATTATAACTGCGATATTATCACCTTTTAATATGTGTGCACAGTATTACATACGTAAAATATATAAATTTATTTGAAACGTATGGAAATCTCTATCTTATTTATAATATTTATGATATTATAAAAGAAAATTGTAACTCTAATGAAACAGAGCGGTGAAATAATTGGATGATACTTATGCTGGTCTACGATGTTTACCCTTTTTTCACCATTAGACTGGTGCTTTTTTTATTATACAGATGTTATCTGTAAATATAGTACTCGTAATGTTGTTTCTGTATCACTGTAAGCACACAAAAATGATACCATTTGCAAGTAATTATGTTATACTTATATATCATAAGAAAGAGAAAATAAAATAAAAGTTGAATACTGAATGTGCTCTAAAGTAAATCTCATCTAAATAAATAAATGCATAAATGTGCGCCTCACATTTCTCATGAAAAAAATACATAATATTAATCTTTACGTATTATTATTTTTAGATTTGTTTTTTATTCTTTTAAATTTTCTAGATGCACTTTTCTTCTCTCTTTCTTTCGAACTACTAAATATAGATCTATCATTTTTAATATAGATCTGTCATTTTTAGTGTACATTATTGCAGTAAGTGGAATAAAGAGCATATCTTTTGGCATTTAAAATGTACAGGAAAGTCAGTTTTATCTGATGCGTTTTTTTCAATAGAAATATCTGAAAAAATTCATACGTCTTTTCTAATCTTAGTCTTTCTAAATAAGAATTAGAATAATAAATTTGCAAAATAATTTGCTTTAATATATTTTTAGTGCAAACATATGAAGCAAAGTGCTCAAGGTGCATCACTATGAAAACATAGATAGAATAAAAAGTAGATCGTATACAAAAGAATTAAAATATTTACACTACATATTTGATATAGCATTTAATCGATATGTGCAGTAATACAATAAAATCTAATTTTCTCTCGAATTTTTTCACGAAATTTAAACTACTAGAAAAATATCAAATATTCAAATTGTTCAATAGTCTTGCCAAAAAAGCAGTTCTCGCTTAAAGAATCTTTAGAAAAAAAAAATAAAAAAATTCTAAAGAAAAAAAAGGACAACAAATTTTTAATCTGACATGGATATTTAATTTTATACTAATATTTTTAATGTAACACTTCATTTATAAAGATTTTATTTTGTGAAACGTTTATACATAAAAGTACAGTGATTATAAGGCTTCTTTAATCTATTGTTTCATCCTCACTTTGTTTTTCGTCTATAAAATATTTGTGCTTCTGGATACTTTTCTCTGGAAGCTTTATGCAATGTGTGTAACCTAAATCTGTTAACGTACAAGTATTAGAGTAACGGAATAAGTATATGTAATTTGATTAAAAATACGTTTCTTATATGAATTTTTAAATACATATTTTATTATACTACAAATAAAAAAAATTATGCTTGCGCGACGGGATTTTAACAATTTACCGACATGCACAAAATGATGACTTTACCGGCAGTCGAAGTATCTAGACTACGTAATTCTGGCGTTTAACGCGAATGCAGATGGCGATACTAAACAGCAAAAAAGATGGCCGTATTGTGTGAAACG